>NC_089324.1:5522243-6172243 GCF_036669915.1 Pocillopora verrucosa
ACACTCGAGAAAAAGGCATGCATAACAGAATAGAAAAAAAATGAATAACAGTGTTATTGAATCATATATAATAATAATTATAATGAGTTGCAGTGCTGACTGTTTTATTCAAATAGCTACCTATAGCACCTACTTGTACTCTTTTAAAAGCTGATCTTGTTTCACTTCTTGTAAATTCAATAAGTTAAAAGCACTCACTTAAATTTATGGGTAAGATTTTATTTGACAAATTCGCTGAGCTCATCACCCAAACTATCACACTGGTGAGCAGATAAGTTAGTCCATCTGGCAACCTAGTATACAGTTTGAGATCAATAAGTCTAAGTACAAAAACGAGCATTCATAACTCTTATTAATTAAGCCCACAGTGTACGGGCTATAAATCTGAGCGGGAAATTAGGTGGTTCTGTAACTTACAATATGGACTGAGAAAACTGGGTTAGTAAGATATTTGCAATATATTACATCTCCGAGTTCAAATACAGACAGAAAATTTCAATTCAAACTTTCTAATTTTTTTTTAATTTAGCAGGCTGTATAGTGAAATATGGTCTGCAAACTTGACCAATCATAATGCATGTACAAACGGAGAGATATAATATAGGTGTTTATTGCACTGATTCGTCAAAAAACCAATTAATTTTTGCACTGGTTAACTCACTGCTGTTTGGAAGCAACAGACTGCACTTACTATTGTTTACCTATCATAAATAGTAATCCGCTTAGAATTTATAAGATATTATTAATTACAGTAATAAAAAATTAAGGATTGATTGATTGATCACTCTTTCCATTTGCTTTTTCTCACATGCATGACTTACTGGGTCTTAGTCTCTTTCAATCTCCAGACAAACAAACATGCACTCTCATCTACTACAGTGTACATAATCCTCAGATCACACAAGCCAATAGACACTCACCGAAGTCTTTGAACGAGTGATCGGGCTAGTACTGTTTTCTCCAACAAACTCACCGAATTCAGAATGAACCGCGACATATGTACCAACTGTGGTTTGTCATGCTGTAAACTTAAAAAGTGCTAGAAATGAACATCAATCACAATCAAATTACAATCACTTGATCTCAGGATTTTTTAATCAAATTTACAGCATAGTAAATGTTAGACTACTTCCACTTTCGGTACACGACTGCTTGGTATTTCCCATTTTTAAGATGAAAGTTTCTTCTTTAAATATATTGAAGACACAATAAATACTGTATCGACTAAGCCTTTTCTTCAAAGATGGCTAATATTGACTTCAAAACAATGCTTGACTTGCAAGTAAATGCAAGTCGTGAATTTGTGCAAATACAGCACGCACAAAAGTAGCGGAGCTCGCAGCGAGCGGAGTGTAGTTTCATAATTATGCGAAATAGTAGAAACGCATCAAGCCGAAAAAAACTGGACTTGACACAGTACGACCGACCGTATAAGGTGTTACTTTTAGCATGCGCAGCCGACTGCATTGCAAGCACTATCTTAACCATTACGTAATGGAAGGGCAAGGGAGAGGGTAATGCACAGGCGTGATTGCGTGCGTAACTTGGATACCTTAGTAGCAGGAGGTGTGCGCACTCTGATTGCGTTGCATCATGGTCGTAAAACGAAAAACGAGTCATTTACATCCTGTCGCGGTCGAGTGAACATCTCTGGTGGCAGCAAGATAGCGCGAATAAACGTGGAATGTAATGGGGATTCACTGTTTGTTGCCATTCCTTCGAAAGTTAAAAAGTGTTGGCAGGCCTGCGCGACTCCTGTTATTCCTCCGTGACAAATTCGTTGTTAGGAGGCAACTGAAGAGATTCAGAGAGAATCGAAACTGCAGCCTTGCCCAAGAATCTATTCATTTGGCAGCAGTTACACTCACAGCCGATGGCTGTGTGAATAATATCAAATTCGCGAGTTATTCAACAGGGAATCAACCCTTGACATGCAAACTCATTACAAAGAGACAGCTACCTTCTTATACACGGATTATTTTTCATGTCATACACTTAAAGGCGTAAATACGGGATTCGCAAAAGGAGAAGCGTCACGCTTTCTAAGACCAAATTCGTCACGCTCAACGTTTAATAAAAAAACATACAAATTTTCAAATATGCTTAAAAGAATAGAGAATACCTAAAATAAGGTTTTGAAAACCGTATCTCTGGAGTTTTCTTCTGCAGGAGAGACAGTATACTTGAAAACAAAGAAAATAGCGCGCACACATGAAAATATTACCTTTTGTAACACAATCTCATTCGGCTTTGCCAAACCTCAAGAACATAATATATAATAGAAATAATAGTTTACAAATATAATTATAGAATTGTTTAAAAATACAATTGTAATTTATAATTAATAACAGCTTACAAATGTAAATAGAGTATACTGAGAGTCTTGTAAACACTTTTTTATTTTCAAAATGGCAATAAAAAATGTGGAAAAAAAAAACAAAACAAAACAAAAAAAAACAAAAACAAACAAAAACAAAAAAAAACCTCAAGAACAACAGACAGGGAAGTTACACCTTAAAACAAACCCTAATTATCAAAGGAAAGTCATTAAAAGATATCTTAATAACAGCTAAGTTTTCAGGTCAGAAGATTTAAGAGCGCAAGCGAATGGCAGGATTCTCACAAGCCTATCAACACCTTTTCACGATCGACTGCATTTTGCTTTCCGGCTTACCCGGCGTGTCGCCGTGTGCATTGTAGAGTTATTTAGTGGTCAAGTGACTACTTTCATTGCTCTAATTCAACTGTCCTTCATTCAATGATCAAGATAGTAGATTTACCATATAACACTCGCGATTAGTTAATTTGCTTCTACTTAGAAAAGTAGATTTACGACACAATTGAGTATACAATAATAACGCTGTGTAACGCAACAATAGGCCTTTTCTTGGTCATAATCGTTCTCAAACACTAGCACTTATAATGCGCGAAACACATGTACCGTTGGAGAGCGTTTAGTCAGAGCTGTTGAGGAAGGATCAAAGCGGCCATCCAAATCTTTGAAAAGCTCCAATCTACGACGTACATCACATTTGACTTTCTCGAAAACTGGTCTCAAATTACATACTAAAAAAACAGTGATTGCGTTGGTCCTTGAGAATCATAGAATACGCGACAAATACGTACAAAAAAATATTTTTACACATTCAGAATAAATCAGGTTATATTTACCTATGGTGAAAGGAAAAAGGAGCGGCCTAACTTTAACGGAATGTTCAGTCAAAATCTGCCGATTTCTGCCGCTTTCATCGCCATATTGAAAATGGAGCTACCACAATGCAATGCAATCGGAGTGCGCACACCGCCTGCCTCAGTAGTGTGCAACAGGAGACACCGGTAGATGACAATGAAGTGCGCATACTCGAGTGACGAGGTACCACGTGCCCAGCGTACCGCGGGCACATGGTTAGGCATTGCATGTGAGTTAGTAGATGTCAAGCCGCGTAAGCAAATAATTTGCAACCCGCGTTTTGAGCGGGAAATCAAACTGGTGAGGTTGAAGTTGAAGAGAAATTCTCAGTATTTTGCAATTTCTAATCAACTTGCAAAACAAAAATACCGGCAGAGGAATTTGTTATAATTCAAGTTCGTGGAGAAAGGGTTGTGAGTGAAAATAGGCTGGAAAGAAAGAGACAGAGCGACCAAAGAAAGCAAGAAGTAAAAGGCGTAAAGCGAGTCGAGAAAAACGCGGAAGAAAGTTAGAAAGGACGCTAAAATAGGCAGAATACGGCGAGAGGAACGCCAAAGAGAACAATAAAAGGTATAAGTAAAAAGACGAATATCTAGCAAAGAGCAACGTGAAAAGGAAATACATAGAGCTCCAGAAAAACAGACTGAAAAGAGGTCATCAACAAAGAGAAGCGAACTACAAAGGATCCGAGAAAGAAGAGGAGATAAGTCGTGTCTTACCTGGATTGTGTCTCACGCTAAGGCCCAGAAGAATTTAAACCTTTTTTTACCAATCGTCATTTGATACTAGCTTCAGTTTAAGATTCAAATCACGTTTCGGTACAACAATGACTTTTGCATTCATCGCGTTAAAACCCTCACGTTTCGGTAAAACAAAGACTTTTGCACTCATCGCTTTAAAACCCTCGCGCCGGTTAATCGCCCAAATAACATTTCAAAGTGTTCGTATTCTTCAAGTTATTTCGGATCAATATCAGTAGCTGGGAACAGACCCTTATATAAAACTACCTTACAATTTTAACAAAACAC
Source organism: Pocillopora verrucosa (assembly GCF_036669915.1). NCBI lineage: Eukaryota > Metazoa > Cnidaria > Anthozoa > Scleractinia > Pocilloporidae > Pocillopora > Pocillopora verrucosa. Next base: position 5,526,462 of record NC_089324.1, read on the forward strand.
CCCCTTGTATAACTCGTCATTGTTACATAGCGACTATTCAGAGGTACAATTAAAACCCCCTGGATGTAGGATACGAATCCAAGACCCCTGGATGTAACGAAAGCATTCACGATCGATATCGACATCTGCGCGCAGACCCCTAGATGTAAGATTTTACGATCGATATAAACATCTGGACACGGGTTTAATATGAATATGATCTTGTAAGGTCAATTTCAACATCTGAGCAGAGTATACGCGCTGGATGTGAGAATTCACCATCAACACAGACCCCTGATCGTAAGATTTTTCGATCATTATCTACATCTGGGCACAGACTCGTCAAGTAAGACACGTTGATTTGAACCCCTGATTGTAAGAATCCCTGATCGTAAGAACCCCTGATTGTAAGAACCCCTGATTGCAAGAACCCCTGATTGTAAGAACCCCTGGTTGTAAGAACCCCTGGTTGTAAGAACCCCTGGTTGTAAGAACCCCTGGTTGTAAGAACCCCTGATTGTAAGAACCCCTGATTGTAAGAGCCCCTGATTGTAAGAACCCCTGAATAAAAAAAACTCCTGATTATAAGAACCCCCGACTGTAAGAACCCCTGATTGTAAGACCCCTGATCGTAACACAGCAATATTTGCCTTATCCTAAACTTGGACTTTATTCACCTTGATTATTCATTGAAGCGTACATCAAATAATATGGTTTTTCCTCAGGAGCAGGTCCAAATCAGAAACAAATATTTCTGAATTTGGTGCATTTGCTGTCATTTACAATACAATTCATTTCTACTCCTCCCCAACCAGATTTAACTATTTGGCTGATTAAAAATTTGTTAAAATCAAAGAAGGCTGAGATGTTGAACAAACACACACTACAATTTGGCTAGTAATATAATACTGAGGGTGTGGTGGTGAGACATGAAAATTCATGCCCACATGGCTACATGATTATCTAAATCCACTTGAGTAAGGGAGGTATGAAACTTGGTGCATTGCCAATCCAGCAAAATCACCATGCCCAAATTCTGGGGGGAAATCTCACTATGGATATTGAATAAACACTTATGAACACATCCCTCAAAAATAGAAATGAAAGTTTATTGATTGAACTGTAACAAAAAAAAACATTATGGATTCTTGAAAGTCTGCAGAAAAAAATAAAATATGTTTTAACAAAAGTATTCTTCATAAATATTCTTCACAAGTATTCTTCAAGTTTTAAAATACATGTAGGAATTGGACTTCATTTCAAACCACTGACTATAATGACAACTGTACTGTCTCCACAGCCATCTCCCTCACTTTCACAGTTGAGTGGATGTTTAGAATATTCTTAGAAGATATATCACAAATTACATTGAAATTGGAGAGATGGTAAGTTTTGAGCTCGGTAAAGAAATAAAGAAAGATGAAATTTGATTTTTTCAACAGCGTGGAACAAAGATTCCGAAAGGTCTGAGGTACAATTCCTCGTGGGCACTCAGAATTTTTTCTTTGTCCCACGCTGTTGAAAGAACAAAAACCATCTTTCTTTAAAAATTACTTTGTTCATTTGTGCTTTGATCACCAAAGGAAATGTTACATTTTCACTGAAAAAAGACTTGAAGTCGATATTATTTCAATTATATTTCATAATTACTCTCTATGAATCCTTGCTGGTCTTCTTTTTCTGATCTAGAAATGAATGATCAAATGTAGGGTTACTTCTGTCAAAGAATATTCATCTAATTGTTTCCCAAGACTTATTGAGGGAAAAAATTTCTCCAGTGTTCAAAGTGTTACACATGAACCATTTGAATTATCATTTCAACCCTGAAAATATCACTTTGCCTCTCTGATATTACCAGTGCTGCACATGCGGTACAGATTCACAACATAATGAGGAAATTTGCATTTGATCCACTCTTGAAACTCATGGAAGCAAACCTTCACTGCACTGGCAAAGTTGCTGGATTTTGTCATCATATTAGAATTGTTAAAGAGCATCAATTATTTAGACCATCAATTGCAGGTAAAGTTATATCAAGGATTTGACTACAAACAATAACTCCAAATATTCTGTAATCAATCAAAGCAAAATTTCACACTCTGTGCCAGAGTTTTCACAGTTTCCATGAAGTACAGACATTACCTCTACAGTGTCCACCTCAGTTTCATCAAGGCTCTCCCCAAGATCAGTCTGCCAAATAAGATTGGTGCATTTGAATTATTTTACTTTGATAGATAATTTACATGGGACACACAAGTGATAACTTCCTGATTTCCTTGTGTACTGTAATAGCAATTGTGCCAATTTTAAAATTATCATCAATAACATTATCATTACTATTAACAGTTTCTTATCATAGCACCACATTGTCTCTAGTGAAAAAAAACAAATGCATTTATGGTACTGGTGTATGCATTTCTGTTGATGAGTATTTCTTGAAGTTCTACTTTTCAGATATTTTTCATGTTTATTAATTTCTACTTGTATGTTGTTATAAAAAATCAATTAAAAAAATTATTTACCTCGTTTTCTGTGTCTTGAGGTCTGTCTGCCTTTGAAAGAAGTGCGACACACATGTAAATAGATTAATGTCCAGATTTAAAAGTATATTTAGAAGCAATACAACTGTAAATGTGCAACATTAACCCTTTAACTTCCAGACATGATTAACATGTCACTTCTCCCTGTAGTATCTGTACATTATCCAGCAAACAGGTAATGAGAATACTCAGACTTATCAGGTACAAGATATTATCTTGATTGAATACCAAATTCTTGGAATCAATTTACAAGGAAATGTGTAGCAGCTAGAGGGGAGAATTAACAATCAGATCTTGGAAGTTAAAAGGGTTAATATCCTGCTCTTTTAAGGGTCACAAATCTTTTAAAAATATACTGAAACTTGAACTTACTATAATTGCTCTGACGAAGGGCTAACGCTCGAAACGTCAGCTTTTTTACCCTTTACAGTGGCTAATTTACATTTTCAACCCAGTTGTTAACACTAAATTACCTGCTATACTCTCCCACCGACGCAGCACCACAGTTTCTTTAGAAACTTACCCCTTTACTATAACCTCTGTTTGGGCGTGATTGGCCCTGTCAGAAACCTCCTGCAACAATGGAATTCATTAAAAAATAATTCATGCCATCACTTTATAAAATACATTTCAAATAAATTAAAGCCAACAATCATATTTCCATTTTCCTCAGTCTTGTTTGTATTTTAATTTTTCTATTTTAGGAATAAAAAAATATACATCATGATTTCTTTTTCAGATAGCAATTCACATCAATGTACCTAATATTTGTTTTTCTAGTGCATACTGCTATCTGTGGATGAGTGAACAAGTGGTGGATGTGGATAAAACTATCTTTGGTACATAATTCTAAATCAGTTCAATGCTTCCAATCTCATCTAAGATCTATAAAACTTACAGAAGCTTGAAACTCTTTGTCTTGTTGTGCCCTTAGAGCTCTATCCCTTTGTAAGAGATCCCTGTGAATTCAAATTAATGTAAGTTGAGTTACAAAATTATGGCAATTATAGTTAACAAAATAAACAGGACACTGTGACATTTACCTGTGAGCTTTAAGAGCACGTGATGCCTCCTTGGCTTACCTGATTGCCTCAATCAGGTGTCTTAGAAGGCAACTGTCATTTCCTGAAAGATATACCAACTTGAAGATATTACACAAAAAATTGGTAAATTTTATGACAAAACATCATACACTTGTATTATTCGATTGGTTTTTTTGTTGTTGTTGTTTTTTGTTTCTTAATTGTTTTAAAAATTTTCAAGTTAGAAGTAAATTAAGAGATTTGAAATTGTGGTAAGTTATAAATATGAGCTACAAGATACAATGTGAGTGACACGAATGCTCAGAGACCACTGACCAGCTATCATGCTGCTAACTATCATCCTGTTAGATGATAAAGTGGGGTGCATTTCCCTTATCTCAACATCATCATCATACAGGGATTGCTGATGTTTCCCACAAGCTATGGAAATAAGATGATCAATCCATTACATCACTAAATACATGAAGGTGTCTCTGGTGGAAACATATTCATTTTGCACAAAATGTTCATTAACTTGTTGTTTGATAGTTAACTTGTGTTTGTTCCTTAAATTTTATTTTAAAGACAATCTTGCATTTTATAATCTGCTTGCCATGGTAAATTTTCAATTGAGGTTGCATGCCTTAATCAATGAGAACTGACTTCTGTTGTCCCATAGACTGTTGTCTCACTGGTGAAGTTGAAAAGAATTTTATGTTGATTTTCTTGAGTTACAGCTTGAAAATCATGTGGGTCACTAGGTGAACCACCAGTGTCTCAAAAGCTAATAATAATGGTGGGGAAAAGTGAGGTTGAGTTCAGAAACAGAGGTTGGTAATCAAGCCCACATCCTTATCCTTGTCATCAAAAAGGCTGCCTCGCAGGGAGGCATATAGGTAGCAGATTCCTAACACTTTGGCAATATCCAACAAAGCTCTAAAATAAACCAATAGTGTGTACTTAATTCAATAAAGTGATTGATACACTGATACTGTAAGACTTGTGCACCTCAGCCTTATTCATATATGTTTAACTAGAATCACCTGTCACTTAATTAAAATGACATGCATGACTATCCATCCTCACTCTCATTAAAACGGATTTGTGTCAGTGTTGGTTTAATCAATGTCAAGCCTGCATGTAAAATACCTTAGGGTATCCATGGCTTTTTGAGTTGCCTTGTACCTAATGAACACCAATGGAGTGAAGTCCTGGAGGTGGCACTGCTGTTTCATCTGGGTTAAAGTTTTAAATATTGAGATTACTGACAATGTAATTGCTTTCAATTGTAGAAATGCAAAAAATTTGTCTCTTTCAAAAAATATCATGCACAACCTATTAGTTAATATGAAATGCATTTAAAGACTGAACTGTGATGTAACCTTCAGCTGGGGATGATTCACCTGTCATTTTATATTACATGAAATTGTTTTTGAATAACAGGGTATAAAACTTCGAATAACGTTTTGCAAATTTCATGCTGCGAATTTGAATATTTTTCAATAAACAAACGATATACCTCGAGGAGACGACAGCGCAACGAAAGAACCAAATCGCAGAACGAGTGGGCGCGAATCTAGGGCGCAGATATTCATGGAAATATCGACATCCGCAACAGAGTACGTACCCCTGAGAAGTGTTCTCCGCGGATCTATTTGCCATTTTGAAAGCAATCTATTGAGGCAACTGCACGTGGTTCAACCTCTCTCGTCTGACAGCTCCTTTCATTTGGTTCCGTGAATTCGAATTAGATTATTATTATTTTATTACCTATCGTTTTTCTCGGAAAATTAGCGGAAGAGAAATATCAGGAGTCTGGAAGCTAGCTAGGTTGGTGACCGCTGACTGAAGTACAGGAGAGTTTCAAGATGGCGCGAAATGTAGGAGAGAAATGTGAACACATTACTATACTAAAATGGTTTGTTCATCGTTTTAGTTCTCAGCGGCAGAATTTCACCAAAATTGGTATGTATTGCCATGCATGGTAAAATTTCCTTAGTCATGAATCTTTTATTCAGCACATGGTAGATAATTTTACAACATGTTTTAACCAAGAATTTCATTCCACTACATATATCTAACCCAAGGTATCTTTCTGGACTGGAATGTGAGAAATGGTGTGGTACTGTGTGTTAACTAACTTTTTAGATATAATTTTCAATAGTCTGTCGGAGTATGTCCGGGTAGCTGAGTGAGGTTGATAAGTTACGATGTTTTGCCTTTTTTTTTTTTATCTTAAACAGGGTTGTAAAATGAAGAAATTTTGTCTTCGTCCTTAAATTTCTAAGATCTGTTTGCTAATTCTTCCCTCTAGTTGCTACACATTTCCTTGTACATTTGTGACCTGTGTACCAAACCATGGTCTTCATTTGGTACATAAGATATTGCTGTGGAGAATCATTTGGCTTCTTCTAAAAATATCCAGCTAAATTTTGTTTGTCAATTTGTTTGTCTGTTTGTTTGTTTTTTCTTCTCTTCCATCAAGCATTGAGAATGTTATATCTGTCATAGGACACTGCTCTTATGCTGATACATTTAACCTGTTGACCCCTAAGAGTGACCAGCATCTAATTTCTCCTTACAATATCATCCTTGAGTCAATTTAAAGAAAAAATGGGGCATCCTGTGTATTTTTAACAGTACTTCATGCATCATGCATCATGCATCATGCATTGAACAGGGAAAACTTTAAACCTCACCATACCTTGCCTTTCTATGAAATTCATGCATCACATGTTAATTTTGGGCTTAATCAAGCATTCCTTGTAAACCCTCTGCCAATCTGTTATAGTTATATCAGGATGAACTACAGTGAACACATACCATGTCACAAAATTAATGGGTAGTGACCAACTGAGGAATAGTTTGGGCAAAAATGATATTACGGGGCCCCCTGAAAGGGATAAGTCCTTTTGCCTCTAAGATATCTAAATCAATTCTCTCTGCTGTCTGTCACACAAGTGTTATGACAATATCTTTGAGAATATGGTGTTCAATCAAATGATATCTTCTGGTCTGATGATTTTCTTTCTTCTCTTTAAATTGCTGCTTGACTGTGAATTGGTATTGTTATGAGAAATTAGAAAATCAATAAATCTTGAGAGTGCAAATTTTAAGCTTGATCCAGAGCTCAGACCACTTAATGATCATACCTTGATTCCCTGTAGAACCATCGTGAATTTTTTTTTTTCATTTCACTCAGAGATCTGACGAGTCTGAAGAAAATGAAGAAGAGTATGAGAATGGGAGAGAAAAAGAAGGAAGAGAAAATGGGAATGTCAACCGTCACACAATGGACCAACCAACAACAACCATCAAAGAAAAGAAAGGAAAGCCTCCCAGAATCAAAGTCTGAGGTTAAAAAGCCTTCCCTGAGAAGAAAAAGGTTTGTAAGCCTTTTGATCACCGTCCTTTATTTTCCAAATTAATCAGTACTATTAATGCTTGCATGCTACCCTGATACTTGATTGGATCTGATATGATTGCATGTGTATGGTATGTGTCTTTAAGCACTTGAATAAGGTACTTGAAGATGAAAAAGTAGCATTTTATGACTAAATTTGGCTTTGTATAAGATCCAAAAGCTTACTCAAACTTGTTAACTGGTGGTAAATGTCAGTTGTATATGTAAACCTGTCCTACTATGAAATTAGATGGTTTTTACTCAGATGCATGTTGCTAACAATACTTGGAACAAAACATTACTTTCAATACTATAACCACTCAAAATACTACAATTACTGTACCTAGAATTTACACTAAACAGTAACTGTGGTGACAAAACTTTTAGGTACATTCTTGGTGATTTTAACTTTGACAATCCAGGAAGATGCTGCCACTTTGTCTCCATTTTTCAAAGCAGCAGTGTCTTTCACCATCAACATTCCCATTTGGGACAACTCTGGCCTTGTGAGGACAACTCTCAGCTGTTAGAATGTTTGATATTGATGTAACTTTTGTTTACTTCAAATTTTATCCATGGACTTTTCAGGAAGTACCAAAGACAACTCCTGCTAGCAAACTGGCTACCAAAGCTGCCACAGTTCCAGAAACTCCAGTTAGAGACTCAAAACCAAGTCCAAAGAAAACTGTTACACTGAAAAAAGGATAAAAAAGATGTGGATAAGGAAACTCCAATCAAAGGAACACCAAAGGTGTCAAAATCAGAGGAAGTGGATGAAGTTCCCCCCTCACTGGAAAAGAAAGAAATCTGGCTACCATAGTTTTATGGCAAGAGATGGTCCTAGGACACATGGTTCAAAGGAAATCCTTCAAGTAGGTTTCACAGACCAAGATCTGATTGTTAATTCTCCCTTCTATCTGCCACACATTTTTCTGTAAATAAATAATGAGAATTTGTTAGATCATTATAACACAACTACATGTGCCTGATGAGTTTTAGTATTCTCATTAGCTGTTTGCTGGATGATGTATGGATATTCTAGGGAGAAGTTACATGTTAATTTCTTCCGGTAGTTAAATTATTATTATCTCTCAAAGCTCTTTGTGGTTTGTTTTCCATCCTTTCAAATTTTAATGAGAGATGCAAGACAAAGGAAAATGAAGATTATTAGAATTAAAACTGGTTTGGAAAATCTGCAGATACAGTTTACAGAAAAAAAAAATTGTAAAATGCATGCTTTGATTAAACAAACAAATGTATTTTATCCTTTTACTCTCAGTTGTTGTTTAAATGTTGGTTCAATGTCAGTATCTGAGAAACTGCCTACTTACCCCTCCCCTAATCCAACATTAACCCTTATCAGTTAATGGTTTTTTGAGTTAGGGGAGGGGTGGGTACACAGATGCTGACGTTGATCCCAAATGTTTATAGTGTACATGTATCTACAGAGTTTTTTTTCACTTTTCATCATTTATAACTTTTCAGTTTAGACAGTAATAAGAGTCCTTCAAGGGAAGAAGTAATTGTTAATAATTGTTAAGAGGCAAAAGCTTATATTTCTTGCTGAGGAGGTCAATAAACATTGCTTTGTTTAGAGACCCATTAACTGATTTAAGGTTGTCTCTACTTCCTTGAACAGCTTAACATTACTGGACAAGGAAATTATGGTTTCTTTGTTGTTGTTGCTCATTTTTTTTTTCTTTTTTCGACTTTGGTTCTTATCTGTTAGGCTAAGGCAATGTGGAACATCACAAATACATGAAGATGGTCTGTTTTAGCTTGTCAGAACAAAACCAGGCAATGAGACCAGCTATGAACCACCAAGTGTGGATAAGAAGACAAAGAAGAAGGAGAAAACTGAACCAGTGGAGTCTCTCAGCCAGAGAAAAGATCAGTTTGAAGGTGATTTGTCACAACTGAGGGAAAGATCTGCGTCATCTCCAACAACACAAACACTATCATCATCACCTGCACGGAAAGGTGGGTGTTTCAAACCTTTCCAACAATTAGCACAAGAGCATGACTTCACTGAAAATTTAATTCACACTTCAGCCGTATGCCTTAAATTTCCTCACCAGTGAGCATCCTACATGTATTGTGCAGTGATCATAATTAGTGAATATAATCTGTCTTGTGTGCATCCAGGTGCATCCAGGTGTATTTGTACAACTTACTGATGACATAAATACATGTTTCCTAATTCCCACATTCAGAGATACATTTTTTTTCAACAAAGATCAAGATGGGTCGTCGTTAAAGGAAGCTCTTCTGTCCGGTTCCCCAGGAGTTGGTAAAACAACAACAGCAACACTGGTTTGTGAAGAGCTTGGTTTTACGTACATTGAACTGAATGCCAGTGACACACGCGGAGCAAAAAGACCTTGGAAGAACACATTTCTCAGTCATTGAGCAATAAAACCATGGATGGCCTTCTGACAGGTTGTCAAATTTCTGTAACATTTGGAATGACTTTGATATTATTAAAGATGCTTCATTCATTCTCCTGTCGTACTTAACTGACTTTCTACTGTAGTTAATTTATTATTTTCAACTGAGTTAGTAACGGAAATTACGGCTCTATTGGTCAACTTTTCCTACAAAACTTGTGAAGTTTCCAAGCCGACAAGTCGCCCACGTCATTAATAAGAAAATTTCCTTCACTATGCTTTCGGTATGTGTGTTTCTCTTGTGGCGTAAAACACCTAAGTAACGTTCGTTTTGGTTATATAATAAGTGAATAACCCACATCTCTTACTCACCCGAGTTCCACGTGCGTACTGTTCAGGAGCGAGTCTTTTTGTTTTGGTTTTTTTCCGCTTTGATTCGCGGCGCAAGCGCAAAGCCGATAGTTTGGTCATGATTTCTAATATGTACTTATAGACAAAGGAACTATGCTCATTCTCCCCAGTCCTTTCAGCGCCCTTCGATAAACCTAGGCAGGCGATGGTTTAACGACCATCACACCAACTTTAAAAAAAATAAATAAAAAAGTAGCATGTTTATGTCATTGTGCTACAATCCGGATTAATGAAAATGAAAAGTCAAAAAATGTAATATGAGGCCCTGTCCAAACTTGGCCTATAAATAGTGAAACAGCATAGTCACAAAATACAATCATGGATCACGAAATAAACAATGACACACGATTTTCAGTTTCGAGTTCGATGAGCTCATATTCAGCTTCTTCAATACTGTTGGTGTTACCAAGTGCACCGTTTTGTTACACACTTGTGGGGCAAATCACATTTTCACAGGAGTCCAGGTGAGAACAAAATAAATTAATAGCGACCTAATGCAGTGAATGAGATAAACGGGTATTAACTAAAGATACAAACAGAAATAATTTAAAACATGAGACAAAAGAATGAAAGAATTATCGATCTTGTTTACTCGTCACGAACGCAGGATTGAATCTTAGACCATCGGATTTTACGATCTGAAGTTCAGCCACAAAGCTATATATTTCTCGTTAATGAGCCATAACATACAGTAGATACTTAAAGGATCATCCTGCATACTGCTTAGATCGTCAATGTCGAAAGTTTCATGTTTCAAAATACATAAGGATAGAAAGGAAATTTTTAAGCTCTTTCGTAACAAAGGAAAAAATCCTTTTTAACCGACGACCGAAAAAAAAACTTATCCGTCAAGTCAGGTTAAACGACAGATTAAATATCAATGCTGACATGTAGATAAACATACCAGACCTTGAGGTGGCTTATATATCTTCCCATGAGGAATTTACGAAGCTGCGGCATTTCTGATTCCAGTATCATGTGTGTAACTTGTCTGTATGAACTATTATACATTTATTTATGGCCTCGCTTCCTGCATCCAAACTCAGCAGACAATTCTGGAGCTCAAAGAGACAGAGAGCTAGGGCCTCAGATTTCTCTTCCAACTTAAAGACAAATGGTTCAGTAACAATTTTTTGATAAAATTCCTGTAGGATACACTGAGGGTTTCTATACACAAAGATGCATGGTGTACACAGATTTAACAAATTTTTAATATCTTCCTCGGATATTTCTTTAAGAATAGTATTTATGGTATTAGCTTTAATTCTTTCCATGACGCAAAACGATTTAAATATGCTTTTCTTTAGATACAACGACAAGTCAAGTATTTTTCTTGCAAAAGAACTTTATTGGAGTTAAATTTACTGCAAGTATTCTTGAGGTGAGGAAAGTTAATAAAGAAATCTGTAGCATATTATGATCGAAAGAGGAGAAAATTGGAAAAAAAAGTATACATAAAGAATACATATTATTGATGTGATTTCTTTAGCTTTGTATCTCCCTCTGGTGATTTCGCTGGACACCTACGCTTTTGACTGCAAAAATATTAAAAGCAGAATTGGCGGGAGTTATTTACAAGAAAAAAGCTTACCGTTATTATTTTTAGAAACTTCATGAAGTTGTCACGGTGAGAGCGGAAAATGAAAATTTGAGAGAACTGTAACGCTAACGGGAAGATGACCAAAACAAATGTGTATCATATTGAACGAGGGATATATCGAGATGATCACTTGAAGAGAAATTGCATTGGTACAATATAACTCACGGTGTGAATTCATCCTTATCGACTCAGTTATGGCACAGTGTAACATGTCCTGCTCTGAGGAGAAAAGGGGTTTTGCAGATTGCGAGTGTTTTGCACTAAAAGAAAAAGAGCTGAATTTAAATCACAGAATTAATTAATCGCCATGGAGAAACATGATTTGAAACTGATTAGAGCTGTTTAGAGCTCATTTTATTTGTAAATAAAGGTCGTAATCTTAATTTTCGTGCAGCTGACAGCAGTTAGGTTTAGTTTCAGTCGAATTTTCTCGGTTACTGTTGTCAGACGTGAAAGTATTTCTCTTACATACACTTATAAATTTCATTGGTTTCTCTCATTTGCCTCGTGGTTAAATAGTCTGCACGCGATGCAATTTCTTAAACCCTTAAACTCCTAGAAGTGATATAACTTGTAACTTATCCCTGTAATATCAGTACATTATCCAGTAAATAGGTAATGAGAATACTCAAAGTTTTATTTAGCAGAATTGGTTAACACCAAATTTTCGTACCTAATTTGAAAGAAAACATGCAGCAGCTAGAGGGGAGAATAAACAATTAGATCACGGGAGTTGAAGGTTTAACTGTGCGTGATGATTATGCGGCAGCCTGAAGCGCGTGATGAGCATGTGACAAAGCTAGATAACGTGCTGTATATAATTATAGCTCTCGTCAATATCAAAACCAGCAAACATCTCTCGAAAACAAACGAAGTTTGAAACACAGCTCGAGGTTGAAATAAAAACACACAATCCGTACGTTTCTTTTGATATCGTAACATTCGCGATATATAGTAATAATAACGGTAATATGGTTGTCGGTGAAGTACCAGAATTTTTTCAGTTTCCAAAACGTGAAATCTCTACCGCACGCTGTAAATGTACCATTTATATCATCACATATAAAGGTATCAAGGTCGTCATTCGAACCAAATTACCAACATGACAGTTTTACTTTCCATGTGGGCTTTTTTTTTCAATTGTTTTTTTTTTTACATGAAGCTGAATTCAATTATTTTTCAAAGGAAATAGTTCTTGTAATAAGAAACGGTTGTATTACGATGTCCGAAGTTGAATTGTTTTGCGGCGAGCTGAGTTTCGGTGCAGTGAATCTCTGTTTTCGATGCTCCTATTTGAAAATTGTATTTCACTCAAATTTACAATCAGTACTTTTAAATAAAAAGGATGATACATGTCCGCTGTGGATACGAATTTATCTGTTTCAATTGAATTATCTCTTTGAAGGTGCAAAAGATGTCATGAACACTCGATGGTAAAATTCGTATTCACGCACGGTTATCTGATACCTCATAATATTATATGCGTGTGTATTACTGAACAAGTGTGAGCTTAAGAAGGCTGTACATCGACCAATTTCCCTCACTACATTTTAAGGACTGAGACGAAGTCTTCGTCAGCAAAGGATCAAAGGATATATCACATGCTAACAAAATATTTTTATGCACCATGGAATTACCAAATAAATCTGTTAGTTTCGTTGTGATTTTTGTTTTTGTTTTGTTTTCATTTAGGCCGAATCTGTGACCTCTATTTTAGACAAAAATACTGGAAAAGCTTTTATTCATGTGACAACAATATACTGTTTGGTCACGAAATTATACAAGGTATTCAACAGGCTACAAGCATTTTTTTTTCCTTTTGTGGGGTATCGGAGTGGGAATCGAAAGAAAACACATTTTACACTCTTGGGTAGCCGATCAGAGCACAGGTTTCCTGCTCGCTCGCGGGTCCCACCTAAACATATAAATAGCAGAGAAATTGGGAAAGCGTGTCAACAAAAGTGAAATTTTCAACACCACGATGACCACGATTTCTTGATTACGTATGAAAACGAAACCTCGTCAACGACACGATTAATTATTCCGGTTTTTTTAAACGCTTTGGAACATCAATCCAACTCCTCGCGAAACTTGCCACGGTAATCGTCGAAGGTGAATAAATTTTTGTATTCAAATGTTCGAACTACGTATCTATAAGGTGGTTAGTAGTATCATTTCAGACTGGTTATCTGTCAGAGTTCGGTTTTAGTAGATATACTTTTTCACGCGATGACAAACTAAATGGGCACAATGTTTGCGTGTTTACATCGTGCGCTGGAAGATAAAACTGTGGGCTCAGTAAATACTGATATTGGAGCAGAATCCTGTTCTGTAAGGCAAGACCACTTCAGCAGCTTCAGGGAAATGTCCTAAATTTCCCATTCTCTATAATATAGCAAAAGATTCTTTTTTGATCAGCAATTCGTTCACAAATAATTTTTCAGTTTCATTTTGCTTTCAGTCTACTTCCTCCGCCAAATGCTCATGGCCTGGCAGTGAATCCATTCGATGGCCTACAAGATTAAGCTATGCAGGAGTCTCTGGGTTGCAAATGGCTTTCAATTTGTTGTAGATGAAGTTTCTTGATAACAAGAGTTTTGATGAATAGGACACTTTCCAATGCCATCTTCTCCAGTCCCTCAAAATAACCTCGTATTCAGTGCCTTTTTTGAATTCGAAATGAAAAAATCGGATCCTTTCCCAACATAATTGGGAGAGGGACCAGCTCTTCCAGTTATTCTAAATTTCCTGGTTCCTTCCAAAAAAATTAATAAAGGAGTTTATGTACTAGAACTTATAATTCTGTTAAAAAAGACTTCGTCCAGCAATTTTCGATGGCTTTGAGGGACATTTTACACATGCACTTTGTAGAGGAACAGGGTCGATAAACGAGTTTCTTTACGCAATAGGCTCGCGGGGTGTTGGCAGAATTCGTGACGGTAACGCAAACCCTCGAAGATGTCTCGGTTTTGAATAAGTTTCGCGAATTCTCCCAGTCCCACGAGCGATGAAATGAAGGAATAAGAGAAAGAGTCTTTTATTGCATTAATTTTGATGCATGCTTATCCATGCCTACCGGGTACAACTAGGTTGTTTATTGCAACTCACTTATTTTGATGAGGGACAGCCTTGAACGACGTTTCATCAGATGAGACTACGAAAACAAACAAACAAACAAACCATTAAAAAACCAAACATGACACAACCCGTAGAACTTGACTGGGGCTATCACGCAACCACAATAGCGCGACGGAAGAGACTTTGAGATTCTTATTCTTCCTCTGTGATTAAGTATACAACGTTTTCTTTAGGTCACTTTCATTGGAGTCTCTTCTTTTTTATTTTTAAGCATGTAGCGCAGTTCAATCGTTTGAATTTTATTTCTAGCTATGGAAGAAAGCAACCTCCCAACAACGGGAGAAGAACTGGAGGTGAAAAATGAGTCTCTAGCTACAGGTGAGAAAACGCAACAGGGAAAGACTTAGTTATAGTGATTTTGTACTGTTTGTTAATTAAGTATATCTTAATTCTGGTGTACTATTTATTAGACCACTTCGACTGGAAGGTTCTAGGAATCCACTAAATACGCCAGTATTAGAACGCTAGTTGTAATTGCACGTAGTTGTGATCACTAACAAAGTTGAAATATCCTCTTAGTAATTTCAGCAACAGAGGAAAGTCAAGTTACGTCAAGTTATGCTGAACTGGATGTATACAATGACCCTTTAAGAGGTGAGAAAACCAGGTGAAATAAGATTGTTTGAAAGACGCCCCAGTAAATATTTTGTCACATTTACATCAAAATTTGTGCATGTTCTGTCAATAAGTTTTTGAACCAGTAAAAGATTGTTTCTTCAAATTCAAACTCTGTTACCAGTAAAATGAAAACCAAAGGAAACAACAATTTATTGCTCGATCCTCTCAAGTAAGAATGGGCCAAAATTTGCCTACAAAGCTTCTGAGTTTTAGAAGTGCTTACTTGTAAATCAACGCACAATGTTTTGGAGATTAACGATGTATCTAAAATTTACACCTAAAATGAACGATATTTGCACAGAAAAAGTATTATCCTCTTTGCTCTTGAAAGTATTCTAAATTTGGTCATTTTTAGTATGAAAGTCATTTTCGGTAAGAGAGAGCTGTTTTTCTGCCCGTAGACCCGTCAAAGTCGAGTTTTGAAAAATTTGCAAACGGGTAACTTTTTTAGGACGCCAAAAGGAAAGTATTTACGCTAACACCTTCTTGTCCTTTACTGTTCAATACATGTTTGGCAGAAATTTTACGCAATTTGAGAATTCTACAAGGAAGAGGAGGCATTTTGTCATTTTATCAGAACATTAAAAATTTTATCCTTTTTCGGTCCTTGCTTTGCTTTGCTTTATGCATTTTTTCTCAGTAACTCTTGGAGTTTTATAATCTAACGTGATATTTTGGAAAGCGTAACGCAGGTGTAAAAAAGGGTTTTTGGAAAGTCTCTCGACCTAAAAAATGTAAACCGAACAGACTTGATCTGGTAATAGCCAAGCTACAGCCCAGACTCCCAACAGCTTATACATTTTACTTAAACAAACTGTACAGGTATTAAACTTTTCTGATTTTTTTTTTTTGATAGCTTTAAGCTCCTGTAGCCTAAAAGCTCGTTTGGATATATAAAGTTGGCATCATCCGTCAAGGGTCGTTTCATTCATTACTAAATCATTAACACTAAAACGTTGTGTTTTCAGAAATAGCGAAAGTATGTCTGGAGGAAGGTAATAAAGAGTACAGACAAGGAGAAGCTAATAACGCGATAAACTCCTACACGGAAGGACTTCAAGTGAACTGCAAGGATAAACGACTGAACGCCAAGCTTTACAGCAACAGGGCAGCAGCTCATTTCCGTTTGGGTAACAATTTCATATGTAAACATATAAATCTGTCGTGCAGCGTTACAAGGTAACAGAATACACAATCTGCATCAAGGAAAGATAAAACTTGAGCAACCGCAGAAAAGTAGCATGAAAACATAAATCGCCCTGTAGCGGATGAAAATTAAGCAAAGAAATGATCCTCGTAACATTTTAAGCAATTGTAGTTTTTTAAGGCTCCTTTGCTGCAATTGCATATGATGAGCACTTTTTTAAACCTCATTTCTTGAATCTCATAGCAAACTACGTGGAATGTCTGGATGATGCAACAGTTGCTGTTCAATTGGAACCCACTTTAATTAAAGCTATTAAGAAAGGTGGGTTTTTCAGACATAAGCCATCAACATTCTATTCTCTGATTTCGTCAAAAGAGGATTTTGTGGTTTGTGGCAGGTGACTGCACCCCAAATGTCAATTGTATCTGGTGTTTCAATGTCTGCTATGTGGGTAAAAAGCATAAGAAAATGTCAATAAGCTCTCAAATACCGCCATCTGGTTAGTTCACGATGTAGAGCGCCGGAGCTCGAGAGGTCAAGCCCTAGACCAGAACAACACTCGGTCTAAAAATATCTGAGGAGAATGTGCTGCCACCTAGCTATGACATCTGCAAATGGTTTGATATCCGTTTCCTGCATCTTTTCTGTAACTCTTAGCAGGGGACGTTAAAAAACCTGGCAAGGAGGTAACCTGAAAAGATCCATTTCATAAGTTATACTGCACAATGCAGTCTGCCCGAAAGCTTCCCCGAAAAGTGTTGAAAAGCGCATAAGAGCACATTAAAACGTGCGAGATAAATTTATCGTTATCATCATCAATTGAAGCTTAATTGGTGGCCGCTTTGTATTAGCTCCTTATTGTTCATTTTCAGTTCTTCCACAAGTTCAAATTTCCTTCATTATCACAATTTTTGTTCCCAGCTAAATGGGAATTAAGTCCATTTTATCAAATATCAGTACTTTCATACCTCAACAGTGATAAATTACCTCGCACCACCGATTATTCTCCCCTTTTCAGGAGCCAGAGCTTGTGTCCAGCTTTACTGGTATAAAGAAGCAAGGAGCTGGTTGTATATGGGATTGGCCGTATCCTTTAACGAATGTTTCAAACGTGATACGAGATGCATTGCGAGTAATATTTCAAGAGAAATCAATACGTTACGGAGAGATTCTTCAACACATAACGCAAGCAATGTTCTCTTATGCTTCACTGAGCAGTTTAAGTAAGCTAAAATATTCTTAAAGAGTTCTTTCGATTATTCCACGAAACTTTACTCAAAAGAAGAGGACACATAAATTAATTCTCAGAGTTTGAGCTCAATGCCCCTCATTTTTGTCTTCAGACGAGCATCACTATGACGACCGAACCTAAACCAATAAGTGCGCTTCAGAGCTAGTTAAAACTCTCCAATAACTTGAAATCAAATCTCTAAAAAGACCCACATTTGAATTATCATCCCAGTTTTAAGGTTCTATTTAATACTCTTGCTGTTTTTTTAAGATACACATTTCACCGCATTTTCACAAATCTGCTCATGACCCTTGACACGTTTCAAGATTGAAAATAACAACAAACGTCTACTTCAATTACTACGGAAAACTAATGCTGAACCATTAGTCACAGCAAACGGTTCTTCCAATCTCGGCAACGCTTATCAAGGTCTAGGACAGTTCAAAACAGCCATCCAGTACCATCAACGTGATCTAGAAATTGCTAAAGAAGAGGGAGACAAGGCCGGAGAGGGACGAAGTTATTGCAATCTCGGCAACGCTTATGACAGTCTAGGACAGTTCAAAACAGCCATCCAGTACCATCAACGTGATCTAGAAATTGCTAAAGAGGTGGGAGACAAGGCCGGAGAGGGACGAAGTTATTGCAATCTCGGCAACGCTTATAAAGGTCTAGGACAGTTCAAAACAGCCATCCAGTACCATCAACGTGATCTAGAAATTGCTAAAGAGGTGGGAGACAAGGCCGGAGAGGGACGAAGTTATTGCAATCTCGGCAACGCTTATCAAGGTCTAGGACAGTTCAAAACAGCCATCCAGTACCATCAACGTGATCTAGAAATTGCTAAAGAAGAGGGAGACAAGGCCGGAGAGGGACGAAGTTATTGCAATCTCGGCAACGCTTATGACAGTCTAGGACAGTTCAAAACAGCCATCCAGTACCATCAACGTGATCTAGAAATTGCTAAAGAGGTGGGAGACAAGGCCGGAGAGGGACGAAGTTATTGCAATCTCGGCAACGCTTATCAAGGTCTAGGACAGTTCAAAACAGCCATCCAGTACCATCAACGTGATCTAGAAATTGCTAAAGAAGAGGGAGACAAGGCCGGAGAGGGACGAAGTTATTGGAATCTCGGCAACGCTTATCAAGGTCTAGGACAGTTCAAAACAGCCATCCAGTACCATCAACATCATCTAGAAATTGCTAAAGAAGTGGGAGACAAGGCCGGAGAGGGACGAAGTTATTGCAATCTCGGCAACGCTTATCACGTTCTAGGACAGTTCAAAACAGCCATCCAGTACCATCAACGTGATCTAGAAATTGCTAAAGAAGTGGGAGACAAGGCTGGAGAGGGACGGAGTTATTGCAATCTCGGCAGCGCTTATGGCAGTCTAGGACAGTTCAAAACAGCCATCCAGTACCAACAACGTCATCTAGAAATTGCTAAAGAAGTGGGAGACAAGGCTGGAGAGGGAATCAGTTATGGCAATCTCAGCAACGCTTATCAAGGTCTAGGACAGTTCAAAACAGCCATCCAGTACCATCAACGTGATCTAGAAATTGCTAAAGAAGTGGGAGACAAGGCTGGAGAGGGACAAAGTTATGGCAATCTCGGCAACGCTTATCAAGGTCTAGGACAGTTCAAAACATCCATCCAGTACCATGAACGTCATCTAGAAATTGCTAAAGAAGTGGGAGACAAGGCTGGAGAGGGACAAAGTTATGGCAATCTCGGCAACGCTTATCAAGGTCTAGGACAGTTCAAAACAGCCATCCAGTACCATCAACGTGATCTAGAAATTGCTAAAGAAGAGGGAGACAAGGCCGGAGAGGGACGAAGTTATTGCAATCTCGGCAACGCTTATGACAGTCTAGGACAGTTCAAAACAGCCATCCAGTACCATCAACGTGATCTAGAAATTGCTAAAGAAGTGGGAGAGAAGGCCGGAGAGGGACAAAGGTATTGCAATCTCGGCAACGCTTATCAAGGTCTAGGACAGTTCAAAACAGCCATCCAGTACCATCAACGTCATCTAGAAATTGCTAAAGAAGAGGGAGACAAGGTTGGAGAGGGACGAAGTTATTGGAATCTCGGCAACGCTTATCAAGGTCTAGGACAGTTCAAAACAGCCATCCAGTACCATCAACATCATCTAGAAATTGCTAAAGAAGTGGGAGACAAGGCCGGAGAGGGACGAAGTTATTGCAATCTCGGCAACGCTTATCAAGGTCTAGGACAGTTCAAAACAGCCATCCAGTACCATCAACGTGATCTAGAAATTGCAAAAGAAGTGGGAGACAAGGCTGGAGAGGGACGAAGTTATTGCAATCTCGGCAACGCTTATCAAGGTCTAGGACAGTTCAAAACAGCCATCCAGTACCATCAACGTCATCTAGAAATTGATAAAGAAGTAAGAGATAAGGCCGGAGAGGGAATCAGTTATGGCAATCTCAGCAACGCTTATCAAGGTCTAGGACAGTTCAAAACAGCCATCCAGTACCATCAACGTGATCTAGAAATTGCTAAAGAGGTGGGAGACAAGGCTGGAGAGGGACAAAGTTATGGCAATCTCGGCAACGCTTATCAAGGTCTAGGACAGTTCAAAACATCCATCCAGTACCATCAACGTCATCTAGAAATTGCTAAAGAAGTGGGAGACAAGGCTGGTGAGGGACAAAGTTATGGCAATCTCGGCAACGCTTATCAAGGTCTAGGACAGTTCAAAACAGCCATCCAGTACCATCAACGTCATCTAGATATTGCTAAAGAAGTGGGAGACAAGGCTGGAGAGGGACGAAGTTATTGCAATCTCGGCAACGCTTATGACAGTCTAGGACAGTTCAAAACAGCCATCCAGTACCATCAACGTGATCTAGAAATTGCTAAAGAAGTGGGAGACAAGGCCGGAGAGGGAATCAGTTATGGCAATCTCAGCAACGCTTATCAAGGTCTAGGACAGTTCAAAACAGCCATCCAGTACCATCAACGTGATCTAGAAATTGCTAAAGAAGTGGGAGACAAGGCTGGAGAGGGACAAAGTTATGGCAATCTCGGCAACGCTTATCAAGGTCTAGGACAGTTCAAAACAGCCATCCAGTACCATCAACATCATCTAGAAATTGCTAAAGAAGTGGGAGACAAGGCCGGAGAGGGAGGAAGTTATGGCAATCTCGGCAACGCTTATAAATGTCTAGGACAGTTCACAACAGCCATCCAGTACCATCAACGTCATCTAGAAATTGCTAAAGAAGTGGGAGACAAGGCCGGAGAGGGACGAAGTTATTGCAATCTCGGCAACGCTTATCAAGGTCTAGGACAGTTCAAAACAGCCATCCAGTACCATCAACGTGATCTAGAAATTGCTAAAGAAGTGGGAGACAAGGCCGGAGAGGGACGAAGTTCTTGCAATCTCGGCAACGCTTATCAAGGTCTAGGACAGTTCAAAACAGCCATCCAGTACCATCAACGTGATCTAGAAATTGCTAAAGAAGTGGGAGACAAGGCCGGAGAGGGACAAAGTTATGGCTATCTCGGCTACGCTTATCAAGGTCTAGGACAGTTCAAAACAGCCATCCAGTACCATCAACGTCATCTAGAAATTGCTAAAGAAGTCGGAGACAAGGCCGGAGAGGGAGGAAGTTATGGCAATCTCGGCAACGCTTATCAAGGTCTAGGACAGTTCAAAACAGCCATCCAGTACCATCAACGTGATCTAGAAATTGCTAAAGAGGTGGGAGACAAGGCCGGAGAGGGAGGAAGTTATGGCAATCTCGGCAACGCTTATAAAGGTCTAGGACAGTTCAAAACAGCCATCCAGTACCATCAACGTCATCTAGAAATTGCTAAAGAAGTGGGAGACAAGGCCGGAGAGGGAAGCAGTTATGGCAATCTCGGCAACGCTTATAAAGGTCTAGGACAGTTCAAAACAGCCATCCAGTACCATCAACATCATCTAGAAATTGCTAAAGAGGTGAGAGACAAGGTTGGAGAGGGACGAAGTTATTGCAATCTCGGCAACGCTTATGACAGTCTAGGACAGCTCAAAACAGCCATCCAGTACCATCAACGTCATCTAGAAATTGTTAAAGAAGTGGGATACATGGCCGGAGAGGGAATCAGTTATGGCAATCTCGGCAACGCTTATCAAGGTCTAGGACAGTTCAAAACAGCCATCCAGTACCATCAACGTCATCTAGAAATTGCGAAAGAAGTGGGAGACAAGGCCGGAGAGGGACGAAGTTATGGCAATCTCGGCAACGCTTATCAAGGTCTACGACAATTCAAAACAACCATCCAGTACCATCAACGTGATCTAGAAATTGCTAAAGAAGTGGGAGACAAGGCCGGAGAGGGAAGCAGTTATGGCAATCTCGGCAACGCTTATCAAGGTCTAGGACAGTTCAAAACAGCCATCCAGTACCATCAACGTCATCTAGAAATTGCCAAAGAAGTGGGAGACAAGGCCGGAGAGGGAAGCAGTTATGGCAATCTCGGCAACGCTTATGGCAGTCTAGGACAGTTCAAAACAGCCATCCAGTACCATCAACGTCATCTAGAAATTGCTAAAGAAGTGGGAGATAAGACCGGAGAGGCGTTCTCACTCTTTTCCCTTGGATGCAGTTTCGAGTGCCGAGGAAATCTTATGAAGGCCTTTGACTGTTACTACTCGAGTGTAGAATTGTATGATGATATCAGGGCCAGTCTTGAACTCAACGATCAGTGGAAGATTTGTTATCGTAATCAGCACCAAGTAGCATACAAAGGTTTCTGGCGTATAAATCTCAAACGAGGTCAAGTTGTGAATGCTCTTCTTGCCACAGAGAAAGGACGTGCTCAAGCTCTGAGAGATCTCATGGTCACAAAATATCAACCTGGAGATTCTTTAATGCCCAGCGCATCCCGCATTTCTCTGAGGTGGGTTCCACTGAGCACAGTGTTCATAGCTATTAATGGACCATGCGTTTACCTCTGGGTTTGCCTCAGTGAAAATAATATCCAGATGAGAGAAGTACACGTGAACAATTATAAGTATGAGAAAGAATTGGAATGTTTCATCCAGCTTCTCAACAAAATTGCTCTGAAGGAGATCGGTGTAAGGAATACTGTTACAATCGAAAGTCTTCCTCGTGATTCGCCGACAGAAGAGGAAGTAGCCGATGATGTGATTCGAGTCGATGTGAGGCACTCCCAATCAAGTGCTTTAAAGAAGCTGCATGACATCATCATTACTCCTATTGCTGATCTGATCGAAGGCAACGAACTAACATTCGTTCCTGACGGGCCATTTTGCCTTGTACCTTACGCAGCGTTGCAGGACTCCAACTCATCATATCTAAGTGATTCTTTCAGAACTCGTGTGCTTCCTTCTCTGACGACCTTGCAACTAATTCATGATTGTCCAGCTGACTTTCACACGAAGACTGGTGCATTGCTTGTCGGCGACCCATGTTTCAAACATATCATCTATGAGGGAACACTTTTGGTGCAACTTCCAGGAGCAAGGAAAGAAGTGGAGATGATCGGACGTATACTCAATGTCTCCCCTCTCACTGGAGAAATGGCAACAAAACATGAAGTGTTAAAACGAATATCATCAGTGGCCTTAGTTCACATAGCAGCGCACGGTAAAATGGAAACTGGAGAAGTTATCCTGGCACCAAACACCACAAGAGATAACCCTCAGCCGCAAGAGAAAGCCTATCTGCTGACGATGAAAGATGTCATAGAAGCTGGGTTGCGAGCACGACTGGTTGTACTTAGCTGCTGTCACACTGCTTGTGGGGAGGTCATGGCCGAGGGTGTGGTCGGCATGGCGCGTGCACTTTTGGCTGCCGGTGCCAGATCTGTTGTGGCAACCTTGTGGGCGATTGGCGACGAAGGAACCCTAGAGTTCATGAGTTTCTTCTACGATGCACTTGCCAAAGGCAAGAAGGCCAGTGAAGCTCTCAATCAGGCCATGAAGTGTATGAAAGAAATTGAAAAGTTCAAGGAGGTTTGGCAATGGGCACCATTTGTACTCATTGGTGACGACGTCAACCTGGATTTCAAGGAGATTTAGAAGCTGCAGCAAGTAATAATTCTGTTGATACATTCTATTCAAAACCAAGTTACATGAAATCATAAGCTTTGCTCATATGTGAGCAGTGATACTTGCGTGTTATTTTCCTTTCAGTTGGGTTGCGAATTTATTTTTCTCTCCGCAAACTGAGAAGCAGCACAATCAAGAAGACACGTTTACGATATGATGATAACATTCTTTTTTGGAAACATGAGATTTTGTTTGAATTTGTTTTAAAACAATTCTGTTGTACAATGTATCGTTTCATGTGCTAAGAAATATTTCATGGCAACTCAACTATCCTCCCTAAACTTAGATTCTTTTATTTTTCAGTTAAGGCAGTTAGCATTGGAATCCCAGGGAGTTTTCGGATACCTACAAATGCTGATATTTGGACCAGAAACCAGTAAGCTACCGATGAAACCTTTGTCAAGAGTCTTCTTTTCATCAAAGCAGGAAGAACCAAAAGACGGCCAAAGTCAAGTTTACCAAGGGAACAGATTTCCATTGATTAAAAAGTTGCCTTTTTGCTTGTCTGAACTGCTTTTACGAGCTTAATATCCTTCTCAAACTACTGTTTGTTTTTGTTTTCATATGATGTCTTAAAGTTATCATGACTAGCTATGTGAGAAGTTATTTTTAATCTAAGTATTTTTTCCTGAGAGGATTTGGGCGTAACATTTACGTCGAAGTTGAAACGTCTTGAAAACGTTTTCCATAGTTTTTTACAGACTTTTTTCAATCGGTTTACTCTCATGAGTGATATAAAGCTATTACAGCCATGTGCTTGTGTAGAGAATTTCCATAGGAATTGAAGAATAATCAGTTGTCCGATTGCTTGATTATCTTAGTCTATGTCAGATGGAAATTGTGATGAACTTTAGTTTAGTTTCTGCTGATCAGACTTTGGTTTATCTGGACTGAAAATGACAGATTTTGGCCGCAATGGCGAGGATTTAGTCTTGGTATAAGTTAATTTTCTGAGATTTCTCCTTTAATTTTGAATGCGATAAATTGTGTTATTTTTTACAAGCAGTGATGCATTTTAAGTATATTGTTTAATCTAATCACCCAAAGGCAAAACGAGAAGTTTTATTTTATAATTTTAGTTATGGCTTACAAAGCATTGAAGGAAGCTCAGAACGAGCTGGAAAGTTGGAGCCAAATGATTTTATTTAGTTTCTTCGATTAGATTGTTTACCTATTATCTAAGTACATTAAACGAACATTTGAATGTCAAACAATGAAACAAGTCGCTTGGTATTTTGTTGGAATGGAAGAGGAAATCAATAACGAAGGGAAGAAAATTTGTGCATCAACCTGCATAAGCCATTTCTTGTCGTTTGAAGTAGTGAGCGCGCCTGTGTCTTATTCGCTTAATAAGTTTTGCCATTTTTCTGCCACGGTTAACGCAGACTAACACAAAATAACACATTGTAGGAAGGAAATATAAAAGGTCAATTTTTTTCTACAACTAAGGGTTCAAATTTGTCAATATTTACGCCTAACAGCTAGTTTTTTTACCGATATACGGCTAACGGTTAACCCCATGGAGACCCTCGACTGGGTGACATGCAAGATGTAAAATGAAAACGGTTTTAGAAGATGGCATTTGCAACTCGAATGTAGAGAGCTGGTTTTTGAGGAGTGAGGAAAACCGGGAAAAACAAGTCATGAAAAATCGTGGAGGTAAGGATCAAACTGGGAGAGACGGTCATGGGGAGAGAGTTGTCACTAGCATTCGTCTTATGTTCCATCTGAGTTGCTTAATGAAGCTAACGCGAGACATTCACCGAAGTGAAGGCGAGCAAGGATAAATTTCCTTCCCCCTTTAAAGACCTTGTACCGGATCCAAAAAGTCAGTAAGCCCTGATATTTTGACTTCACCCCAGATCTACAAAACTTCGACAACTTAGATGTTTTAGTAAGAGTTCGCTGCTGACGATAGCATATATTACAATCATTTACGAAAGAGCCATGGGAAGGGGGGAGGGGTGGGTCGAGGTTCCGTTTATCCCCCCGGGATGGGAGTGTGCATAGATACGTGTTTTCAAGGGTAACATCACAGGTGGGGTTCTTAATGATAAGAATTTTCCTGAAGAATTACTGGACTTAATAGGCTTCTTTCGTCTGCTTACACTTTCTCTACGTGCTGTATAGCCCTACTCCATCTACCCATCTTACAGCGGTTTTGAGTATATACCACACAAGTGAACGATGATTTTTGCGTGGGCTGTTGGTTTGGTGTTTATCGCCTGCGCGTGTATCAACCCGGGAATCGACTTTCCAACTCTAGCTTGAAAAGAAACATTTACACTCGTAGCGGTTTTTTAGTATATAACATATTGGTGAATAGAGCTCTTCACGTCGGCAGATTGGCTTATTCGAAATGAATAGTCGAACCTGTATTAAGCGGTCGGTTGTAACATTCCTGAATTTTTCCTCTTATGTATTTTCTTTTTCACTGCTTTTCAGCGGTGGTCTCTATAAAGCGGTTGTGGTCATCCTTGACTGAGTCCCATCAGCCTGTTCGCGTTGTATGGAACGGTCACTTAGAGCGGAATCACTCGAATAAAACGACGAATTGTCTCTGAAGTAAAATTTATTCCATATTTGTCTCCTAAAATCAACGTTAGTATTTAGAGTTCAAATGTCCTCAACGCGTTGCAGATTATCTTCCCTCTTAGGACTATTTGTATCTGACAAATATCACGCAAGAAAATTACGCAAATCATTTTCTGGGTAATTATCAAGAGGTCTAACTGTTAGAATTCTAATTTATTGTTCTTTTTTTACGCTGCATCATCATTTTGTTAATTGAGGTTATCGATACATTTCAGTCATAAATTTAAGTGTGAAGTGAAAAAGACAACTGCACTTTATTTCCAGAAAATAAAAAAATTAAAAATTAAAAGAATCCACCTACAATTTCAGAAGAAATAACTAAACAAGGCCTACTCTAATTTAAGACACGGAACAGAACGAAAAGGAAGATCTGAAATTTTAGAAAGAGAGATTTTTAATTTGCAAAACAAGAATCCGTGAGAGAGTCTGTTAGAAACCTCAAAAAAAAAATTCATCCGCAAAACCGCAAAAAAAAAAAAACAACAACAACAACAACAACAACAATTCGATCAAAAACCGAAAACCGCATGCAAAACCGTCAAAACATATAAATCTTCGCATCCCAGTTCTCAAAACCTTAATCGATCCGATACAGTGTTGACAAGTGAAGCACACAGAGGTTTCGCGGCTTTTCGAGATCAGAGGAGGCGCATAATGACCGCTTTGGTCGAAGAGAAACCAGAATCCAAGTAGGAAAATCCGAAAACCATATCAGAGATCAAATCCAAAGCCCATTAGACAAGTATTTTTGACGAAAACCGAAAACCAAATGCCAATGAACAGAAAATCCGCAAACTGCAATGAACACGCAATCTGAAAAACCGAAATTCTTTGGCACAAAAACCGATCTTAAAAAAATATGGAAAATTCCAATGCCTCCCTCAAGGATGAAAAAGTCAGTTCAGTCTACAAATCCCACAAATGATAACACAACAACCATTATCACTGAAACCTCAACGAAAACTTTTTTATTATTATTACTTTTGAATCAGAAACATACTGGAAAACAACTTTAATCACGCGATGTCTCAGGGAAGGTGTCGATGCTTGGCACCTTGTAAGTTGCACAGCTGCAGCCTCACGGAATTTTATTCTGAATTATAAATTTGCATTTTATGGCTAAATGGCACAGTCCTTCCTTTAAATACAGAAGACGATTGATCTCTTCGCGAACGTAGTAAGGATTCAGCAAAGAACACCACAGAGATTTTCATATTTTTTTCTATAGAGTCATTTTATATTACATGAAATTGTTTTTGAATGACAGCGCGTAAAACCTCGAATAGCTTTTTGCAAATTTCATGCTGCGAGTTTGAATATTTTTCAATAAATAAACGATGTACCTCAAAGAGACGACAGCGTAACGAAACAACCAAATCGCAGAACGAGCGGGCGCGAATCTCGAGCGCAGTCATTCGTGAAAATATCGACATCCACAACAGAGTAAGTGCCTCCGCGAATCTATTTGCCATTTTCAAAGCAATCTAGCGGGGCAACTGCAAGCGGTTCAACCTCCCTAGTTTGACAGCTCCTTTCATTTGGTTTCGTGAATTTGAATTAGATTATGGTTATCTTATGACCTATCGTCTTTCTCGGAAAATTAGCGGAAGAGAAATAACAGGATTCTGGTGACCGCTGACTGAAGTACAGGAGAGTTTCAAAGATGGCGTGAAATTTCAGAGAGTGATGTGAACAGATCACCATACTAAAATGGTTTGTTAGTCGTTGTAGTTCTCAGCGGCAGTGTTTTAACGGGTGTTTTAATTATAACTACATATTTTTCTACAGGACATTCGATCGTTCTTCAGCCCTTCTGGAAAGACAGCGAAGCAGGGCGCTTCGAAAGTAGAAAAATAAGTGCGGGAAAGATTCTATGGTGAAGTCTTTATCGAAACAAGATGTAGGAAAGAGCCGAACGAAAAGCAAGGTAAGCAATGGATTATGTAGCATTTGAGAGAGAAAGTTATATGTGTTATCAGGGAATTCGACTTCAGAGGTGACGGAGAAAAGATCTGCCCATATCACAGCCCTTAGGCCTGTCTGACTGAATCGATCATCATGTGTGTCTATCTACTCGGGTGCAATTCACACTCCCATCTATCTTCTCCGGGGGAGGGGGGGGGGGTGGAGAAACACCGAATTTCGCCTAAATTGGTATTTATTACCATACATGGTAAAATTTCCTTTGTCATGAATCTTTTATTTAGTGCTTGGTAGGTAATTTGACAACATGTTTTAACCAAGAATTTCATTCCACCACATATATCTAACCCAAGGTATCTTTCTGGACTGGAATGTGAGAAATGGTGTGGTACTGTGTGTTAACTAACTTTGTAGGAATAATTTTCAATAGTCTGTCAGAGTATGTCCGGGTAGCTGAGTGAGGTTAATAAGTTATGATGTTTTGCCTTTTTTTAATCTTTTACAGGGTTGTAAAATGAAGCAATTGTGTCTTCATTCTTTAACTCCCAAGATCTGTTTGCTAATTCTCTCCTCTAGCTGCTACACATTTCCTTGTACATTTGTTATAGGAATTTGTTGTTAGGTCAAAATAACAACTTTTTCATTACTCTTTAGTTGGATGTTGTATGGATGTTTTAGGGGTGAAGTTACATGTTAATCACATCTCAGAGTTTAAGGGTTAAACTGTGTAATGTGATACACTGCTACCTAAATTTCACTCAAGTCCGAATAACCAGGACTTAAGCTTTTCCTACAAATTTGTTCAAACTGCAGCTTACTAAGTCTGCAGAGCAGTTGCAGTATTCAATACTAATACTTATTTTGTGATTTTGACAAGTACTGATTAATTTTCATTTATTCAGACTGAAGGGAAAATGAAAGGCGACTGATAAAAAAACCTTGAGACTTCACCTAACCCAGACTATTTTTTCCCCAAGCCTGGTGTCCTCTCCAGAATAAATAAAAATATTATTATTATTATTATTATTCTCTTGATTTTCTGAGCTAGAGGAAAATGTCTTGTAAGAAAGTTGTGCTCCAAGGAAAAACATCCCCTTGATGTTATCCAATTCTGTTTGGTCTTTGTTGTTATTATTAGGTCCAGAGAATGGTATCGATCTCACATTTGTGTGAAAAAAAAAAAATAGGTAGTTGTTAATTTGCTTGGCAGGACTTATGGAGTAGTGAAGATGATGACATTGCCTGGAAACAAAAACCAAAAGAAAATCAGAAGAAGAAGAAGAAAGGAAAAAACATTATTGACTCAGGTAATGTTTTAGGGTGAACACCAACAGTTTCAAAAGGAACAGATGTTAAGACTCTACAAAAACTGTTATACCTCTGTATTAGTTTTAATGGCTTCAATGTACATGTAAGCTAGGTAGTTGTGCTGTACAGTGTCCTTGTCAATTCCCAATGCAGTTTGTATTATTACAGAAACATAGTGTAAAAAGATTCACATAATTGTACGTATAACATCACAATGATGTCCTGACCCTATTTCTAAATTAATCTTACATCTCTGTTAGATTCTGATGAAGATCCTCTTCCTCCAAAAATCAGGTACTGGTATGTGATTTGTTTCTTGAATTTTGTTCCCTTTCATACAGTTGTAGTTAACCCTTTAACTCCCAGAAGTGATTAACATGAAACCTCTTCCTATGATATCTACACACTATTCAGCAAACAGGTAATGAGAATATTTAAACTTATCAAGTAGAAGCTGCTATCTTGATCTAGCACCAAGCTCTCATGACTAATGTAGAAGGAAATGTGTAGCAGCTAGAGGGGAGAAATAACAATCAGATCTTGGGAGTTAAAGGGTTAAACTTTTGTACCCTAATATCAGCCCTAAATCAAGAGTCAAGGAAATGGTCACCAACTATAGAAGCTCTTGATTATTAAACAAATTCTCCTTGTAATTGCCTCAGAAAATGCATAGAGAACAGTATGGAGAATATGCATACTGATGTCAAGTTGTATTCAGAACCTGGTTCTCTTTCATTCATGTCTCTTTTAGAAAGGCCACATCAGTAAAGAAGGAGGAGAGTTCAAAAGCTAGGAAAAGTAGAAGAGCAATCAGCTTGGACTCAGGTAAAGAAATGTCTCATTATTGAAGGTACCCTATACTTTTTATCAGAAGGGTGATTGGGAGATTTTATTTTCACGGGAATCATGATTTCAAAATGTTTTTTTCATGAATTTTGATTGAAGATGACATAATCCTTCCATTCCCATCTGAACAATTTTTTCTTTATTTAAACGCAACCCATGAATGAAGAATTAAATGAATAAAATGTGAGTGACAAACCATTTTGTTTTCCTGATGAATTTCAGGTTATTTGAAAGAGCCAAACTTGTAGGATCAACAGCTTTATAAACAGCTGAGAAAGAGTGAAAATTTTAGTTTGTGAATTTGGAATTTTAGATATTTTTCATGATGCATGAAAAGGCAATATAGTTTTACACGACTGAGTTCTACAACAGGGTTTAGGGGACTCTCCTTATTGATGGAGTGAGAGGACTGGATAGGGAAAATATTAGTGTGAGGTGAGCTTTATGTAAGATGAGGTTGGTTTTTTTACATCACCTGATCTTTAACCTTGCCTATGTATTAGCTTGCCAAAGAAAACAAAGCCTGCATCCACTTGATCCTAATCACCATCAGACCACTGTTCCTTTGGATATTATGGTGCTTTAATTGTACTTTGACGTGGTTTCTACAGATGAGGAAGAAGTTGTCCCTTAGAAATCAAAAAAGTCTGGGAAGCCTTCCCCTGAGAAGAAAAAGGTTTGTAAGCCTTTTGATTACCACCCTTTATTGTTGCAAAATTAATCATTACAATCAAAGCTTAGACCTGCTACCTTGATACTAGAATGGATTGGACCTGATATGATTTCATGTGTATGGTAATTGTTATCAAGCACTTGAATAAGGTACTTGTAGATCAAGCAGTAACATTATTTTTATGACTAAATTTGGCTCTGTATAAGATCCAAAAGCTTACTCAAACTTGTCAACTGGTGGTACATGTGCATGTTGTATATACATTAACCTGTCCTACTATGACAGTAGATGGTTTTTACTCAGATGAACATTACTAACAATACTTGCAACCAAACATTACTTACAATACTAACAATACTTGCAACAAAACATTACTTACAATACTAACACTACTCACAATTCTACCATTACTGTACCTAGAATCTATACTAAAATCAGTAACAATAGTGACAAAACTTTCAGTTATATTCTTGGTGACTGCAACTTTGACATTCTGGGAAGATGCTGCCTCTTTGTCTCTGCTTTTAAAGCAGCAGTGTCTTTCACCATCAACACTCCTTTTTGGGACAACTCTTGCCCACACTGGACAACTCTCAGGTGTTAGAATGTTTGATATACATGTAACTTTTGTTCACCTCAAATTTTATCCATGGACAAAGCAAACTGGCTACCAAAGCTGCCACAGTTCCAGAAATTCCAGTTAGAGACTCAAAACCAAGTCCAAAGAAACCGTTACTCCAAAAAAGGATAAAAAAGATGTCTGTAAGGAAACTCCAATCAAAGGAACACCAAAGGTGTCAAAATCAGAGGAAGTGGTTGAAGTTCCACCCTCATTGGAAAAGAAAAAATCAGGCTACCATAGTTTTATGGCAAGAAATGGTCCTAGGACACTTGGTTCAAAGGAAATCCCTCAGGTAGGATTCAAAGACCAAGATCTGATTGTTAATTCTCCCCTCTAGCTGCTACACATTCTTCTGTAAATTAATAATGAGAATTTGTTGTTTCATCATTATTGTAAGGTTTTGTAAAGGTTTATTTTCAGGCTTCCTTTCTACCAATTCCCTCACATTCAAGAACCAATCATTGAAGCACCTAGCATGACCATATTGCGAAGTGTCAATCACACAATTATAACAACTACATGTACTTGATAAGTTTTAGTGTTCACAGCACCTGTTTGCTGGATGATGTATGGATATTCTAGGGAGAAGTTACATGTTAATTAATTCTGGTAGTTAAATTATTGTCTCTCAAAGCTCTTGGTGGTTTGGTTTCCATCCTTTCAAATAAATTTTTAATGAGATGCAAGACAAAGGGAAATGAAGATTATTAGAACTAAGGCTGGTTTGGAAAATTTGCAGATACAGTGTACAGAAAAAAAATTGCAAAATGCATGCTTTGATTGAGCCTTTTACTCCCAAGATCTCTATAGTTATTCTCCTAACTGTCTGCTGTACAATGTGACATTGGTTGAGAGAATTTGGTCTTAGATCAACTAATAATCCCCAGACTGAAATTTGTATTTATTCTCATTTCTTGTCTGCATGATATTGTGTCAATCTTGTAAGGAGAAATTCTGTCTTGGTCACTCATGGGAGTTAAAGATTTAAGAAAATTATTTTTTATCCTTTTCCTTTCAGTTGTTTTACAAATGTTGGATCAATATCAGTATCTAAGAAACTGCACACCTACTCCTCCCTTAATCCAACATTAACTGTCATCAGTTGACTGTTGTTGGGTTAGGGGAGGGGTAGGTGAACAGATGTTTAGATACTGACATTGATCTGAAATATGGTGTATCCTCAGAGGTTTTTTACTTTTTTGCCATTTATAACTTTTCAGTTTAGACGGTATTAACAGGTCTTAGTGGGAAGAATTAATTATTTATCTGCTTGCACTTGATAATTTAATTTTTAGAGAGTAGAAATTTGTTTGGATGGACTGACAGTTGTTACTAAGGGAATCTTGGAAAGTATCGAGAGAGAGGAGGCTGCTGACTTGATTCAAAGATAATTATGGTGAAAAAGTTACCCAATCAGTGAGCTTGCAAGAAAACAAGTTATGTCATGGTGGGATAGGATCTTGGAGAGAGCAAACTTTCTAAGGTACATTGTAATACACAGCTCACAACAGGAAAAGGAAAAAAAAAAAAAAAAAAAAAGCACCATGAACACCAACATATAAGCTGCACCTTTTTCCCTAAATTTTTGTTCCAAATCAGGGGTATGGCTTACTGTGAAGTCACTAAGGAAACTTGCCACAAATTTGCATAAATTAACACAATTCATTGATGATAACAATGAAATTTCATAGGAGCCACAGGCTAGTGTGCTACTGATAACATAATTTGTTCATCCTCATTTCCCTTCTTCCATCTACTTGTATCTATCTATGGGTTTGTCTATTTTTCCTTGCTGTCATCTGTCTAGCAGTCTGTCTGTGTGTGTGTCTAAAGGGGGTAAGTTTTTGAATAAACCGGCTGTGGTGCTGCATCAGTGGGGAGATTAACAAGATAATGTGGTTTTATCAACTGAGTTGATAATTTAGATCAGCCTTCCTAAAAAGTTTCTAAAGCTAATGTTTCAAGCATTAGCCATCCACTCTGAGGAAGGGCCTAAGCTTGAAACATCAGTGTTAGAAACTCTTTTTGGTGGCAAATTTACAGTATCACTCAGTTTATCTGTCTGTCTGTCTGTCTGTCTGTCTGTGTGCTCTTTTGTGTGAGTACATTCATCCAATTACCTGTCTTTCTATCTGTCACTCACTCTGCTCTTTCCTTCTGTCCAGTCACCCACACCTCAGTTTTACCACTACCCTAAATTCCACCTTTGAGTTCATCTGTTGGTTCATGTATCTGTTCTTCCACCTGTAGACTTGTTTGTGTCACTTAAACTGAGTTACAAGACAGTATAGTTTTTGTTTAATCCTTTACACCCTAACATCAGTATGCATATTCTCCATACTGTTCACCATGCATTTCTTAATGTGCTGGCAAGGAGAATTTGTGTAACAATCAAGAGGTTCATCAGTTGGTGATCATTTCCTATATTCTCATGACCTTAATGTTTGATTCAGGGGTGATATTGTGAGGAGAAATTAGATGTTAGTCAGTCTCAGGGATTAAAGGGTTCATCTAAATAAGATTTTGACAGTAAAGGTCATGTTGTTTTTGTGCAGAAGAGCCAAGTGTGTTATGGGTAGACAAATGTCGGCCTCGCGCAGTGAATCAGATTATTGGTCAGCAGGGTGATAAGAGCAACACGAGAAAGCTGATGAACTGGCTGAGAGACTGGGGAAAAAATTGAAATAACTCAGCCTCTAAATGTGAGTACAAGTGTATTTGATTGTCAAGATGCTTTTCCCTCACGAGTGATTAAAAAACACGGACGACCGCGAAGCGGGAGTCCGATTTGTTAATCACGAGTTAATTTACTCTTAATCAAATCTATAACAAAATTCTCGAACGTGACTGGTTATCACCAGCCTGATTTGAGCGCTAATGGGACAGTGTAGGCGTCATGCTTGTAATTGGACAGTGTAATAGGACAGTTAAAGAGACAGTTAACACGTCATGCCTATGTAAGTGGACAGAACGCGTCATGAGCGCGCGCTGTTGTCTCGCATTTCGCCGAGTTAACTGTTGATATTTTTATGAAAACGTAAAACCGATGTTCTCATAGTTTCAAGTAATTCGTAACAGGACTTCGTGTCGTCAAATTCTGTCTGTAATCAAACTGGGGATTAACAAATCGGACTCCCGCTTCGCGCTCGTCCGATTTTGTTAATCACTCGTATGATTACAGACTAAACTGGAGTCCACTCGGTCCTATGACCTTTATTAATCAGACAGAATTGGACGACACGAAGTCCTTTTACCAATTGTAAAAACAGCAATTAAATGAGAGACAACAGCGCGTGCACATGAAGCGTTCTGTCCACTAACAAAGGCATGACGTGTTAACTGTCCCTTTAACTGTCCTATTACACTGTCCAATTACAAACATGACGCGTGCACTGTCCTATTAGTGCTCAAATCGGGCTGGTGATAACCAATCACGTTCGAGAATTTTGTTATAGTTTAGATTAGGGTTGTAATCGGATATGGGAGAGGAGATCCTTGTCTAGAGGGCAATTCTCTTAGTCTCCTGATGCTACTGAAATTAACATAAGCATAGGCAAAGTTAGACCTGTGGCTCTTGTGCTGACTTTACCTCTATACCTTTATCTCTGAGTGACCAAGACAAGATTTCTCCTTACAATATCAATACAATATCAATCAGACAAGTTGTGAGAATATTTGTTTTGGATATTTTTTCGATTGGGCAAACCAAAAAATTCACTACTATTTGTATTCCAACAGACTGATTTCCCAATTTTCGAGAATTCCACGTTATTCAGTCCAACAAAGAGAAAGGAGAAGAAGGTGGTGCTCAAGCTCTGAGAGATCTCGTGGCCACAAAATGTCAGCCTAGAGATTCTTCAACGCATAGCGTGCGTTTCTCTGAGTTGTGTTCCATCGAGCATAGTTTTCATAGTTATTAACGAACCATGCGTTTACTTCTAGGCTTGCGTCGGTGAAGATAATATCCAGATGAGAGAGGTACACGTCAACAATTACAAGTATGAGGATGAATTGGAATCTTTCATCCAGTTCCTGAACAAAACTGCTCTTCAGGAGATCGGTGCAAGAGATACTGTTACAATCGAAAATCCTCCGCTTGATTCGCCGACAGAAGAGGAAGTGGCCGATGATGTGATCCGAGTTGATGCGAGGCACTCCCAATCAAGCGCTTTAAAGAAGCTGCATGACATCATCATTTCTCCTATTGATGATCTGATGGAATACAACGAGCTAACATTCCTTCCTGAGAGGCCATTTTGCCTTGTATCTTTTGCTGCGTTGCAGGACTCGGACTCATCGTATGAAAGTGATTCTTTCAGAATTCGTGTGCTTTCCACTCTTTTTCGACGTTGCAACTAATTCATGATTGTCTAGCTGACTTTCACATTAAGACTGGTGCATTGCTTGTCGGCGATCCATGTTTCGAAGATATCATCTATCAGGGAAGACGTATGGTGCAACTTCCAGGAGCAAGGAAAGAAGTGGAGATGATCGGACGTATCCTCAATGTCTCTCCCCTCATTGGAGAAATGGCAACAAAACATGAAGTGTTGAAACGAATATCATCAGTGGCGTTAGTTCACATTGCAGCGCACGGTAAAATGGAAACTGGAGGAGTTATCCTGGCACCAAACACTACATGAGAAAACCCTCAGCCGCAAGAGAAAGATTATCTACTGACGATATAAGATGTGATAGAAGCTGGGTTGCGAGCACATCGGATTGTACTTAGCTGCTGTCACACTACTCGTGGGGAAGTCATGGCCGAGGATGTGATCTGTATGGCGCGTGCACTTTTGGGTGCCGGTGCTAGATCTGTTGTGATAACCTTGTAGGCGATTGGTGACGAGGGAACCCTGGAGTTCAAGAGTTTCTTCTACAATGCACTTGCCAAAGGTAAGAAGGTAAGTGAAGCTCTCAAGCAGGCCATGAAGTGTATGAGAAAAATTGAAAAGTTCATGTAGGAAATTTACTGGGCACCATTTGTACTCATTGGTGACGATGTCAACCTGGATTTGAAGGATATTTAGAAGCTGAAGCAAGTAAACATTCTGTTTAGACCTTCATTCAATACAAAGTTACCTTAAATCATAATTATAGTTTCTATATGAGCACTGATACCTGCGTGTTACTTTCCTTTCAGTTGGGTTACGAATTCATCTTCTACTCAGACAAATCATTGAGATGCAACACAATCAAGTGGACACGTTTACGATGATAACATTCTTTTTAGGAAACACGATAGGAATAAAGCAGCAAATTTCTTTTAGAACAATCCTGTTGCGCTATTTATCGTTTCATGTGCTAGGAAATATTTCATGGCAACTCAACTATCCTCCCTAAACTTAGATTCTTTTATTTTTCAGTTAAGGCAGTGAGCGTTGGAATCACAGGGAGTTTTCGGATACATAAAAACGCTGATACGCAGAAACCAGTAAGCTACCGATGAAATCTTTTTCAAGAGTCATCTTTTCAAAGCAGGAAGAACCAAAAGGCGGCCAAAGTCAAGTTTAGCAAGAGAACGGATTTCCTTTGATTCAAAAGTTGACTTTTTGCTTGTCTGAACTGCTCTTACGAGTTTCATCTTTGATATGATCCTGCTGAACCTGTTGTTTTTCTCATATGTCTTGAAATTATCATGACTAGCTATGTAAAAAATTATTTTTAATCTAAATACATGTATTACCTACTAAGCGAATTTCGGCGTTGCATTGACGTCGAAGTTGAAACGACTTGAAAATGTTTCCTTGAAATTTTTTAGACTTTTCCTCAATTGGATTTTTTCTCATGAGTGACGTAAAGCTGTTACAGCCATGTGCGTGTGTGGAGAATTTGCCTGGAAATTGGAGAATAATCAGTTGCCCGATTGCTCGATTATCTTATTTTATGTCAGATGGAAATTGTGATTAACTTTTCGAGAATTTGTGCCCAGTCATTGGTACTTAAAGTTAGTTTCTGCCGAACAGAATTCCGTTTATCTGGCCTTAAAGTGACAGATTTTGGCCGTAATGGCCAGAATTTAGTCTTGGTATTTGTTAACATTCTGAGATTTCTCCTTTAATTTTGAAGGCGAGGAATTGTGTTATTTTTTACAAGAAGAATGATGCATTTTAAGTATATTGTTTGAATTAATCGTCCAAAGGCAAAACGAGAAGTTTTATTCTAATTTTAGTTACTGGCCTACAAAGCATTGAGAGAAACTCAGAACGAGCTAGAAAATTGGAGCCAAATGATTTTATTTAGTTTCTTCGATTAGATTGTTTACGTATTATCTAAGTACAATAAACTAACATTTGAATGTCAAACCATGAAACAAGTCGCTTGATATTTTGTTGGAATGGAAGAGGAAATCAATAACAAAGGGAAGAAAATTTCTACATCAACCTGCATAAGCCATTTCTTGTCGTTTAAAGTAGTGAGCGCGCCTATGTCTTGTTCGCTTGATGATATTTGCCCATTTCTTTCAATAGGTTTATTGAATGAGAGATTGCTTAGGATGTCACGCGACGCCCTTCTTTAGCGCGTTATGTGACAGATACGATGTTTTGTCACATCTTGTCGTTTGAAGCAGTGAGCGCAGCTATGTCTCATTCGCTCAACCTTTCCCATTTCCTTGGATAAAGTTATCAAATGTGATATAAACTTCGATATTTTCAGATTTTATAACTGCAGCCGTTCCTTAAGATGTCACGCGACGCGCTTCTTTAGCATTTAAAGCGACATGATGTTTCGTCATATATTGTTGAAGAGACAAGAAAAGAGAAATTGGCTTTGGGAGATGGTGCTTTATTCTGTTTATAGAAAGAGTTCTCATCATGGGGGGTACCCTAGGTCGGTGTGGTTTCTCGAATGTAGGAAATATTGATGAGCGTTGTCGCAGATCACTGGGTATTTCTGTTATGTTCAATCTGTAAGCCCTGATATTTTGACTTCACCCCAGGTTTAAGAAACTGTGACGACGTAAATGTTTCAACAGAACATGTCTACTGACGGTAGCATATATTATAATCATTTTCAAAAAAGAGCCATGGGGGAGGTTCCGTTTATCCCCTTTGGGTTGGGAATGTAAATGGCTACGTGGTTTTAAGGGTAGCATCACAAGACGGATTCTCAAGAATCTCAGAGCTACGGTTTCAGAAGGTTATGATAACAATTTCTCTGAGAAATTGCTGGACTTGGGCTTCTTTCGTCTGCTTAGATTTCATAATTCTACTCCATCTACCCACCTTATGGCGGTTTTTACTATATACCACATAGGTGGATAAAGCTTTTCGCGTGGGCTGATTGGCTAATTCGGAATAAACAGTCGAACCTGTGTCAGGTGGTCGGTTGTCAAATTCCAGAATTTCTTTCCGAGATCTCCCGCCCGGATTAAAAGGAGCACACAAAATTGAATGAAATCCGGTAGTCCCACCAATCCAATATTTCACTTCCACCTCACTTTCCACCTCCGCTAATTTTTTTTCGAGAAAGATCAGAGGTCTTTACGATGTTGGAGCTCGCTAACTGTACCAAGCTGTCAGACAAGAGAGACTGAAATTGAATCACAATCAGTTTTCTTTGTTTGATTCGAAAATGGCAGATAGTTCAGCGAACAACACTTTGCAGGAGTAATTACAATGCTGTCGATATTTTCATGAAAGCGCTACAGAGCAGCGTGCAAGCCCTCTCTGAGCTCTCCTTATCTGGTTAATTGCGGTTTGTCAACCCTTCGCGCAAAGTCTCTCTCTAAGTTGTAGCCTGCAAGGCAAGAATCCTTTTTTTTTAGTCCATGTCTGAATGAAGACTTGTATCGAAATATGAATAACTCGCACGTGTGAAAGAAATAGTTCCGATATTTGCCTTCGCCAAACAATTGTGTACTAAATGCTCGCAAGTGACTGTCAACTACGTATTCTTTCTTACCGCTGGTTCTTTGCTCCTCAGTTCCAAACCCACACCTCCCTTCCCAAATCTTTCCCCTAATCACGGACCTCATCAATTCACAACATTTCTTTGTCTCGTGCAACAACGTTTTACTTTTCTTACAGGACATTTTTTTAAAGATGCTCTGTAGTAACAGAGAATGATAATAATAATAATGATAATAATAAACCTATGCTTACAACACCTGGGCAAACCGTATATCTATTTATTATATTTCTCTTGTTTTTTTCCTACATACTTGACTTTTAACTTGACGTAAACTGCTTGCTCTTTTTTGTACGTGTAACTTTCCAATACTTAATATATTATCGTAAAAAAAGAAATATGAAATACAAATGTAACAAAGAAAATAAAATAATATATAAAATCCATCATCGTTTAAAGAGAAACCGATTTACAAAAAAAATCATCTTCGGTCGCAAATGCTACCATTTGCCTCTCTATGTTTGCCAGATAACATAATTCCCATTCCAGAAGCCGGCATTAAAAATCTACAATTTTCTTTATTTTAATAAGTACTTTGTGTGCTTCCTTGCTCACTTCTCTACCACAATCTACCTGTTTAATAAAGCTGAACCCAGAATTTAGATTAATATTCATTAGGGGAGTAACATTTTGACTCCAAAAAATTAAAAAAACAAAACCAATAACAACAACAACAACAACACCCAGGTGCAGACTATATCCTACTGTAGTAACTAATGAGGGAGACCCCTACAATTTTTTACCTTTACCCTAGACTAAAACATAAAACATAAAGAGCCAACAGTGTTCTTTCTTGTGGGTTAGTGTCAAAAATTTACACTGGAACGTCAAAGTTGACGCTCTCAAGAGTCACAACAGATGCCGTGAAATGGAGGTCTTGGCGGCGGTACTTGATGAAAGATGGGTTGCGTAGGAGAGTCACGGCCAGGAACCAGCGGTTGACAGCCTTTTGAGACATGCGCGGCCGACGGGGCTCCCGACAAAAGCCTGAAAGACAAAGAGAGAGGAACGGCAATATAAGGTAAAGGTTTGGACGAGATCTGGAGGGACTTCGTCGAGTATTTCAAGTTAATTACCCTTCAAAAAAATTAGTTCATGACAACAAAGGAATCATAGCAATAGAGAAAATAGACCAAAAGAGAGAAATTTCTTTCGTACTTTGAGTAAGAAGGTAGACAAAATGTCTTTTTTCCCTTCACTATTGTTTTGGAATGGCAACGAAAAGTCATTTAAAACAAATACTACTAAGCTTCAGAGCGTCCTGCCTCGATGCCAAACCTACAATATACAGGCTCTGTCGGAGGTCCGGCGAAAAAATGCCTTAAAACACGGTACTTGGAAACTAATTCTAACGTTAAGAACTGAATACTTAAGCACTTCAGACTCAAGGTGAAAAAAAGGTTACACCTGTAGGGATGTTTCTGTTCTATATCACCCAGAATACAATCATGTTTTTGATGGTCGGCTTGATATGTAACTGTCAGTGAGATACGTTTTAGTTCCTCAAAAAACTGTGCAAAGTGGCAAAAAAGAAAGGCTAACTTTCAATATTCCCGCGTGACCAAAGAATGGATATGAAATGAATAGTAACTAACCGAACATAGCTCGCATCGTAAGTTTCTTCTCAATAATACCCATTTTTTTATCAAATCTGACTTGGGGAATGGGGTACGTTTTCTGCCAAATTTTCCACGATTTCACAATAATAACGACGCTAACAAAAGAAAATTATGTATTTCTTGCCCTCTGTGACAAGATCATTTCTAGTGTTCTGATTGTTTGCTGAGTGCCGGTTGCCAGTGCATAAACAGCGCTGTGTTTTGATCTTATTAGGGAAACAAACGTGCGAATTGTCTCTAAGCTACAGTTGCCCATTTGTCTGTCCGCCCATCCGTGCGCACGCTCATTTGTCCGTTAATCCATCGAGCCAATCACGATCATCCCAGCGGAGTCAGGATTCCGACTGTTTACTTACCGTCTTGCGGGGGCTGTCGATCTTTTTTTCTGTCAATAAGCAACTGACAGAACACCAGAATCACGGGATGACTGTGGGCAACCAGCACAGTCACAAAACCAAGGTATTCGACAAAAGCTGAAAAGAAAATGAAGACAATTTAAATTGAGAGTCGAAGGTTGTCCAGGATCCCATAGGTTATGCTTTAGTTAGCACAATGGAAACTCTATAAATCTCGTGCAACCCTATCGAACGATCAGACGTAAAGCGTTTACAAATCGCTACTGAACCACTACCGTTTGCTGCATTCTGGGAAATTTGTTGGATCTTGTCACTGAGGAGTTTCTGTTCGACCTTCCTTTCGTCGCAGAAGTCTTACAAACATTAATTCATTGGTTAAAAGCTGTTTTAGGAAATAGTGAACAACATGGCAGCATAATAGGTCTGTATGTTGTATATCTCACTTCACATAGCCTCTGCCGCTTATAAATTGCTTGTACTGGGTTCGTGCTACATACCTTTGTCCCAAGCCTGGAAACCCTGCATCAGTGATGTTCGATCGATACGCGAGATGAAAATCACTCCTAAAAGCACGCCCTGTAGAGTTCGCATAAAAGCAGAGAAAAGTCCAAGAATTATGTTGTAGAAGAAGAAAAAGTACCACATGATGGAGAATAGTCGCCTGAAAGAGAGAGAAAGAGACAAACATAAAGTGTACACGATACGGGCTGAATATTTTACGCTTCGTGACCCATAAGCAAGATGTGAATCTAGGAGAATTACTAATTAACCTGGATGCAACACACAACAAACCAACAACCACAACTACAGCAACAACAACAACAACAACCATCACAGCAACGAAAAACAACAACACCCACCACCACTACAACAACATCAACAACAACAATAAACACACATACAATGATAGCAATGTAGATATATGCCAAAAGTCTTCTCATCAGAGACTTCTCTGTCGATGAGTTTTCGCGTCGACGTTCAATTAATCTACCGCAGCTTTGTATCTAACGTTCTCTCGGCGAGACGCGGGTTGACAGTCGTAACAAAATTTGGGAAAGAAACTAGAGATCGGTTGTGGTTGTACGTTTTCAGTAAAATGAGAAAAAGAAAAAAAAAGCAATAGTTAACTCGGCAAAATGCGAGACAACAGTACATGACGCGTTCTGTCCAATTACCCTGGCATGACGTGTTAACTGTCCCTTTCACTGTCCTGTTACACTTCAATTACACACATGACGCGTACACCGTCCTATTAGTGCTCAAATCGGGCTGGTGATAACTAATCACGTTCGAGAATTTTGCTTTAGTTTTGATTAGTGCACTAATGGGACAGTGTACAGTTCACGTTATGCTTGTAACTAGCCATTCAAAGTAACATGTCTGTGTGACTATACGCGTTATATGCGTATTGTTATAATTTTGTCAATCACTTGATCAATTACGGACCGAATTGGACTGCACTCTCTCAGGCCT
Organism: Pocillopora verrucosa; assembly: GCF_036669915.1. Lineage (NCBI taxonomy): Eukaryota > Metazoa > Cnidaria > Anthozoa > Scleractinia > Pocilloporidae > Pocillopora > Pocillopora verrucosa. Next base: position 5,569,353 of record NC_089324.1, read on the forward strand.
AGTACTAGTCATAAATGCCTACACGTGTTGGTCAGAAGTAGATCAGTTGTTCAGGGCGTGCGTATCACACAACAAGAGATTCAGCTCAGAATGATATACAACAATACCTGTTATCAATTGTGACAGTGATGTTTGGATAAGTCGAGTCACGGAAGACGAAATTTGTCAGAAACAACTGGAACAACATCAGAAAAATAGGCAAGGCCAAAGTGGGTCTGTAAAAACAACATCCCATGAGTATTAGATTGCGTCTTTCGAAAAGCCTTCAAGTCTCACAATAATTATGAAATTATGATTATAATTATAAAACGAGCTTAGCCATGAAATCCTGATCCTGCAAATATGTTACTGTATCTCGTTTTGATGCTTAAACAATCTTTAGAGTTGCATTCTTCATGTATTAGAGTATTTTTCAATTGAGTGTCGAAAGTAATCGATGATTGCCGTGATTTTGCTTAACTTAGCCGTGTGATTGGTCCAGAAAGCTCGCGCCACCTTCTCAACCAATCACATTCAAAACTTGAACGAATCGTGATTTGATCACTCGTGTTTTCCCGCCTTTTACGCAGTACGCCCACAACGATCACAATAAGCATACGACAACAATGTGATGCAATCATATGACTCTCATTCTTAAGATTCAAATCGATACAACATATACATCGGTAAAACTCACAAAAAAACCAATTCTGCTTTCTTTCAAATGTTTCCATAATTCTGGGATGAGCGATACTTTCGATTTGAAAACGATTGTCAGAGCAGCAGCTACAGTTGACAGAAAAATTGTCAGGGTGCCAAAACCTAGAAAAGAAACGAAGATAAAACATCAAAGAGCTTCATGGTGAGATCACATTTGTACCAAGAGCATTGCGAAATTACGAGCCCACTTTATAGTATCAACAAGGTTCATCAAATACTATTACTTCCCTTTAACGACCGCGTTGCTTCTCAACCATGGTTAAATCATGAACAATCTCAATCTCTTCAAATTCAAGTTTTGGCAACAACATAAAGGTATCGTTTCATAAATCTACGGTAAACATTCACTCAAACACGACAACTCTGTAGAAGAATTAAAGTCACTAGGGAAAAAACGTTAAATAGTCCTCTTAAAGGACCACGTAAACTTTATTCTCAGAATTTCTAATCCCTACCATTGCGTATTTCTTCAGTACATCTGTATCATGTTCAAACAGGGTCAATGTCAGTATCTAAGAAATTGCGTCCCCACCCCTCCCCTAACCCAACATTAACCCTAACTTGTTATCGGTTGACTGTTGTTGGGTTAGGGGAGAGGTAGGTGGCAATTGCTCAGATACTGATGTCGATCATTCAAACGAGCAAAGGAACAAACAGAAGATTTGCATTTAAGATACTGAGTGACATCAAATTCATTTTTTTATACCAATGAATGTGTAAGCTATCTCATATCCAGAAAATCGGAGACTCTTCCCCTAGCAAGGATAAAGAAAAAAAAAGGCAACAACAGAATCTTAATGACACACTAATGCACAAGACATTGGCGATGATTATTCTAGCAACATACAGTATGCTTGTCACATGACAAGCTTTGTAGATGGCTTGATTCAGAAGGCCTAAGGTCCAACCAAGGACTCACACAATTTTTCTGGGTCAAGAGTTCTTGAAAATCTTCCGTTTTCTATCATCATCATTATATTTCTGTCGTTTTCTTGTGTTATCATCTTTATGATTATCCTTTTTCTCCGTCACTACTATTGTCATCATCATCATCATTATTATCACTAGTATCTTAAATACTAGTGCTATCATTGTCATCATCGTCATGCCGCAATGATTCGATTTAGGGCCGAAGCGCTTACTTACTTTTGGTACTTCAAGAAAGGGTGTTTGTTCGAAACAGGGCGCTTGTTAGGGACAGGGCTTTGATGTTTATTTGAAAAGCATCAAGTAGACTGGGAAATGGATTTGTTGTTCCAGGATCCATCCTGACTACAACGACTAGCCAAGCAATCATTGCAAAATTTATCGACAAAATCATTCGTTTGAAGGAACTACGAACTCACGTGGACATAATTGTTCAGAGACTGAGGGAAAGACCACCGTTTTTGTAAAGAGGCATTAACCCCTTACATCCTAACATCACAATGCACATTCGCCATACTGTTCTCTATACATTTCCTAAGGTGCTGACAAGGAGAATTTATTGAATGATCAAGAGCTTCTTTAACTGGTGATCATTTCCTTTATTCTCATGACCTTAATGTTTTATTCAGGGAGATATTCTGAGGAGAAATTAGATGTTAGTCACTTTCAGGGGTCAAAGGGTTAAGTGAACAATTGAAGAAAGATGAACTACGGTTGATCTCAATGTCCGCACATTCTAACAGTGTGTGTTTTCGGTATAGGGGCGCTCGTTGTAATGAGGGTGCTTACTCAGTAGGGGCGCTGGCGATTGTTAACAAAAACAGAATCGAGGGGGCACTCACAAGCCGGACGGGACGCTTAATGGAATGAGGGCGTTAAATCGAATCATAACGGTTACCTGTATCTTCATCATCCTTTACATCATTAGAAGTATTATCTTTGTTAATTATCATTATTATCATCATCGGTATTATTTTCTTTACCATGATCACAATTTCATTCAAAATATGGTATCCAGTCCTTTCGTACCAACCGTCGTTTCGTAACTAAATTCGTACCCAGTTTGGGCAAAGGTAGTTCAAGTGTCACAACAACGTGAAATGACCCAAATTTGCGTTCTCTGGAGAACGTGAATGACGACGGCTATTTTTTCAAACTTCCTTTTCTAATTTAACACAGTGTTCCATATTCAGTTTCGAGATATTTTGACAGCGAGAAAGAAAGTACATTACTTTAGAATATCGCGAGATTCGCATGTAAAATATAAGTTCATTTTCTAACCAACTGCTGTTGTCGTTTCTTAAACTTCCTATTATCAGTCAGTTAACCACAGTACGTACCACTTAAGCTGCAGGTGTCAAGAGCAGGTCCTTAGAAAATGTTGCTTGCCCTTGATACAACTGAAGCCCGTGTTCTCTGAAATAAATTTAAAAACATTGGACGTGAGCGCGTTGGTTCAGAAAACGTTTATAACAACAACAACTCCATTTTGCAAGGGTGCATAATTGCCACGGAATACTTTATTTCAATAAACATTATAAAATAGAGTAAAAAAATAATAAAAAACAACAACAATAACGACGAAAAAATGAAAAGGACCATCAAGCAGAAATGTGTGCAAGGATATTAATTGAAAAAAATTTATATTTATTTATAATTTCATCACCTCTACCCTGACACTGAATTTGTAACGACCTACATGTGGAGGAAGCCGTAAAAGCGAAAAGTCTTCTTGAATAAAAAATTGAGAACACGATGACTGACTCAGGAGAAGCTTCAGCGTTTCCAAACTGAGATGAAAACTCACCGATGGCATTTCACGCAGTGGAGCAACATCAAAAGAGAAATGACAGCAGACAAGACAAGTCCTGCTTCTATCCCGCCTGCAAAGAAAACTAAAAAAAAAAGAAAAAAAATGACCATAAAAATTTACTATCTAACCAAGCCTATTTACTCATCTGTGGTTCGTAATAGTTTTTTCTGTTTAACTGTCTTAATACATAGATTTAGCCAAGCCTAAAAGCGGAGCTCGCATTTTTTTTTCCCGCACTTCGCAAGGGCACAACGCCTTGCCCAGGCCAGGACTAGAACCCGGATCGTCCGACTCGGAGCCCAGCACTGACCACTGGACCACTGGACAAAGCCGTGGCGTTGGCGCGCCCGCGGTACACTTGACCAAGCATGTTAAAAGTAGCACCTTGTACGGACGCCCGTACTGTCATAATTCCAATTTTTTTCCCCTTGATGGGTTCCTAGTACCATTTTGTATAATTATGGGGCTACGCTCTGCGAGCTTCGCTATTAGCGGTTGTTTAAAGCACTAAGTTAGGATTGTATATTTTTCAGGTAGGTTTGGGTTGGGTAGAAAACAGGAAGGAAGGAGGTTTGACTCGGGTCGAAAACAGGAAAGAGGTTTGGGTCGGGTTGAAAACAGGAGGGAGGTTTGGGCCGAGTAGAAATCAGCGAGGAGGTTTGGGTCACGTCGTGCTCCCTACTACCAAACCCTTCTTCATTTTTTTTTTCGACTCGACCCAAACATTCTGTCATTCGCTCCGTCGATATCATCGTGCTTTGAATTTTACTTCCACGCATGGTTTTCTAACTGAACACCTGGAACAAGCTATTTTCTTGTTTACAGACACAAAAACTTACCATAGAGGACGTTTACAAAATTAGCCGAGCTGGTGTCACCATGAGTTTTGTACGTTTCAATATATTCCCTTCTTATCACGTCCATTAGAGAAAGAACTGCCATGAAAACCTGAGTAGAACGTAACACATTAGAAGAGAGTACCAGCATGTACTTCCTTTATGTACTAATGCTGTTGTTTACCATTAAAATTCTCCTGCTATGAACTTACAGCTAACTTGATGTTTGACTTCAGGCAAAGATTTACACTTTGTAGCATTCAAAAACTCTTCCACGAGACCCGTTCTTATAACACCTGATCTTCTGCCTCTAACAAATTTTATGAACAAAGCTCTTGATTGTCAACTCGACCGCTGACACTCTTTCCCCAGAATTGGAGAGAATACTGAGCAGTCGAGCTACCTGTGGGCTGGAAACTTTAAATCTGTCTCGAAAGTAATACATAAAATGCATTTACGTATGTAGGTATGTATGGGAAAGGAAATCAAGCACGAAAAACAGTAATGAGCGTGATAAACTTATGACCACGGTGACGATGACCATGGAGATAGTGTAATTCACTCCGTAAGCAAGTCGCACAGTCAGTCAGTCAGTCAGTCATTCTGTCATCACAGTATTACCAACAGCGAAAGCAAATATACAATAGTTCAATCGATAAAAATTATCCAACTCACCTAAAAGATCGTTAAAGCGCTAACCAAAGTTTTTGAAATGAATGGCGTCGAAAATCTAAAAGTGAAATTCAGATAAAGTTAAAACAAATTTTAACAACAAACGGCTGGGTGTCATTTAAATCGTCTCCTTATTCAAATGGTTCCTGTTCGTGGCTCAAAGACATGACGCGAACAAAACATCTTTACCTTTCCTTGGTTTGTAGAAACGACCAAGCAGCCTTGAAAACCAGTTTAATCCGACCATATTCCCCCTGTTTGAAGCATCACAAATAGAAATTATACCACCGATCCCGAGTAATTAGAAAATCATGATCATCTGAATGAGTTTATGCAAAAACGAAAGAAATATGTCACTTGATTTATTCATCACCAATGTATGTAACAATCCCACCTTTATGTTATCGTTGGTGATCAATGTCAGCTCTTTTCTTTACGTATACGTTCTTTTCAACCAAACATGACAGCCTTACCCGTAAGCCAAAGGAATCAAGACTGATTGGAGCGCTTTCCAGACCAATCACAAAGAGTAATGAGTGAATTGAAAGATTCACGTATAAATCTAAAAGCGTTTAGCCAAAAATTCTGCGGTCTGATTGGCTTTGCTAATCCTTCACTAATTAACAATAAAAGTGCAACATTTCTAATTGAGCAACAGACCGAACTTTCTATCGGTGTACCGGCATAGCAACCTACTTGAGTTGTTGGGAGAACACGACAAAAGTCTGTAAATCACTCGCCCCAGGCTCTTCATTAACAAAATTTTCCCGCGTTCTTTTAACATCCCAACTGGGTTTTCACGCTGGTAAACCGATAAAAATTGCGGTCTGTTACTTTTAAAGTATAACTTAGAACAAAGCAGATGGCTTAACCAGTACAATAAACGGTAGGGTTTTAACCAATCAGGGCGTAGTATCTAAGTTATTCCAGAACGCGTAGCAGTTACGAGTGCGATGTCTGAAGCAATCATAACGCAGAGAAAGTCACAAGCGACAAATCTTATTGGTTTAGAATAAACCAATAACTCGTTGAAAATTTAGCAACAAGACAGGCTCGTGTTTTTGTCCTCTTTGTTTACAACCGTATAGTGTCAGGCTAATCCCTTCAAAAAAACTAACTCTCTATCACAACGCTGATAGATGTATTCTGTACCCGGTCACTTCTCCGACATGTCAGCTCACCAACACTATTGGTCAACTCGTCAACAGTGACATATTTGGTCAACTCTCATTTTATAGTTTCAATTTTAAAAAGCTCTATCCGAGATTGATATTCAATACTAATTAGTGATATACAGTGCGTGACGTGAATAGCCTATGTACAGATTGTAAAATAAAGAAACCTGTCTTGTGGTTAAGTTTTTAATGCCCGGCTGATATCTACTGAGAGAATACTGTTATTTTCCTGAGAATTTTGTGTTTTCGATTCAGGCTTTGCCCTCATAAGCTGTCAGGCGATAGAAATCTCATTCGAATAATCTTACTGTGGGAAAAACCCATTTTACAACAATTTATCTGCATAAAATTTTTATGTAGTATATTGTCAGAGTTTGGTATCCAACCCTGCTAGATTATCAATTGTTACCGCTTACGAAATTGATCCTGGATACAGGAGTTCCGTCATGTGAGCGATCTCCGTTTCTCTAGCCAAACGCGTACCGCGGATTTCGTCGCCACCCTGGAAAAGAAAAGCTAATGATATTTTGTCAGCAGTAAAAGCTTCCACGCAAACTTTAACAACAGTTTCCCTTTTCTGAGGATGGTTCCAGACAAGTTATGAAGTACAGAGAGGGAGCAAGCAGTAACTCCTCCCCAATCTCCATCCTTGGACAGCTTTTTATAGCCAGCATTCAAAACTGTGAGACGATTATCACGAAAATCGCGAGTTATCGACGAAATGTCAAAAGTAACCATTATCGCTTTTTTATGCTTTACTTCGCTCTGTGATTGGTCCAGAAAACTCGCACCACTCTTTCAATCAATCAGATTCAAAACTAAAACCAATCACGACTTGTTCACCCGCGTTTTCCCGCGTTTCAGGAAGTTTGGTTATTTTTTACTTGGACTCTGAAAGGTTGAAGCTGTTGTTGAGACAATCGCGATAGAGTAATGAACCATTCAAACAAGTTTTGCCTTGGGCGATATATCGTTTCAACTCAGCGATAAACATTATCGTTACGTATCTTGTTTCCTTTTGCATATCTCCAGGAACGTTTCAATTTTCTTTCGCTTATTTTGCGAGAGTGGTGGTTTCTTATGTTATCCTTTAAGGCAGAAATTGGCGCACGGCTAGCCAGAATTGATCACCTCGCGCATGCCCGATGTTAAACTGCTGTGTGCCGTGTTCCTCACATGCGACTTACCCTTCTCCCAGATGGGAACCACTTCTTTCTCACTTCACGATAGAGCAGGATACCGAACCTCATCCAAATGAATGCAAGGTAAAGGTTGATTAGAACTGACCCCAGATATGTCAGGTAAAATAATTCCTTCTGGTACACTCCCTTAGTGAAAAAAAAAGTTACTAAAAAATGAATAAATAAATAAATAGAATAAAAGAATAAAAAATATATATATGAATAAATAACTAAATAGGGGCCGGTCATTATTCATCACCTGGGGGAGGGGGGTGGGGGTAGGAGTAGGAGTAGGAGTAGGAGGATTTTGGTTCTTCAATATGATAAATTGACCTGATCACCCCCATAAGACTCTGTAATATCCTTACGACCCCCCTCCCCCATCCCACCACCCCCCCCTTATAATCATGATCCCCTAATTGATATTTTACTTTATTCTCACCTGACTTGTCTGCTTGATATTGTATTGATATTGTATTGATATTGTATTGATATTGTATTGATATTGTATTGATATTGTAAGGAGAAATTCTGTACAGTAAATGGTTTGAACCCGGGGGTAACATGTAATAGTGTAATTTGATCGTTCGGGTGAGTGTAGTCCTGAGGAGGACTGTTGTCGGTAGTGGTGACTGACGTTTCGGCAACCTGTGCGGAAGTCATCTTCAGAGTCAAGTGAATTGTTGTTGTCAGTCGATTTTGCCGCGATGTTATTGGCTGTAAGACTCAAGTGGCGTAGGTTGGTCGTGATTGATCAGTCTCGATCCGTTAGTAAAGTTAGGTTCGTTTGTAATATTAATGTCATGGATGAGTCGTTGGTATGGTGCCGGTAGTGGTTGACACCTGTTGAGCGAAGTCTGTGCCAAGTTAGTAAACCAGCTTTCTGGGGTCAGTCGTTGAAAGTAATTGGTACTGTAGGTTAGGCATTGCGCAGAGTCCCAGTCAATTGTGTGGTTTGTCGTCTTGGTCTTTGATGTTAGTCAGTAACTGACGTAGTTTGGTAATGGGTTTACGAGAAATTCTCGCTTGGTCACTCATGGGAGTTAAAGAGTTAAGATCAATATCCATATTCTCTAGACTCTTCACTATATATTTCTACTGGTACTGATCAATCAAACAATCTTTTTGTTATTCTCATGTTCTCAATGAATGATTCAGCAATATTACTGGAGGGAGAACTTACATGCTTAGGGTTGATTAAGCAGAGAGAACCAAATTAGTCTATTGTTTCACATGTAAGCCATGCTGTGTTCCCTATTTAACAGGACATGTGTACAAAACATGGTCCAAAATGAACACAAACATCACTTATTTCAAAGCCAAGAGTAGTATTCCTCATTAGAGTAATATTTGAATTAAGTATTGGCAATTGTAGAGTTCTGAGAACTGTATTTGCTCATTAAAAAACAAACTCACAGTCTGATTAAATTAGTATTCATAAACAAAGTAATAGCTAGCTCACCTGATTGTAACATAAAGAAAACCCAGCAAGGACCCAACCAGTCTGTTGTCAGTTGTCAAACATGCAAAACATGGGTAGAACAGGATCCTGTATACAAGAACAGAGACAATATTCTGAAAAACTAATTAAAACAGAGGAATTAATTTTTTAAAATTTCTGCTAGCTCATGTTGAGTGCTAGACTGCTGTGCAGGTAGAGGGGGTAAGTTTCTAAAGAAGCTGTGGTGCTGCATCAGTGGGAGAGTATAACAGGGTAATTTGGTATTATTGACTGAGTTGATGATGGAAATTGCCCACTTTATAGAGTTTAAAAGCTGACATTTTGAGTTCAATAGCCCTTCATCAGAGCAATTGAAGGAATTGTGGGTTGTGTGTGTATTTATATGCAGAAATTGGAGCTAAAGCATTCGTTGATACCATGGGGCTTAAGAGTGCCTATTTGAGAGAGAATTTTTGTTCTGGAGTTTTGCAGCCCTCCGAACCACCTAGGCCCCCAGAACAACCCCAGTAGTACTGCTGCAAACTCTGCAGAATGCAACAAATACTGCACTGATGCTAACAACTGGCTAAGATGCAAACCAAACGCTTGAAAATGCTACTGACCATACATGTATTTGCTCTTAGTCATTTAAATTGTATGTTAAATTCCATATAACTATATTAACATTTGTTCATAAACTAATACTGACCCATGGCAACTGAGTTAACCAATAGCTACTATACTCTTTAAAATGATTTTAACAGTAAAAAAACCAAAACAAACAAACACTCAATTTATTCAAAATCAGGTTGCTATGGTATGACCACTTACCCTGCACCCATCCAGCTGGGTCAGGCATCTGAAAAATTCCATTTTCTGGTTGTAAAAACATATTCAGGCATGTGCTGGAAGTGGCTCCAAACATAACAGCAATGGTGAATCTGTTGCCAAAACCACTTAAAAAATCAAATGGTCTGAAAGGAAACCACACAAACATTGGTAAAACAGTGGCACCCAAACAGCTCACTTAAAAATACACTCCCATTAAACCCATTCAATAAGGGAATGCCTCATATTATTGCATTGTATTTATATTCTGACTGAAATGGCACAATTTCCTGATAGATCAAGGGTGGTGGTGTTTTTGGGTTAATTTTTGCTGTGTATGTACCGCTGGCCTCTCAGAAAACCTGCCCCATTATAGTCTACCCTGTGGCCAATTACACACCTCATCTGCTAAGTAAGTCGCTTTACAGGAAGTGTTATTTTTGTGGTCCCATCTACCCATGTGCTGCTGGCCTCTCAGAATACCTGCCCCATTATAGTTAATTCTGTGGCCAACTATACACCCCATCTGCTAAGTGAGTCACTTTACCAGAAATGTAATTTTTGTGGTCCCAACTTAGTCTACTGATTTCTGTTTATAGATGCATCTATCTAGCTAAAACCTTGAGTCTTTTGAGTAGGTCATGATCCTAAAACGAAGCAACACATTTGTCTACATGAATGTAGAACACTTTACTTTTCATCTTCAGTGCATTAACATTCTAATACATTTCAATCTAATTTGAATCTTCCTGTTGGTAAATTCTTACTTTGATGTACGAAAATTTTCAAAATCATGAAAATGCGTTAGTCTCCATTCTAGTAACTCTATTGAAAATGTAACCCCATGACAGCTAAGCGAGTCATGAAAATGCCACCCAAACTAGTAGCACATCCGCTTGCTTTGTATTACAAGTAGCAACTTTTTTGAAAAAAGTACATGTAGCTGGGTGTCACTTAGACTTAGTACAAGTACTTAAAAGTACACAATGATCAGACCCTATGTTGGTGACCTTTAATATAAGCATTGACCTTTTTGCTCTATTAATCAATCCTGTACTCACATCAGCAAACCAGGATATCCATTGCAGTTTTGAAGTCCAGATTTGACCCTTCGCTTGACAAAGGCCAGTATAAAAATAATGACAAGCTTAAAAATAATAACAATACATGTAATAATAATTATCAATTGTGCAAGCATGAAATTACAAGTGAAGTTTTAGCAATCATCACCTGTCCAACTTTCTGACATAAAATAGGGGGAGGGGGGCACTTATTCCAGAGGGGGTGCTAATTGGAAGAAGGGCACTAAATCAAATTATTACAATATGTAAACATTTTGTCATCATTGTCTGATGAAAGTTACTTCTGTCAGTATTTCACTTACAGCTGGAAGAAGACAGCCAAGATCAAACAGACTCTCTTTGATAACAGTGGGGCACCTAAATTGATAATTTTGAGAATGAAAATCTGTCACCATGTCTAAAAAAAACAACATTACAGAGACATCTTTGGATTAAAATAAATTTGTTACATTTTTATGTTTCAATAACAAAAGACAGGTGTTACAGAACATTAAAAATTCATGCCGGAATGGAAAATTAAAAAGTTAATACATGATAATGCAGACAAATGCAGGAACAAGCTGCCTGGCACAGACACCCCAGCTTTCAGCCCACATTCCTCTCACTTTCAGTCCCAAATTCAAGTGTGAAGTGAGAAAGATAACTGCTCTTTATTTCCAGAAAATTAAAAATAATAATAGCAAATTAAAAATTATAAAAAAATCCACATACAATTTCAGAGGAAATAACTAAACAAGGCCTACTGTAATTTAAGACATGGAACAGAATGAAAATGAAGATCTGTAATTTTAGAGAGAGAGATTTTCAATTTGCAAAACAAGAACCCATGTGGAACTCCACTGTATGGAAGAATGAGAGGGTCTATTAGAAAACTCTAGGCTGTCTAAAAATAAATGGTGGGGAAAAGTGAGGTTGAGTTCAGAAACAGAGGTTGGTAATCAAACCCACATCCTAGCCATTGTCGTCAAAATTACTGCTTTGCAGGGAGGCATATAGGTAGCAGCTTCCTAACACTTCAGCAATATCCAACAAAGCTCTAAAATAAACCAATAGTGTGTACTTAATTCAATAAAGTGATTGATACACTGATACTACAAGACTTGTGCACCTCAGCCTTATTAATATATATGTTTAACTAGACTTGACTCGCCTGTACCGAGACCTCCACCATTTCAGAACATGCCCACAACACCGGACACAAGCCACTCTGGAACAAAGTAAAGTTTATGGATCGTGACCCTTATTAATACACGTGCAGGGTCAAAGAGGCTATTCACATAAGACTTCACCCTAACAACATCAACAGCAATATTCCAGAAGCGTGGATGCCCACGACCAAGAAACACAACAACAGGTGAGCTGCGCGACAGCGGACCGCCAAGGGAGCAAATCACTGAGTGAACAGCAAGGATCGAAATGCACCAATCAGAGCTGTTGAAAAAACAACCAATCACAGCAGAGCATCGTGCTTTATAAGATCACGCATGACCAGTCAACCTCATCGCCTGAAGAAGACTAGCAGTATGCAGTCGAAACGTTGCAATCTACATCACACGTGACTACATCGTGAGACAAACGAAAAACTTAGCTTTTTATTGTTGAAATATACAGAAGTATACTTTATGGTATCCATGGCTTTTTTAGTTGCCTTGTACCTAATGAACACCAATGGAGTGGAGTCCTGGTGGCACTGCTGTTTCATCTGGGTTAAAGTTTTAAATATTGAGATTACTGACAATGTAATTGCTTTCAATTGTAGAAATGCAAAAAATTTGTCTCTTTCAAAAATATTATGCAGAACCTATTAGTTAATATGACATGCATTTCAAGACTGAACTGTTGGGGATGATTCACCTATCATTTTATATTACATGAAATTGTTTTTGAATAACTGCGTATAAAACTTCAAATAACGTTTTGCAGATTTCATGCTGCGAATTTGAATATTTTTAAATAAACAAACGATATACCTTGAGGAGACGACAGCGCAACGAAAGAACCAAATCGCAGAACGAGCGGGCGCGAATCTAAGGCGCAGTCATTCATGAAAATATCGACATCCACAACAGAGTACGTACCCCTGAGAAGTGTTCTCCGCAGATCTATTTGACATTTTCAAAGCAATCTATTGAGGCAACTGCACGTGGTTCAACCTCTCTCGTCTGACAACTCTTTTTATTTGGTTCCGTGAATTCGAATTAGATTATTGTTATCTTATGACCTATCGTTTTTCTCGGAAAATCAGCGGAAGAGAAATATCAGGAGTCTGGAAGCTAGCTAGGTTGGTGACCGCTGACTGAAGTACAAGAGAGTTTCAAAGATGGCGCGAAATGTAGGAGAGAAATGTGAACACATTACTATACTGAAATGGTTTGTTCATCGTTTTAGTTCTCAGCGGCAGAATTTCACCAAAATTGGTATGTATTGCCATACATGGTAAAATTTCCTTTGTCATCAATCTTTTATTTAGCACATGGTAAATAATTTTACAACATGTTTTAACCAAGAGTTTCATTCCACTACATATATCTAACCCAAGGTATCTTTCTGGACTGGAATGTGAGAAATGGTGTGGTACTGTGTGTTAGCTAACTTTGTAGGTATAATTTTCAATAGTCTGTCGGAGTATGTCCGGGTAGCTGAGTGAGGTTGATAAGTTACGATGTTTTGCCTTTTTTTTATATCTTAAACAGGGTTGTAAAATGAAGAAATTTTGTCTTCGTCCTTAAATTCCCAAGATCTGTTTGCTAATTCTCTCCTCTAGTTGCTACACATTTCCCTGTACATTTGTGACCTGTGTACCAAACCATGGTGTTCATTTGGAGCATAAGATATTGCTGTGGAGAATCATTTGGCTTCTTCTAAAAATATCCAGCTAAATTTTGTTTGTCAATTTGTTTGTCTGTTTGTTTGTTTTTTCCTCTCTTCCATCAAGCATTGAGAATGTTAGATCTGTCATAGGACACTGCTCTTATGCTGATACATTTAACCTGTTGACCCCTAAGAGTGACCAGCATCTAATTTCTCCTTACAATATCATCCTTGAGTCAATTTAAAGAAAAAATGGGGCATCGTGTGTATTTTTAACAGTACTTCATGCATCATGCATCATGCATCATGCATTGAACAGGGAAAACTTTAAACCTCACCATACCTTGCCTTTCTATGAAATTCATGCATCACATGTTAATTCTGGGCTTAATCAAGCATTCCTTGTAAACCCTCTGCCAATCTGTTATAGTTATATCAGGATGAACTACAGTGAACACATACCATGTCACAAAATTAATGGGTAGTGACCAACTGAGGAATAGTTTGGGCAAAAATGATATTACGGGGCCCCCTGAAAGGGATAAGTCCTTTTGCCTCTAAGATATCTAAATCAATTCTCTCTGCTGTCTGTCACACAAGTGTTATGACAATATCTTTGAGAATATGGTGTTCAATCAAATGATATCTTCTGGTCTGATGATTTTCTTTCTTCTCTTTAAATTGCTGCTTGACTGTGAATTGGTATTGTTATGAGAAATTAGAAAATCAATAAATCTTGAGAGTGCAAATTTTAAGCTTGATCCAGAGCTCAGACCACTTAATGATCATACCTTGATTCCCTGTAGAACCATCGTGAATTTTTTTTTTTCATTTCACTCAGAGATCTGACGAGTCTGAAGAAAATGAAGAAGAGTATGAGAATGGGAGAGAAAAAGAAGGAAGAGAAAATGGGAATGTCAACCGTCACACAATGGACCAACCAACAACAACCATCAAAGAAAAGAAAGGAAAGCCTCCCAGAATCAAAGTCTGAGGTTAAAAAGCCTTCCCTGAGAAGAAAAAGGTTTGTAAGCCTTTTGATCACCGTCCTTTATTTTCCAAATTAATCAGTACTATTAATGCTTGCATGCTACCCTGATACTTGATTGGATCTGATATGATTGTATGTGTATGGTATGTGTCTTTAAGCACTTGAATAAGGTACTTGAAGATGAAAAAGTAGCATTTTATGACTAAATTTGGCTTTGTATAAGATCCAAAAGCTTACTCAAACTTGTTAACTGGTGGTAAATGTCAGTTGTATATGTAAACCTGTCCTACTATGAAATTAGATGGTTTTTACTCAGATGCATGTTGCTAACAATACTTGGAACAAAACATTACTTTCAATACTATAACCACTCAAAATACTACAATTACTGTACCTAGAATTTACACTAAACAGTAACTGTGGTGACAAAACTTTTAGGTACATTCTTGGTGATTTTAACTTTGACAATCCAGGAAGATGCTGCCACTTTGTCTCCATTTTTCAAAGCAGCAGTGTCTTTCACCATCAACATTCCCATTTGGGACAACTCTGGCCTTGTGAGGACAACTCTCAGCTGTTAGAATGTTTGATATTGATGTAACTTTTGTTTACTTCAAATTTTATCCATGGACTTTTCAGGATGTACCAAAGACAACTCCTGCTAGCAAACTGGCTACCAAAGCTGCCACAGTTCCAGAAACTCCAGTTAGAGACTCAAAACCAAGTCCAAAGAAAACTGTTACACTGAAAAAAGGATAAAAAAGATGTGGATAAGGAAACTCCAATCAAAGGAACACCAAAGGTGTCAAAATCAGAGGAAGTGGATGAAGTTCCCCCCTCACTGGAAAAGAAAGAAATCTGGCTACCATAGTTTTATGGCAAGAGATGGTCCTAGGACACATGGTTCAAAGGAAATCCTTCAAGTAGGTTTCACAGACCAAGATCTGATTGTTAATTCTCCCTTCTATCTGCCACACATTTTTCTGTAAATAAATAATGAGAATTTGTTAGATCATTATAACACAACTACATGTGCCTGATGAGTATTAGTATTCTCATTAGCTGTTTGCTGGATGATGTATGGATATTCTAGGGAGAAGTTACATGTTAATTTCTTCCGGTAGTTAAATTATTATTATCTCTCAAAGCTCTTTGTGGTTTGTTTTCCATCCTTTCAAATTTTAATGAGAGATGCAAGACAAAGGAAAATGAAGATTATTAGAATTAAAACTGGTTTGGAAAATCTGCAGATACAGTTTACAGAAAAAAAATTGTAAAATGCATGCTTTGATTAAACAAACAAATGTATTTTATCCTTTTACTCTCAGTTGTTGTTTAAATGTTGGTTCAATGTCAGTATCTGAGAAACTGCCTACCTACCCCTCCCCTAATCCAACATTAACCCTTATCAGTTAATGGTTTTTTGAGTTAGGGGAGGGGTGGGTACACAGATGCTGACGTTGATCCCAAATGTTTATAGTGTACATGTATCTACAGAGTTTTTTTTCACTTTTCATCATTTATAACTTTTCAGTTTAGACAGTAATAAGAGTCCTTCAAGGGAAGAAGTAATTGTTAATAATTGTTAAGAGGCAAAAGCTTATATTTCTTGCTGAGGAGGTCAATAAACATTGCTTTGTTTAGAGACCCATTAACTGATTTAAGGTTGTCTCTACTTCCTTGAACAGCTAAACATTACTGGACAAGGAAATTATGGTTTCTTTGTTGTTGTTGCTCATTTTTTTTTCTTTTTTCGACTTTGGTTCTTATCTGTTAGGCTAAGGCAATGTGGAACATCACAAATACATGAAGATGGTCTGTTTTAGCTTGTCAGAACAAAACCAGGCAATGAGACCAGCTATGAACCACCAAGTGTGGATAAGAAGACAAAGAAGAAGGAGAAAACTGAACCAGTGGAGTCTCTCAGCCAGAGAAAAGATCAGTTTGAAGGTGATTTGTCACAACTGAGGGAAAGATCTGCGTTATCTCCAACAACACACCCACGGAAAGGTGGGTGTTTCAAACCTTTCCAACAATTAGCACAAGAGCATGACTTCACTGAAAATTTAATTCACACTTCAGCCGTATGCCTTAAATTTCCTCACCAGTGAGCATCCTACATGTATTGTGCAGTGATCATAATTAGTGAATATAATCTGTCTTGTATGCATCCAGGCGCATCCAGGTGCATTTGTACAACTTACTGATGACATAAATACATGTTTCCTAATTCCCACATTCAGAGATACATTTTTTTAAACAGCTGTAACTTATGAACTTTGATGAATTTATTTCACTCCACAGTCACTTATACATGTAGTAAGTATGTTAGTAATGGAATCACAATTTTAAACATTTTTATTCGCAGAGCTTTCTTTTTCAACAAAGATCAAGATGGGTCGTCGTTAAAGGAAGCTCTTCTGTCCGGTTCCCCAGGAGTCGGTAAAACAACAACAGCAACACTGGTTTGTGAAGAGCTTGGTTTTACTTACATTGAACTGAATGCCAGTGACACACGGAGCAAAAAGACCTTGGAAGAACACATTTCTCAGTCATTGAGCAATAAAACCATGGATGGCCTTCTGACAGGTTGTCAAATTTCTGTAACATTTGGAATGACTTTGATATTATTAAAGATGCTTCATTCATTCTCCTGTCGTACTTAACTGACTTTCTACTGTAGTTAATTTATTATTATCAACTGAGTTAGTAACGGAAATTACAGCTCTATTGGTCAACTTTTCCTACAAAACTTGTGAAGTTTCCAAGCCGACAAGTCGCCCTCATCATTAATAAGAAAATTTCTTTCACTATGCTTTCGGTATGTGTGTTTCTCTTGTGGTGTAAAACACCTAAGTAACGCGTTAGGTCTCGTTCGTTTTGGTTATATAATAAGTGAATAACCCACATCTCTTGCTCACCCGAGTTCCACGTGCGTACTGTAAGTTCAGGAGCGAGTCTTTTTGTTTTGGTTTTTTTCCGCTTTGATTTGCGGCGCAAGCGCAAAGCCGATAGTTTGGTCATGATTTCTAATATGTACTTATAGACAAAGGAACTATGCTCATTCTCCCCAGTCCTTTCAGCGCCCTTCGATCAACCTAAGCAGGCGATGGTTTAACGACCATCACACCAACTTTAAAAAAATAAATAAAAAAGTAGCATGTTTATGTCATTGTGCTACAATCCGGATTAATGAAAATGAAAAGTCAAAAAATGTAATATGAGGCCCTGTCCAAACTTGGCCTATAAATAGTGAAACAGCATAGCCACAAAATACAATCATGGATCACGAAATAAACAATGATACACGATTTTCAGTTTCGAGTTCGATGAGCTCATATTCAGCTTCTTCAATACTGCTGGTGTTACCAAGTGCACCGTTTTGTTACACACTTGTGGGGCAAATCACATTTTCACAGGAGTTCAGGTGAGAACAAAATAAGTTAACAGCGACCTAATGCAGTGAATGAGATAAACGGGTATTGACTGATGATACAAATAGAAATAATTTAAAACATGAGACAAACGAATGAAAGAATTATCGATCTTGTTTACTCGTCACGAACGCAGGATTGAATCTTAGACCATCGGATTTTACGATCTGAAGTTCAGCCACAAAGCTATATATTTCTCGTTAATGAGCCATGACATACAGGGGATACATAAAGGATCATCCTGCATACTGCTTAGATCGTCAATGTCGAAAGTTTCATGTTTCAAAATAATAAGGATAGAAAGGAAATTTTAAGCTCTTTCGTGACAAAGGAAAAAATCATTTTTAACCGACGACCGAAAAAAAAACTTATCCGTCAAGTCAGGTTAAACGACAGATTAAATATCAATGCTGACATGTAGATAAACATACCAGACCTTGAGGTGGCTTATATATCTTCCCATGAGGAATTTACGAAGCTGCGACATTTCTGATTCCAGTATCATGTGTGTAACTTGTCTGTATGAACTATTATACATTTATTTATGGCCTCGCTTCCTGCATCCAAACTCAGCAGACAATTCTGGAGCTCAAAGAGACAGAGAGCTAAGGCCTCAGATTTCTCTTCCAACTTAAAGACAAATGGTTCAGTAACATTTTTTTCATAAAATTCCTGTAGGATACACTGAGGGTTTCTGTACACAAAGATGCATGGTGTACACAGATTTAACAAATTTTTAATATCTTCCTCGGATATTTCTTTAAGAATAGTATTTATGGTATCGCTTTAATTCTTTCCAAGACGCGAAACGATTTAAATATGCTTTTCTTTAGATACAACGACAAGTCAAGTATTTTTCTTGCAAAAGAACTTTATTGGAGTTAAATTTATTGCAAGTATTCTTGAGGTGAGGAAAGTTAATGAAGAAATCTGTAGCATATTGTAATCAAAATAGGAGAAAATTGGAATAAAAAGTTTACATAAAGAATACATATTATTAATGTGATTTCTTTAGCTTTGTATCTCTCTCCAGTGATTTCGCTGGACACCTACGCTTTTGATTGCAAAAATATTAAGTGCAGAATTGGCGGGAGTTATTTACAAGAAAAAAGCTTACCGTTATTATTTTTAGAAACTTCATGAAGTTGTCATGGTGAGAGCGGAAAATGAAAATTTGAGAGAACTGTAACGCTAACGGGAAGATGACCAAAACAAATGTGTATCATATTGAACAAGGGATATATCGAGATGATCACTTGAAGAGAAATTGCATTGGTACAATATAACTCACGGTGTGAATTCATCCTTATCGACTCAGTTATGGCACAGTGTAACATGTCCTGCTCTGAGGAGAAAAGGGGTTTTGCAGATTGCGAGTGTTTTGCACTAAAAGAAAAAGAGCTGAATTTAAATCACAGAATTAATTAATCGCCATGGAGAAACATGTAAACAAGTAATAATAAAAAGAATTAAAAAAACAAACATAAAAACAGGCGCAATAACTTTCTTAGAGAAGAACAACAATTTTGATCACGAAACTGGGCATTAGATGAAGTTAGATTTTTCAAACTAGTTAATATTTTACCTTCATTTTTTTATCTAAATTGTTGTAAAGCAAAATATTATGTTTGATATTTTCAGGCATGTAGAATTAACAAATGATATCATTTGGAGAATAGAGGGATTCAGAGGATAACAGTTTAACAGGTACAAATCAATTTTCATTCTGTAACTGATTAGAGCTGTTTAGAGCTCATTTTATTTGTAAATAAAGGTCGTAATCTTAATTTTCGTGCAGCTGACAACAGTTAGGTTTAATTTCAGTCGAATTTTCTCGGTTATTGTTGTCAGACGTGAAAGTATTTGTCTTACATACACTTATAAATTTCATTGGTTTCTCTCATTTGCCTCGTGGTTAAATAGTCTGCACGCGATGCAATTTCTTAAACCCTTAAACTCCTAGAAGTGATATAACTTGTAACTTATCCCTGTAATATCAGTACATTATCCAGCAAATAAGTAATGAGAATACTCAAAGTTTTATTTTAGTAGAATTGGTAATTTTTGGTTAACACCAAATTTTCGTACCTACTTTGAAAGAAAACATGTAGCAGCTAGAGGGGAGAATAAACAATTAGATCACGGGAGTTGAAGGTTTAACTGTGCGTGATGATTATGCGGCAGCCTGAAGCGCGTGATGAGCATGTGACAAAGCTAGATAACGTGCTGTATATAATTATAGCTCTCGTCAATATCAAAACCAGCAAACATCTCTCGAAAACAAACGAAGTTTGAAACAAAGCTCGAGGTTGAAATAAAAACACACAATCCGTACGTTTCTTTTGATATCGTAACATTCGCGATATATAGTAATAATAACGGTAATATGGTTGTCGGCGAAGTACCAGAATTTTTTCAGTTTATAAAACGTGAAATCTCTACCGCACGCTGTAAATGTACCATTTATATCATCACATATAAAGGTATCAAGGTCGTCATTCGAACCAAATTATCAACATGACAGTTTTACTTTCCATGTGGGCTTTTTTTTCAATTGTTTTTTTTTACGTGAAGCTGAATTCAATTATTTTTCAAAGGAAATAGTTCTTGTAATAAGAAACGGTTGTATTACGATGTCCGAAGTTGAATTGTTTTGCGGCGAGCTAAGTTTCGGTGCAGTGAATCTCTGTTTTCGATGCTCCTATTTAAAAATTGTATTTCATTCAAATTTACAATCAGTACTTTTAAATAAAAACGATGATACATGTCCGCCTGTGGATACGAATTTATCTGTTTCAATTGAATTATCTCTTTGAAGGTGCAAAAGATGTCATGAACACTCGATGGTAAAATTCGTATTCACGCGCGGTTATCTGATACCTCATATATGCGTCTGTGTCTATATGAGTCTGTGTGTTGCGCATGGCTTTCAATTTGTTGTAGATGAAGTTTCTTGATAACAAGAGTTTTGATGAATAGGACAATTTCCAATACCATCTTCTCCAGTCCTTCAAAATAACCTCGTATTCAGTGCCTTTTTTGAATTCGAAATGAAAAATCGGATCCTTTCCCAACATAATTTGGAGTGGGACCAGCTCTTCCAGTTATTCTAAATTTCCTGGTTCCTTCAAAAAAAATTAATGAAGGAGTTTATGTACTAGAACTTATAATTCTGTCAAAAAAGACTTTGTCCATCAATTTTCGATAGCTTCGAGGGACATTTTACACATGCACTTTGCAGAGGAACAGGGTCGATAAACGAGTTTCTTTACGCAATAGGCTCGCGGGGTGTTGGTAGAATTCGTGACGGTAACGCAAACCCTCGAAGGTGTTTCGGTTTCCAATAAGTTTCGCGAATTCTCCCAACCCACACGCGATGAAATGAAGGAATGAGAGAAAGCGTCTTTTATTGCATTAATTTTGATCCATGCTTATCCATGCCTACTGGGTATAACTAGGTTGTTTATTGCAATTCACGTATTTTGATGAGGGACAGCCTTGAACGACGTTTCATCAGATGAGACTACGAAAACAAACAAACAAACCATTGAAAACACAAACATGACAAAACCCGTGGAACTTGAGTGGGGCTGTCACGTAACCACAATAGCGCGACGGAGGAGACTTTGAGATTCTTATTCTTCCTCTGTGATTAAGTATCCAACATTTTCTTAAGGTCACTTTCATTCGAGTCTCTTCTTTTTTTATTATTAAGCATGTAGCGCAGTACAATCGTTTGAATTTTATTTCTAGCTATGGCAGAAAGCAACCTCCCAACAACGGGAGAAGAACTGGAGGTGAAAAATGAGTTTCCAGCTACAGGTGAGAAAACGCAACAGGGAAAGAATTAGTTATAGTGATTTTGTACTGTTTGTTAATTAAGTATATCTTAATTCTGGTGTACTATTTATTAGACCACTTCGACTGGAAGGTTCTAAGAATTCACTAAATACGCCAGTATTAGGACGCTAGTTGTAATTGCACGTAGTTGTGATCACTAACAAAGTTGAAATATCCTCTTAGTAATTTCAGCAACAGAGGAAAGTCAAGTTACGTCAAGTTATGCTGAACTGGATGTATACAATGACCCTTTAAGAGGTGAGAAAACCAGGTGAAATAAGATTGTTTGAAAGACGCCCCAGTAAATATTTTTTCACATTTACATCAAAATTTGTGCATGTTCTGTCAATAAGTTTTTGAACCAGTAAAAGATTGTTTCTTCAAATTCAAACTCTGTTACCAGTAAAATGAAAACCAAAGGAAACAACAATTTATTGCTCGATCCTCTCAAGTAAAATGCATAGACATCATTAATTATTCATAAGCAATAAAGTGACAAATTTGAAGGCGACTTAGCTTTGAAGAGCCCTAAGTTAAAGAAGAATGGGCCAAAATTTGCCTACAAAGCTTCTGAGTTTTAGAAGTGCTTACTTGTAAATCAACGCACAATGTTTTGGAGATTAACGATGTATCTAAAATTTACACCTAAAATGAACGATATTTGCAGAGAAAAAGTATTATCCTCTTTGCTCTTGAAAGTATTCTAAATTTGGTCATTTTTAGTATGAAAGTCATTTTCGGTAAGAGAGAGCTGTTTCTGCCCGTAGACCCGTCAAAGTCGAGTTTTGAAAAATTTGCAAACGGGTAACTTTTTTAGGACGCCAAAAGGAAAGTATTTACGCTAACACCTTCTTGTCCTTTACTGTTCAATACATGTTTGGCAGAAATTTTACGCAATTTGAGAATTCTACAAGGAAGAGGAGGCATTTTGTCATTTTATCAGAACATTAAAAATTTTAACCTTTTTCGGTCCTTGCTTTGCTTTGCTTTATGCATTTTTTCTCAGTAACTCATGGAGTTTTATAATCTAATGTGATATTTTGGAAAGCGTAACGCAGGTGTAAAAAAGGGTTTTTGGAAAGTCTCTCGACCTAAATGTAAACCGAACAGACTTGATCTGGTAATAGCCAAGCTACAGCCCAGACTCCCAACAGCTTATACATTTTACTTAAACAAACTGTACAGGTATTAGACTTTTCTGATTTTTTTTCATAGCTTTAAGCTCCTGTAACCTAAAAGTTCGTTTGGATATATAAAGTTGGCATCATCCGTCAAGGGTCGTTTCACTCATTACTAAACCATTAACACTAAAACGTTGTGTTTTCAGAAATAGCCAAAGTATGTCTGGAGGAAGGTAATGAAGAGTACAGACAAGGAGAAGCTAATAACGCCATAAACTCCTACACGGAAGGACTTCAAGTGAACTGCAAGGATAAACGACTGAACGCCAAGCTTTACAGCAACAGGGCAGCAGCTCATTTCCGTTTGGGTAACAATTTCATATGTAAACATATAAATCTGTCGTGCAGCGTTACAAGGTAACGGAATACACAATCTGCATCAAGGAAAGAAAAAGCTTGAGCAACTGCAGAAAAGTAGCATGAAAACATAAATCGCCCTGTAGCGGATGAAAATTAAGCAAAGAAATGATCCTCGTTACATTTTAAGCAATTGTAGTTTTCTAAGGCTCCTTTGCTGCAATTGCATATGATGACCACTTTTTTAAACCTCATTTCCTGAATCTCATAGCAAACTACGTGGAATGTCTGGATGATGCAACAGTTGCTGTTCAATTGGAACCCACTTTAATTAAAGCTATTAAGAAAGGTGGGTTTTTCAGACATAAGCCATCAACATTCTATTCTCTGATTTCGTCAAAAGAGGATTTTGTGGTTTGTGGCAGGTGACTGCACCCCAAATGTCAATTGTATCGGGCGTGTCAATGTCTGCTATGTGGGTAAAAAGCATAAGAAAATGTCAATAAGCTCTCAAATACCGCCATCTGGTTAGTTCACGATGTAGAGCGTCGGAGCTCGAGAGTTCAAGCCCTAGACCAGAACAACACTCGGTCTAAATATATCTGAGGAGAATGTGCTGCCACCTAGCTATGACATCTGCAAATGGTTTGATATTCTTGTCCCGGATATGGACGGAAAACCGTAACCCCCGTTTCCTGCATCTTCTCTGTAACTCTTAGCAGGGGACGTTAAAAACCTGGCAAGGAGGTAACCTGAAAAGATCCCTTTCATAAGTTATACTGCACAATGCAGTCTGCCCGAAAACTTCCCCGAAAAGTGCTGAAAAGCGCATAAGAGCACATTAAAATGAAGAACGCGCGAGATAAATTTATCGTTATCATCATCAATTGAAGCTTAATTGGTGGCCACTTTGTATTAGCTCCTTATTGTTGATTTTCAGTTCTTCCACAAGTTCAAATTTCCTTCATTATCACAATTTTTGTTCCCAGCTAAATGGGAATTAAGTCCATTTTATCAAATATCAGTACTTTCATACCTCAACAGTGATAAATTACCTCGCACCACCGATTATTCTCCCCTTTTCAGGAGCCAGAGCTTGTGTCCAGCTTTGCTGGTATAAAGAAGCAAGGAGCTGGTTGTATATGGGATTGGCCGTATCCTTTAACGAATGTTTCAAACGTGATACGAGATGCATTGCGAGTAATATTTCAAGAGAAATCAATACGTTCCGGAGAGATTCTTCGACACATAACGCAAGCAATGTTCTCTTATACTGCACTGAGCAGTTTAAAGAAGCTAAAATATTCATAAAGAGTTCTTTCGATTATTCCACGAAACTTTACTCAAAAGAAGAGGACACATAAATTAATTCTCAGAGTTTGAGATCAATGCCCCTCATTTTTGTCTTCAGACGAGTATCACCATGACGACCGAACCTAAACCAATAAGTGCGCTTCAGAGCTAGTTAAAACTCTCCAATAACTTGAAATCAAATCTCTTAAAAGACCCACATTCGAATTATCATCCCAGTTTTAGGGTTCTATCTAATACTCTGGCCGTTTTTTTAAAATACACATTTCACCGCATTTTCACAAATCTGCTCATGACCCTTGACACATTTCAAGATTGAAAATAACAACAAACGTCTGCTTCAATTAGTACGGAAAACTAATGCTGAACTATTAGTCACAGCAAACGGTTCTTCCAATCTCGGCAACGCTTATCAAGGTCTAGGACAGTTCAAAACAGCCATCCAGTACCATCAACGTCATCTAGAAATTGCTAAAGAAGTGGGAGACAAGGCCGGAGAGGGACGAAGTTATGGCAATCTTGGCAACGCTTATAAAGGTCGAGGACAGTTCAAAACAGCCATCCAGTACCATCAACGTGATCTAGAAATTGCTAAAGAAGTGGGAGACAAGGCCGGAGAGGGAATCAGTTATGGCAATCTCGGCAACGCTTATCAAGGTCTAGGACAGTTCAAAACAGCCATCCAGTACCATCAACGTCATCTAGAAGTTGCTAAAGAAGTGGGAGACAAGGCCGGAGAGGGACGAAGTTATGGCAATCTCGGCAACGCTTATAAAGGTCTAGGACAGTTCAAAACAGCCATCCAGTACCATCAACGTCATCTAGAAATTGCTAAAGAAGTGGGAGACAAGGCCGGAGAGGGACGAAGTTATGGCAATCTCGGCAACGCTTATGACAGTCTAGGACAGTTCAAAACAGCCATCCAGTACCATCAACGTCATCTAGAAGTTGCTAAAGAAGTGGGAGACAAGGCCGGAGAGGGAATCAGTTATGGCAATCTCGGTAACACTTATGACAGTCTAGGACAGTTCAAAACAGCCATCCAGTACCATCAACGTCATCTAGAAATTGCTAAAGAAGTGGGAGACAAGGCCGGAGAGGGAATCAGTTATGGCAATCTCGGCAACGCTTATCAAGGTCTAGGACAGTTCAAAACAGCCATCCAGTACCATCAACGTCATCTAGAAATTGCTAAAGAAGTGGGAGTCAAGGCCGGAGAGGGAATCAGTTATGGCAATCTTGGCAACGCTTATAAAGGTCTAGGACAGTTCAAAACAGCCATCCAGTACCATCAACGTCATCTAGAAATTGCCAAAGAAGTGGGAGACAAGGCCGGAGAGGGAATCAGTTATGGCAATCTCGGCAACGCTTATGGCAGTCTAGGACAGTTCAAAACAGCCATCCAGTACCATCAACGTCATCTAGAAATTGCTAAAGAAGTGGGAGACAAGGCCGGAGAGGGACGAAGTTATTGCAATCTCGGCAACGCTTATCAAGGTCTAGGACAGTTCAAAACAGCCATCCAGTACCATCAACGTCATCTAGAAATTGCTAAAGAAGTGGGAGACAAGGCCGGAGAGGGACGAAGTTATTGCAATCTCGGCAATGCTTATCAAGGTCTAGGACAGTTCAAAACAACCATCCAGCACCATCAACGTCATCTAGAAATTGCTAAAGAAGTGGGAGACAAGGCCGGAGAGGGACGAAGTTATGGCAATCTCGGCAACGCTTATAAAGGTCTAGGACAGTTCAAAACAGCCATCCAGTACCATCAACGTCATCTAGAAGTTGCTAAAGAAGTGGGAGACAAGGCCGGAGAGGGAATCAGTTATGGCAATCTCGGCAACGCTTATCAAGGTCTAGGACAGTTCAAAACAGCCATCCAGTACCATCAACGTCATCTAGAAATTGCTAAAGAAGTGGGAGACAAGGCCGGAGAGGGAGGAAGTTATTGCAATCTCGGCAACGCTTATCAAGGTCTAGGACAGTTCAAAACAGCCATCCAGTACCATCAACGTCATCTAGAAATTGCTAAAGAAGTGGGAGTCAAGGCCGGAGAGGGACGAAGTTATTGCAATCTCGGCAACGCTTATCAAGGTCTAGGACAGTTCAAAACAGCCATCCAGTACCATCAACGTGATCTAGAAATTGCTAAAGAAGTGGGAGACAAGGCCGGAGAGGGAGGAAGTTATGGCAATCTCGGCAACGCTTATGACAGTCTAGGACAGTTCAAAACAGCCATCCAGTACCATCAACGTCATCTAGAAGTTGCTAAAGAAGTGGGAGACAAGGCCGGAGAGGGACGAAGTTATTGCAATCTCGGCAACGCTTATGACAGTCTAGGACAGTTCAAAACAGCCATCCAGTACCATCAACGTCATCTAGAAATTGCTAAAGAAGTGGGAGACAAGGCCGGAGAGGGACGAAGTTATGGCAATCTCGGTAACGCTTATCAAGGTCTAGGACAGTTCAAAACAGCCATCCAGTACCATCAACGTCATCTAGAAATTGCTAAAGAAGTGGGAGACAAGGCCGGAGAGGGAGGAAGTTATGGCAATCTCGGCAACGCTTATCAAGGTCTAAGACAGTTCAAAACAGCCATCCAGTACCATCAACGTGATCTAGAAATTGCTAAAGAAGTGGGAGACAAGGCCGGAGAGGGACGAAGTTATGGCAATCTCGGCAACGCTTATGACAGTCTAGGACAGTTCAAAACAGCCATCCAGTACCATCAACGTCATCTAGAAATTGCTAAAGAAGTGGGAGACAAGGCCGGAGAGGGAATCAGTTATGGCAATCTCGGCAACGCTTATGACAGTCTAGGACAGTTCAAAACAGCCATCCAGTACCATCAACGTCATCTAGAAATTGCTAAAGACGTGGGAGACAAGGCCGGAGAGGGACGAAGTTATTGCAATCTCGGCAACGCTTATGACAGTCTAGGACAGTTCAAAACAGCCATCCAGTACCATCAACGTGATCTAGAAATTGCTAAAGAAGTGGGAGACAAGGCCGGAGAGGGAGGAAGTTATTGCAATCTCGGCAACGCTTATCAAGGTCTAGGACAGTTCAAAACAGCCATCCAGTACCATCAACGTCATCTAGAAATTGCTAAAGAAGTGGGAGACAAGGCCGGAGAGGGAATCAGTTATGGCAATCTCGGCAACGCTTATGACAGTCTTGGACAGTTCAAAACAGCCATCCAGTACCATCAACGTGATCTAGAAATTGCTAAAGGAGTGGGAGACAAGGCCGGAGAGGGAATCAGTTATGGCAATCTCGGCAACGCTTATCAAGGTCTAGGACAGTTCAAAACAGCCATCCAGTACCATCAACGTCATCTAGAAATTGCTAAAGAAGTGGGAGTCAAGGCCGGAGAGGGAATCAGTTATGGCAATCTCGGCAACGCTTATCAAGGTCTAGGACAGTTCAAAACAGCCATCCAGTACCATCAACGTCATCTAGAAATTGCTAAAGAAGTGGGAGACAAGGCCGGAGAGGGAATCAGTTATGGCAATCTCGGCAACGCTTATGACAGTCTAGGACAGTTCAAAACAGCCATCCAGTACCATCAACGTGATCTAGAAATTGCTAAAGTAGTGGGAGACAAGGCCGGAGAGGGAATCAGTTATGGCAATCTCGGCAACGCTTATCAAGGTCTAGGACAGTTCAAAACAGCCATCCAGTACCATCAACGTCATCTAGAAATTGCTAAAGAAGTGGGAGTCAAGGCCGGAGAGGGAATCAGTTATGGCAATCTCGGCAACGCTTATCAAGGTCTAGGACAGTTCAAAACAGCCATCCAGTACCATCAACGTGATCTAGAAATTGCTAAAGAAGTGGGAGACAAGGCCGGAGAGGGAGGAAGTTATTGCAATCTCGGCAACGCTTATCAAGGTCTAGGACAGTTCAAAACAGCCATCCAGTACCATCAACGTCATCTAGAAATTGCTAAAGAAGTGGGAGACAAGGCCGGAGAGGGAGGAAGTTATGGCAATCTTGGCAACGCTTATAACAGTCTAGGACAGTTCAAAACAGCCATCCAGTACCATCAACGTCATCTAGAAATTGCTAAAGAAGTGGGAGTCAAGGCCGGAGAGGGAATCAGTTATGGCAATCTCGGCAACGCTTATCAAGGTCTAGGACAGTTCAAAACAGCCATCCAGTACCATCAACGTCATCTAGAAATTGCTAAAGAAGTGGGAGACAAGGCCGGAGAGGGAATCAGTTATGGCAATCTCGGCAACGCTTATGACAGTCTAGGACAGTTCAAAACAGCCATCCAGTACCATCAACGTGATCTAGAAATTGCTAAAGTAGTGGGAGACAAGGCCGGAGAGGGAATCAGTTATGGCAATCTCGGCAACGCTTATCAAGGTCTAGGACAGTTCAAAACAGCCATCCAGTACCATCAACGTCATCTAGAAATTGCTAAAGAAGTGGGAGTCAAGGCCGGAGAGGGAATCAGTTATGGCAATCTCGGCAACGCTTATCAAGGTCTAGGACAGTTCAAAACAGCCATCCAGTACCATCAACGTGATCTAGAAATTGCTAAAGAAGTGGGAGACAAGGCCGGAGAGGGAGGAAGTTATTGCAATCTCGGCAACGCTTATCAAGGTCTAGGACAGTTCAAAACAGCCATCCAGTACCATCAACGTCATCTAGAAATTGCTAAAGAAGTGGGAGACAAGGCCGGAGAGGGAGGAAGTTATGGCAATCTTGGCAACGCTTATAACAGTCTAGGACAGTTCAAAACAGCCATCCAGTACCATCAACGTGATCTAGAAATTGCTAAAGAAGTGGGAGACAAGGCCGGAGAGGGACGAAGTTATTGCAATCTCGGCAACGCTTATCAAGGTCTAGGACAGTTCAAAACAGCCATCCAGTACCATCAACGTGATCTAGAAATTGCTAAAGAAGTGGGAGACAAGGCCGGAGAGGGACGAAGTTATGGCAATCTCGGTAACGCTTATAAAGGTCTAGGACAGTTCAAAACAGCCATCCAGTACCATCAACGTCATCTAGAAATTGCTAAAGAAGTTGGAGACAAGGCCGGAGAGGGAGGAAGTTATGGCAATCTCGGCAACGCTTATCAAGGTCTAGGACAGTTCAAAACAGCCATCCAGTACCATCAACGTCATCTAGAAATTGCTAAAGAAGTGGGAGACAAGGCCGGAGAGGGACGAAGTTATGGCAATCTCGGCAACGCTTATGACAGTCTAGGACAGTTCAAAACAGCCATCCAGTACCATCAACGTCATCTAGAAATTGCTAAAGAAGTGGGAGACAAGGCCGGAGAGGGACGAAGTTATGGCAATCTCGGCAACGCTTATGACAGTCTAGGACAGTTCAAAACAGCCATCCAGTACCATCAACGTGATCTAGAAATTGCTAAAGAAGTGGGAGACAAGGCTGGAGAGGGACGAAGTTATTGCAATCTTGGCAACGCTTATGGCAGTCTAGGACAGTTCAAAACAGCCATCCGGTACCATCAACGTGATCTAGAAATTGCTAAAGAAGTGGGAGACAAGGCCGGAGAGGGACGAAGTTATTGCAATCTCGGCAACGCTTATCAAGGTCTAGGACAGTTCAAAACAGCCATCCAGTACCATCAACGTGCTCTAGAAATTGCTAAAGAAGTGGGAGACAAGGCGGGAGAGGGAATCAGTTATGGCAATCTCGGCAACGCTTATCAAGGTCTAGGACAGTTCAATACAGCCATCCAGTACCATCAACGTCATCTAGAAATTGCTAAAGAAGTGGGAGTCAAGGCCGGAGAGGGAGGAAGTTATTGCAATCTCGGCAACGCTTATCAAGGTCTAGGACAGTTCAAAACAGCCATCCAGTACCATCAACGTCATCTAGAAATTGCTAAAGAAGTGGGAGACAAGGCGGGAGAGGGACGAAGTTATGGCAATCTCGGCAACGCTTATAAAGGTCTAGGACAGTTCAAAACAGCCATCCAGTACCATCAACGTGATCTAGAAATTGCTAAAGAAGTGGGAGACAAGGCCGGAGAGGGAATCAGTTATGGCAATCTCGGCAACGCTTATCAAGGTCTAGGACAGTTCAAAACAGCCATCCAGTACCATCAACGTCATCTAGAAGTTGCTAAAGAAGTGGGAGACAAGGCCGGAGAGGGACGAAGTTATTGCAATCTCGGCAACGCTTATGGCAGTCTAGGACAGTTCAAAACAGCCATTCAGTACCATCAACGTCATCTAGAAATTGCTAAAGAAGTGGGAGACAAGGCCGGAGAGGGAATCAGTTATGGCAATCTTGGCAACGCTTATCAAGGTCCAGGACAGTTCAAAACAGCCATCCAGTACTATCAACGTCATCTAGAAATTGCTAAAGAAGTGGGAGACAAGGCCGGAGAGGGAATCAGTTATGGCAATCTCGGCAACGCTTATGGCAGTCTAAGACAGTTCAAAACAGCCATCCAGTACCATCAACGTCATCTAGAAATTGCTAAAGAAGTGGGAAATAAGACCGGAGAGGCGTTCTCACTCTGTTCCCTTGGAAGCAGTTTCGAGTGCCAAGAAAATCTTATGAAGGCCTTTGACTGTTACTACTCGAGTGTAGAACTGCATGATGATATCAGGGCCAGTCTTGGACTCAACGATCAGTGGAAGATTTGTTATCGTAATCAGCACCAAGTAGCATACAAAGGTTTCTGGCGTATACATCTCAATCGAGGTCAAGTTGTGAAGGCTCTTCTTGCCACAGAGAAAGGACGTGCTCAAGCTCTGAGAGATCTCATGGTCACAAAATATCAGCCTGGAGATTCTTTAATGCCCAGGGCATCCCGCATTTCTCTGAGGTGGGTTCCACTGAGCACAGTGTTCATAGCTATTAATGGACCATGCGTTTACCTCTGGGTTTGCCTCAGTGAAAATAATATCCAGATCAGAGAAGTACACGTGAACAATTATAAGTATGAGGATGAATTGGAATGTTTCATCCAGCTTCTGAACAAAACTGCTCTGAAGGAGATCGGTGTAAGGGATACTGTTACAATCGAAAGTCTTCCTCGTGATTCGCCGACAGAGGAGGAAGTAGCCGATGATGTGATTCGAGTCGATGTGAGGCACTCCCAATCAAGTGCTTTAAAGAAGCTGCATGACATCATCATTACTCCTATTGCTGATCTGATCGAAGGCAACGAACTAACATTCGTTCCTGAGGGGCCATTTTGCCTTGTACCTTACGCAGCGTTGCAGGACTCCAACTCATCATATCTAAGTGATTCTTTCAAAACTCGTGTGCTTCCTTCTCTGACGACCTTGCAATTAATTCATGATTGTCCAGCTGACTTTCACACGAAGACTGGTGCATTGCTTGTCGGCGACCCATGTTTCAAACATATCATCTATGAGGGAACACTTTTGGTGCAACTTCCAGGAGCAAGGAAAGAAGTGGAGATGATCGGACGTATACTCAATGTCTCCCCTCTCACTGGAGAAATGGCAACAAAACATGAAGTGTTAAAACGAATATCATCAGTGGCCTTAGTTCACATAGCAGCGCACGGTAAAATGGAAACTGGAGAAGTTATTCTGGCACCAAACACCACAAGAGATAACCCTCAGCCGCAAGAGAAAGCCTATCTGCTGACGATGAAAGATGTCATAGAAGCTGGGTTGCGAGCACGTCTGGTTGTACTTAGCTGCTGTCACACTGCTCGTGGGGTGGTCATGGCCGAGGGTGTGGTCGGCATGGCGCGTGCACTTTTGGCTGCCGGTGCCCGATCTGTTGTAGCAACCTTGTGGGCGATTGGCGACGAAGGAACCCTAGAGTTCATGAGTTTCTTCTACGATGCACTTGCCAAAGGCAAGAAGGCCAGTGAAGCTCTCAATCAGGCCATGAAGTGTATGAAAGAAATTGAAAAGTTCAAGGAGGTTTGGCAGTGGGCACCATTTGTACTCATTGGTGACGACGTCAACCTGGATTTCAAGGAGATTTAGAAGCTGCAGCAAGTAATAATTCTGTTGATACATTCTATTCAATACCAAGTTACATGAAATCATAAGCTTTGCTCATATGTGAGCAGTGATACTTGCGTGTTATTTTCCTTTCAGTTGGGTTGCGAATTTATTTTTCTCTCCGCAAACTGAGAAGCAGCACAATCAAGTGGACACGTTTACGATATGATGATAACATTCTTTTTTGGAAACATTAGATTTTGTTTTAATTTGTTTTAAAACAATTCTGTTGTACAATGTATCGTTTCATGTGCTAAGAAATATTTCATGGCAACTCAACTATCCTCCCTAAACTTAGATTCTTTCATTTTTCAGTTAAGGCAGTTAGCATTGGAATCCCAGGGAGTTTTCGGATACCTACAAATGCTGATATTTGGACCAGAAACCAGTAAGCTACCGATGAAACCTTTGTCAAGAGTCTTCTTTTCATCAAAGCAGGAAGAACCAAAAGACGGACAAAGTCAAGTTTAACAAGGGAACAGATTTCCATTGATTCAAAAGTTGCCTTTTTGCTTGTCTGAACTGCTTTTACGAGCTTAATATCCTTCTCAAACTACTGTTTGTTTTTGTTTTTTGTTTTTGTTTTCATATGATGTCTTAAAGTTATCATGACTAGCTATGTGAGTTATTTTTAATCTAAGTATTTTTTACTGAGAGGATTTGGGCGTAACATTTACGTCGAAGTTGAAACGTCTTGAAAACGTTTTCCATAGTATTTTACAGACTTTTTTCAATCGGTTTACTCTCATGAGTGATATAAAGCTATTACAGCCATGCGCGTGTGTAGAGAATTTCCATAGTAATTGAAGAATAATCAGTTGTCCGATTGCTCGATTATCTTAGTCTATGTCAGATGGAAATTGTGATTAACTTTAGTTTAGTTTCTGCTGATCAGACTTTGGTTTATCTGGACTGAAAATGACAGATTTTGGCCGTAATGGCGAGGATTTAGTCTTGGTATAAGTTAATTTTCTGAGATTTCTCCTTTAATTTTGAATGCGATAAATTGCGTTATTTTTTATAAGCAGAACGATGCATTTTAAGTATATTGTTTAATCTAATCGCCCAAAGGCAAAACGAAACGAGAAGTTTTATTTTATAATTTAAGTTATGGCTTACAAAGCATTGAAGGAAGCTCAGAACGAGCTGGAAAGTTGGAGCCAAATGATTTTATTTAGTTTCTCCGATTAGACTGTTTACTTATTATCTAAGAACAATAAACTAACATTTGAATGTCAAACAATGAAACAAGTCGCTTGGTATTTTGTTGGAATGAAAGAGGAAATCAATAACGAAGGGAAGAAAATTTCTACATCAACCTGCATAAAGCCATTTCTTGTCGTTTGAAGTAGGGAGCGCGCCTGTGTCTTATTCGCTTAATAAGTTTTGCCATTTTTCCGTTACGGTTAACCCAGACTAACACAAAATAACACATTGTAGGAAGGAAATATTTTTAAGGTCAATTTTTTTCTACAACTAAGGGTTCAAATTTGTCAATATTTACGCCTAACAGCTAGTTTTTTTTACCGATATACGGCTAACGGTTAACCCCATGGAGACCCTCGTTTGGGTGACATGCAAGATGTAAAATGAAAACGGTTTTAGAAGATGGCATTTGCAACTCGAATGTAGAGAGCTGGTTTTTGAGGAGTGAGGAAAACCGAGAAAAACAAGCCATGAAAAATCTTGGAGGTAAGGATCAACCTGGGAGAGACGGTCATGGGGAGAGCGTTGTCGCTAGCATTCCTCTTATGTTCCATCTGAGATGCTTAATGAAGCTAACGCGAGACATTCACCGAAGTGAAGGCGAACAAGGATAAATTTCCTTCCCCCTTTAAAGACCTTGTACCGGATCCAAAAAGTCAGTAAGCCCTGATATTTTGACTTCACCCCAGATCTAAAAAACTTCGACAACTTAGATGTTTTAGTAGGAGTTCGCTGCTGATGATAGCATAGATTACATAGATCATTTACGAAAGAGCCATGGGAAGGGGGGAGGGGTGGGTCGAGGTTCCGTTTATTCCCCCGGGATGGGAGTGTGCATAGATACGTGTTTTCAAGGGTAGCATCACAGGTGGGGTTCTTAAAGATAAGAATTTTCCGTCTGCTTACACTTTCTCTACGTGCTGTATAGCCCTACTCCATCTACCCATCTTACAGCGGTTTTGAGTATATACCACACAGGTGAACGATGATTTTTGCGTGGGCTGTTGGTTTGGTGTTTATCACCTGCGCGTGTATCAACCCGGGAATCGACTTTCCAACTCTAGCTTGAAAAGAAACATTTAAACTCGTAGCGGTTTTTTAATATATACCATATTAGTGAATAGATCGAGCTCTTCACGTCGGCAGATTGGCTTATTCGGAATGAATAGTCGAACCTGTATTAAGCGGTCGGTTGTAAAATTCCTGAATTTTTCCTCTGTATTTTCTTTTTCACCGCTTTTCAGCGGTGGTCTCTATTAAGCGGTTGTGGTCATCCTTGACTGAGTCCCATCGGCCTGTTCGCGTTGTATGGAACAGTCACTTAGGGCGGAATCACTCGAATAAAACGACGAATTGTCTCTGAAGTAAATTTATTCCATTTTTGTCTCCTAAAATCAATGTTAGTATTTAGAGTTCAAAGGTCCTCAACGCATTGCAGATTATCTTCCCTCTTAGGACTATTTGTATCTGACAAATATTACGCAAGAAAATTACGCAAATCATTTGCTGGGTAATTATCAAGAGGTCTAACTGTTAGAATTCTAATTGATTGTTCTGTTTTTACGCTGCATCATCATTTTGTTAATTGAGGTTATTCGATACATTTCAGTCATAAATTCAAGTGTGAAGTGAAAAAGACGACTGCACTTTATTTCCAGAAAATAAAAAAATTAAAAGAATCCACATACAATTTCAGAAGAAATAACTAAACAAGGCCTACTCTATTTTAAGACACGGAACAGAACGAAAAGGAAGATCTGAAATTTTAGAAAGAGAGATTTTCAATTTACAAAACAAGAATCCGTGAGAGGGTCTGTTAGAAACCTCAAAAAAAAAATCATCCGCAAAACCGCAAAAAAAAAAACAACAAGAAGAACAACAACAAAAATTCGATCAAAAACCGAAAACCGCATGCAAAACCGTCAAAATATATAAATGTTCACATCCCAGTTCTCAAAACCTTAATCGATCCAATACAGTTTTAACCTTAGAGCGCAGTCATTCGTGAAAATATCGACATCCACAGCAGAGTACGTACCCCTGAGAAGTGTTCTCCGCGGATCTATTTGCCATTTTCAAAGGAATCTAGCGGGGCAACTGCAAGCGGTTCAACCTCCCTCGTCTGACAGCTCCTTTCATTTGGTTCCGTGAATTTGAATTAGATTATGGTTTATCTTATGACCTATCGTCTTTCTCGGAAAATTAGCGGAAGAGAAATAGCAGGAGTTTGGAAGCTAGCTAGGTTGGTGACCGCTGACTGAAGTACAGGAGAGTTTCAAAGATGGCGCGAAATGTCAGAGAGTGATGTGAACAGATCACCATACTAAAATGGTTTGTTAGTCGTTTTAGTTCTTAGTGACAGTGTTTTAACCGATGTTTTAATTATAATTACATATTTTTCTACAGGACATTCGATCGTTCCTCAGCCCTACTGGAAAGACAGCGAAGCAAGGCGCTTCGAAAGTAGAAAATCGGGAAAGATTCTACAGTGAAGTCTTTGTCGAACCAAGATGCAGGAAAGAGCCGAACAAAAAGCAAGGTAAGCAATGGATTATGTAGCATTTGAGAGAGAAAGTTATATGTGTTATCAGGGAATTCGACTTCAGAGGTGACGGAGAAAAGATCTGCCCATATCACAGCCCTTAGGCCTGTCTGACTGAATCGATCATCATGTGCGTCTATCTACTCGGGTGCAATTCACACTCCCATCTATCTTCTCCGGGGGAGGGGGGGGTGGGGGTGGGGAAACACCGAATTTCGCCTAAATTGGTATTTATTACCATACATGGTAAAATTTCCTTTGTCATGAATCTTTTATTTAGTGCTTGGTAGGTAATTTGACAACATGTTTTAACCAAGAGTTTCATTCCACTACATATATCTAACCCAAGGTATCTTTCTGGACTGGAATGTGAGAAATGGTGTGGTTCTGTGTGTTAACTAACTTTGTAGGAATAACTTTCAATAGTCTGTTGGAGTATATCTGGGTAGCTGAGTGAGGTTGATAAGTTATGATGTTTTGCCTTGTTTTTTTTTTAATCTTAAACAGGGTTGTAAAATGAAGCAATTTTGTCTTCATTCTTTAACTCCCAAGATATGTTTGCTAATTCTCTCCTGTAGCTGCTACACATTTCCTTGTACATTTGTTATAGGAATTTGTTGTTAGGTCAAAATAACAACTTTTTCACTACTCTTTAGTTGGATATTGTATGGATGTTTTAGGGAGAAGTTACATGTTAATCACATCTGAGAGTTTAAGGGTTAAACTGTGTAATGTGATACACTGCTACCTAAATTTCACTCAAGTTCGAAATATCCAGGACTTTAGCTTTCCCTACAAATTTGCTCAAACTGCAGCTTACTAAGTCTGCAGAGCAGTTGCAGTATTCAATACTAATACTTATTTTGTGATTTTGACAAGTACTGATTAATTTTCATTTATTCAGACTGAAGGGAAAATGAAAGGCGACTGATAAAAAAACCTTGAGACTTCACCTAACCCAGACTATTTTTTCCCCAAGCCTGGTGTCCTCTCCAGAATAAATAAAACTATTATTATTATTATTATTATTCTCTTGATTTTCTGAGCTAGAGGAAAATGTCTTGTAAGAAAGTTGTGCTCCGAGGAACAACATCCCCTTGATGTTATCCAATTCTGTTTGGTCTTTGTTGTTATTATTAGGTCCAGAGAATGGTATCGATCTCACATTTGTGTGAAAAAAAAAAAATAGATAGTTGTTAATTTGCTTGGCAGGGCTTATGGAGTAGTGAAGATGATGACATTGCCTGGAAACAAAAACCAAAAGAAAATCAGAAAAAGAAGAAGAAAGGAAAAAACATTATTGACTCAGGTAATGTTTTAGGATGAACATGAACAGTTCCAAAAGGAACAGATGTTGAGACTGTACACAAACTGTTATACCTCTGTATTAGTTTTAATAGTTTCAATGTACATGTAAGCTAGGTAGTTGTGCTGTACAGTGTCCTTGTCAATTCCCAATGCAGTTTGCATTATTATGGAAACATGGTGTATAAAGATTCACATAATTTTACGTATAACATCACAATGATGTCCTGACCCTATTTCTAAATTAATCTTACATCTCTGTTAGATTCTGATGAAGATCCTCTTCCTTCAAAAATCAGGTATGTGATTTGTTTCTTGAATTTTGTTCCCTTTCATACAGTTGTAGTTAACCCTTTAACTCCCAGAAGTGATTAACATGAAACCTCTCCCTATGATATCTACACATTATTCAGCAAACAGGTAATGAGAATATTTAAACTTATCAAGTAGAAGCTGCTATCTTGATCTAGCACCAAGCTCTCATGACTAATTTAGAAGGAGATGTGTAGCAGCTAGAGGGGAGAGATAACAATCAGATCTTAGGAGTTAAAGGGTTAAACTTTTGTACCCTAATATCAGCCCTAAATCAAGAGTCAAGGAAATGGTCACCAACTATAGAAGCCCTTGATTATTAAACAAATTCTCCTTGTAATTGCCTCAGAAAATGCATAGAGAACAGTATGGAGAATATGCATACTGATGTCAGGTTGTATTCAGAACCTGGTTCTCTTTCATTCATGTCTCTTTTAGAAAAGCCACATCAGTAAAGAAGGAGGAGAGATCAAAAGCTAAGAAAAGTAGAAGAGCAATCAGCTTGGACTCAGGTAAAGAAATTATGTCTCATTATTGAAGGTACCCTATACTTTTTATCAGAAGGGTGATTGGTAGATTTTATTTTCACAGGAATCATGATTTCAAAATTTTTTTCATGAATTTTGATTTAAGATGACATAATCCTTCCATTTCCATTTGAACAATTTTTTCTTTATTTAAATGCAACCCATGAACGAAGAATTAAATGAATAAAATGTGAGTGACAAACCATTTTGTTTCCCTGATGAATTTTGGGTTATTTGAAAGAGCCAAACTTGTAGGTTTAACAGCTTTATAAACAGCTGAGAAAGAGTGAAAATTTGAATTTGTGAATTTGGCTTCATTCTCTTTTTGAATTTCATGTGAATGTGAAAGAATTTTAGATATTTTTCATGATGCATGAAAAGGCAATATAGTTTTACATGACTGAGTTCTACAAAAGGGTTTAGGGGACTCTCCTTATTGATGGAGTGAGAGGACTGGATAGGGAAATATTTAGTGTGAGGTGAGCTTTATGTAAGATGAGGTTGGTTTTTTTACATCACCTGATCTTTAACCTTGCCTATGTATTAGCTTGCCAAAGAAAACAAAGCCATCCACTTGATCCTGATCGCCGTCAGACCACTGTTCCTTTGGATATTATGGTGCCTTAATTGTATTTTGACATGGTTTCTACAGATGAGGAAGACTTTTTCCCTTAGAAATCAAAAAAGTCTGCGAAACAAATAGAAAAGTTAGCTTCTAAAGAGGTCCAGCAAGTTAACGAGAGGTAACATGCATCACTCTCTTTCGTTATATTTGATATTTCAGTACCAAACCATGGTGTTCATTTAGAACATAAGATATTGCTCTGGAGAATCATCTGGCTTCTAAAATTGTCCAGGTAAATGTTGTTTGTCTGTTTGTTTGTTTTTTCCTCTCTTCCATCAAGCATCCAGAATGTTAGATCTGTCATAGGACACTGCTCTTATGCTGATACATTTAACCTGTTGACCCCTAAGAGTGACCAGCATCTAATTTCTCCCTACTTCCCTTAATTCCTTGTAGAACAATTCAATAATTTTTTATCCTTTTTCATTTCCAACAGAGATCTGACAAGTCTGAAGAAAATGAAGACTCCAAAGTGAATGGAAAAGAAGAGTTTAAAAATGGGAGAGAAAACGAAAGAAGAGAAAATTGGAATGTCAACCATCACACAACAGAGCAACCATCAAAGAAAAGAAAGGAAGACCTCCCAGAATCAAGGTCTGAGGTGAAAAAGCCTTCCCCTGAGAAGAAAAAGGTTTGTAAGCCTTTTGATTACCATCCTTTATTGTTGCAAAATTAATCATTACAATTAATGCTTAGACCTGCTACCTTGATACTAGAATGGATTGGACCTGATATGATTTCATGTTTATGGTAAGTATTATGAAGCACTTGAATAAGGTACTTGTAGATGAAAGAGTAACATTATTTTTATGACTAAATTTGGCTCTGTATTAAAGGTCCAAAAGCTTACTCAAACTTGTCAATTGGTGGGACATGTGCATGTTGTATATGCATTAACCTGTCCTACTATGACAGTAGATGGTTTTTATTCAGATGCACATTACTAACAATACTTGCAACCAAACATTACTTACAATACTAACAATACTTGCAACAAAACATTACTAACAATACTAACACTACTCAAAATACTACCATTACTGTAACTAGAATTTATACTAAAAACATTAAAAAATGTGACAAAACTTTCAGTTGCATTCTTGGTGACTTCAACTTTGACATTCTGGGAAGATGCTGCCTCTTTGTCTCTGCTTTTAAAGCAGCAGTGTCTTGCACCATCAACATTCCCATTTGGGACAACTCTTGCCTACACTGGACAACTCTCAGCTGTTAGAATATTTGATATGCATGTGACTTTTGTTCACTTCAAATTTTATCCATGGACTTTTCAGGAAGTACCAAAGACAACTCCTGCCAGCAAACTGGCTACCAAAGCTGCCACAGTTCCAGAAATTCCAGTTAGAGACTCAAAACCATGTCCAAAGAACACTGTTACTCCAAAAAAGGATTAAAAAGATGTCAATAAGGAAACTCCAATCAAAGGAACACCAAAAGTGTCAAAATCAGAGGAAGTGGTTGAAGTTCCACCCTCATTGGTAAAGAAAAAATCAGGCTTCCGTAGTTTTATGGCAAGAGATGGTCCTAGAGCACCTCGTTCAAAGGAAATCCCTCAGGTAGGATTCAAAGACCAAGATCTGATTGTTAATTCTCCCCTCTAGCTGCTAGATGTTTTTCTGTAAATTAATAATGAGAATTTGTTGTTTCATCATTATTGTAAGGTTTTGTAAAGGTTTATTTTCAGGCTTCCTTTCTACCAATTCCCTCACATTCAAGAACCAATCATTGAAGCACCTAGCATGACCATATTGGAAAGTGTCAATCACACAATTATAACAACTACATGTACCTGATAAGTTTTAGTGTTCACAGCACCTGTTTGCTGGATAATGTATGGATATTCTAGGGAAAAGTTACATGTTAATTAATTCTGGTAGTTAAATTATTGTCTCTCAAAGCTCTTTGTGGTTTGGTTTCCATCCTTTCAAATAAGTTTTTAATGAGAGATGCAAAACAAAGGGAAATGAAGATTATTAGAACTAAGGCTGGTTTGGAAAATTTGCAGATACAGTTTACAGAAAAAAAATTGCAAAATGCATGCTTTGATTGAGCCTTTTACTCCCAAGATCTCTATAATAATTCTCCTAACTGTCTGCTGTACAATTCTTGTGACATTGGTTGAGAGAATTTGGTCTTAGATCAACTAATAATCCCAAGATTGATATTTGTATTTATTCTCACTTCTTGTCTGCATGATATTGTATCAATCTTGTAAGGAGAAATTTTGTCTTGGTCACTCATGGGAGTTAAAGGTTTAACAAAATTATTTTTTATCCTTTTCCTTTCAGTTGTTTTACAAATGTTGGATCAATATCAGTATCTAAGAAACTGCACACCTACTCCACCCTTAATCCAACATTAACTGTCATCAGTTGACTGTTGTTGGGTTAGGGGAGGGGTAGGTGAACAGATGTTTAGATACTGACATTGATCTGAAATATGGTGTATCCTCAGAGGTTTTTCACTTTTTTGCCATTTATAACTTTTCAGTTTAGACGGTATTAACAGGTCTTAGTGGGAAGAATTAATTATTTTTCTGCTTGCACTTGATAATTTAATTTTTAGAGAGCAGAAATTTGTTTGGATGGACTGACAGTTGTTACTAAGGGAATCTTGGAAAGAATTGAGAGAGAGGAGGCTGCTGACTTGATTCAAAGATAATTATGGTGAAAAAGTTACCCAATCAGTGAGCTTGCAAGAAAACAAGTTATGTCATGGTGGGATAGGATCTTGGAGAGAGCAAACTTTCTAAGGTACATTGTAATACACAGCTCACAACAGGAAAAGGAAAAAAAAAAAAAAAAAAAAAGCACCATGAACACCAACATATAAGCTGAACCTTTTTCCCTAAATTTTTGTTACAAATCAGGGGTATGGCTTACTGTGAAGTCACTAAGGAAACTTGCCACAAATTTGC
Organism: Pocillopora verrucosa; assembly: GCF_036669915.1. Classification (NCBI taxonomy): domain Eukaryota; kingdom Metazoa; phylum Cnidaria; class Anthozoa; order Scleractinia; family Pocilloporidae; genus Pocillopora; species Pocillopora verrucosa. The sequence continues at coordinate 5,611,309 of NC_089324.1, forward strand.
ATAAATTAACACAATTCATTGATGATAACAATGAAATTTCATAGGAGCCATAGGCTAGTGTGCTACTGATAACATAATTTGTTCATCCTCATTTCCCTTCTTCCATCTACTTGTATCTATCTATGGGTTTGTCTATTTTTCCTTGCTGTCATCTGTCTAGCAGTCTGTCTGTCTGTGTGTCTAAAGGGGGTAAGTTTTTGAATAAACCGGCTGTGCTGCTGCATCAGTGGGGAGATTAACAAGATAATGTGGTTTTATCAACTGAGTTGATAATTTAGATTGGCCTTCCTAAAAAGTTTCTAAAGCTAATGTTTCAAGCATTAGCCATCCACTCTGAGGAAGGGCTTAAGCTTGAAACATCAGTATTAGAAACTCTTTTTGGTGGCAAATTTACATTATCACTCTGTTTATCTGTCTGTCTGTCTGTCTTGTGTGTGTACATTCATCCAATTACCTGTCTTTCTATCTGTCACTCACTCTGCTCTTTCCTTCTGTCCAGTCACCCACACCTCAGTTTTACCACTTCCCTAAATTCCACCTTTGAGTTCATTTGTTGGTTCATGTATCTGTTCCTCCACCTGTAGACTTGTTTGTGTCACTTAAACTGAGTTACAAGACAGTATAGTTTTTGTTTAATCCTTTACACCCTAACATCAGTATGCATATTCTCCATACTGTTCTCTATACATTTCCTAATGTGCTGGCAAGGAGAATTTGTTTAACAATCAAGAGGTTCATCAGTTGGTGATCATTTCCTTTATTCTCATGACCTTAATGTTTGATTCAGGGGTGACATTGAAAGGAGAAATTAGATGTTAGTCAGTCTCAGGGATTAAAGGGTTCATCTAAAGATTTTGACAGTAAAGGTCATTTTGTTTTTGTGCAGAAGAACCAAGTGTGTTATGGGTAGACAAATGTCGACCTCGCGCAGTGAATCAGATTATTGGTCAGCAGGGTGATAAGAGCAACATGAGAAAGCTGATGAACTGGCTGAGAGACTGGGGAAAAAATTGAAAGAACTCAGCCTCTAAATGTGAGTACAAGTGTATTTGATTGTCAAGATGCTTTTCCCTCACGAGTGATTAAAAAACACAGACGAGCGCGAAGCGGGAGTCCGATTTGTAAATCACGAGTTAATTTACTCTTAATCAAAACTATAACAAAATTCTCGAACGTGACTGGTTATCACCAGCCCGATTTGAGCACTAATGGGACAGTGTAGGCGTCATGCTTGTAATTGGACAGTGTAATAGGACAGTTAAAGAGACAGTTAACACGTCATGACTATGTAAGTGGACAGAACGCATCATGAGCGCGCGCTGTTGTCTCGTATTTCGCCGAGTTAACTGTTGATATTTTTATGAAAACGTAAAACCGATGTCTAGTTTCTTTCTCAAATGTTGTCATAGTTTCGAGTAATTCGTAACAGGACTTCGTGTCGTCAAATTCTGTCTGTAATCAAACTGGGGATTAACAAATCGGACTCCCGCTTCGCGCTCGTCCGATTTTGTTAATCACTCGTATGATTACAGACTAAACTGGACTCCACTCGGTCTTATTACCTTTATTAATCAGACAGAATTGGACGACACGAAGTCCTTTTACCAATTGTAAAAACAACAATTAAATGAGAGACAACAGTACATGACGCGTTCTGTCCACTAACAAAGGCATGACGTGTTAACTGTCCCTTTAACTGTCCTATTACACTGTCCAATTACAAACATGACGCGTGCACTGTCCTATTAGTGCTCAAATCGGGCTGGTGATAACCAATCACGTTCGAGAATTTTGTTATAGTTTAGATTAGGGTTGTAATCGGATATGGGAGGGGAGATCCTTGTCTAAAGGGCAATTCTCTTAGTCTCCTGATGCTACTGAAATTAACATAAGCAGAGGCAAAGTTAGACCTGTGGCTCTTGTGCTGACTTTACCTCTATACCTTTATCTCTGAGTGACCAAGACAAGATTTCTCCTTACAATATCAATACAATATCAATCAGACAAGTTGTGAGAATATTTGTTTTGGATATTTTTTCGATTGGGCAAACCAAAAAATTCACTACTATTTGTATTTCAACAGACTGATTTCCCAATTTTCGAGAATTCCACGTTATTCAGTCCAACAAAGAGAAAGGAGAAGAAGGTGGTGCTCAAGCTCTGAGAGATCTCGTGGCCACAAAATGTCAGCCTAGAGATTCTTCAACGCATAGCGTGCGTTTCTCTGAGTTGTGTTCCATCGAGCATAGTTTTCATAGTTATTAACGAACCATGCGTTTACTTCTAGGCTTGCGTCGGTGAAGATAATATCCAGATGAGAGAGGTACACGTCAACAATTACAAGTATGAGGATGAATTGGAATTTTTCATCCAGTTCCTGAACAAAACTGCTCTTCAGGAGATCGGTGCAAGAGATCCTGTTACAATCGAAAATCCTCCGCGCGATTCGCTGACAGAAGAGGAAGGGGCCGATGATGTGATCCGAGTTGATGTGAGACACTCTCAATCAAGCGCGTTAAAGAAGCTGCATGACATCATCATTTCTTTTATTGATGATCTGATCGAATACAACGAGCTAACATTCCTTCCTGAGAGGCCATTTTGCCTTGTGTCTTTTGCTGCGTTGCAGGACTCGGACTCATCGTATGAAAGTGATTCTTTCAGAATTCGTGTGCTTTCCACTCTTTTTCGACGTTGCAACTAATTCATGATTGTCCAGCTGACTTTCACATTAAGACTGGTGCATTGCTTGTCGGCGATCCATGTTTCAAAGACATCATCTATCAGGGAAGACGTTTGGTGCAACTTCCAGGAGCAAGGAAAGAAGTGGAGATGATCGGACGTATCCTCAATGTCTCTCCCCTCATTGGAGAAATGGCAACAAAACATGAAGTGTTGAAACGAATATCATCAGTGGCGTTAGTTCACATTGCAGCGCACGGTAAAATGGAAACTGGAGGAGTTATCCTGGCACCAAACACTACATGAGAAAACCCTCAGCCGCAAGAGAAAGATTATCTACTGACGATGAATGATGTGATAGAAGCTGGGTTGCGAGCACATCGGATTGTACTTAGCTGCTGTCACACTACTCGTGGGGAAGTCATGGCCGAGGGTGTGATCTGTATGGCGCGTGCACTTTTGGGTGCCGGTGCTAGATCTGTTGTGATAACCTTGTGGGCGATTGGAGGTTTGGCAGTGGGCACCATTTGTACTCATTGGTGACGACGTCAACCTGGATTTGAAGGATATTTAGAAGCTGAAGCAAGTAAACATTCTGTTTAGACCTTCATTCAATACAAAGTTACCTTAAATCATAATTATAGCTTATATATGAGCACTGATACCTGCGTTTTACTTTCCTTTCAGTTGGGTTACGAATTCATCTTTTACTCAGACAAATCATTGAGATGCAACACAATCAAGTGGACACGTTTACGATGATAACATTAATTTTAGGAAACACGGTAGGAGTAAAGCAGCAAATTTCTTTTAGAACAATCCTGTTGCGCTATGTATCGTTTCATGTGCCAGGAAATATTTCATGGCAACTCAACTATCCTCCCTAAACTTAGATTCTTTTATTTTTCAGTTAAGGCAGTGAGCGTTGGAATCACAGGGAGTTTTCGGATACATAAAAACGCTGATACGCAGAAACCAGTAAGCTACCGATGAAATCTTTTTCAAGAGTCATCTTTTCAAAGCAGGAAGAACCAAAAGGCGGCCAAAGTCAAGTTTAGCAAGAGAACGGATTTCCTTTGATTCAAAAGTTGACTTTTTGCTTGTCTGAACTGCTCTTACGAGTTTCATCTTTGATATGATCCTGCTGAAACTACTGTTTTTTTCATATGTCTTGAAATTATCATGACTAGCTATGTAAAAAATTATTTTTAATCTAAATACATGTATTACCTACTAAGCGAATTTGGGCGTTGCATTGACGTCGAAGTTGAAACGACTTGAAAATGTTTCCTTGAAATTTTTTAGACTTTTCCTCAATTGGATTTTTTCTCATGAGTGATGTAAAGCTGTTACAGCCATGCGCGTGTGTGGAGAATTTGCATGGAAATTGGAGAATAATCAGTTGCCTGATTGCTCGATTATCTTATTTTATGTCAGATGGAAATTGTGATTAACTTTTCGAGAATTTGTACCCAGTCATTGGTACTTAAAGTTAGTTTCCGCCGAACAGAATTCGGTTCAGATTTTGGCCGTAATGGCCAGAATTTAATCTTGGTATTTGTTAACATTCTGAGATTTCTCCTTTAATTTTGAAGGCGAGGCATTGTGTTATTTTTTACAAGAAGAATGATGCATTTTAAGTATATTGTTTGAATTAATCGTCCAAAGGCAAAACGAGAAGTTTTATTCTAATTTTAGTTACTGGCCTACAAAGCATTGAGAGAAACTCAGAACGAGCTAGAAAATGATAGCCAAATGATTTTATTTAGTTTCTTCGATTAGATTGTTTACCTATTATCTAAGTACAATAAACTAGCCTTTGAATGTCAAACAATGAAACAAGTCGCTTGGTATTTTGTTGGAATGGAAGAGGAAATCAATAACAAAGGGAAGAAAATTTCTGCATCAACCTGCATAAGCCATTTCTTGTCGTTTGAAGTAGTGAGCGCGCCTATGTCTTGTTCGCTTGATGATATTTGCCCATTTCTTTCAATTGGTTTATTGAATGAGAGATGAACTTCGATATTTTCTGACTCTATGAATGCTAATATCGATTATTGGCAGCCATTGCTTAGGATGTCACGCGACGCACTTGTTTAGCACGTTATGTGACAGATACGATGTTTTGTCACATCTTGTCGTTTGAAGCAGTGAGCGCACCTATGTCTCATTCGCTCAACCTTTTCCCATTTCCTTGGATAAAGTTATGAAATGTAATATAAACTTCGATATTTTCAGATTTTATAACTGCAGCTGTTCCTTAAGATGTCACGCGACGCGCTTCTTTAGCATGTAAAGCGACATGATGTTTCGTCATATATTGTTGAAGAGGCAATAAAAAAGAAATTACCTTTGGCTTTGGGAGATGGTGCTTTATTCTGTTTATAGAAAGAGTTCTCATCATGGGCGGTACCTTAGGTCGGTGTGGTTTCTCGAATGTAGGAAATATTGATGAGCGTTGTCGCAGATCACTGGGCATTTCTGTTATGTTCAATCTGTAAGCCCTGATATTTTGACTTCACCCCAGGTTTAAGAAACTGTGACGACGTAAATGTTTCAACAGAACATGTCTACTGACGATAGCATATATTATAATCATTTTCAAAAAAGAGCCATGGTGGAGGTTCCGTTTATCCCCTTTGGGTTGGGAGTGTAAATGGGTACGTGGTTTCAAGGGTAGCATCACAAGACGGATTCTCAAGAATCTCAGAGCTACGGTTTCAGAAGGTTATGATAAGAATTTCCCTGAGAAATTGCTGGACTTGAGCTTCTTTCGTCTGCTTAGATTTTCTCTTCGTGCTTCATAATTCTACTCCATCTACCCACTTTATGGCGGTTTTTACTATATACCACATAGGTGGATAAAGCTTTTCGCGTGGGCTGATTGGCTAATTCGGAATAAACAGTCGAACCTGTGTCAGGTGGTCGGTTGTCAGAATTTCTTTCCGAGATCCCCCGCCCGGATTAAAAGGAGCACACAAAATTGAATGAAATCCAGTTTCGCAGGTAGTCCCACCAATCCAATATTTCACTTCCACCTCACTTTCCACCTCCGCTAATTTTATTATGGTAATTATGGGTAACGGACGTGCTTCATATCGCTGCTTGATTTTCTTTATTTTTTTCACAGTTCTTTATATTATTTCAATTGAAAAACGACATATGGATTGCCTAAACATTTCCTCTTTGGATTATATTTGCAAGAATCATTGTTTGTATCCTAACAAGTGGATTTCTGCTGTATTACTACCTCGTTATTCAACAACTAATCGGCCTCGCTTTGTTTGTCTACGACCTAAAGGTTACAACACATCCAAAGTCAAATACTACGCTAACTCAACTACCACCTTCAACCAAGCTCGTCTCACTTTGGCTGGTGACGTTGCTTCTAACCCTGGTCCTGAAATGGGTTTCTTGTCGTCACAATTTGACTCTGGAGCAATTTCTCAACCGAAGGAAGATTTAATTATTCAAAACGAAGATTCTCAATGTTATTACATTCCAACCATTGTTTCTACGCATCGACGACCATCAAAGAAAATTTACTCAAGAAACATCAACAATATCACCTCTATCACACGCGTTGGCCATCTACCGAGAACCATTGCTTCTAACCCTGGTCCTGAAATGGGTTTCTTATTGTCACAATTTGACTTCGGAGCAATTTCTCAACCGAAGGAAGATTTAATTATTCAAAACGAAGATTCTCAATGTTATTACATTCCAACCATTGTTTCTACGCATCGACGACCATCAAAGAAAATTTACTCAAGAGACATCAACAATGTCATCTCTATCACACGCGTTGACCATCTACCGAGAACCAAATCCACCAGTAATTTTGCTCTCCTCAATGTGCGTTCGATTGTTAAAAAATCAACTCATTTATGCGATTTGGTCATCTCCCACCATTTAGACATCCTGGCCATAACAGAGACTTGGCTTAAAGGAACCGAGGATGACAACCATGTTATTACTGACATCAACAACATTCTTCCGCATTTTAAACTCCACCACATACCAAGAAGGAATCGTAAGGGCGGCGGAGTCGCTTTGTTGATACGAGATGGTTATACCGTACTGCAAAATTCCATCATGAACACAAGCTCATTTGAGTACTTAGATGTGAGCATATCCAACAAAAGTGAGACATTCCGTTTAATTGTTCTCTATCGCCCTCCTCTGTGCAAAAAGAACAACACTGGAAATAGCTTTTTGCAAGAATTCTCATCTTTTCTTGAAGAACTTACATTATCAAGGCAGCCCATTATAATTGCCGGTGATTTTAACTACCATGTTGATGATCTATCAAATCCTGAAGCTGCCTCCTTTCTAAATCTCCTTGAGTCCACTGATCTAATTCAAAATGTATCTGGATCCACTCATCGCCTGGGCCACACATTGGACTTGATATTATCTCGTGAAGAGAATAATGTTATAACGGATGTTCGCATTCTATCAGCCGACAATATTTCAGATCATAATTTGGTTACTTGTAAGGTGAAATGTACAAAACCGAAACCTTCTACACTACATGTTAAACACAGAAACACCAAAAGGCTCGATTTAGCTAGTATGATCAAAGACATCGAAGAATCTAATCTCATTACTAATCCACAGTCTTGTGTAACTGAGCTGACTACACAATATAATACTAATCTCTCGTCTATCTTTGATCAACATGCTCCTGTGAACGAGAGATGGGTCACTCTGCGACCGCATTCTCCTTGGTATACTGATGAACTTCGTAAGGCTAAACAAGACAAACGTCGTCATGAAAGAAGATATATTTCATCTGGTCTTCAAATTCACCAAGAAATATTTATTGATTCCTGCAAACACTACAATGATCTTCTAACAGCGACAAAGACAAACTATTATCGGACTCTGATCAGCTCCTCTGACCAATCACAACTATTCAAGATGGTATCTCGCCTATTCTTATCGAAGAACATTGCTGCACTCCCTAATAATGATTCATTGGATACATTGACCGAAACGTTCAACGATTTTTTTATCAAAAAAATTGAGAAAATAAGATCGGATTTGGACTCCCATACTGCCCAAGCACCCGACATCAACGTCAATTATCCAGTCACCTCGTCGTTCCAAACTTTTCAACCTGTATCTGCTGATATTGTTCACAAACTTATTGTTCAATCTCCAACTAAGTCTTGTCAACTGGATCCCATTCCAACACGAATTCTAAAGTCAATTCCACACTTGACGCCAATTATAACCAAGATTATCAACGCCTCCATGGCTAACGGAGAATTTCCTGATCAGTTAAAACAATCCCTGGTATGTCCATCTTTAAAGAAGCCTTCATTGGACCCGAACTGTCTCTCAAATTACAGACCGATTGCAAATCTATCTTTTCTCTCAAAAACAATCGAAAGGGTGGTCGCAAATCAAATATACAGATTTATGGCCGAGAACCAGTTATTTCCAGCGATGCAGTCAGCATACCGCAAATACTACTCCACTGAAACTGCTTTAATAAAAGTCTCAAATGACATCCTAAGAGCTGTAGATCAAAAAGAAGAAGTAGTACTTGTTTTGCTAGACCTTTCCGCTGCGTTCGACACGATCGACCATAACATATTACTTGAAAGAATGGAGAAACGTTTCGGATTTGGAGGTATCGCACTAAAATGGTTCAAATCATACCTAGAACATCGTGTTCAGTCAGTGAAGATCAAACACTCCATCTCTAAGCCTCGACATATCTCCTACGGCGTACCCCAGGGATCAGTACTTGGTCCACTACTCTTTCTAATGTATACCTCGCCTACAGAAGAAATTGTTGCTGAACATGGCCTAAACTGTATGATATATGCCGATGATTCGCAACTTTACATAAAGATAAACTCCTCTGACAGAATGCTAGGCATGGAAAGATTGAAATCATGTGTTAATGCAATCATGGAGTGGGCCAAGAAAAACAGATTGCAGTGCAACCCTTCAAAAACAGAAATCATTCATTTCCTCTCACGCTTCTCAAAAAATCCTCCTTTCTGTAATATCAATATTGGAGATGATATCATTAATTTATCTAATACTGTCCGAGACCTAGGCGTCATGCTTGATTCTGTGATGAACTTACGCTCGCATATAAATTCCATCTGTAAATCGTCGTCTCTAGCAATCAGAAATATCGGTCGCGTTCGTAAATACCTCTCGACGCAGCAAAATGAAAGATTGATACACGCCTTTATCTCATCGAGACTTGATTATTGTAATAGCCTATTGTACGGTCTACCGATTTGTGACATCGAAAAATTCCAACGGATCCAAAACACAGCTGCCCGCTTGTTAGTCGGTGCCAAATCAAGAGACAGTATAACACCTATACTTATGAAACTTCATTGGCTCCCGGTCACAAAACGAATTCAATTCAAGATACTGTTGATAACATACAAAGCACTAAATGACATGGCTCCAACCTATCTTGTTGAACTTCTTAGTCGATATATTCCTGCACGAAACCTCCGTTCATCAAATATGAATCTACTTGAGGTCCCAACAATTCGAACTAAAACGTATGGGCAAAGAGCATTCTCCTACGCAGCACCGTATTTGTGGAACCAACTACCTGAATGCATAAAAAACGCCGAATCTGTTGACTCCTTTAAACGCTTATTGAAAACTTATCTTTTCAAAAATTAAGCCACCAGATTATTTGATATCGTACGTTGTCAAACATATGCATAACACGTAATAATTCATTAGTTTAGATAGAGTAGCGAATTGCATGTATAGGATTTTTATCGAAATTTTGTTAATTTGTAATTGTAAAGCGCATAGAGTTCAATTTTAATGCGCTATATAAGAACTTATTATTAAATTAAATTAAATTTTTTCCGAGAAAGATCAGAGGTCTTTACGATGTTGGAGCTCGCTAACTGTACCAAGCTGTCAGACAAGAGAGACTGAAATTGAATCACAATCGGTTTTCTTTGTTTGATTCGAAAATGGCAGATAGTTCAGCGAACAACACTTTGCAGGAGTAATTACAATGCTGTCGATGTTTTCATGAAAGCGCTTCAGAGCCGCGTGCAAGCCCTCTCTGAGCTCTTCTCATCTGGTTAATTGCGGTTTGTCAACCCCTCGCGCAAAGTCTCTCAAAATTGTAGCCTGCAAGGCAAGAATCCTTTTTTTTAGTCCATGTCTGAATCAAGACTTGTATCGAAATATGAATAATTCGCACGTGTGAAAGAAATAGTTCCGATATTTGCCTTCGTCAAACAATTGTGTACTAAATGCTCGCAACTGACTGTCAACTACGTATTCTTTCTTACCGCTAGTTCTTTGCTCCTCAGTTCCAAACCCACACCTCCCTTCCCAAATCTTTCCCCTAATCACGGACCTCATCAATTCACAACATTTCTTTGTCTCGTGCAACAACGTTTTATTTTTCTTACTGAATATTTTTTTAAAGATGCTCTGTAGTAACAGAGAATGATAATAAGAATAATGATGATAATAATAATGATAATAATAAACCTATGCTTACAACACCTGGGCAAACCGTATATCTATTCATTATATTTCTCTTGTTTTTTTCCAACATACTTGACTTTTAACCTGACGTAAACTGCTTGCTCTTTTTTGTACGTGTAACTTTCCAGTACTTAATATACTATCGTGAATAAAGAAATATGAAATACAAATGTAACAAAGAAAATAAAATAATATATAAAATCCATCATCGTTTAAAGAGAAATCGATTTCCAAAAATAATCATCTTCGGTCGCAAATGCTACCATTTGCCTCTCTATGTTTGCCAGATAACATAATTCCCATTCCAGAAGCCGGCATTAAAAATCTACAATTTTCTTTTATTTTAATAAGTACTTTGTGTGCTTCCTTGCTCACTTCTCTACCACAATCTACGTGTTTAATAAAGCTTAACCCAGAATTTAGAGTAATATTCATTAGGGGAGTAACATTTTGACTCCAAAAAATTAAAAAAACAAAACCAATAACAACAACAACAACAACAACACCCAGATGCAGACTATATCCTACTGTAGTAACTAATGAGGGAGACCCCTACAATTTTTACCTTTACCCTAGACTAAAACATAAAACATAAAGAGCCAACAGTGTTCTTTCTTGTGGGTTAGTGTCAAAAATTTACACTGGAACGTCAAAGTTGACGCTTTCAAGAGTCACAACAGATGCCGTGAAATGGCGGTCTTGGCGGCGGTACTTGATAAAAGATGGGTTGCGTAGGAGAGTCACGGCCAGGAACCAGCGGTTGACCGCCTTTTGAGACATGCGTGGCCGACGGGGCTCCCGACTAAAGCCTGAAAGACAAAGAGAGAGGAACGGCAATATAAGGTAAAGGTTTGGACGAGATCTGGAGGGACTTCGTCGAGTATTTCAAGCTAATCACCCTTCAAAAAAATTAGTTCATGACAACAAAGGAATCATAGCCATAGAGAAAATAGACCAAAAGAGAGAAATTTCTTTCGTACTTTGAGTAAGAAGGGAGACAAAATGTCTTTTTTTCCTTCACTGTTGTTTTGGAATGGCAACGAAAAGTCATTTAAACAAATACTACAAAGCTTCAGAGCGTCCTGCCTCGATGCCAAACCTACAGTATACAGGCTCTGTCGGAGGTCCGGCGACAAAATGCCTTAAAACACGGTACTTGGAAACTAATTCTAACGTTAAGAACTGAATACTTAAGCACTTCAGACTCAAGGTGAAAAAAAGGTTACACCTGTAGGGATGTTTCTGTTCTATATCACCCAGAATACAATCATGTTTTTAATGGTCGGCTTGATATGTAACTGTCAGTGAGATACGTTTTAGTTCCTCAAAAAACTGTGAAAGTGGCAAAAAAGAAAGGCTAACTTTCAATATTCCCGCGTGACCAAAGAATGGATATGAAATGAATAGTAACTAACCGAACATAGCTCGCATCGTAAGTTTCTTCTCAATAATACCCATTTTTTATCAAATCTGACTTGGGATATGGGGTACGTTTTCTGCCAAATTTTCCACGATTTCACAATAATAACGACGCTAACAAAAGAAAATTATGTATTTCTTGCCCTCTGTGAAAAGATCATTTCTAGTGTTCTGATTGTTTGCTGAGTGCCGGTTGCCAGTGCATAAACAGCGCTGTGTTTTGATCTTATTAGGGAAACAAACGTGCGAATTGTCTCTAAGCTACAGTTGCCCATTTGTCTGTCCGCCAATCCGTGCGCACGCTCATTTGTCCGTTTATCCATCGAGCCAATCACGATCATCCCAGCGGAGTCAGGATTCCGACCGTTTACTTACCGTCTTGCGAGGGCTGTCGATCTTTTTTTCTGTCAATAAGCAACTGAGAGAACACCAGAATCACGGGATGACTGTGGGCAACCAGCACAGTCACAAAACCAAGGTATTCGACAAAAGCTGAAAAGAAAATGAAGACAATTTGAATTGAGAGTCGAAGGTTGTCCAGGATCCCTTAGGTTATGCTTTAGTTAGCACAATGGCAACTCTATAAATCTCGTGCAACCCTATCGAACGATCAGATGTAAAGCTATTACAAATCGCTACTGAACCACTACCGTTTGCTGCGTTCTGGGAAATTTGTTGGATCTTGTCTGGAGTTTCTGTTCGACCTTCCTTTCGTCGCAGAAGTCTTACAAACATTAATTCATTGGTTAAAAGCTGTTTTAGGAAATAGTGAACAACATGGCAGCATAATAGGTCTGTATGTTGTATATCTCACTTCACATAGCCTCTGCCGCTTATAAATTGCGCGTGCTACGTACCTTTGTCCCAAGCCTGGAAACCCTGCATCAGTGATGTTCGATCGATACGCGAGATGAAAATCACTCCTAAAAGCACGCCCTGTAGAGTTCGCATAAAAGCAGAGAAAAGTCTATGAATTATGTTGTAGAAGAAGAAAAAGTACCACATGATGGAGAATAGTCGCCTGAAAGAGAGAGAAAGAGACCAAAAATAAAGTGTACACGATACGGGCTGAATATTTTAAGCTTCGTAACCCATAAGCAAGATGTGAATCTTGGAGGATTACTAATTAACTTGGGTGCAACACACAACAAACCAACAACCACAACTACAGCAACAACAACAACCATCACAGCAACGAAAACAACAACACCCACCACCACTACAACAACATCAACAACAACAATAAACACACATACAATGATAGCAATGTAGATATATGCCAAAAATCTTCTCATCAGAGACTTCTCTGTCGATGAGTTTTCGCGTCGACGTTCAATTAATCTACCGCAGCTTTGAATCGAACGTTCTCTCGGCGAGACGCGGGTTGACCACCCAACATACAATAGCATATGATATATCCAATCAACACAATAATAAAATTTGCTACGCCATTGGTCATCAGCAGCCAAATAGGATCGAGCGGAGTCCAATTCGGTCTGTAGTCGTAACAAAATTTGGGAAAGAGACTAGAGATCGGTTGTGGTTGTACGTTTTCAGTAAAATGAGAAAAAGAAAAAAAAAGCAACAGTTAACTCGGCAAAATGCGAGACAACAGCACATGACACGTTCTGTCCAATTACCCTGGCATGACGTGTTAACTGTCCCTTTCACTGTCCTGTTACACTGTTCAATTACACATATGACGCGTACACCGTCCTATTAGTGCTAAAATCGGGCTGGTGATAACTAATCACGTTCGAGAATTTTGCTTTAGTTTTGATTAGTGCACTAATGGGACAGTGTACAGTTCACGTTATGCTTGTAACTAGCCATTCAACGTAACATGTCTGTGTGACTATACGCGTTATATGCGTACTGTTATAATTTTGTCAGTCACTTGATCAATTACGGACCGAATTGGACTGCACTCTCTCAGGCCTAGTACTAGTCATAAATGCCTACACGTGTTGGTCAGAAGTAGATCAGTTGTTCAGGGCGTGCGTATCACACAACAAGAGATTCAGCTCAGAATGATATACAACAATACCTGTTATCAATTGTGACAGTGATGTTTGGATAAGTCGAGTCACGGAAGACGAAATTTGTCAGAAACAACTGGAACAACATCTGAAAAATAGGCAAGGCCAAAGTGGGTCTGTAAAAACAACATCCCATGAGTATTAGATTGCGTCTTTCGAAAAGCCTTCAAGTCTCACAATAATTATGAAATTATGATTATAATTATAAAACGAGCTTAGCCATGAAATCCTGATCCTGCAAATATGTTACTGTATCTCGTTTTGATGCTTAAACAATCTTTAGAGTTGCATTCTTCATGTATTAGAGTATTTTTCAATTGAGTGTCGAAAGTAATCGATGATTGCCGTGATTTTGCTTAACTTAGCCGTGTGATTGGTCCAGAAAGCTCGCGCCACCTTCTCAACCAATCACATTCAAAACTTGAACGAATCGTGATTTGATCACTCGTGTTTTCCCGCCTTTTACGCAGTACGCCCACAACGATCACAATAAGCATACGACAACAATGTGATGCAATCATATGACTCTCATTCTTAAGATTCAAATCGATACAACATATACATCGGTAAAACTCACAAAAAAACCAATTCCGCTTTCTTTCAAATGTTTCCATAATTCTGGGATGAGCAATACTTTCGATTTGAAAACAATTGTCAGAGCAGCAGCCACAGTTGACAGAAAAATTGTCAGGGTGCCAAAACCTAGAAAAGAAACGAAGATAAAACATCAAAGAGCTTCATGGTGAGATCACATTTGTACCAAGAGCATTGCGAAATTACGAGCCCACTTTATAGTATCAACAAGGTTCATCAAATACTATTACTTCCCTTTAACGACCGCGTTGCTTCTCAACCATGGTTAAATCATGAACAATCTCAATCTCTTCAAATTCAAGTTTTGGCAACAACATAAAGGTATCGTTTCATAAATCTACGGTAAACATTCACTCAAACACGACAACTCTGTAGAAGAATTAAAGTCACTAGGGAAAAAACGTTAAATAGTCCTCTTAAAGGACCACGTAAACTTTATTCTCAGAATTTCTAATCCCTACCATTGCGTATTTCTTCAGTACATCTGTATCATGTTCAAACAGGGTCAATGTCAGTATCTAAGAAATTGCGTCCCCACCCCTCCCCTAACCCAACATTAACCCTAACTTGTTATCGGTTGACTGTTGTTGGGTTAGGGGAGAGGTAGGTGGCAATTGCTCAGATACTGATGTCGATCATTCAAACGAGCAAAGGAACAAACAGAAGATTTGCATTTAAGATACTGAGTGACATCAAATTCATTTTTTTATACCAATGAATGTGTAAGCTATCTCATATCCAGAAAATCGGAGACTCTTCCCCTAGCAAGGATAAAGAAAAAAAAAGGCAACAACAGAATCTTAATGACACACTAATGCACAAGACATTGGCGATGATTATTCTAGCAACATACAGTATGCTTGTCACATGACAAGCTTTGTAGATGGCTTGATTCAGAAGTCTTAAGGTCCAACCAAGGACTCACACAATTTTTCTGGGTCAAGAGTTCTTGAAAATCTTCCGTTTTCTATCATCATCATTATATTTCTGTCGTTTTCTTGTGTTATCATCTTTATGATTATCCTTTTTCCCCGTCACTACTATTGTCATCATCATCATCATTATTATTACTAGTATCTTAAATACTAGTGCTATCATTGTCATCATCGTCATGCCGCAATGATTCGATTTAGGGCCGAAGCGCTTACTTACTTTTGGTACTTCAAGAAAGGGTGTTTGTTCGAAACAGGGCGCTTGTTAGGGACAGGGCTTCGATGTTTATTTGAAAAGCATCAAGTAGACTGGGAAATGGATTTGTTGTTCCAGGATCCATCCTGACTACAACGACTAGCCAAGCAATCATTGCAAAATTTATCGACAAAATCATTCGTTTGAAGGAACTACGAACTCACGTGGACATAATTGTTCAGAGACTGAGGGAAAGACCACCGTTTTTGTAAAGAGGCATTAACCCCTTACATCCTAACATCACAATGCACATTCGCCATACTGTTCTCTATACATTTCCTAAGGTGCTGACAAGGAGAATTTATTGAATGATCAAGAGCTTCTTTAACTGGTGATCATTTCCTTTATTCTCATGACCTTAATGTTTTATTCAGGGAGATATTCTGAGGAGAAATTAGATGTTAGTCACTTTCAGGGGTCAAAGGGTTAAGTGAACAATTAAAGAAAGATGAACTACGGTTGATCTCAATGTCCGCACATTCTAACAGTGTGTGTTTTCGGTATAGGGGCGCTCGTTGTAATGAGGATGCTTACTCAGTAGGGGCGCTGGCGATTGTTAACAAAAACAGAATCGAGGGGGCGCTCACAAGCCGGACGGGACGCTTAATGGAATGAGGGCGTTAAATCGAATCATAACGGTTACCTGTATCTTCATCATCCTTTACATCATTAGAAGTATTATCCTTGTTAATTGTCATTATTATCATCATCGGTATTATTTTCTTCACCATGATCACAATTTCATTCAAAATATGGTATCCAGTCCTTTCGTACCAACCGTCGTTTCGTAACTAAATTCGTACCCAGTTTGGGCAAAGGCAGTTCAAGTTTCCAAACAGCCACCGTTAACATGCAAACATGTTTACTTTGTGCAGTGGGCGAAATCTAAAGATCTGTATGGAAATGAAAAGTCGCCTTCTGAACTAGTTTTCAATACGAATAAAGTAACCTAGCTATTCCTATGTGACGTAACAAACCGACCTTACGTTTAACATGCTTAACATGGAAAACATACTTTCTTAGTAAGGGTGCGAAACAACTCAACCGACTGGATACGAATGGTCCTGGAAACGACCGGTAACAAAAAAACATAGAGCACACTTTTGAATAGGGAGTTTAAGAAAACCACGACGGCGACGGCGACGACGACGGCAACGGGAACGACAGGAAACAAAATGTTTAATAAGCAGAACAACAGCTGTACACGTGGGTAAAAAATCTGTAAATTTCTTTGCGTAAATCTGCAGAACAACAACATGAAATGACCCAAATTTGCGTTCTCTGGAGAACGTGAATGACGACGGCTATTTTTTCAAACTTCCTTTTCTAATTTAACACAGTGTTCCATATTCAGATTTGAGATATTTTGACAGCGAGAAAGAAAGTACATGACTTTAGGGTATCACGAGATTCGCAGGTAAAATATAAGTTCATTTTTTAACCAACTGCTGTGGTCGTTTCTTAAACTTCCTATTATCAGTCAGTTAACCACAATACGTACCACTGAAGCTGCAGGTGTCAAGAGCAGGTCCTTAGAAAATGTTGCTTGCCCTTGATACAACTGAAGCCCGTGTTCTCTGAAATAAATTTAAAAACATTGGACATGAGCGCGTTGGTTCAGAAAACTTTTACAACAGCAACAACTCCATTTTGCAAGGGTGCATAATTGCCACGGAATACTTTATTTCAATAAACAGTATAAAATAGAGTCAAAAAATAATAAAAAACAACAACAATAACGACGAAATAATGAAAAGGACCATCAAGCAGAAATGTGTGCAAGGATATTAATTGAAAAAAAAAATACATATATATATTTATAATTTCATCACCTCTACCCTGACACTGAATTTGTAACGACCTACATGTGGAGGAAGCCGTAAAAGCGAAAAGTCTTCTTGAATAAAAAATTGAGAACACGATGACTGACTCAGGAGAAGCTTCAGCGTTTCCAAACTGAGATGAAAACTCACCGATGGCATTTCACGCAGTGGAGCAACATCAAAAGAGAAATGACAGCAGACAAGACAAGTCCTGCTTCTATCCCGCCTGCAAAGAAAACTAAAAAAAAAGAAAAAAAATGACCATAAAAATTTACTATCTAACCAAGCCTATTTACTCATCTGTGGTTCGTAATAGTTTTTTCTGTTTAACTGTCTTAATACATAGATTTAGCCAAGCCTAAAAGCGGAGCTCGCATTTTTTTTCCCCGCACTTCGCAAGGGCACAACGCCTTGCCCAGGCCAGGACTAGAACCCGGATCGTCCGACTCGGACGGAGCCCAGCACTGACCACTGGACCACTGGACAAAGCCGTGGCGTTGGCGCGCCCGCGGTACACTTGACCAAGCATGTTAAAAGTAGCACCTTGTACGGACGCCCGTACTGTCATAATTCCAATTTTTTTCCCCTTGATGGGTTTCTAGTACCATTTTGTATAATTATGGAGCTACGCTCTGCGAGCTTCGCTATTAGCGGTTGTTTGAAGCACTAAGTTAGGATTGTATATTTTTCAGGTAGGTTTGGGTCGGGTAGAAAACAAGAAGGAAGGAGGTTTGACTCGGGTCGAAAACAGGAAAGAGGTTTGGGTCGGGTTGAAAACAGGAGGGAGGTTTGGGTCGGGTTGAAAACAGGAAGGAGGTTTGGGCCGAGTAGAAATCAGCGAGGAGGTTTGGGTCACGTCGTGTCCCCTACTACCAAACCCTTCTTCGTTTTTTTTTCGACTCGACCCAAACATTCTGTCATTCGCCCCGTCGATATCATCGTGCTTTGAATTTTACTTCTACGCATGGTTTTCTAACTGAACAGCTGGAACAAGCTATTTTCTTGTTTACAGACACAAAAACTTACCATAGAGGACGTTTACAAAATTAGCCGAGCTGGTGTCACCATGAGTTTTGTACTTTTCAATATATTCCTTCTTATCACGTCCATTAGAGAAAGAACTGCCATGAAAACCTGAGTAGAACGTAACACATTAGAAGAGAGTACCAGCATGTAATTCCTTTATGTACTAATGCTGTTGTTTACCATTAAAATTCTCCTGCTATGAACTTACAGCTAATTTGATGTTTGACTTCAGGCATAGATTTGCACTTTGTAGCATTCAAAAACTCTTCCACGAGACCCGTTCTTATAACACCTGATCTTCTGCCTCTAACAAATTTTATGAACAAAGCTCTTGATTGTCAACTCGACCGCTGGCACTCTTTCCCCAGAATTGGAGAGAATACTGAGCAGTCGAGTTACCTGTGGGCTGGAAACTTTAAATCTGTCTCGAAAGTAATACATAAAATGCATTTACGTATGTAGGTATGTATGAGAAAGGAAATCAAGCACGAAAACAGTAATGAGCGTGATAAACTTATGACCACGGTGACGATGACCATGGAGATAGTGTAATTCACTCCGTAAGCAAGTCGCACAGTCAGTCAGTCAGTCAGTCATTCTGTCATCACAGTATTACCAACAGCGAAAGCAAATATACAATAGTTCAATCGATAAAAATTATCCAACTCACCTAAAAGATCGTTAAAGCGCTAACCAAAGTTTTTGAAATGAATGGCGTCGAAAATCTAAAAGTGAAATTTAGATAAAGTTAAAACAAATTTTAACAACAAACGACTGGGTGTCATTTAAATCATCTCCTTATTCAAATTGTTCCTGTTCGTGGCTCAAAGACATGGCGCGAACAAAACATCTTTACATTTCCCTGGTTTTTAGAAACGACGAAGCAGCCTTGAAAACCAGTTTTACTAACCATATTCCCCCTGTTTGAAGCAACACAAATAGAAATTATACCACCGATCCCGAGTAATTAGAAAATCATGATCATCTGAATGAGTTTATGCAAAAACGAAAGAAATATGTCACTTGATTTATTCATCACCAATGTATGCATCAATCCCACGTTTATGTTATCGTTGGTGATCAATGTCAGCTCTTTTCTTTACGTACACGTTCTTTTCAACCAAAAATGACAGCCTTACTCGTGGGCCAAAGGAATCAAGACTGATTGGAGCGCTTTTCAGACCAATCACAAAGAGTAATGAGTGAATTGAAAGATTCACGTATAAGTCTAAAAGCGTTTAGCCAAAAATTCTGCGGTCTGATTGGCTTTGCTAATCCTTCACTTATTAACAATAAAAGTGCAACATTTCTATTTGAGCAACAGACCGAACTTTCTATCGGTGTACCGGCATGGCAACCTACTTGAGTTGTTGGGAGAACACGACAAAAGTCTGTAAATCACTCGCCCCAGGCTCTTTATTAACAAAATTTTCCCGCGTTCTTTTAACATCCCAGGTGGGTTTTCACGCTGGTAAACCGATAAAAATTGCGGTCTGATACTTTTACAGTATAACTTAGAACAAAGCAGATGGCTTAACCAGTACAATAAACGGTAGGGTTTTAACCAATCAGGGCGTAATATCTAAGTTATTACAGAACGCGTAGCAGTTACGAGTGCGATGTCTGAATCAATGATAACTCAGAGAAAGTCACAAGCGACCAAATCTTATCGGTTTAGAATAAACCAACAACTCGTAGAAAATTTAGCAACAAGACAGGCTGGTGTTTTTGTCATCTTTGTTTACAACCGTATAGTGTCAGGCTAATCCCTTAAAAAAAAATAACTCTCTATCACAACGCTGATAGATGTATTCTGTGCCAGGTCACTTCTCCGACATGTCAGCTCGCCAACACTATTGGTCAACTCGTCAACAGCGACATATTTGGTCAACTCTCATTTCATAATGTCAATTTTAAAAAGCTCAATACAAGACTGATATTCAGTACTAATTAGTGATATACAGTGCGTAACGTGAATAGCCTATGTACAGATTGTAAGATAAAGAAACCTGTCTTGTGGTTAAGTTTTTAATGCCCGGCTGATATCTACTGAGAGAATACAGTTATTTTCCTGAGAATTTTGTGTTTTCGATTCAGGCTTTGCCCTCATAAGCTGTCAGGCGATAAAAATCTCATGCGAATAATCTTACCGTGGGAAAAACCCATTTTACAACAATTTATCTGCATAAAATTTTTATGTAGTATATTGTCAGAGTTTGGTATCCAACCCTGCTAGATTATCAATTTTTACCGCTTACGAAATTGATCCTGGATACAGGAGTTCCGTCATGTGAGCGATCTCCGTTTCTCTAGCCAAACGCGTACCGCGGATTTCGTCGCCACCCTGGAAAAGAAAAATTAATGATATTTTGTCAGCAGTAAAAGCTTCCACGCAAACTTTAACAACAGTTATCCTTTTCTGAGGATGGTTCCAGACAAGTTATGAAGTACAGAGAGGGAGCAAGCAGTAACTCCTCCCCAATCTCCATCCTTGGACAGCTTTTTATAGCCAGCGTTCAAAACTGTGAGACGATTATCACGAAAATCGCGAGTTATCGACGAAATATCGTGCCACAGAAACACTTGTCTTGTATATGTCGAAAGTAACCATTATCGCTTTGTTTATGCTTCACTTCACTCTTTGATTGGTCCAGAAAACTCGCACCACTCTTTCAACCAATCAGATTCAAAACTAAAACCAATCACGACTTGGCCACCCGCGTTTTCCCGCGTGTCAGGATGTTTGGTTATTTTTTACTTGGACTTGTCGTATGGCTCTGAAAGGTAGAAGCTGTTGTTAATACAATCGCAATAGAGTATTGCACTATTCAAACAAGTTTTGCCTTGGGCGATATATCGTTTCAACTCAGCGATATACACTAGTGTTACGTATCTTGTTTCCTTTTGGAAATCTCCAGGAACGTTTCAATTTTCTTTCGCTAATTTTGCGAGAGAGTGGTGGTTTCTTATGTTATCCTTTAAGGCGGAAATTGGCGCACAGCTAGCCAGAATTGATCACCTCGCGCATGCCCGATGTTAAACTGCTGTGTTCCTCAGATGTGACTTACCCTTCTCTCAGATGGGAACCACTTCTTTCTCACTTCACGATAGAGCAGGATACCGAACCTCATCTAAATGAATGCAAGGTAAAGGTTGATTGGAACTGACCCCAGATATGTCAGGTAAAATAATTCCTTCTGGTACTCTCCCTTAGGGAAAAAAAGTAATTACAAAAAGAATAAATAAATAAATAGAATAAAAGAATAAAAAATATATATGAATAAATAACTAAATGGGGGCTGGTCATTATTCATCACCTGGGGGAGGGGGTGGGGGTGGGGTAGGAGAATTTTCGTTCTTCAATATGATAAATTGACCTGATCACCCCCATAAGACTCAGTAATATCCCTACAACCCCCCCTCCTCCCTCCCACCACACACCCCACCCACACACTCATTGGCTGCTATTGGCAGTCAATTTCCTACAGTCCCTTGTTTATACTCTATGTAACCCCCCCTCCACCCCCTTTATACTCTTGAAGAAATACTACATGCGGTGAAACCACTTGACTGCCCCTTGTGGATTCACTTTAGTTTTGAACATTGTTGGCATCATTTCTATGATCAATAAAGCTGCAGACCAAGGTTTGTTTGATTTGTTAAATATCATTTTGAGAAATATCAAAACAAATATGCTGAGTATTAAAAACGTACAATTTCACTTGATTCCTTCATATCCTTACCTTCAAGTACTTCATACACTGAAACTCTATTCCCAGTTTGAAGAAGAATCTACGAAATTAATAACGCTGGTTTGCTTTCCTTGCCAATTAGTTTTCATCTATCACTTTGATAAAGTACTTTTACTGTAGTATAACACCTCAACCCTTTAACTCACCACTAACAAGTGGCGTAGGTCGGTTGTGATTGATCAGTCTCGATCCGTTAGTAAAGTTAGGTCGTCCTGTTCGGTTCGTTTGTAATATTAATGTCATGGATGAGTCGTTGGTATGGTGCCGGTAGTGGTTGACACCTGTTGAGGGAAGTCTGTGCCAAGTTAGTAAACCAGCTTTCTGGGGTCAGTCGTTGAAAGTAATTGGTACTGTAGGTTAGGCATTGCGCAGAGTCCCAGTCAATAGTGTGGTTTGTCGTCTTGGTCTTTGCTGTTAGTCAATAACTGACGTAGTTTGGTAATGGGTTTGTGAGCGACGCGGATATTGAATGGTTGTAGGATGCGTGAGATGTTCTCAGATATGCCTTTTTTGTACGGTATAGTTGCTGTGGTCGTAGGAGTTGCGTTGTTGCAAGCTTCGGTAGTAGTGGTAGGTCGGTGAGTGTTTCGTCGGATGAAGTCTTCGTTATGGTTGTTCTTGGAAAAAACACGGTCAAGGTACTTGTTCTCGTCAGATAAACTGTCCGTCGTGTTGCATACTAGTTACGCTCGTCGCGTGAGAGTCCTGATGGTTGTGGCTTTGTGTGATGTCGGGTTGTAGGAAGACTCGTCCAGTAATCTGTCGGTATGTGTCGGTTTCTTGGCAGTCTAGAAAAGGTAGTTTACCATTTTCTTCGACCTCTCTGGTGAACTGTATATCAGTGTTTTGTCCGTTAAGGTGGCGGTGGAACGCGACGATTTCGTCTTGTCTTACGGCGGTGAATGTATCGTCAACTTTGCGTAACCAAAGCGGTATCGTTTGTCGGTAGGTCGAAAGGGCGCTTTCCTCGATGTTCTGCATCACAATTTCTGCTACAACAACAGAAACTAGAGACCCCGTAGCTGTACCGTGTAACTGTTTGTAGTGTTAACCGTTGTACTGGAAGTAAGTTGACTTAAGGCAGAGGTTTAGTAAGTCCATAATGTCCTCTGTCGGTAGCGGTAGTGGGTCGGTAGATTGTCGGATTGCAGTCTCAGTACATTGTGGTGCCAGTTGAAGTGGAATACTTGTAAAAAGCGATTTCACATCAAATGACACTAGTTCGTAGCCGTCAGGTATCTGTACGGTCTCGGTGGCGTTAATAAAGTCCTTGGTGGAATGTAGTTTACGTCTGGATTTGCCGGTCAGCAGTTGTAGTATTGTCGTAAGGTACTTGGACAGTTGGGATGTGGGAGAACCACAGAAAGAAACAGTAGGTCGCATCGAGAAACCAGGTTTGTGTAGTTTTGGTAGACCGTAAAGTTTCGGTGGCTGTGGTACGTTGAAGCGCAGGAGTCGGGTCACGTTTGAGTTCTTCGTAGGTTTGTTTTTCGTTAACTAGTGCGTCCATTTTGCCGTGGTAGTCAGTCTTGTCCATGACAACAGTAACTCGTCCTTTGGCGGCTGGTAAAATAACTATGCCCTCGTAGAAAATGGTAAACTACCTTCTCTAGACTGCCTGGTAAGCCGTGACGACAACTCACTACGGACAGCAGTTTACAAAGCTGATTTACTAACTTGGAACAGACTGCCCTCAACAGGTGTCAACCACTACCGGCACCATACAAACGACTCATCCATGACATTAACATTACAAACGAACCGAGCAGAACGACCTAACTTTACTAACGGATCGAGACTGACCAATCACGACCGACCTACGCCACTTGAGTCTTACAGCCAATAACATTGCAGCAAAATCGACCAATCAGTTTACACAAACCAGACTAAGATCATTCGACTGACAACAAATATTCACTTGACTCTGAAAATGACTTCCGCTCAGGTTGTCGAAACGTCAGTCACCACTACCAACAACAGTCCTCCTAAGAACTACACTCACCCGGACGATCAAACAACACTATTACGAGAAATTCTCGCTTAGTCACTCATGGGAGTTAAAGGGTTAAGATCAATATCCATATTCTCTAGACTCTTCACTATACATTTCCATTGGTACTGATCAATCAAACAATCTTTTTGTTATTCTCATGTTCTCAATGAATGATTCAGCAATATTACTGGAGGGAGAACTAACATGCTGACTACCCTTGGGGCTGATAGGGTTAATTAAGCAGAGAGAACCAAATTAGTCTATTGTTTCACATGTAAGCCATGCTGTGTTCCTTATTTACCAGGACATGTGTACAAAACATGGTCCAAAATTAACACAAAACATCACTTATTTCAAAGCCAAGAGTAGTATTCCCCATTAGAGTAATATTTGAATTAAGTATTGGCAATTGTAGAGTTCTGAGAACTGTATTTGCTAATTAAAAAACAAACTCACAGTCTGATTAAATTGGTATTCATAAACAAAGTAATAGCTAGCTCACCTGATTGTAACAAAGAAAACCCAGCAAGGACCCAACCAGTCAGTTGTCAGTTGTCAGACATGCAAAACATGGGTAGAAAAGGATCCTGTATACAAAAACTGTGACAATATTCTGAAAAACTAATTAAAACAGAGGAATTAATTTTTTAAAATTTCTGCTAGCTCATGTTGAGTGCTAGACTGCTGTGCAGGTAGAGGGGGTAAGTTTCTAAAGAAACTGTGGTGCTGCATCAGTGGGAGAGTATAACAGGGTAATTTGGTATTATTGACTGAGTTGATAATGGAAATTGCCCACTTTATAGAGTTTAAAAGCTGACATTTTGAGTTCAATAGCCCTTCATCAGAGCAATTGAAGGAATTGTGGGTTGTGTGTGTATTTATATGCAGAAATTGGAGCTATGCTATTGGTGGGAATATGGTGACAAGAAAACAAGAATAAATTAGCTGACTGAAAAGCATTCGTTGATACCATGGGGCTTAAGAGTGCCTATTTGAGAGAGAATTTTTGTTCTGGAGTTTTGCAGCCCTCCGAACCACCTAGGCCCCCAGAACAACCCCAGTAGTACTGCTGCAAACTCTGCAGAATGCAACAAATACTGCATGCACTGATGCTAACAACTGGCTAAGATGCAAACCAAACGTTTGAAAATGCTACTGACCATACATGTATTTGCTCTTAGTCATTTAAATTGTATGTTAAATTCCATATAACTATATTAACCTTTTCTTCATAAACTAATACTGACCTATGGCAACTGAGTTAACCTATAGCTACTATACTCTTTAAAATG
Organism: Pocillopora verrucosa; assembly: GCF_036669915.1. NCBI lineage: Eukaryota > Metazoa > Cnidaria > Anthozoa > Scleractinia > Pocilloporidae > Pocillopora > Pocillopora verrucosa. The sequence continues at coordinate 5,636,620 of NC_089324.1, forward strand.
ATTTTAACAGTAAGAGAAAAAACAAAACAAACAAACACTCAATTTATTCAAAATCAGGTTGCTATGGTATGACCACTTACCCTGCACCCATCCAGCTGGGTCAGGCATCTGAAAAATTCCATTTTCTGGTTGTAAAAACATATCCAGGCATGTGCTGGAAGTGGCTCCAAACATAACAGCAAAGGTGAATCTGTTGCCAAAACCACTTAAAAAATCAAATGGTCTGAAAGGAAACCACACAAACATTGGTAAAACAGTGGCACCCAAACAGCTCACTTAAAAATACACTCCCATTAAACCCATTCAATAAGGGAATGCCTCATATTATTGCACTGTATTTATATTCTGACTGAAATGGCACAATTTCCTGATAGATCAGGGGTGGTGGTGTTTTTGGGTCAATTTTTGCTGTGTATGTACCACTGGCCTCTCAGAAAACCTGCCCCATTATAGTCTACCCTGTGGCCAATTACACACCTCATCTGCTAAGTAAGTCGCTTTACAGGAAGTGTTATTTTTGTGGTCCCATCTACCCCTGTGCTGCTGGCCTCTCAGAATACCGTAATTTCCGGTCGTTTACCCGCGGGTAATCTGCTGATTTTGCATTAAACGCGCGCCACTGCGGGTAATAGGGAGGTGCTGGTTATGTGACAATTTTAAAATCCAGTGGTAGTTGAATTGAAAAAAAAAATATCACCAACATGCGTTTCCACCTCTAAAGTAAATTTTATTGTGTTAATAGTGCCGCAAAGCGGCACGAAAACATGATGCCGACTCGAGTTTATTTCACGCATAATTAGTTGCGCGACGAACAAATTATTATCGGCACGCGTGAAAACAAAACCTTGATGGTGACAAAAATTATCCATAGATATCCGGCGCATCAGTAACAAATTTCCATTTAACACTAGCTTGAGCTAAAGAGAATTTTCCCGTTTTAAGGGACTTGTTAGGCCCAATAGAACCGGAGATATCGATTTTTTCAGAAATCGCCGACAGTACTTTATAATTCAACTTTTAATACTCACCCAGCTTTTTTTCAACAAATCAACATGGCGCTGAACGATCGCTCGCACAAAATGTGGCCACAAATTCGCATTCTGTCAAGTATGAAACGTTGAGATTTGGGCATGGGCCGCTAGTGTTTTTACTGTATAATCTTATCAATAAAGTACATGCTAATATTGACACAGAATTGTGCACGCGTCTGAATTTCTTTGACCTTTAAACTCGACAAAGACGCTTCGAAGTTTTCGAAAGTTGGATCAGACAACTTTTAAAAGACTGAAATGTATCACCTTAATGTCACGTTTTCGCCACCAAAAAGTTGAATAACAACGTGCGGGTTATCTACCAGTGCGGGTAATCTGGTGACTTTTTTTTTCGCCGTATGCAATAATCGGCCGGTGCGGGTAATCGGCCGTGCGGGTAAACGACCGGAAATTACGGTACCTGCCCCATTATAGTTTATTCTGTAGCCAACTATACACCCCATCTGCTAAGTGAGTCACTTTACCAGAAATGTAATTTTTGTGGTCCCAACTTAGTCTATTTCTGTTTATAGATGCATCTATCTAGCTAAAACCTTGAGTCTTTTAAGTAGGTCATGATCCTAATGGTTGGTAATCGAGCCCACATTGCCATTGTCATCAAAATGGGTGCCTTGCAGGGAGGCATATAGGTAGCAGCTTCCTAACACTTTGGCAATATCCAACAAAGCTCTAAAATAAACCAATAGTGTACTTAATTCAATAAAGTGATTGATACACTGATACTATAAGACTTGTGCACCTCAGCTTTATTCATATATGTTAAACTAGAATCACCTGTCACTTAAAATGACATGCATGACTATCCATCCTCACTCTGATCAAAATGGATTTAGGTCAGTGTTGGTTTAATCAATGTCAAGCCTACATGTAAAATATTGTTGAAATATACAGGAAGTATACCTTAGGGTATCCATGGCTTTTTGAGTTGCCTTGTACCTAATGAACACCAATGGTGTGGAGTCCTGGTGGCATTGCTGTTTCATCTGGGTTAAAGTTTTAAACATTGAGATTACTGACAATGTAATTGCTTTCAATTGTAGAAATGCAAAAAATTTGTCTCTTTCAAAAAATATCATGCACAACCTATTAGTTAATATGACATGCATTTAAAGACTGAACTGTGATGTAACCTTCAGCTGGGGATGATTCACCTGTCATTTTATATTACATGAAATTGTTTTTGAATAACTGCGTATAAAACTTCAAATGACGTTTTGCAAATTTCATGCTGCGAATTTGAATATTTTTCAATAAACAAACGATATACCTCGAGGAGACGACAGCGCAAGGAAAGAACCAAATCGCAGAACGAGCGCGCGCGAATCTAAGGCGCAGTCTTTCATGGAAATATCGACATCCACAACAGAGTACGTACCCCTGAGAAGTGTTCTCCGCGGATCTACTTGCCATTTTCAAAGCAATCTATTGAGGCAATTGCACGTGGTTCAACCTCTCTCGTCTGACAGCTCCTTTCATTTGGTTCCGTGAATTCGAATTAGATTATTGTTATCTTACGACCTATCGTTTTTCTCGGAAAATTAGCGGAAGAGAAATATCAGGAGTCTGGAAGCTAGCTAGGTTGGTGACCGCTGATTGAAGTACAAGAGAGTTTCAAAGATGGCGCGAAATGTAGGAGAGAAATGGGAACACATTACTATACTAAAATGGTTTGTGCATCGTTTTAGTTCTCAGCGGCAGAATTTCACCAAAATTGGTATGTATTGCCATACATGGTAAAATTTCCTTTGTCATGAATCTTTTATTTAGCACATGGTAGATAATTTTACAACATGTTTTAACCAAGAGTTTCATTCCACTACATATATCTAACCCAAGGTATCTTTCTGGACTGGAATGTGAGAAATGGTATGGTACTGTGTGTTAACTTACTTTGTAGGTATAATTTTCAATAGTCAGTCGGAGTATGTCCGGGTAGCTGAGTGAGGTTGATAGGTTACGATGTTTTGCCTTTTTTTTTTTTTTTTTTTTTTATCTTAACCAGGGTTGTAAAATGAAGCAATTTTGTCTTCGTCCTTAAATTCCCAAGATCTGTTTGCTAATTCTTCCCTCTAGTTGCTGCACATTTCCCTGTACATTTGTGACCCTGAAAGGCAGAACGGACACTAACAGAAAACTGTTTGAATGGCAAAATGCACGGATGACGAACGGTTAACAAACGGTCCTTGAAGCATTCGAACGGTTGAGTAAATTGTTTGAACATTCGAACAGATGTCACAATACTTCAAACAGATGCTAATGTTTTTCGCACATATATGCAAACCGTTTAAACGGTTTGTCAAACTCTTTGAATGGAATTTTTTTAGGCATTCGAACGGATAACGAACGGTTTATCCGTTGGAACGGATAACTGTTAGTGTCTGTTTTGCCTTTCACGGTCACATTTATTTTAGGAATTTGTAGTTAGATCGAGATAACTTTTTCATTACTCTTTTTTTGCAAATTATATGGATATTTTAGGGAGAAGTTACATGTTAATTATGTCTGAGAGTTTAAGGGTTAAACAGTGTGATGTGATACACTGCCACCTAAATCTTACTCAAGTTTGAAATATCTTGGACATTGGCATTCCCTACAAATTTGTTCAAACTGCAGCTTACTAAGTCTGCAGAACAGTTTCAGTATGTAATACTAATGCTTATTTCATGATTTTGACAAGTACTGGTTAATTTTCATGTATTCAGACTGAAGGGAAAATGAAATTGCTGATTAGCTTGAAAGGTGATTGATAAAGAAATCTTGAGACTTCACCTAACCCAGACTATTTTTTCCACAAGCCTGGTATAACCAATGCACCAGCAATAAGTTTTAAAGAGTTTAATTTCCTGACAACTTTACTGAATTGTTCTATTTACATGCCATTGCCTGTGGTTTCAAAGTAAAGTACTAAAAATGTAATACTGACATGACAAGAATGGAACAACTAATTACAAGATTGGAAATAACACAGGAAATACAAATAACAAGAAATAGGTATAACATAAGCAATACTAATAATATAGGAAACATGGGTCACTCGACGAAAGAGCAATTAACCTGATGATTTTGGAATACAGCTGGCATCAGAATATACTTGCAATTACCTTTAACTTGAGCTCACACCTTTTTCATTTGCATGATCCATGTGAAAGTCAAAATGATACACCTGGCACCTTCTTTTTATTTTCTGAGCTGAAAGAAAATGTCTTGTTAGAAAGTTGTGCTCTGAGGAACAACACCCCCCTTGATCTTATTCAATTCTGTTTGTTCTTTGTTGTTACTGAACCACATTGATCTGACATTTGTGTGAATGGAAATATGTAATTGTTAATTTACTGGGCAGGGTTTATCAAGGAGTGAAGATGATGACATTGCATGGAAACAAAAAAATCAGAAGAAAATCAGAAGAAGAAGAAGAAAGGAAAAAACATTATTGACTCAGGTAATGTTTTAGGGTGAACATGAACAGATTTTGAGGCTCTACAAAAACTGTTACACCAGTTGGTAGTTATGCTCTACAATTTGCATCATTATGAAAAAATTGTGTAGAAAGATTCACATAATTATATTTACAACATCACAATTATATCCTGACCTTATTTCTGAATTAATCTTGCACCTCTGTTAGATTATGATGAAGATCCTTTTCCTCCAAGAATAAGGCATGCGATTTGTTTCTTGAATTTGGTTCCATTTTATACAGTTGTAGTTAAATTCTTTGACCCTAATATCACCCCTGAATCAAGAGTCAAGGAAATGATCACCAACTTTAGAAGCTCTTGATTATTAAACAAATTCTCCTTGTCAGCACCTTAGAAAATGCATAGAGAACAGTATGGAGCATATGCATACTGATGTCAGGTTGTATTCAGTAGCTGGTTCTCTTTCATGCACTTCCAGAAAAGCCACATCAGTAAAGAAGGAGGAGAGTTCAAAAGCTAAGAAAAATAGGGGACCAATCAGCTCGGACTCAGGTAAGGAAATGATGTGCACTTATTGAGGGTGCCCTATACTTTTTACATGAAGGGTGATTGGGAGATTTTATTTTCATGGGAATCATGATTTCAATTTTTTTTTTGTTTCATGAATTTGGACTAAAGATGATAAGCTCTTTCTATGTCCTTGTGAACAATTTTTTCTTTATTTAAACATAACCTGTGAATGAAGAATTAAATGAATTAAATGTGATTGATAAACCATTTTGTTTAACTAAATTGTAGGATTAACAGCTTTGTTAATGAGTAAGAAAGATTGAAAATTTTAATTTATGAATTTGGTTTAAGTCTCTCTCTTTTTTTTTTTTATTTATGATCATCTTGAATTTCATGTGAACATGGTAGAATTATGAATATTTATCATGATGCATGAAAAGGCCTACTATTATTATGCAACTGAGTTTTACCAAAGGGTTCAGGGGACTCTCATTACTGATGGAGTGGGAAGGCTGGATAGTGAAAACATTTAGTGCGAGGTGAGCTTGAGGTAAAATTAGGTCAGTTTTTACATCACCTGACCTTTAACCTTGCTTATGTATTTGCTGCTGAAGAAAACAAAGGCATCCACTTCATCCAGGGTTCAGCACACTTACCATCAGACCACTCTGCCTTGAATAGGTTTTAATATCATAGCCCTTGAGTTACATTGTGATGTGGTTTCTATAGATGAGGAAGAAGTTGTGCTTAGGAAATTAAAAAAAAGTCTGTCAAACAGACAAACAAAGTAGCTTCTAAAGAGATTCAGCAAGTTAAAGAGAGGTATCTTTCATCATTCTCTTTCATTATATTTGACATTTCAGTACCAAACCATGGTGTTCATTTAGAACATAAGATATTGCTGTGGAGAATCATCTGGCTTCTTCTAAAAATATCCAGCTAAATTTTGTTTGTCTATTTGTTTGTCTGTTTGTTTGTTTTTTTCTCTCTGCCATCAAGCATTGAGAATGTTAGATCTGTCATAGGACACTGCTCTTATGCTGATACATTTAACCTGTTGACCCCTAAGAGTGACCAGCATCTAATTTCTCCTTACAATAGCATCCTTGAATCAAACATTAAGGTGACAAGAATAAAGGAAATGATCACCAACTTAGCTCTTGTTTGTTAAACAAATTCTCCTTGTCAGTATCCTAGAAAATGTATAGAGAACAGTATGGAGAATATGCATACTGAGTTTTAGGTGTTAAGGGTTGAAAACATAAAAACAAACAAACAAAAAACAGCAAAATAATAAAGACAATGTTACACAGTCATCAAGGGTGAACTTAACACAACATTGTTGTAGAACTAAAATGTTTAACACATGGATTGTTATTCCTTCTTCAGTCCAGTCAAACTTAAAGAGAGAAAAGCGACTTCTGCTCTTGATTTCTTTGGTTCTACTTCATTTGAAAGGGAATCTAGGAAAACATTTGCCAAAAGAGAAAACAGGTGAATAACTAACTACTCTTGTTTTGCCCACAATTTAAAAAAAAAAAAAATGAGGCACCTTGTGTATTTTTAACAGTACTTCATGCATCATGCATCATGCATCATGCATCATGCATCATGCATCATGCATTGAACAGGGAAAACTTTAAACCTTACCATACCTTGCCTTTCTATGAAATTCATGCATCACATGTTAATTTTTGGGCTTAATCAAGCATTCCTTGTAAACCATCTGCCAATCTGTTATAGTTATATCAGGATGAACTACAGTGAACACATACCATGTCACAAAATTAATGGGTAATGACCAATTGAGGAATAGTTTGGGCAAAAATGATACCACATGCCCTCCTGAAAGGGATAAGTCCTTTTACCTCTAAGATATTTAAATAAATTCTCTCTTCTGTCTGTCATACAAGTGTTATCACAATATCGTTGAGAATATGGTGTTCAATCAAATGATATCTTCTGGTCTGATGATTTTCTTTCTTCTCTTTAAATTGCTGCTTGACTGTGAATTGGTATTGTTATGAGAAATTAGAAAATCAATAAATCTTGAGAGTGCCAATTTTAAGCTTGATCCAGAGCTCAGCCCACTTAATGATCATACCTTGATTCCCTGTAGAACCATCATGAATTTTTTTTTCATTTCACTCAGAGAGCTGACAAGTCTGAAGAAAATGAAGAAGAGTATGAGAATGGGAGGGAAAATGAAGGAAGAGAAAATGGGAATGTCAACCATCACACAATGGAGCAACCATCAAATAAAAGAAAGGAAGGCCTCCCAGAATCAAAGTCTGAGGTTAAAAAGCCTTCCCCTGAGAAGAAAAAGGTTTGTAAGCCTTTTGATCACCATCCTTTATTTTCCAAATTAATCAGTACTATTAATGCTTAAACATGCTACCCTGATACTTGATTGGATCTGATATGATTGCATGTGTATGGTATGTGTCTTTAAGCACTTGAATAAGGTACTTGAAGATGAAAAAGTAACATTTTATGACTAAATTTGGCTTACTATAAGATCCAAAAGCTTACTCAAACTTGTTAACTGGTGGTAAATGTCAGTTGTATATGTAAACCTGTCCTACTATGAAATTAGATGGTTTTTACTCAGATGCATGTTGCTAACAATACTTGGAACAAAATATTACTTTCAATACTATAACCACTCAAAATACTACCATTACTGTACCTAGAATTTACACTAAATAGTGACTGTTGTGACAAAACTTTTAGGTACAGTCTTGGTGATTTTAACTTTGACAATCCAGGAAGATGCTGCCACTTTGTCTCCATTTTTCAAAGCAGCAGTGTCTTTCACCATCAACATTCCTATTTGGGACAACTCTGGCCTTGTGAGGACAACTCTCAGCTGTTAGAATGTTTGATATACTTGTAACTTTTGTTCACTTCAAATTTTATCCATGGACTTTTCAGGATGTACCAAAGACAACTCCTGCTAGCAAACTGGCTACCAAAGCTGCCACAGTTCCAGAAACTTCAGTTAGAGACTCAAAACCAAGTCCAGAGAAAGCTGTTACTCCGAAAAAGGACAAAAAAGATTTGGATAAGGAAACTCCAATCAAAGGAACACCAAAGGTGTCAAAATCAGAGGAAGTGAATGAAGTTCCCCCCTTGCTGGAAAAGAAAGAAATCTGGCTACCATAGTTTTATGGCAAGAGTTGGTCCTAGGACACTTGGTTCAAAGGAAATCCTTCAAGTAGGTTTCACAGACCAAGATCTGATTGTTAATTCTCCTTTCTATCTGCCACACATTTTTCTGTAAATTAATAATGAGAATTTGTTCGATCATTATAACACAACTACATGTGCCTGGTGAGTTTTAGTATTCTCATTACCTGTTTGCTGGATAATGTATGGATATTCTAGGGAGAAGTTACATGTTAATTTCTTCCGGTAGTTAAATTATTATTATCTCTCAAAGCTCTATGTGGTTTGGTTTCCATCCTTTCAAATTTTAATGAGAGATGCAAGACAAAGGAAAATGAAGATTATTAGAATTTAAACTGGTTTGGAAAATCTGCAGATACAGTGTACAGAAAAAATTGTAAAATGCATGCTTTGATTAAACAAACAAATGTATTTTATCCTTTTACTCTCAGTTGTTGTTCAAATGTTGGTTCAATGTCAGTATCTATACCCACCCCTCCCCTAATCCAACATTAACCCTTATCAGTTAATGGTTTTTTGAGTTAGGGGAGGGGTGGGTACACAGATGCTGACGTTGATCCCAAATGTTTATAGTGTACATGTATCTACAGATTTTTTTTTCACTTGTCATCATTTATAACTTTTCAGTTTAGACAGTAATAAGAGTCCTTCAAGGGAAGAAGTAATTGTTAATAATTGTTAATAGGCATAAGCTTATATTTCTTGCTGAGGAGGTCAATAAACATTGCTTTGTTTAGAGACCCATTAACTGATTTAAGGTTGTCTCTACTTCCTTGAACAGCTAAACATTACTGAACAAGGAAATTATGGTTTCTTTGTTGTTGTTGCTCATTTTTTTTTCTTTTTTCGACTTTGGTTCTTATCTGTTAGGCTAAGGCAATGTGGAACATCACAAATACATGAAGATGGTCTGTTTTAGCTTGTCAGAACAAAACCAGGCAATGAGACCAGCTATGAACCACCAAGTGTGGATAAGAAGACAAAGAAGAAGGAGAAAACTGAACCAGTGGAGTCTCTCAGCCAGAGAAAAGATCAGTTTGAAGGTGACTTGTCACAACTGAGGGAAAGATCTGCGTCATCTCCAACAACACAAACACTATCATCATCACCTGCACTGAAAGGTGGGTATTTCAAACCTTTCCAACAATTAGCACAAGAGCATGGCTTCACTGTAAATTTAATTCACACTTCAGCCGTATGCCTTAAATTTCCTCACCAGTGAGCATCCTACATGTATTGTGCAGTGATCATAATTAGTGAATATAATCTGTCTTGTATGCATCCAGGCGCATCCAGGTGCATTTGTACAACTTACTGATGACATAAATACATGTTTCCTAATTCCCACATTCAGAGATACATTTTTTTAAACAGCTGTAACTTATGAACTTTGATGAATTTATTTCACTCGACAGTCACTTATACATGTAGTAAGTATGTTAGTAATGGAATCACAATTTTAAACATTTTTATTCGCAGAGCTTTCTTTTTCAACAAAGATCAAGATGGGTCGTCGTTAAAGGAAGCTCTTCTGTCCGGTTCCCCAGGAGTCGGTAAAACAACAACAGCAACACTGGTTTGTGAAGAGCTTGGTTTTACTTACATTGAACTGAATGCCAGTGACACACGGAGCAAAAAGACCTTGGAAGAACACATTTCTCAGTCATTGAGCAATAAAACCATGGATGGCCTTCTGACAGGTTGTCAAATTTCTGTAACATTTGGAATGACTTTGATATTATTAAAGATGCTTCATTCATTCTCCTGTCGTACTTAACTGACTTTCTACTGTAGTTAATTTATTATTATCAACTGAGTTAGTAACGGAAATTACAGCTCTATTGGTCAACTTTTCCTACAAAACTTATGAAGTTTCCAAGCCGACAAGTCGCCCTCATCATTAATAAGAAAATTTCCTTCACTATGCTTTCGGTATGTGTGTTTCTCTTGTGGCGTAAAACACCTAAGTAACGCATGAGGTCTCGTTCGTTTTGCTTATATAATAAGTGAATAACCCACATCTCTTACTCACCCGAGTTCCACGTGCGTACTGTAAGTTCAGGAGCGAGTCTTTTTGTTTTTGTTTTTTTCCGCTTTGATTCGTGGCGCAAGCGCAAAGCCTATAGTTTGGTCATGGTTTCTAATATGTACTTATAGACAAAGGAACTATGCTCATTCTCCCCAGTCCTTTCAGCGCCCTTCGATCAACCTAAGCAGGCGGTGGTTTGACGACCATCACACCAACTTAAAAAAAAATGAATAAAAAAGTAGTATGTTTATGTCATTGTGCTACAATCCGGATTAATGAAAATGAAAAGATTAAAAATGTAATATGAGGCCCTGTCCAAACTTGGCCTATAAATAGTGAAACAGCATAGCCACAAAATACAATCATGGATCACGAAATAAACAATGATACACGATTTTCAGTTTCGAGTTCGATGAGCTCATATTCAGCTTCTTCAATACTGCTGGTGTTACCAAGTGCACCGTTTTGTTACACACTTGTGGGGCAAATCACATTTTCACAGGAGTTCAGGTGAGAACAAAATAAGTTAACAGCAACCTAATGCAGTGAATGAGATAAACGGGTATTGACTGATGATACAAGTAGAAATAATTTAAAACATGAGACAAACGAATGAAAGAATTATCGATCTTGTTTACTCGTCACGAACGCAGGATCGAATCTTAGATCATCGGATTTTACGATCTGAAGTTCAGCCACAAAGCTATATATTTCTCGTTAATGAGCCATGACATACAGTGGATACATAAAGGATCATCCTGCATACTGCTTAGATCGTCAATGTCGAAAGTTTCATGTTTCAAGGATAGAAAGGAAATTTTAAGCTCTTTCGTGACAAAGGAAAAAATCATTTTTAACCGACGACCGAAAAAAAAACTTATCCGTCAAGTCAGGTTAAACGACAGATTAAATATCAATGCTGACATGTAGATAAACATACCAGACCTTCAGGTGGCTTACATATCTTCCCATAAGGAATTTACGAAGCTGCGGCATTTCTGATTCCATTATCATGTGTGTTACTTGTCTGTATGAACTATTATACATTTATTTATGGCCTCGCTTCCTGCATCCAAACTCAGCAGACAATTCTGGAGCTCAAAGAGACAGAGAGCTAGGGCCTCAAATTTCTCTTCCAACTTAAAGACAAATGGTTCAGTAACAATTTTTTCATAAAATTCCTGTAGGGTACACTGAGGGTTTCTATACACAAAGATGCATGGAGTACACAGATTTAACAAATTTTGAATATCTTCCTCGGATATTTCTTTAAGAATAGTACTTATGGTATCGCTTTAAATTCTTTCCAAGACGCGAAACGATTTAAATATGCTTTTCTTTAGATACAACGACAAGTCAAGTATTTTTCTTGCAAAAGAACTTTCTTGGAGTTAAATTTATTGCAAGTATTCTTGAGGTGAGGAAAGTTAATGAAGAAATCTGTAGCATATTATAATCAAAATAGGAGAAAATTGGAATAAAAAGTATACATAAAGAATACATATTATTGATGTGATTTCTTTAGCTTTGTATCTCTCTCTAGTGGACACCTACGCTTTTGACTGCAAAAATATTAAAAGCAGAATTGGCGGGAGTTATTTACAAGAAAAAAGCTTACCGTTATTATTTTTAGAAACTTCATGAAGTTGTCACGGTGAGAGCGGAAAATGAAAATTTGAGAGAACTGTAACGCTAACGGGAAGATGACCAAAACAAATGTGTATCATATTGAACGAGGGATATAACGAGTTAATTACTTGAAAAGAAATTGCATCGGTTCAATATAACCCACGGTGTGAATTCATCCTTATCGATTCGGTTATGGCAGAGTGTAACATGTCCTGCTCTGAGGAGAAAAGGGGTTTTGCAGATTGCGAGTGTTTTGCACTAAAAGAAAAAGAGCTGAATTTAAATCACAGAATTAATTAATCGCCATGGAGAAACATGTAAACAAGTAATAATAAAAAAGAATTAAAAAAACAAAAATATAAAAACAAGCGCAATAACTTTCTTAGAGAAGAACAGCAATTTTGATCACGAAACTGGGCATTAGATGAAGTTAGATTTTTCAAACTCGTGAATATGTTACCTTCATTGTTTTATCGAAATTGTTGTAAAGCAAAATATTATGTTTGATATTTTCAGGCATGTAGAATTAACAAATGATTTCAATTGGAGAATAGAGGGATTCAGAGGATAACAGTTTAACAGGTACAAATCAATTTTCATTCTGAAACTGATTAGAGCTTTTTAGAGCTCATTTTATTTGTAAATAAAGGTCGTAATCTTAATTTTCGTCCAGCTGACAACAGTTAGGTTTAATTTCAGTCGAATTTTTATCGGTTATTGTTGTCAGACGTGAAAGTATTTGTCTTACATACACTTATAAATTTCATTGGTTTCTCTCATTTGCCTCGTGGTTAAATAGTCTGCACGCGATGCAATTTCTTAAACCCTTAAACTCCTAGAAGTGATATAACTTGTAACTTATCCATATTATATTAGTACATTATCCAGTAAATAGGTAATGAGAATACTCAAAGTTTTATTTAGCAGAATTGGTTATTTTTGGTTAACACCAAATTTTCGTAGCTACTTTGAAAGAAAACATGTAGCAGCTAGAGGTGAGAATAAACAATTAGATCACGAGAGTTGAAGGTTTAACTGTGCGTGATGATTATGCGGCAGAAGCGCGTGATGAGCATGTGACAAAGCTAGATAACGTGCTGTATATAATTATAGCTCTCGTCAATATCAAAACCAGCAAACATCTCTCGAAAACAAACGAAGTTTGAAACAAAGCTCGAGGTTGAAATAAAAACACACAATCCGTACGTTTCTTTTGATATCGTAACATTCGCGATATATAGTAATAATTGTTTCCTTACTCGGAACTGATTAGATCAAGTGACCACCACAAACCGTATAATATTAAGCCAAGCTTTAATAATTATTCGATCTAAAAGAAATACATTTATAATTCGCAATTAGAACAAACGCAAATCAAGTCTTTATCTTGTAACTAAATTCAAAAACTTCAATATAAACTTACTTCTGTGGCGGGTCGTTACAACAGTCTCACTTTACGGGTTAGCAGATTCTCCAGGTAAGCGGATTTAGAGACAGAAAAACGATAACAAAATAACTTCTTTCTCACTTCGATTCTGCTGAAAAACTGACTTAAACATAATAATCTAACGCTTTTAAATCAATCTATTGAATTAATGTCAATCACGATTCTTGTCATCGAATAAATCTGTCAACACGAGGCAACGCCTATTTATTAAACGAAACAATAATAACGGTAATATGGTTGTCGGTGAAGTACCAGAATTTTTTCAGTTTCCAAAACGTGAAATCTCTACCGCACGCTGTAAATGTACCATTTATGTCATCACATATAAAGGTATCAAGGTCGTCATTCGAACCAAATTATCAACATGACAGTTTTACTTTCCATGTGGGCTTTTTTTTTTTTTTTTCAATTGTTTTTTTTTACATGAAGCTGAATTCAATTATTTTTCAAAGGAAATAGTTCTTGTAATAAGAAACGGTTGTATTACGATGTCCGAAGTTGAATTGTTTTGCGGCGAGCTGAGTTTCGGTGCAGTGGATCTCTGTTTTCGATGCTCCTATTTAAAAATTGTATTTCATTCAAATTTACAATCAGTACTTTTAAATAAAAAGGATGATATATGTCCACCTGTGGATACGAATTTATCTGTTTCAATTGAATTATCTCTTTGAAGGTGCAAAAGATGTCATAAACACTCGATGGTAAAAATTCGTGTTCACGCGCGGTTATCTGATACCTCATATATGCGTGTGTATTACTGAACAAGTGTGAGCTTAAGAAGGCTGTACATCGACCAATTTCCCTCACTACATTTTAAGGACTGAGACGAAGTCTTCGTCAGCAAAGGATCAAAGGATATATCACATGCTAACAAAATATTTTTATGCACCATGGAATTACCAAATAAATCTGCTAGTTTCGTTGTGATTTTTGTTTTTGTTTTGTTTTCATTTAGGCCGAATCTGTGACCTCTATTTTAGACAAAAATACTGGAAAAGCTTTTATTCATGTGACAACAATATACTGTTTGGTCACGAAATTATACAAGGTATTCAACAGGCTACAAGCATTTTTTTTTTCCTTTTGTGGGGTATCGAAGTGGGAATCGAAAGAAAACACATTTTGCACTCTTGGGTAGCCGATCAGAGCACAGGTTTCCTGCTCGCTCGCGGGTCCCACCTAAACATATAAATAGCAGAGAAATTGGGAAAACGTGTCAACAAAAGTGAAATTTTCAACACCAGAATCACGATGACCACGATTTCTTGATTACGTATGAAAACGAAACCTCGTCAACGACACGATTAATTATTCCGGTTTTTTTAAACGCTTTGGAACATCAATCCAACTCCTCGCGAAACTTGCCTCGGTAATCGTCGAAGGCGAATAAATTTTTGTATTCAAATGTTCGAACTACGTATCTATAAGGTGGTTAGTAGTATCATTTCAGACTGGTTATCTGTCAGAGTTCGGTTTTAGTAGATATATTTTTTCACGCGATGACAAACTAAATGGGCACAATGTTTGCGTGTTTACATCGTGCGCTGGAAGATAAAACTGTGGGCTCAGTAAATGCTGATATTGGAGCAGAATCCTGTTCTGTAAGGCAAGACCACTTCAGCAGCTTCAGGGAAATGTCCTAAATTTCCCATTCTCTATAATATAGCAAACAAGATTAAGCTATGCAGGAGTCTCTGGGTTGCAAATGGCTTTCAATTTGTTGTAGATGAAGTTTCTTGATAACAAGAGTTTTGATGAATAGGACACTTTCCAATGCCATCTTCTCCAGTCCCTCAAAATAACCTCGTATTCAGTGCCTTTTTTGAATTCGAAATGAAAAAATCGGATCCTTTCCCAACATAATTAGGAGAGGGACCAGCTCTTCCAGTTATTCTAAATTTCCTGGTTCCTTCAAAAAAAATTAATAAAGGAGTTTATGTACTAGAACTTATAATTCTGTTAAAAAAGACTTCGTCCAGCAATTTTCGATAGCTTTGAGGGACATTTTACACATGCACTTTGTAGAGGAACAGGGTCGATAAACGAGTTTCTTTACGCAATAGGCTCGCGGGATGTTGGCAGAATTCGTGACGGTAACGCAAACCCTCGAAGATGTCTCGGTTTTGAATAAGTTTCGCGAATTCTCCCAGTCCCACAAGCGATGAAATGAAGGAATAAGAGAAAGAGTCTTTTATTGCATTAATTTTGATGCATGCTTATCCAGGCCTACCGGGTACAACTAGGTTGTTTATTGCAACTCACTTATTTTGATGAGGGACAGCCTTGAACGACGTTTCATCATATGAGACTACGAAAACAAACAAACAAACAAACCATTAAAAAAACAAACATGACACAACCCGTGGAACTTGACTGGGGCTGTCACGCAACCACAATAGCGCGACGGAAGAGACTTTGAGATTCTTATTCTTCCTCTGTGATTAAGTATACAACGTTTTCTTTAGGTCACTTTCATTCGAGTCTCTTCTTTTTTATTTTTAAGCATGTAGCGCAGTTCAATCGTTTGAATTTTATTTCTAGCTATGGAAGAAAGCAACCTCCCAACAACGGGAAAAGAACTGGAGGTGAAAAATGAGCCTCTAGCTACAGGTGAGAAAACGCAACAGGGAAAGACTTAGTTATAGTGATTTTGTACTGTTTGTTAATTAAGTATATCTTAATTCTGGTGTACTATTTATTAGACCACTTCGACTGGAAGGTTCTAGGAATCCACTAAATACGCCAGTATTAGAACGCTAGTTGTAATTGCACGTAGTTGTGATCACTAACAAAGTTGAAATATCCTCTTAGTAATTTCAGCAACAGAGGAAAGTCAAGTTACGTCAAGTTATGCTGAACTGGATGTATACAATGATCCTTTAAGAGGTGAGAAAACCAGGTGAAATAAGATTGTTTGAAAGACGCCCCAGTAAATATTTTGTCACATTTACATCAAAATTTGTGCATGTTCTGTCAATAAGTTTTTGAACCAGTAAAAGATTGTTTCTTCAAATTCAAACTCTGTTACCAGTAAAATGAGAACCAAAGGAAACAACAATTTATTGCTCGATCCTCTCAAGTAAAATGCATAGACATCATTAATTATTCATAAGCAATAAAGTGACAAATTTGAAGGCGACTTAGCTTTGAAGAGCCCTAAGTCAAAGAAGAATGGGCCAAAATTTGCCTACAAAGCTTCTGAGTTTTAGAAGTGCTTACTTGTAAATCAACGCACAATGTTTTGGAGATTAACGATGTATCTAAAAAATTTACACCTAAAATGAACGATGTTTGCACAGAAAAAGTATTATCCTCTTTGCTCTTGAAAGTATTCTAAATTTGGTAATTTTTAGTATGAAAGTCATTTTCCGTAAGAGAGAGCTGTTTCTGCCCGTAGACCCGTCAAAGTCGAGTTTTTAAAAATTTGCAAACGGGTAACTTTTTTAGGACGCCAAAAGGAAAGTATTTACGCTAACACCTTCTTGTCCTTTACTGTTCAATACATGTTTGGCAGAAATTTTACGCAATTTGAGAATTCTACAAGGAAGAGGAGGCATTTTGTCATTTTATCAGAACATTAAAAATTTTATCCTTTTTTCGGTCCTTGCTTTGCTTTTCTTTATGCATTTTTTCTCAGTAACTCTTGGAGTTTTATAATCTAACGTGATATTTTGGAAAGCGTAACGCAGGTGTAAAAAAGGGTTTTTGGAAAGTCTCTCGACCTAAAAAATGTAAACCGAACAGACTTGATCTGGTAATAGCCAAGCTACAGCCCAGACTCCCAACAGCTTATACATTTTACTTAAACAAACTGTACAGGTATTAAACTTTTCTGATTTTTTTTTCATAGCTTTAAGCTCCTGTAGCCTAAAAGCTCGTTTGGATATATAAAGTTGGCATCATCCATCAAGGGTCGTTTCACTCATTACTAAATCATTAACACTAAAACGTTGTGTTTTTAGAAATAGCGAAAGTATGTCTGGAGAAAGGTAATGAAGAGTACAGACAAGGAGAAGCTAATAACGCGATAAACTCCTACACGGAAGGACTTCAAGTGAACTGCAAGGATAAACGACTGAACGCCAAGCTTTACAGTAACAGGGCAACAGCTCATTTCCGTTTGGGTAACAATTTCATATGTAAACATATAAATCTGTCGTGCAGCGTTACAAGGTAACGGAATACACAATCTACATCTAGTAAAGAAAAAACTTGAGCAACTGCAGAAAAGTAGCATGATGACGTGGCGGATGAAAATTAAGCAAAGAAATGATCCTCGTTACATTTTAAGCAATTGTAGTTTTTTAAGGCTCCTTTGCTGCGATTGCATATGATGACCACTTTTTTAAACCTCATATCCTGAATCTCATAGCAAACTACGTGGAATGTCTGGATGATGCAACAGTTGCTGTTCAATTGGAACCCACTTTAATCAAAGCTATTAAGAAAGGTGGGTTTTTCAGACATAAGCCATCAACATTCTATTCTCTGATTTCGTCAAAAGAGGATTTTGTGGTTTGTGGCAGGTGACTGCACCCCAAGTGTCAATTGTATCTGGTGTGTCAATGTCTGCTATATGGGTAAAAAGCATAAGAAAATGTCAATAAGTTTTCAAATACCGCCATCTGGTTAGTTCACGATGTAGAGCGCCGGAGTTCGAGAGTTCAAGCCCTAGACCAGAACAACACTCGGTCTAAAAATATCTGAGGAGAATGTGCTGCCACCTAGCTATGACATCTGCAAATGGTTTGATATTCTTGTCCCGGATATGGACGGAAAACCGTAACCCCCGTTTCCTGCATCTTCTCTGTAACTCTTAGCAAGGGACGTTAAAAAACCTGGCAAGGAGGCAACCTGAAAAGATCCCTTTCATAAGTTATACTGTTCAATGCAGTCTGCCCGAAAACTTCACCGAAAAGTGCTGAAAAGCGCATAAGAGCACATTAAAATGAAGAACGCGCGAGATAAATTTATCGTTATCATCATCAATTGAAGCTTAATTGGTAGCCGCTTTGTATTAACTCCTTATTGTTCATTTTCAGTTCTTCCACAAGTTCAAATTTCCTTCATTATCACAATTTTTGTTCCCAGCTAAATGGCAAATTAAGTCCATTTTATCAATACGTTCATACCTCAACAGTCATAAATTACCTCGCACCACCGATTATTCTCTCCTTTTCAGGAACCAGAGCTTGTGTCGAACTTTGCTGGTATAAAGAAGCAAGGAGCTGGTTGTATATGGGATTGGCCGTATCCTTTAACGAATGTTTCAAACGTGATACGAGATGCAATGCGAGTAATATTTCAAGAGAAATCAATACGTTCCGGAGAGATTCTTCAACACATAACGCAAGCAATGTTCTCTTATACTGCACTGAGCAGTTTAAAGAAGCTAAAATATTCTTAAAGAGTTCTTTCGATTATTCCACGAAACTTTACTCAAAAGAAGAGGCCATATTAATTAATTCTCAGAGTTTGAGCTGAATACCCCTCATTTTTTGTCTTCAGACGAGCATCACCATGACGACCGAACCTAAACCAATAAATGCGCTTCAGAGCTAGTTAAAACTCTCCAATAACATGAAATCAAATTTCTAAAAAAACCCACATTCGAATTATCATTCCAGTTTTAAGACTCTATCTAATACTCTCGCTGTTTTTTTAAAACACACACTTCCACTGCATTTTCGCAAATCTGCTCATGATTTATCGACCCTTGACACGTTTAAAGATTGAAAATAGCAACCAACGTCTGCTTCAATTACTGAGGAAAACTAATGCTGAACTAGTAGTCACAGCAAACAGTTCTTCCAATCTCGGCAACGCTTATCAAGGCCTAGGAAAATTTAAAACAGCTATCAAGTACCACCAGCATAAACTAGATATTGCTAAAGTGGTAAGAGATAAGACCAAAGAGGGAAGAGACCACTGCAATCTCAGCAACGCTCATCAAAGCCTAGGACAGTTTAAAACAGCCATCAAGTACCATCAACGTCATCTAGAAATTGCTAAAGAAGTGGAAGACAACACCAGAAAAGGAATCAGTTATGGCAATCTCGGCAACGCTTATAAAGGTCTAGAAGAGTTCAAAATACCCATCCAGTACCATCAACGTCATCTAGAAATTGCTAAAGAAGTGGGTGACAAGGCCGGAGAGGGAAGAAGTTATTGCAGTCTCGGCAACGCTTATCACAGTCTAGGACAGTTCAAAACAGCCATCCAGTACCATCAACGTCATCTAGAAATTGCTAAAGAAGTGGGAGACAAGGCCAGAGAGGGAGGAAGTTATTGCAGTCTCGGCAACGCTTATGGCAGTCTAGGACAGTTCAAAACAGCCATCCAGTACCATCAACGTCATCTAGAAATATCTAAAGAAGTGGGAGACAAGGCCGGAGAAGGAAAAAGTTATTGCAATCTCGGCAACGCTTATCAAGGTCTAGGACAGTTCAAAAAAGCCATCCAGTACCATCAACGTCATCTAGAAATTGCTAAAGAAGTGGGAGACAAGGCCGGAGAGGGAAGAAGTTATGGCAATCTGGGCAATGCTTATAAAGGTCTAGGACAGTTCAAAACAGCCATCCAGTACCATCAACGTGATCTAAAAATTGCTACAGAAGTGGGAGACAAGGCAGGAGAGGGAGGAAGTTATTGCAATCTCGGCAACGCCTATCAAGGTCTAGGACAGTTCAAAACAGCCATCCAGTACAGTCAACGTCATCTAAATATTGCTAAAGAAGCGGGCGACAAGGCCGGAGAGGGAAGAAGTTATGGCAATCTCGGCAACGCTTATCGAGGTCTAGGACAGTTCAAAACAGCCATCCAATACCATCAACGTCATCTAGAAATTGCTAAAGAAGTGGGAGACAAGGCCGGAGAGGGAATCAGTTATGGCAATCTCGGCAATGCTCATAACAGTCTCGGACAGTTCAAAACAGCCATCCAGTACCATCAACGTCATCTAGAAATTGCTAAAGAGGTGGGAGACAAGGCCGGAGAGGGAGGAAGTTATTGCAATCTGGGCAACGCTTATAAAGGTCAAGGACAGTTCAAAACAGCTATCCAGTACCATCAACGTCATCTAGAAATTGCTAAAGAAGTGGGTGACAAGGCCGGAGAGGGAATCAGTTATGGCAATCTGGGAAACGCTTATAAAGGTCTAGGACAGTTCAAAACAGCCATCCAGTACCATCAACGTCATCTAGATATTGCTAAAGAGGTGGGCGACTTGGCCGGAGAGGGAAGAAGTTATGGCAATTTCGGCAACGCTTATCAAGGTCTAGGACAGTTCAAAACAGCCATCCACTACCATCAACGTCATCTAGAAATTGCTAAAGAGGTGGGAGACAAGGCCGGAGAGGGAGGAAGTTATTGCAGTCTCGGCAACGCTTATCGGGGTCTAGGACAGTTCAAAACAGCCATCCAGTACCATCAACGTCATCTAGAAATTGCTAAAGAAGTGGGAGACAAGGCCGGAGAGGGAAGAAGTTATGGCAATCTGGGCAATGCTTATAAAGGTCTAGGACAGTTCAAAACAGCCATCCAGTACCATAACCGTAATCTAGAAATAGCTAAAGAAGTGGGAGACAGGGCCGGAGAGGGAGGAAGTTATTGCAATCTCGGCAATGCTCATGACAGTCTAGGACAGTTCAAAACAGCCATCCAGTACCATCAACGTCATCTAGAAATTGCTAAAGAAGTGGGAGACAAGGCCGGAGAGGGAATCAGTAACGGCAATCTCGGCAACGTATATCAAGGTCTAGGACAGTTCAAAACAGCCATCCAGTACCATCAACGTCATCTAGAAACTGCTAAAGAAGTGGGAGACAAGGCTGGAGAGGGAAAAGGTTATGGAAATCTGGGCAACGCTTATTGGGGTCTAGGACAGTTCAAAACAGCCATCCAGTACCATCAACGTCATCTAGAAACTGCTAAAGAGGTGGAAGACAAGGCCGGAGAGGGAGGAAGTTATGGAAATCTCGGCAACGCTTATTACAGTTTAGGACAGTACAAAACAGCCATCCAGTATCATCAACGTCATCTAGAAATTGCTAAAGAAGTGGAAGACAAGGCCGGAGAGGGAAGAAGTTATGGAAATCTCGGCAACGCTTATTGTGGTCTAGGACAGTACAAAACAGCCATCCAGTACCATCAACGTGATCTAGAAATTGCTGAAGAAGTGGGAGACAAGGCCGGAGAGGGAAGAAGTTATTGCAGTCTCGGCAACGCTTATCAAGGTCTGGGGCAGTTCAAAACAGCCATCCAGTACCATCAACGTCATCTAGAAATTGCTAAAGAAGTGGGAGACAAGGCCGGAGAGGGAGGAAGTTATTGCAATCTCGGCAACGCTTATCGAGGTCTAGCACAGTTCAAAACAGCCATCCACTACCATCAACGTCATCTAGAAATTGCTAAAGAGGTGGGAGACAAGGCCGGAGAGGGAGGAAGTTATGGCAATCTCGGCAACACTTATGACAGTCTAGGACAGTTCAAAACAGCCATCCATTACCATCAACGTGATCTAGAAATTGCTCAAAAAGTGGGAGACAAGGCCGGAGAGGGAAGAAGTTATGGCAATCTGGGCAACGCTTATAAAAGTCTAGGACAGTTCAAAACAGCCATCCAGTACTATCAACGTCATCTAGAAATTGCTACAGAGGTGGGAGACAAGGCCGGAGAGAGAATCAGTTATGGCAGTCTCGGCAACGCTTATAAAGGACTAGGACAGTTCAAAACAGCCATCCACTACCATCAACGTGATCTAGATATTGCTAAAGAAGTGGGAGACAAAGCCAGAGAGGGAAGAAGTTATTGCAATCTGGGCAATGCTTATGACAGTCTAGGACAGTTCAAAACAGCAATCAAGTACCATCAACGTCATCTAAAAATTGCTAAAGAAGTGGGAGACAAGGCCGGAGAGGGAGGAAGTTATTGCAATCTCGGCAACGCTTATGACAGTCTCGGGCATGTCAAAACAGCCATCCAGTACCATCAATGTCATCTAGAAATTGCTAAAGAGGTGGGAGACAAGGCCGGAGAGGGAGGAAGTTATTGCAATCTCGGCAACGCTTATCAAGGTCTAGGACAGTTCAAAACAGCCATCCAGTACCATCAACGTCATCTAGAAACTGCTAAAGAGGTGGGAGACAAGGCCGGAGAGGGAGGAAGTTATGGAAATCTCGGCAACGCTTATTACAGTTTAGGACAGTACAAAACAGCCATCCAGTATCATCAACGTCATCTAGAAATTGCTAAAGAAGTGGAAGACAAGGCCGGAGAGGGAAGAAGTTATGGAAATCTCGGCAACGCTTATTGTGGTCTAGGACAGTACAAAACAGCCATCCAGTACCATCAACGTGATCTAGAAATTGCTGAAGAAGTGGGAGACAAGGCCGGAGAGGGAAGAAGTTATTGCAGTCTCGGCAACGCTTATCAAGGTCTGGGGCAGTTCAAAACAGCCATCCAGTACCATCAACGTCATCTAGAAATTGCTAAAGAAGTGGGAGACAAGGCCGGAGAGGGAGGAAGTTATTGCAATCTCGGCAACGCTTATCGAGGTCTAGCACAGTTCAAAACAGCCATCCACTACCATCAACGTCATCTAGAAATTGCTAAAGAGGTGGGAGACAAGGCCGGAGAGGGAGGAAGTTATGGCAATCTCGGCAACACTTATGACAGTCTAGGACAGTTCAAAACAGCCATCCATTACCATCAACGTGATCTAGAAATTGCTCAAAAAGTGGGAGACAAGGCCGGAGAGGGAAGAAGTTATGGCAATCTGGGCAACGCTTATAAAAGTCTAGGACAGTTCAAAACAGCCATCCAGTACTATCAACGTCATCTAGAAATTGCTACAGAGGTGGGAGACAAGGCCGGAGAGAGAATCAGTTATGGCAGTCTCGGCAACGCTTATAAAGGACTAGGACAGTTCAAAACAGCCATCCACTACCATCAACGTGATCTAGATATTGCTAAAGAAGTGGGAGACAAAGCCAGAGAGGGAAGAAGTTATTGCAATCTGGGCAATGCTTATGACAGTCTAGGACAGTTCAAAACAGCAATCAAGTACCATCAACGTCATCTAAAAATTGCTAAAGAAGTGGGAGACAAGGCCGGAGAGGGAGGAAGTTATTGCAATCTCGGCAACGCTTATGACAGTCTCGGGCATGTCAAAACAGCCATCCAGTACCATCAATGTCATCTAGAAATTGCTAAAGAGGTGGGAGACAAGGCCGGAGAGGGAGGAAGTTATTGCAATCTCGGCAACGCTTATCAAGGTCTAGGACAGTTCAAAACAGCCATCCAGTACCATCAACGTCATCTAGAAACTGCTAAAGAGGTGGGAGACAAGGCCGGAGAGGGAGGAAGTTATGGAAATCTCGGCAACGCTTATTACAGTTTAGGACAGTACAAAACAGCCATCCAGTATCATCAACGTCATCTAGAAATTGCTAAAGAAGTGGAAGACAAGGCCGGAGAGGGAAGAAGTTATGGAAATCTCGGCAACGCTTATTGTGGTCTAGGACAGTACAAAACAGCCATCCAGTACCATCAACGTGATCTAGAAATTGCTGAAGAAGTGGGAGACAAGGCCGGAGAGGGAAGAAGTTATTGCAGTCTCGGCAACGCTTATCAAGGTCTGGGGCAGTTCAAAACAGCCATCCAGTACCATCAACGTCATCTAGAAATTGCTAAAGAAGTGGGAGACAAGGCCGGAGAGGGAGGAAGTTATTGCAATCTCGGCAACGCTTATCGAGGTCTAGCACAGTTCAAAACAGCCATCCACTACCATCAACGTCATCTAGAAATTGCTAAAGAGGTGGGAGACAAGGCCGGAGAGGGAATCAGTTATGGCAATCTCGGCAACACTTATCAGGGTCTAGGACAGTTCAAAACAGCCATCCAGTACCATCAACGTCATCTAGAAATTGCTAAAGAAGTGGGAAACAAGGCCAGAGAGGGAAAAGGTTATGGCAGTCTCGGCAACGCTTATCAAGGTCTAGGACAGTTCAAAACAGCCATCCAGTACCATCAACGTCATCTAGAAACTGCTAAAGAAGTGGGAGACAGGGCCGGAGAGGGAGTAAGTTATGGCAATCTCGGCAACGCTTATGACAGTTTAGGACAGTTCAAAACAGCCATCCAGTACCATCAACGTCATCTAGAAATTGCTAAAGAAGTGGGAGACAAGGCCGGAGAGGGAATCAGTTATGGCAATCTCAGCATCGCTTATAACAGTCTAGGACAGTTCAAAACAGCCATCCAGTACCATCAACGTCATCTAGAAATTGCTAAAGAAGTGGGAGACAAGGCCGGAGAGGGAAAAAGTTATGGCAATCTCGGCAACGCTTATGACAGTTTAGGACAGTTCAAAACAGCCATCCAGTACCATCAACGTCATCTAGAAATTGCTAAAGAAGTGGGAGACAAGGCTGGAGAGGGAATCAGTTATGGCAATCTCGGCAACGCTTATAAAGGTCTAAGACAGTTCAAAACAGCCATGCAGTACCATCAACGTCATCTAGAAATTGCTAAAGAAGTGGGAGACAAGGCCGGAGAGGGAATCAGTTATGGCAATCTCGGCAACGTTTATCAAGGTCTAGGACAGTTCAAAACAGCCATTCACTATCATCAACGTGATCTAGAAACTGCTAAAGAAGTGGGAGACAAGGCCGGAGAGGGAAGCAGTTATGGAAATCTCGGCAACGCTTATTGCGGTTTAGGACAGTACAAAACAGCCATCCAGTACCATCAACGTCATCTAAAAATTGCTAAAGAAGTGGGAGATAAAACCGGAGAGGCGTGCTCACTCTGTTTTCTTGGAAGGAGTTTCGAGTGCCAAGGAAATCTTAGGAAGGCCTTTGACTGTTATTACTCGAGTGTAGAATTGTATGATGATATCAGGGCCAGTCTTCAACTCAACGATCAGTGGAAGATTTCTTATCGTGATCAGCACCAAGTAGCATACAAAGGTTTCTGGCGGATAAATCTCCATCGAGGTCAAGTTGTGAAGGCTCTTCTTGCCACAGAGAAAGGACGTGCTCAAGCTCTGAGAGATCTCATGGTCACAAAATATCAGCCTGGAGATTCTTTAACGCTCAGCGCATTCCGCATTTCTCTGAGATGGGTTCCACTGAGCACAGTTTTCATAGCTATTAATGGACCATGCGTTTACCTCTGGGTTTGCCTCAGTGAAAATAATATCCAGATGAGAGAAGTACACGTGAACAATTATAAGTATGAGAAAGAATTGGAATGTTTCATCCAGCTTCTGAACATAACTGCTCTGAAGGAGATCGGTGTAAGAGATACTGTTACAATCGAAAATCTTCCTCGTGATTCGCCGACTGAAGAGGAAGTGGCCAATGATGTGATTCGAGTTGATGTGAGGCACTCCCAATCAAGTGCTTTAAAGAAGCTTCATGACATCATCGTTTCTCCTATTGCTGATCTGATCGAAGGCAACGAGCTAACATTCGTTCCTGAGGGGCCATTTTGCCTTGTACCTTACGCAGCGTTGCAGGACTCCAACTCATCATATCTAAGTGATTCTTTCAGAATTCGTGTGCTTCCCTCTCTGACCACCTTGCAACTAATTCATGATTGTCCAGCTGACTTTCACATGAAGACTGGTGCATTGCTTGTCGGCGACCCATGTTTCAAACATATCATCTATCAGGGAACACTTTTGGTGCAACTTCCAGGAGCAAGGAAAGAAGTGGAAATGATCGGACGTATCCTCAATGTCTCCCCTCTCACTGGAGAAATGGCAACAAAACATGAAGTGTTAAAACGAATATCATCAGTGGCCTTAGTTCACATAGCAGCGCACGGTAAAATGGAAACTGGAGAAGTTATCCTGGCACCAAACACCACAAGAGATAACCCTCAGCCGCAAGAGAAAGCCTATCTGCTGACGATGAAAGATGTCATAGAAGCTGGGTTGCGAGCACGTCTGGTTGTACTTAGCTGCTGTCACACTGCTCGTGGGGAGGTCATGGCCGAGGGTGTGGTCGGCATGGCGCGTGCACTTTTGGCTGCCGGTGCCAGATCTGTTGTGGTAACCTTGTGGGCGATTGGCGACGAGGGAACCCTGGAGTTCATGAGTTTCTTCTACGATGCACTTGCCAAAGGCAACAAGGCCAGTGAAGCTCTCAATCAGGCCATGAAGTGTACGAGAGAAATTGAAAAGTTCAAGGAGGTTTGGCAGTGGGCACCATTTGTGCTCATTGGTGACGACGTCAACATGGATTTCAAGGAGATTTAGAAGCTGCAGCAAGTAATAATTCTGTTGATACATTCTAATCAATACAAAGTTACATGAAATCATAATCTTTGCTCATACGTGAGCAGTGATACTTGCTTGTTATTTTCCTTTCTGTTGGGTTACGAATTTATTTTTCTCTCCACAAACTGAGAAGCAGTACAATCAAGTTGACACGTTTACGATATGATGATAACATTCTTTTTTGGAAACATGATGGGGGTAGATTAACAATTTTTTTTTAAAACAATCCTGTTGTACAATGTATTGTTTCATGTGCTAAGAAATATTTCATGGCAACTTAACTATCCTCCCTAAACTTAGATTCTTTTATTTTTCAGTTAAGGCAGTTAGCATTGGAATCCCAGGGAGTTTTCGGATACCTACAAATGCTGATATTTGGACCAGAAACCAGTAAGCTACCGATGAAACCTTTGTCAAGAGTCTTCTTTTCATCAAAGCAGGAAGAACCAAAAGACGGCCAAAGTCAAGTTTAACAAGAGAACAGATTTCCATTGATTCAAAAGTTGCCTTTTTGCTTGTCTGAACTACTTTTACGAGCTTAATCTTTGATATCCTTCTCAAACTACTGTTTGTTTTTGTTTTTTGTTTTTTGTTTTCATATGATGTCTTAAAATTATCTTGACTAGCTATGTGAGAAGTTATTTTTAATCTTAGTATTTTCTACTGAGAGGATTTGGGCGTAACATTTACGTCGAAGTTGAAATGTCTTGAAAACGTTTTCCATAGTTTTTTACAGACTTTTTCTCAATTGGTTTAGTCTCATAAGTGAGTCCCATGTGCATGTGTAAATAATTTCTATAGGGATTGAAGAATAATCAGTTGTCCGATTGCTCGATTATCTTAGTCTATGTCAGATGGAAATTGTGATGAACTTTTCGAACATTTATACTCAGTCATTGGTACTTAAAGTTAGTTTCTACCGATCAGACTTTGGTTTATCTGGACTTAAAATGACAGATTTTGGCCTTAATGGCAAGGATTTAGTCTTGGTATGAGTTAATTTTCTGAGATTTCTCCTTTAATTTTGAATGCGATAAATTGTGTTATTTTTTACAAGCAGAACGATGCATTTTAAGTATATTGTTTAATCTTATCGCCCAAAGGCAAAACGAGAAGTTTTATTTTATAATTTTAGTTATGGTTTACAAAGCATTGAAGGAAGCTCAGAACGAGCTGGAAAGTTAGAGCCAAATGATTTTATTTAGTTTCTCCGATTAGATTGTTTACTTATTATCTAAGAACAATAAACTAACATTTGAATGTCAAACAATGAAACAAGTTGCTTGGTATTTTGTTGGAATGGAAGAGGAAATCAATAACGAAGGGAAGAAAATTTCTACATCAACCTGCATAAAGCCATTTCTTGTCGTTTGAAGTAGTGAGCGCGCCTGTGTCTTATTCGCTTAATAAGTTTTGTCATTTTTCTGCTACGGTTAACGCAGACTAACACAAAATAACATTGTAGGAAGGAAATATTTTTAAGGTCAATTTTTTTCTACAACTAAGGGTTCAAATTTGTCAATATTTACGCCTAACAGCTAGTTTTTTTTACCGATATACGACTAACGGTTAACCCCATGGAGACCCTCGACTGGGTGACATGCAAGATGTAAAATGAAAAGGGTTTTAGAAGATGGCATTTGCAACTCGAATGTAGAGAGCTGGTTTTTGAGGAGTGAGGAAAACCGGGAAAAACAAGCCATGAAAAATCGTGGAGGTAAGGATCAACCTGGGAGAGACGGTCATGGGGAGAGCGTTGTCGGTAGCATTCCTCTTATGTTCCATCTGAGATGCTTAATGAAGCTAACGCGAGACATTCACCGAAGTGAAGGCGAGCAAGGATAAATTTCCTTCCCCCTTTAAAGACCTTGTACCGGATCCAAAAAGTCAGTAAGCCCTGATATTTTGACTACACCCCAGATCTAAAAAACTTCGACAACTTAGATGTTTTAGTAGGAGTTCGCTGCTGACGATAGCATATATTACAATCATTTACGAAAGAGCCATGGGAAGGGGGGAGGGGTGGGTCGAGGTTCCATTTATTCCCCCGGGATGGGAGTGTGCATAGATACGTGTTTTCAAGGGTAGCATCACAGGTGGGGTTCTTAAAGAAAGAATTTTCCGTCTGCTTACACTTTCTCTACGTGCTGTGTAGCCCTACTCCATCTACCCACCTTACAGCGGTTTTGAGTATATACCACACAGGTGAACGATGATTTTTGCGTGGGCTGTTGGTTTGGTGTTTATCGCCTGCGCGTGTATCAACCCTGGAATCGACTTTCCAACTCTAGCTTGAAAAGAAACATTTACACTCGTAGCGGTTCTTTAGTATATACCATATTGGTGAATAGAGCTCTTCATGTCGGCAGATTGGCTTATTCGGAATGAATAGCCGAACCTGTATTAAGCGGTCGGTTGTAAAATTCCTGAATTTTTCCTCTGTATTTTCTTTTTCACCGCTTTTCAGCGGTGGTATCTATTAAGCGGTTGTGGTCATCCTTGACTGAGTCCCATCGGCCTGTTCGCGTTGTATGGAACGGTCACTTAGGGCGGAACCACTCGAATAAAACGACGAATTGTCTCTGAAGTAAATTTATTCCATATTTGTCTCCTAAAATCAATGTTAGTATTTAGAGTTCAAATGTCCTCAACGCATTGAAGATTATCTTCCCTCTTAGGACTATTTGTATCTGACAAATATTACGCAAGAAAATTACGCAAATCATTTGGTGGGCAATTATCAAGAGGTCTAACTGTTAGAATTCTAATTTATTGTTCTGTTTTTACGCTGCATCATCATTTCGTTGAGGTTATTCGATACATTTTAGTCATAAATTCAAGTGTGAAGTGAAAAAGACAACTGCACTTTATTTCCAGAAAATAAAAAAATTAAAAATTAAAAGAATCCACATACAATTTCAGAAGAAATAAATGAACAAGGCCTACTCTATTTTAAGACACGGAACAGAACGAAAAGGAAGATCTATAATTTTAGAAAGAGAAATTTTCAATTTGCAAAACAAGAATCCGTGAGAGGGTCTATTAGAAACCTCAAAAAAAGGATCATCCGCAAAACCGCAAAAAACAACAACAACAACAAAAATTCGATCAAAAACCAAGAACCGCAAAACCGTCAAAACATATAAATGTTCACATCCCAGTTCTCAAAACCTTAATCGATCCGATACAGTGTTGACAAGTGCAGCACACAGAGGTTTCGCGGCTTTTCGAGGTCAGTGGAGGCGCATAATGACCGCTTTGGTCGAAGAGAAACCAGAATCCAAACAGGAAAATCCGAAAACCACATCAGAGATCAAATCCAAAGCCCATTAGACAAGTATTTTTGACGAAAACCGAAAACCAAATGCCAATGAACAGAAAATCCGCAAACCGCAATGAACACGCAATCTGAAAAACCGAAATTCTTTGGCACAAAAACCGATCTTAAAAAAATATCGAAAATTCCAATGCCCCCCTCAAGGATGAAACAGTCAGTTCAGTCCACAAATCACACAAACGATAACACAACAACCATTATCATCCCTGAAATCTAAACGAAAACTTTATTATTATTATTATTTTTGAATCAGAAACATGCTGGAAAACAACTTTAATCACGCGATGTTTTCTCAGGGAAGGTGTCGATGCTTGACACCTTGTAAATTGCACAGCCGCAGCCTCACGGAATTTTATTTTGAATTATAAATTTGCATTTTATGGCTAAATGGCACAGTCCTTCGTTTAAATACAGAAGACGATTGATCTCTTCGCGAACGTAGTGAAGATTCAGCAAAGAACACCACAGAGATTTTCATTTTTTTTCTCTAGAGTCATTTTATATTACATGAAATTGTTTTTGAATGACAGCGCATACAAACCTGGAATAACTTTTCGTACATTTCATGTTGCGAGTTTGAATATCTTTCAATAAACAAACGATATACCTCAAAGAGACGACAGCGCAACGAAACAACCAAATTGCAGAACGAGCGTGCGCGAATGTAGAGCGCAGTCATTCGTGAAAATATCGACATCCACAACAGGGTAGGTACCCCTGAGAAGTGTTCTCCGCGGATCTATTTGCCATTTTCAAAGCAATCAAGCGGTTCAACCTCCCTCGTCTGACAGCTCCTTTCATTTGGTTCCGTGAATTTGAATTAGATTATGGTTATCTTATGACCTTCGTCTTTCCTTAAAATTAGCGGAAGAGAAATAGCAGTCTGGAAGCTAGCTAGGTTGGTAACCGCTGACTGAAGTACAGGAGAGTTTCAAAGATGGCGCGAAATGTCAGATCAGATCACCATACTAAAATGGTTTGTTAGTCTTTTTAGTTCTCAGCGGCAGTGTTTTAACAGGTGTTTTAGTTATAATTAAATATTTTTCTACAGGACATTCGATCGTTCTTCAACCCTTCTGGAAAGACAGCGAAGCAAGGCGCTTCGAAAGTAGAAAATAAGCGCGGGAAAGATTCTATAGTGAAGTCTTTGTCGAAACAAAATGTAGGAAAGAGCTGCACGAAAAACAAGGTAAGCAATGGATTATGAAGCATTTGAGAGAGAAAGTTATATGTGTTATCAGGGAATTCGACTCCAGAGGTGACGGAGAAAAGATCTGCCCATATCCCAGCCCCTAGGCCTGTCTGACTGAATCGATCATCATGTGTGTCTATATACTCGGGTGCAATTCACATTCCCATCTATCTACTCCGGGGGAGATGGGGAAACACCTCATTTCGCCAAAATTGGTATTTATTACCATACATGGTAAAATTTCCTTTGTCATGAATCTTTTATTTAGCGCTTGGTAGGTAATTTGACAACATGTGTTAACCAAGAGTTTCATTCCACTACATATATTCAACCCAAGGTATCTTTGTAGGCTGGAATGTGAGAAATGGTGTGATACTGTGTGTTAACTAACTTTGTAGGAATAATTTTCAATAGTATTTTGGAGTATGTCTGGGTAGGTGAGTGAGGTTGATAAGTTACGATGTTTTGCCTTTTTTTTTTTTTTTTAATCTTAAACAGGGTTGTAAAATGAAGCAATTGTGTCTTCATTCTTTAACTCCCAAGATCTGTTTGCTAATTCTCTCCTCTAGCTGCTACACATTTCCTTGTACATTTGTTATAGGAATTTGTTGTTAGGTCAAAATAACTTCTTCATTACTCTTTCAGTTGGATATTGTATGGATGTTCTAGGGAGAAGTTACAATATTAGACAAGGCTTTCATTTGGTTCCGTGAATTCGAATTAGATTATTATTATCAGAAGTCTAACGGTTAGCCAATTATCCGATACAATATCAGACAAGGATTGCCATAGGTCGGCGAAACGTTGCCAAGTGAGATGCAAAAAAATTCTCCAATGCCAAAAGTAGCTTAAAAGTCGCCGAGCTTAATTAGAACAGGCCCACAAGTGGCCCCAATGATAACCACCACCCCTGTCAATATGTATTAACGATAATTGTAGCAATGATTTGATACTTAATCTGTGACCCCTAAACACATCGGGTACCCGTGCATGTAACTTTCAAAAATGTTCATGCACGTTGAACTCCTCTGTAACACCTTGTAAACACTTTACGCTTTCTTCACACTATGCGTATAGGTCGAAAATGGACAATTTTTGTGTTCTTTGGACCTAAGCAAACTTAATTACTCGACTTAATTGTAAAAACCCTCTGATGAAGTCTGCCACTGTCAGACGAAACGTTTAGCCTGATTAAACAGATTTTTACTCTAATAATTTTAGTTCGCGAAGTACTATAGTTTATCAATTAAAAAAATGATTTAAAAAAATTCTTAATGAAAGAAATTGACTTTTCGAACCTAAAAGCACTGGAACGCTTTCAGCGAAACTTAAATAGTCATATCTTTGGTAATAATGTACACGGTTTGCGACAGTTAATTCTAATCCAAGACATTATTTTTATTACCTAAGATATATATAAAACAAAAAGGTCTCCAGATCGTTATCATCCTTCTTTATGAAGGTTGGTCATCACACAAAATTAGGTTCTTCGTTGCTCGTACGCGTGTTATCAACAATATCTCAATATACTGTGCATACAGTAAACTCTCGCTTCGAGGAAACCTTACTGTTATGGGTAAGCCGATGATACGGATAGCATAATTTCCATTACAAGCTCGTTCAACACGAAATTAAATTTCGCTGGATGCTGGATACGGACACTATTTTGCAGTCTCAAGGTCGTCCGCATAGATGAGGTAGACAACTGTACTTCCCAAGGAAGATTTTGCACCAGGAACGCCTCAACCTTGTCGTTGAGGGAAATTTTAAGGTAATTTGGTCTTATTAACTGAGTTGATAACGTAAATTGGCCATCGCAAAGAGTTTGTAAGCTGACGTTTCGGGCGTTAAGCCCTTGTCATAAGCACTTTAGGATGACTTTTTGCGAAAATGGCCCGTGGCAAAAATAAGTTACCGTCATTTAAGGAGTTGTAAAGTCTCTTAATTCAATTTCAATGAGGAAAGAGCTCAGTTACGTCTAATAGTGATACCTATGCAAACCATACTTCTCTAAAAGGGCGAAGAATATATTTTCATTGGTTTTTTGTAGCATTTTGCTGAAAACGTGGATTAAATCTCGTAATCGTTGTCAAACCCGTCCTATACATTCGTACGGGATCTCAGTCGCAGGTAAGAATGGTGCACGTGCATTACGAATTTTCGATGGCAGTAGGCCGAGCCTCGAGATGCAGAAAGGGTGAGGAGCGAGAACAAAAAGTTCTTGACGATGGTTAGTATCATCGTTATATTTGTTATGGTCTAATGTTAATATTATTATTATTATTATTATTATTATCATTATTATTATTATTATTATTATTGTTATTATTTTTGTTGTCGTCATTGACAGGGATGATGGTTATTTTTACGTCTACCCTCCCTCCGACCATTCACATTACAAATAAAAGTGTTTTCAAACTGACTGTGAATATATGAAAATCATATATGTGAACTGGGGATAAAGACGTAAATATGAGAGCGATCTCCGCAGTAATGAACACTGCCTGAGCAGTAGTGAAAATAAGGCCAGAAAAAAGTTCAGACCTGTATAGGATTTGAACATGACCTGTGCGATACCGGTAGAGCACTGCACCGGTATCGCACAGGTCATGAGTTCAAATCCCTAACAGGCATGACTTTTTTTCAGGCCTTATTTTTACTACTGCTTAGGAAGTTTTTTATGTTAAAGGCAAACGGCCGGGCTTCCATGAAGGTGGTGCAATGCCCGCTGAACTACCAGTCTGATCCAACCCATGGCTGGGAGTGCAATGCCTTAGGGTTAGGTTCACCATAAACCGAGGGTCACCGGTGAGCATGCCCACAACACCGGACACAAGTCACTCTGGAACGAAGTAAAGTTTATTGATCGTGACCCTTATTACTACACGCACAGGGTCAAAGAGGCAATTCACATAAGACTTCACCCTAAAAACATCAACAGGGATAATGGAATAGAAATTCCAGAAGCGTGGATGCCCACGATCCAAAAACACAACAACAGGAGAGCCGTGCGGAAGCGGACCGCCGAGGGAGCAAATCACTCATCAGCAAGGATCGAAATGCGCCAACGGAGCTGTTGAAAAACAACTAATCACAGCAGAGCATCATGCTTTATAAGATCACGCATGACCAGTCGACCTCATCGCCTGAAGAAGACTAGCAGTATGCAGCCGAAACGTCGCGATCTACATCACACGTGACTACATCGTGAGACAAACGAAAAACTTAGCTTTTATTGTTATTCACCACGAATAACCACCACCTTTTCTGCTTGGATATTTTCTTCTGAATTGAGTCACACCCTCAAAATTTCATTAGCAATAAAGAACAATAAATCCGTATATGTAGCACAAGTGAAGCACATTTTAAACTCTCCACGCGATGTTAGGAACTATACTTGATTGACTTTCGACGGAAATTGGCCTGGCAAAACCCGTTGATTATTTTATTACTTGGTAGCCCACAAAAACCCGGCCTATGACTGTGGAGGTGTTGAACGTGATACGTTTGATACACAAGACACCCTTCAAGGAGGAAGGTTACAATATACCGGTAATTGCTTTTGCGAACGTATAGTGCACCCGGTTTGCATATGTACATAATTGCTTAAAAATACCTTTTGTAGCTGTTTTCTGAAGCATAGACATGTAGATATGCTTCTGCTTTAATTATTTTATTTTTATGTAAGATTTATCCATTCCTTTCATTTCCTTTCTAAACTGCCTGCAAATAATTAAATTTTGTTTTAATTCAAGGGTGACCAGATAAACCAGAAGTGTTGTAGAGTTCTCTTTCCACATTGAATTCAGCTGAGAAGATCAGTAAACTAGTTAATGTCATATGCTTCTCCTGAATCTTTAATTTTATTTCCCTGTTTTTTCCCACAAAGCCTCTTTTATATCTCTGTATGCTGGCTAATGATTGAAATCTCAGTGATATGCCATATTTAACAAGTTTTTCAAAAATTCCATCTTTTAAGTTTTTGGCATTTACTATTTCAAAATTCATGAATGATACTATTTCATCCTTGCCAAGAGGTATTACACATTTATTTCACTAGAATCTGAATCACGAAGTTAACTTAATTTTAATGAGTTTGAAACTTCATTCTACACAAGAACACTTTCCTACAGTATGTTATATTTATTTGCAGTATTTCTTGTACATATGACTACCATATTTGTCTTAACCTTTCAACTCCCATGAGTGACCAAGAGAGAATTTCTCCTTACTATATCTATACAATATCATGAAGACAAGTAATGAGAATAAAGAAAATTATAAATTGTGGGATTGCTAATTGACTGATACCAAATTCTCCAAACTAACATAATAAGAATCATTTGGCAGACATTTAGGAGAATTACTAATGAGATCTTGGGAGTTAAAGGGTTGAAAATAGGGATTTTGTTATATTGCAATGATTAAAACACTTACTGGTAACGTAAGCTTTCAAATGTAAAAAAAAAGTGATGAGAATCTGATCTTATGAAACACTTACCATGAAAAAAACCTGTTGCTGTTTGCCTAACATGTATTTAATGTTAAAATTTTCATAGGAAATGCTTTTTTTTGAAAGGGGAGATACAGAAGTTTTCAAAGCTGCTAGAAATAAGCTGTTTGTAAGAAATGAAAAGCAAATTGACAATAATACCTTAGTGCTTGACATGCTTCACACATACATGTCAGTTGTGTATACCTACCAGTACCATTGTAGAGACGTCTTTAAAAATAGTTTTTGGTAGGGCTGTTGTTCTTTGTTGATCTTTGTAGCCAAAAAAGCCACTAAAGGCACTGAAATTCAATTTTTATGTACACAAGGCACCTTCCAAGGTGGAAGAGTAGAAGACCATACTATGATGTTTATTGGGCACTTTCACTTACCGCAATCATCTGTTCAAGCAATACTCTACTTTCATAAAACTGATTACATGATATGTCTCTAATAACTGTGCACAATTTATTTGCTCTTGGCATTTGTTGGCAATGATAGTTAAGACTGTTGGGAAAGCAAACAAACAAATGAACAGAAGAGAGTGAAATGAGGGAAACTATAAACTTTATCACATGATAGAAAAAAGACCACAGAATACTAAAGGGAAACTTGAATTGTGCTATAGCTAATTTCCTCTATATCATTAGTACACATTTCTTTTTCTAAGAATCTTGTTTATCCAGCCTATGCTGAATTCTAATTTTTCCACCAAATTTTAGCTTCTTTTGAATCTTACATCTCCTGGTATCAGTTAATATTCATGTAATTAAATAATTACATGAAATCTTGCATATATATATATATATATATATATATATATATATATATATATATATATATGGCACATTATTTATTCCTCAGATCCCCCTATCATTTTATTATGTGTAGAGACTGGTACTGGTACTGGCTCTAAAATTATAGTCAAATTAAAGTTTTGTGCACAGCCTATGCATCAAATTTATGTATTAATAAAATATTGTATCCTTCTTAAAACTATTTATCATAATAAGAATGAGTTACCAGGTACAAGTATGGCTTTTCACAGTGATAGTTTCCAGGTTTGTAAAAAGTCACTGCCTACTAAAATCCTCAGTCCCTTTGCTGTGACAGCCCAACTTTATCAAAATATTGGCAACAGGAGAGATTAGCAAATTATTGGTACAGACAAGAGAGCCTATTCCTGCATACACCCTCCATCCTGTTAACTTATTATGGGCATGGCATTTCAAACATGGTGCATATGCCACAAATTTTCTATTTCCCTTACTAACTATGGGTTGAAATATAATAAAAAGACTTGCCAGTAGATGGTCACGTGAAAACTTTTTAAATATTAATAACATTTATTCTTGTGTTTCATGTTAACATGTTACGTACAACCACTCCACCTTCCAGTAAATTCAATTATTTGCAAACATGGGTCTACCATCTTAAAGTTTTCAACTTATTTAATATAGCCAATAACAACATCAACTCAACTTTTAGACTAAAGAGAAAACTTGATTATGTTTGGAATTAATTTCTCTTACAAATGTCTTCATAGTTGAATTTAAAGTCTCTCTTTGTCATCAAGTTAAATTAATTATGATATTCTAGTTCTAGGTTATCTCCTTTTACATCAAACTTTCGCAGCGCAAGAAGCATGGTAGGCAAATTTTGTATATCAGTAGCTAGAGTTGCTAAGATCATGGACAGTTGGTATGAAGATACCTACTTCATATGTAGCTACAGCTGAGGTTACCGAGTTAAATGAATACAGTTTTTATTATAATGAAGGGCTGGAAAATAAACGAACAAGAGCTCCGTTTTTAGGCTTGTATGGCTAACTCTATGTATTACATCCTAACTGATGTAACTGTTCCAGCGACCTTGATCTCACGCTTGATCAGTAACGCATTACGATCAATAACTCAAATAAATACAGTAGTTAATAATTGATTACGATTCCTCTGGCTGAGTGAATTGACATGGGCAGTAATACTTCCCCAGCGATCGTCATAATTTATCTCTGTTATACCAAGCTCATTGTTCTTCAAAAAGAACGACTGATGTTGGAGAAATAGCTTGTACGATCTAGAAATAATTTTATTCAATTCTAAAAGATTTCAAGAGAGTCGTAATTAAAGTTAGGACAGTCTGCCGTTTTCGCTAATGTTTTCAAAGCATCATTATGGGCTTAATGAAGTGTGGTTGCGCGTAAATCTTGCCTTCAGTTCGCTTACAATACTTTTAGTTCAGAAACGATTCTCCAAAGAGAACTGTAATCAAAGAAATTACAGAAAATAAGCCTGCCAAAAAAATTCAGCCATCGACGTGAGGATTACTGTGCCTCCCGGCGCAACAATCTGATTTACGTTACCTCAAGTTGCGAAATGTCTTCGAAAGTTTACGTAAATTAAAGTGTTCTGAAGTGTTTCAGTCGGCAAAGGTGAACCCCCACTTTACACAACGAGAACCAGACATACCTTGGAGATGACGAATTTATCTTTAATGGTAGAAGGTTGACATATTTCCTCGTCTCACTAACCGCTGGAAAATAGCACGCACAGATCTCGTATCCATGCACAGGGATACATTCACGCGCGCGCGAAACACAGCTGATTGCCGCTAGAGTCTGCCATTCTCGATGTAAATTTCTAAAGTATCCGACCTTGCATGCTGGAGAACTACTGATTATCTTCGTAAAGGAGGTATATCTAAGTCTGCGTCTCATGTGAATTAACTAACTGTTATTACCATAAACGGCCAATCATGAGACGTGTAAGATTAGACTTAGAATAAAAAAAACAAACATGACAGCAAAAAAGAGAAATTATGAAAAGAGAACAAAACGCACTTTGTTAAAAAATTCTTCTTACCTTAAGAGCCATTTTGTTAAATAAGTATTTCGAAAATTATCAATGATTGAAATTTATAAAACATTGATAGGTTGAACTTCAACTTTTTCCTGGAAAGCAATATAAAAATAAACATTTTTCTCGGAGGACACGCTCCTGTCATGTGATTGGAAATGTAAAGTAGGTTCTCATTGGTCAAAATAAATCTCGTAACCAGATCCTTTCGGATCGAACGTAAACATGGTTGACAACGTGTGTGCACTATCGATTTCAAATTGATCATTGTTCATTGTTATTGCTTCGCAAGCGCTTGAAGCAGGGGTAAATTTTGAAGCTGTGATGAAAGAAAGGGAAACAAGAAGTATCAAACAGAATATTTCTTTAAATAGTCATTTTTTTGGCGACGGAGATCGGAAGTTTTGGTCAAATACCGCACAGTGCGAAATGCACATCCGCGAATATGTTCGTCTAAAGGAAATTTAACTTAAATGATATTGGGCATTTGAGGAGGTTATATCGAAAAAACTCTCTACTCTACAGGATTTTTAACGTATTTCAAATGGAGGAAAGTTGCATCGAACGACAAGAAGAGGAGCTTCAAGCTCTTCAAGCTATTTACATGGACGACTTCCAAGATTTGAGAGAAGAGGTAATTTATATCTTAAACGATTAATTTAATTGAGTTGGGAGGAAGTCTGGAGAACTTGCCAGAAGCGTTAGGGAGCTGTTTACGATTTGGCCTATAATCATACCGATGATCCACATGGTAGTTCAAGTTAAATATTTTAAAAAACATAGGAATTCGCCTGGAACATAGATCAAACTGTGTCAACTTCCAAGATTAGAGAGTATAATGAATAGAAGAGCTATCAAGACACCTTAGAAGGGATTTCAAGACACCTTCATTAGGGAATTTGATGCAGTGTGTCACACTTTCAGTGTGTGTTAGGCCATCACATTGTGGTTGCCGCTATTTTCAATCTTGCTTATCAGCCTGGCTGTACGACTCCATCATGCTTCATCTCTCAGGTTCACCTCTATTTTTCCTGCTTCTTGGCAATCTCTTAAGGCTAGTGAGAGTTACACAAAAAAAGCATTTGACAGAAATAATGAGGTTATTATTATTATTATTATTACTATTATTATTTTGCAATAAGCAGGGCAAAATATATTTGTGTACTGCATGTTGTGGTTTTTTCATATTTGTTGTGCAACCATAACAGTAATAACAATTAACTTATTTTTGGAGCATTTTTTTAACTCTTTAATCCTAGAGGGTTTTTAAACTGACATATAATTTCTCTCTAGGTATCACTGCTAAAGCAAATATTAGTCTCATGAGAATTAATTCTCCTCCTCTGAACAGTATGGAGAATATACATGCTAATCTTAGGGTGTAAAGGATTAAGTCACCTAGTGTGAAAAACCTTATTTTGCTTGTTATTCTAAAATTGAAGGAAAAGCATAATTCTTTATTTTATTTTTAAATTTTTTTTTTAAAAGTTAAGTGTTCCTTATCATGTAGCTTGAATAACCTAGAGAAATTTATGCCAAGAGAGTTCAAATGATAAATGAGAATGAAAACACTAAGAACTCTAGAACAAGGTTTATAATAGACACTTCAATTCAAGAGAATGCATTGAGCAAAAGAAAAGTTGAGTTCTCTGGCAACTGGTTTAAATTTTCTGGCTAAGTTGCAATAGCTTGCACTCTTTTTTGTTCAACTGGGAAGCTGATATTCAATATGTCTTCCCCTTTAACGAAAACCCTGCATTAACTAACAAAGTGTTTGTCTTCCTATAAAGCCTGATGAACCTCCAAAGGTTTGTTTAAAGTTGACTCCATTGCAAAGTGTTGTGGCCAAGGAGGTCTATGCCAGAGTTGATTTGATCATACAGTACACAGCAGACTATCCTAATCGGCAAGTATACAGACTCCTTTTAATTTTTTTATAATTGTAAGTAGATAAAGGGCAAGAACAAAGCATTTAAAATAGGAAATGTAGGGATCACTAAGTTTTTAGTGAAAAGGTACCCATTGAAGGCTGGGAAGGCAGTAAAGGTAACATACCGGTAGTGCTGATTGCTGTATCATGATAGATTGCTCTGTGTCATTTTTAGGAGTCCAAAGATGTCTATGTGCAATGCTGAAGGTATTTCAGAGGAAGATGTTAATAAGCTTCAAACTGAGCTTCGCAAAATGGCTGCTGATCTTGTTGGTGAGGTGAGCTATACATGTACTGCACTTGTATGTTTAACATACTCAGTGCCTCACAGTTTCTTCATTGTTGTAGATCAAATGTATGCTAGGTGGAAGTTATTACCCACACTTGTTAAATTGTTGTGAAAACAAGGAAGTGAAGGGTTCTCTGACTATAGGTGAAAATTACTATATTTATGCATAAAAATAAATTAAAACAGTTTTAGCATAGATATATGCAAAATTTTTTAGTGAAGTCTGCAAGTACAATTTTTCAAAATGTTGCCTTTTGGAATAATTTTGGTCACTTCCCCTCATCCCCTCCCCTCCCCCCCCCCTCCAAAAAAAAAAAAAAAAAAAAAAGAGAAAGAAAAGAAAGACAAAACCCTGATATCCATGGGAAGACATTTCATGTTCAAATACATGAGTCAGGAAGTGAGCCAAACAGTGTGATTGTAATTCTTACATTTGCCAGCGTGGTATGTTTACTCCCCTGCCAATTAAAATGGTAGAGAAAGAGAGAGAATAAAGTAACTCTGATGTCTGGAAGCAGAAATGATTTACTACAAAGTCGCTTAGACTGAGTGACAAATTGTGTTCAATAAAATATCAGTCTATTGCTCAGCTCAGCTCAGAAACATCTTGCATTTGAACTGAGCAGAATTATTGGTATTAAAACCTTCCATATAGTAAATAACATCTTGAATCACTTGATATCTAGTCACCACATTTCTAATACTGTAAAGCTGAAATACTTAAATGTTAGAACAGAGAAGATAAATTGTGTTCAATAAAATATTTGTCTATTGCTCAGCTCAGAAACATCTTGCATTTGAACTGAGCAGAAATATTGGTATTAAAACCTTCCATATAGTAAATAACATCTTGAATCACTTGATATCTAGTCACCACATTTCTAATACTGCAAAGTTGAACATTAGACTTAAATGTTAATAATGTGAAATGGATTTTATTTAAAAAAAATCAGTTCAACTTGGTAACTGCTCATTTTAGAATTGTGCATATTTGGGAGCTACAGAACATTTTCGGTTTCCATTGGTTCATTTGATAATTTGACCTAGGATTGATAAAATTTTCATCATCTTCTTTTCGTATATTTTTGTTCAAATCAGTTGGTCACCGATTGGCGATTTTTGGTGAAAGTTTAGTCACCAAATATATTTTTCATTTGCCATGGTGACCAAAACAGTTGCAATTTGGAGCACTGCTGTCACATACTGTAACTACAGTTGTATCTTTTTAAGTTTTTCTTGAATTAGTCACATGAACTGGAAATCACACATTCATCATTAAGTTAGCAAATTTTTTAATGCTACTGTAGCCCTTCAACTCCTAGAAGGGATCCACCTGTAACTTCCCCCTATGGTATCTGTATGTTATCCAGCAAACAGGAAATGAGAATACTAAAACTTATAGTTATCCTGATCTAACACCAAATTCTTTTAGCTTACTTGCATGTAGGAGGAAATGTGTAGCAGCTAGAGGGGAGAATTTACAATCAGATACATATATGTATTATGGAAGTTGAAGGGGCTTATGGAAAGTAATTCACAAATGCAATAGTTTTGCTCAAGATGGTCAGTTGCATTTTTGCGTCTTTCAGAGTGTTTTTTTTTTTTCATGGTCTTTTTACTTATACTTAAGTTTCCACGATTTGACTCTTAGTGGTCAATTTTTTTTTTTGCATTCTGTTTGGCTTCTTTCCATTTACTTTGCTGTACATTGTTCAGTGGAAATTAATTTGAATTTCAGTGCCAATGGCATTGGGTGAAGTTCAATCTAT
This sequence comes from Pocillopora verrucosa, assembly GCF_036669915.1. Lineage (NCBI taxonomy): Eukaryota > Metazoa > Cnidaria > Anthozoa > Scleractinia > Pocilloporidae > Pocillopora > Pocillopora verrucosa. The sequence continues at coordinate 5,679,044 of NC_089324.1, forward strand.
TTATTATGTGAAATTTTCTTACTTAAATTTCATATACTGCTTCGCAGGTTATGGTTCTGCAATTAGCACACCATGTTCAAACATGTCTTCACCAACACAACAAACCGCAGTTATCATTTTATGATAAAATGATGGCTGACAAGCGTAAAGAGGAGGAGAGACTCCAAGCTGTTGAGCGTCAAAGACTGCAGATGGAAATTGAAGCTAACAAAGAACGGGAAGAAAATGAGGTAAAAAAAAAACATTCAGTTTTTCTCCAAAACCTAAACTTTTTATCAGCTAAAGATTATTTTGCATTTGTGATAGGATTTATATGTATTATTAGTTTTTGGCATATGTGCAATTCTTGACAATAAGGGTGTACAAACATAACAACTGGAAGGTTCTATAACTTTTTCACTTCCAACATCTCAGTAGTAATTGTCCTCACTGTGTGTCACACAATTTTTATGTTGTTAGGTCTTATGATGCTGTATGATTTTTATGATATTAGGATTTTGTCAGATTGGATCAACCATTCATACCCTAATCTGTATTTTATATATTCTCATCACTCATCTTCTGGCTTTTGTATTGATATTGTAAGGAGAAATTCTTTCTTGGTCACTCATGGGAGTTCAAGGGTGAAGAAGCTTGGAAGAAATGAGGAGATGAATTTTCATCAACTCAAGTGTTTCGGCTAATGATTTTCTATTATATCGATATTTATTTTAGAAACGTGAAGTAGAAGAAGAATTACAGAGGAGAGATGAAGCTATGAAAGAATGCAAACGACGAAGAACTATCGTTATTCAAGTAAGGATTCTGTTATTAAGTTAACTTTATTTTAGAGCAATTTTCTATTGTTTTATAAAATCGAGAAAAAATCACAACGGGCAATCAAGAGAAAGGAAAATACCTTAAAGAGTCCTTGAGAACTCAGAGTAAAAATAAGCAAACCGTCTAAAGCGCGGGAAAACGCGGGCGACCAAGTCGTGATTGGTGTCAGTTTTGCATTTGATTGGTTGAGAGAGTGGCGCGAGTTTTCTGGACCAATCACAGAGCAAAGTAAAGTAAATGAGATGCAATCCCGGATTACTTTGGACACTCAATTAAAAATTTCTCCACTTGGCTTGAGATTATGTCCGCTTTATCAAATCTCTAGGAAAAGAACACCAAGACAGATCCAGCGGCTCAGAGTGCAAAGACAAAAGATCCCGACACCAGTCCAACAAAGGAAGTGCCAGTTCAAAGAAAGCAATCTGGGAATACCACGGCACCTACACAAGCTTTCCCGTCACCCAAGAAAACAGAGGAAAGGCCTTCTGGCTACAATATCATGAGACGAAGGCGGAGCTCTGAAAGTGTGGGTGATGAATCCTTCACAGGGACACGAGTGATCCACTTCACCAGCAGAGGGGAACATATCGTGCATTGTGGAAAATGCCTTGGTAAATAATACTTGTATGTCCTTATAGATTAAGTGGAGGGCCAGATGGGAAACTGCAGTATTTGGCTCGCATTCATGACGTGTGGACCGAGGGCAATGAGTTCTGTACGTCATGAATGAGAGGCAAATATTTCTCCCTCTTGAACGACGGAAGTCTGCACTCGAGCGAAGTGGCCTATCCAGCCGTAGCGTATGCAGGTTTCTATCGCGCGAAGCGGTTAGGAGTATCACTACTCCCCCCCTGGATGGGATGCCAGTCATTTCAGACCTCTCGACCTGGAGTTAAGCGCACTAACCATCACGCTACCGTGTATCCCATATGGCAACTAAATTTTACAACTTTTGTAATGATGAAAACGAAAAAATTACGCGCGTCTGATTGGCTTGAAACGAGTACATTCTCATGTAACACAAATGCAAAGTTGTCACACGAGTGCCCTATCAAAATTTGTCTGTCTTGATTTTCTGTTAGGGTTTCTGCTATACATCATTATTATCAATATACGCGGCCAAATAGAAAATCGGCCTCTTCAAAACACACGCTCAGCGGGCCGCAAAAGACTGACAGCGGGCTGCTAATGCATTATCAGCCCTACAGCTGATTGGTTCTTGCTTCATCATCCGATGGATTTTAACCAATTAGAGTAAGCCTAGTGTTGACGCGGGAAAACCATTCATTTGCGAAACTCCGGTTTTGAACTGCAATTTTTTACAGTCGTCGAATCGTCTTCGAGCGTAAACTGAAGTAATGGAAGAAATTAGCAGTCAAAACTCAGATTTGGGGCTAGAAGATTTGGACAAATTAGAAGCAAAAGGTCAGGCGGAATTTGGCATTTGGCCTTGTTTATTGATAATAATGATAATGACATGACTTTTTTCGGGAATATTGTTTATTTGCGCCCTTGTAGTGTCATTTGCAAATGACACTACGCGGGCGCAAATAAACAATATTCCCGAAAAAAGTCATGTTATTCCCTTATTAACAAGCAACAACATGATTTCTCGTGCAGTTTGGTATAATGAGTACTTGTAGTTATTTTCAAATACTAAAAATTGCACTTGCCCTACGGGCTCGTGCAGTTTAGTTGTCTTTGAAAAATTTACTCGTGCTTATCAACACCTCATTGCACTCAAAGTCATGTTGTTACCTACACAAATTATGCTTCAACCTTCATGGGACGCCATTAAACACCAGTAAGACGGGCGCGTGCGGAACAACCACGGAAAGACATTTTAAAAAAAGGTCTTGGCTAGCAGCCATCCATTCTGTAGAAATCGGTTTTAGATTAACGCCCAGATGTTGGTATGGTTGAAAAAGCCAAGTTCACTGGTAGTTGAAGTGCTTCTCAAGGGCTGGTATACCAGTTAGATGGTGAAAACATCGCATGCAGGCAACTGACCCTTGCGAGATAGACTTCCCAGGTTCTCTAGGAAGGAGCGTGAGTTGAAGCTATTTTGTTTTTGTTTCAGGTCAGGGATCATCTGGTTCCAAAGTTTACAGTGGCATGAACATTACCATAGGTGATCTTGTGGTGGTGTGTGAATGGATTTTGTCGTCACTTCATGCAGGACCTCAGATGCGACGCACGCTTAGTATCACTGACAACCAGCAACAAGATCCACAAGCAAGGCTTATGAAACAGGTCTGGTTATTAATTCAATTACTTCAGGTTTTTATTCTGTGATTAATTGAAAGTTTAAAACACACAACTGACGCGGGAACCGATTATACCTCTGAATTTTTTTGTTTTGTTGATTATTTTGTTGTTTGTATTGTTTATTTTGCTTTTGTTTCATGTTGTTCCATTTCCTACTAAAGGGTATTTTCTTCCAAAACAATTGTCACACGACGCAACAATACAGATTTCCAGCCAAATGAAAAATAAATCTGATTTTTGTGTACTTTGTTTTCACTCTTAGGTATTCAGTATAGAGCAGGAGACTTTGTCCTTAATCAATCGTGTCAGTCATCCAAACTTGACACACTATTTAGCCGTTAATGTCCAGGAAGAATCTCCCACTGTCAAAGTCCAGGTATTTTTAAGTATATAGCATTTTAAATATATTGTAAATCCCGATTTATAATCTTATTACCCTTTATTTTAAAAGAAATATCGCCTATTCGGCCTAAGATTACGAGGAAAAGGATTAATTTGGTATACTTCGGATAAAGAGGTTTTGATATCGACCGCATTCAAACTTTTGAGTATTCATTCGCAAACGCATAGGGCCGATTATATAAACGAAGTTTAACCGTTTTTTTACAAACCGCGTTCTAAACTATCTTCAATCAAGCTGAACTTTTTATCTCAACATTTATTTTTGTGAACAGTGTCAAGAGGGCCGAAAGCCAATTGAGGACGGACATTGATTTAATAAAATTAAGCCTCTTATTGAGAATACTTGAGGCCCATTGCTTGCTTAGCAGCGCGGTTTGGGCTAAAACTCGTTTAAATAACCGGCCCATACGTTTTGGTGCGTTTTTGTTTATCATCCATACTAAAACGCCCGAAAAACGCTCATGACAACGACTTCCAAAAAGACTCGTTTTTGAAACTCTCCTCTTCTTGTTGGAACAGGTGAAACAGCGGCTTTTTGAAACCATGACGAATAAAGCGTCACATTCCCTCGCTTCTATCCACGTTTTTGGGCGTTTTAATGGGCATGATAGATGAAAATTTAACCCATCAAAAGATATACCTTTTCGAATGAAAACGTTAGGTAGTTGTGTTGGCACCTGAAAGAAAAACGAAAAAGGCTAACCTGAGTGGAAAATTTGATTCGTTTTCTAATTGACGTTGTGCATTAAACGCACGTTAAAAAAAGGAATTACTCGAACACAACTAAGATTAATTTTGATGTTTCTCTGCCAAAATAAAAGTAAGTAGTATTTTTAAGCGAGATTCTGGCATGGTGCCGTTGTGTACCGCTTTTTGTAATGACCCTTACTCTGTGGAACTTGTATGAGGCGGTCATTCCGCCATTCCCCGCGGGTGAATGCTTAATACAGATTCGACTGTAGCTACAACCATTAGAAAAGTTTTCCCCACCCAAGCCATCCCCATACTTTTGTAATATAACTTTTACCAAGGCGTGAATTTTCCCAAAACTATGCCTTATTTCCTCCCCATGTTAGTTAATTAATTTAGTATTTATTTTTCCTTTCTTTCTTTAGGTTTTGTCAGAATACGTTGGTGGCGGCGATCTCAGTTTGCACCTCAGGAAAGGAGGGATGCCTGTGGCACAGCTACGAGAATACACTCAACAACTTGTGGAAGCCCTGTGCTATCTTCACAGCAGGGCTGTGGTCCATAAGGACTTGAGGGTGAGTGAAACAGAGAGGTGCTTGTTTATTAATTCGTTACACATTCTTCCTGAAATTATAACTTTTTTCCCATGCGATTACCTGTTGTTCTAGATTCACTCCTTCCGTTTCGTTCACAGTTATCTAGTTGCCGCCTTGACTCTGACGGAAATATTCGACTGGCCGATTACAGTGTTGGGAAAAGGTGAGTGTTCTTTAATAGCTAGATTTCATGAAATTCGTGTTCACATAGCAGATCTGTTGACTATTTGTACTAAAGGTTCAACTCGATGTAAATCGCCTTTAGTTAAGTGGTGCGCATATATATATATATATATAATTCCTGCAAATGATGAACAGTTAACTAAAAACCTACCAGTGGATCCCACCAGTTGAAATATTACCTCTCGTTTTTTTTTGGCCATAAGAAACATCTTAGTTTTAACGTTTTTTTTTTTCTTCGGTCCATTCTTAGTTTGCTTTTTTTATTCCTGTATGTAATGATTATTATAGATGAAGTATCTTTAGGGTCGAAAGATTGTAAATTCATTGGAGCACTTTGTTAAAGTCAAGGCTAACATTGCTCCATTCCTCCACATCCCCTCCCATTTCCCTTCCCCCTCCCCCTCCCCCCTGCATAACCACGCCTATCTCGGCTCCCAGTAACGCTAGTTAAATTGATGCTGTGATGCCCAGTTTGGATAAGTTTAGTTTTACGTCTGTCAAAGAAACAGCTTAGTTGTTGTTACAATAGCTAAGAAGTTTCCGTAATGTAGACATGAGATTGATTGTGTTCAAATGATATTTTAGGTTGTCGGATCTGTACCAAATGTATGGCGGGAATGTGAAAGAAACACAAAGTGCCCCTGCAGACGAAAACAACAAAATAACTTCTCGTTATGGAAAGAAAGGAGATGTCTACAGTTTGGTAAGGAATAGCTTCGTGAAGTCTTAATCATGGGCCTTTGAAAAGCATGGTATCTCTGTTTTTCTTTTCTTAGCTTCATTCCCAGTTTTGAGTGACACAATTCATCTGTGACACGCTTTCCCTGCGCGTGGAAAAGCTTTCTCTTCAGGGTATGTCGAAGAGAGACGGAAGGGGCGAAACAGTACGAAGCTGCAAGCAGAACTAAGGGCGGAGCTTAGGGTTTGGGTTAGAGTTAGGTTTAATTCCAAGCAGAAAAAGAAAAAGAAATTGAACTAAACACGCAAACAAGCGCACAAAAATGATCGATAGGCTTAGCGTCACTCACTCCAACATAGAAGAGGCATTGAGGATGCTGAACCCACTTGAGAGTAACCAAGATTATAACTTAAAGGCTTTTTTTTTTTTTTTTTTCTCAAAAGGGCCTACTTGTACTGTCTTTGGCTGTCGGAGATGTAATATTTGGAGACGTGAAAGAAATACCTGCTTCATTGCCGTCGGAACTGCGAGACTTCCTTTCCAAGTAAGTGATAGATCTAAATTCTTACAAAGTGTACTCATTTTTCATGTATAACAAACTTCAACAATTCGCTATTACTTTGAAGTAGTAGTTGAGCTCGTTAGCACAACTTTTGAGAAATGGTGGTGACAAAGTTGATGCAAGAATATGTGTACGTACTTTTTATAATTTTTTAATCTTTTTTCAATACGTACTTTTTTTCAATCCTTCTTCTTCACAGTTGCTTAAAGACCGAAGAAAGAAACCGTTGGTCCGCATCTCAGTTACGCGAACATTCATTTTTAACCCCAGTCGTATCCGGTAGTTTAGCGAACCACCAACAGGAAGTTGGGAAGAGCAATGGAAACGCCGGGGATGATGGGCCATCGCACCTGATTGACCAACCGGATCGCGAAGAGCCTATGTCCAACTTCTCATTCTTCTCGGGAGTTCCCGGAAAATCCCGAGTGAAATGCGAGTATGAGGAGCTGCAGTTTCTCGGAAAAGGAGGTTTTGGAAATGTCATCAAGGTATACTTGAGCTTTTAGTATCAATTAAACTTGCAAGGACGAGAACGAGAACACCGTAAAAATCTAGATCTAAATAATGCTTGGTTTCCATTGGCAGGATCGACCGTACCTTTCATAGGAGTCATGGTTGTGTTAGTATGATGGGAACACACACAAAGCATGCAAAGATACATTTTTCATGTGCCAATTTCTTTATTAGCTACGTTCATTGGCTAAAAAAGAAAGAGCGACAGTAGCCTGCCATGAAGGAATCTGTTGTTTTTGTGTCTTATCTCTAGCCTGGGACAAAGAAAAATTTCGAGGCCCCACGATAAATCAAGCAACAGACCTTTCGGATTCCGCTTCAGAGTGCTGTACTCTACTAATGACTGGGCGACCATCAAGTTTATATGTGATATTCAATCGCCATACTGCTGGGATGAGCAATGTCGAAATCCCCGCGTGGTTAAATAGAAATAGAAAGTTGCTGAACTTTAAGCTCGTTACTGAAGTAAAGAAAGACTCAAGAAGTTTATTCGCCATTCAATTTAAATATTTGTCGTTATTTCATTTATGTATTCTTTATTTTTTGCAGGTACGAAATAAGCTGGACAACTGCCTTTATGCTGTGAAGCGGATTCCTCTGAATCCAAAGAGTACTCAGTTAAACAAGAGGATCATGCGTGAAGTACAGCTGATCAGCCGCCTGAATCACGAGAATGTCGTTAGGTGAGGATGTAATAGGGAGTTTAAGAAACGACAACGGCGACGCCGTGGACAACATTGATTTAACAATGAACTTATATTTTACCTACGAATCTCGCAATACTCTAAAGTCATTTAGTTTGTTTCTCACTATCAAAAGCATATTGAAAATGAATATGGAACGCAGCCTTAAATTATGAATAGAAATTTAAGAAATTAGCCGTCGTCGTTCACGTTCTTCAGACAACACAGAGTTTGGTCATTTCATGTCACTGCTTTGCGGAGAATGCAAAGAAATTTACAAAGATTTATGACGCACGTCGGTGTACAGTCACTGCTGTGCTCATGAAACCTTTTTTTTTAGTGACGTTCCTGTTTCCATTGCCTTCGTGGTTTTCTTAAACTCCCTTGTGAAATCATTACAGGCGGAGTTCGCGTTTACGCACAAATCGTGCGTATAGATACGCAACAAACTTTCGTGGGACATGTAAACACAAAGTGAATCTGCACAAGGGAAATGATTTGAAATTAAAAAAAGTTCTAGTGAGAATAGTAGGAAAAATACCACTGAGTTAACACATTGTTTAGTACAACCACATTACAGGCTGGATTTAATTTTTTTTTAAAATTCCTAGAAAGGAGAACGAGCAAAGTGATTACGGGAGGGCATTTTGAGTGTGGGTGAATTTTGCTTGGTCCTCCTTTAAGCAAGTGCCTCTTTTTACGTCTGTAGCTGGATGGTTTTACAAGTTCTAATAACTACTGCTAGTGTGGGAAGAAGAGTCGCATTGAGTTGGTAAAGTGGTTGTCGTAAAGGAAATTTGACAATGTGCAATATACGGCGCTTTAAAAGGGAAACGGGCGCAACTCATAATAAACTAATCTGTAATGTATAAATCTATTAAAGCTGCATTTTAGTGGGAGAACGCTTAGCTCTCCAGCCAATCTACCAGCATTCCACTCTAATTATCGACAACAGATAACCCAAATCAAATTTAGCATGATAGTAAAAAGAACCCATCATGAAGCAGGTAAACCACTTGGCCGTTAGTTGGCTATTGTCGAAGAGTCTGGCTCGGGACCATTAAAAAACAAATTTAATAGATGCTTACGGCGAGACTCGAACGCGGGACATCCGACCAGCTTAGAACTCGTGGCTCACGCTGCCTTCTTAACAGTTACATTTTCCCTTCTGTAGATATTACTATTCCTGGATCGAAATCGCTGAGGAACAGCAACAGGAAAAGGTTCAAACAGCAGACGGGAAACCTCACAAGGACGTGCCATCATCTGTTTCATCTGAAGAAAGTCTAATGAAATTCAATAAGATCGAAGCGCCAAGTGTGAGAGAAAGTAGAAATGACGTAGAAGAATCTTGGTGGCAAGACGACGCAAAAGGGAAGAGCAATGAATCAGATTCGTCTTCAAGTGATTCGCAGGAATCGATTCGTAGTCCAAGTAAATTATCGTCATCTAAGAGTCACAGTGTGTCATTCTTTAATAGCAAGTCTGAGTCGTCTGAAGGAGTGGTGTTTAAAGGAAACATTGAAGCGTCGGTTCTTCAGTTTGGAGATCTGTTAGATACAGAGGTAAGGTGGTCTTCAAAAAAAAAAATAATAATAGTAATCAAAAAAATTGGATTATAGTCGTGGCGCTTTTCTTTCAAGTAACTGCTAAATAAGATAGAAGTCTGATGCGGCTTTACTTCTGCAACCTTGTCGTTCCGTCCGATAAGGGTGACTACCCTTTGCTTTAAGCGTAAAATTGGAGGGGCTTTGTAAATCAAGAAATGTGAAAGTGGTTTAAGACATGAGTGGCTAAGAATAATCCTTGGTTTTTTTGATAAACAACCAGAAATGTTTTTGTCGAGCCTCCATGTCAAACGCTGGTATGAAAACATATTTCAGTTGAAATACACCTGCAGTCTACTCCGCTTTGAATTCTCATTAGTTAACTAAAAAAAGAAAAAAGAAAAAAAAGGGGGCTCAGTAAAATTTAAATATGTCCATTGCAGGATACGTTTTGGTAATCGTTACAAGTACAGAATACATTAGCTGAAGCTCGTGATCACAACGTTACGGGATGCTTCGGGAATAAACATACACCGGCCTTATTTATTATTATTTTTTCAAGTCAGAAGATTCTGATGAAGGAGTGGAATGGCAAGAGACTGGAAGCGAGTCCAGTGCCGAACACTTAGGACTGCAGTACCTGTACATCCAGATGGAGTACTGTGAGATGAGCACCTTAAGGAACCTTATTGACGAGGGCTTGCATAAAGATAAGGAGCGAATTTGGAGGCTTTTTAGAGAGATCGTTGAGGGCCTGGTACACATTCATACTCAGGTGATGCGCAAGTCCTAAATCAATATGTCACATGCGTGGTGTAATGTGCTTAGAATTTCCTAAGTTAGAGCAATGTTCAATTCATTGTCCTATATATACGTGTCAGCCGCGAAGGTCAACCTCGGGTTCTTTTCAGAACAGTGCTAGCAGATCAGAACGTGGAATCCAAACGCCTCAGATTTGATTCCTCGTGAGCGAGTCAGATGTTTCGCTGTTCCACGTACGGGGCAAAACGGATAACATAACGCTTTCTTTATCGCTTTTTTCTCTTTGCTGCACAGGGCATTATTCACCGGGATCTTAAGCCCGTAAACTTGTTCCTAGACTCTCTCGGCCGCATCAAAATAGGCGACTTTGGCCTCGCAACCACGCACGGCATGACACGCGGAGGCATGGACACTGACGGCCCAGATTCAATTGCTAATGGCCAGTCTCTCAAGGTGAACTCAAGCACTAAAGAGAGTATGACGGGCAAAGTTGGTACGACGCTTTACGTCGCTCCGGAGTTGGGAAAACGGTCTGGCGGCCGAGTGAAGTACAGTCAAAAGGTTGACTTGTATAGTTTGGGGATTATCTTCTTTGAGATGTGTTACAAGCCTTTAACAACCTCTATGGAAAGGGTTAAAGTTTTGGGAAATCTGCGAACGGTAAGTGCATGTTTACCCTAGCGCTACAATCATATAAAATCGGAAGAAAGTTGTAATTTTCTCGCCCACAAGGAGAGATGAAAATAGTCTAAAGGGAGTTCATATGATCTACTTTCAAAGGTTTCAGGGTGAATAGGCTACTCATCGTGTTTTATCTTCATTTTCCTGAGCCTAAATTGAAAAGGAAGTAATTATGCTGAACAATATTCCAAGTTTGTAATCAAGCCTTAGAGGCGACAAAGTCGTAGGTCTTTTTATTCTCGAGCATTAATTTCGCTTTTCATCAACTTTTTCGGTGTCCTGTTTGTTTCCTTATTAGGAAGGAATCATCTTCCCGACTGATTTTGACCAGAAGGGCCGCCTCAAACAAATGATCGTCCTTAAGTGGCTCCTCAAACATACCCCTGAGGAACGCCCTACTTCACAAGAACTACTTCAAAGCCAGTATGTTCCACCTAAGATTGAAGATGGTCAGTTGGACGAAGTGCTCAAACATACGCTCGCGTCTACGAACTCTACTCGCTACCAGCGTATGATTAAGGCCATGTTCTCGCAGAACGTTTCCTCAGTTCAAGACATAACTTACGATGTTGACGTTTACACGGGACAGGTTTCACCACATGCTATCCTTGTGCAGCAGATGGTTCACGAAAGCGTAAAATCCGTATTTTTGAGACACGGCGCGTTACGGTTAAGAACGTCACTTCTTGCCCCTCGCACGCAGTTATTTGAACAGCTGGAATTAGCTGTTAGCGTTATGGACCACAGTGGCACGCTTGTCACGCTCCCTTTCGATCTCAGGATACCGTTTGCGCGTTATATCGCGCGAAATGGGGTCGTGAACATGAAAAGGTTTGACATCGGATGCGTGTATCGTGACAAGAAGATTCTAGGCGCCCACCCCAAGGAACTTTACGAGTGTGTATTCGATATCGTCACAAGCTCGCCGGAAGACCTTGTGCCCGACGCCGAAGTTTTATTGGCGGTATTTGAGATAATAAACGAGTTTCCTTCGCTTGGTTCCCGTAATTATTACATCAGGATGAATCATGCACGTCTTTTGACGTGTTACCTGACTTCTGTAGGTATATCGGATGAGCGACAGGCCGAGTTGATAGCAATTCTGAAGGAAACTCGCAGCGAGAGGGACCGAAATGTTCAGATCAATTTGTTTGTTGAGAGCTTGCAGTTAAGCGATCACGCAGCGACGGCACTTTGCGAGTTCCTTAACTTCGAAGGCCCTGTGAATAAATTACGCGAGCATCTGATTGGTACTATGAAGCGAAAATCTTGGGTGGGCCCGTCTGCGCGGCAAATTCTACACGATCTGGAGGCGATCACGGGGCATGCTCAAACATTCAAGATTGATCTTCCTGTGGAAGTCAAGACATCTATGGTTTATAACCACCAGCATTTCTCAGGTTTGATTTTCCAGTTTGTAGCCGCAAACAAGCGGAAACGGAAGCGAGGGGGCGTTGATATTCTGGCCGCTGGAGGACGATACGACGAGCTAATAAACCATTTCCGCCGGGGAGGAGAAGCTTCTCATCCCAACCCTGGAGCGGTGGGTGTCAGTATCGCAATTGAAAAAATTGTAGCCGCTGTTTTGGAAGAAGAAGACGTTAGTAGTCTGTGTCCTTATGATGTTATGGTTTGTTCAGTTGGGAGTAACCCAATGCAGACCGGGCGCATGGGTATTGCACACGATTTGTGGGAATGTGGCATCAAAGCAAATATCTGTTATGATTCAAAAGACATGGTATCTCTGGAAGAGCAACAGGAGTTTTGTAAAAAAAGTGGAATTCAACATATGGTGGTGTTGAAAGAGCAGGATGGTGAACATGTGAGAGTGAGTGGATTGGAAAAAAATTGTTGCATTTCGTTTTCATACATAGTTTGTCAATAAGCTTGTCCTTCCTTCCATATTCTGTTGTTAGTTTTTGCAAATTGCATTTAGTCACTGTTAAGTCATTTATCTCGCAGGTGCGATCTTTTGACAAAGAAAAGCTCACCGAGTCTCGCGTAAAGAGAGATGAACTTGTGGCCCATCTTCAAGCGAAGTTCTCTACAAGGCTTGAACCGACTGAGTCCTCTGCGCCGTTGGGTAATAAAGGGGCCAACACGCAGAGTGGTAACGAGACGAGTTCCACAGTTGTTCCAGAAATGAAGGTCTCATTTAACACTCAGGAGAAGTGGGCTTGGAACACAAAGCGGAGATACGAAAGCTTGATGATGTCCAAGATTAAACCTCTTCTGACTCACATCAGTTCTAAGAATGCCGTGGAAGTTATTGCGGTGAGTCAGGGGAATATGTCGTTTTAAGTGTTGATTTAATGTTTGACTTTAAATTGTACTTTTACGTTGGATTTACGGTTGGGAGCGGTACTCCTGTTATATGCTGTGCTGTGCGACGTGTGGTTTCCATCGCAGCTAATGTTTTGGATGTCACGCAACGCTCTTTCAAAGCGAGCATGGCGTGACATCTCAAAGATGAGCTGTTTTTAGGAAGGAGGTAAGTTTATAAGAAACTACGGTGTAGCATCGGTGGGGGGTGGGTTGGGGGGGGCGTATTACAATTGATTTATCAACTGAGTTGAATAATTAAGAGTTTCTGAAGCTGTTGAAAATTCTATAGACTCTCTCGGTAGTTACTTTACTCTATTAACTCATTTGATAAAACCATGTTCTTGTTGTTCTTCAACTCTGATTGGTCAAATTACGTCACATTTCGCTGTAATCACCTTGCTAGAGATGATTACAACAGGGACACCAAATTTGAAAATGATTTGTCACAAAAAAAAAAAAAGAATGTAAATGTTTTGACGTTTTGTCAATCACCTTGCTAGAGGTGATTACAACAGGGACACCAAATTTGAAAATGATTTGTCACAAAAAAAAAGAATGTAAATGTTTTGGCGTTTTGTCAATGTAAAGGTAGACGTCGTTTTAGAAAATTCAACTCTGAAGAGCTCAAAAGATGCTACTAAAAAAAGCCTCGCTATGGTTACTTCCCCCCACCTGTTTTTTTTTCTCTCAGGTTGACCTGCCTGGTACTGTTTTGCGCAACATGTCCGCAATGCTTGATCTGGATGCAAGTCAAGACGCATTTGATGCTAGCGTTGCGACCATTGCGGATAAAACCCCGCGTTACAAGAAATACCTTGGGCGCGTTTGCGACGACATTCGGGACCTTAAAGTATCCAAGAAAGAACCAGTAGTGTTCGTCTATAGTGTAAAAGATGAAATGTTCAAAATATTTTTCTAGTTGGGATTTTTCTACGAATTTACACCCTTTTGTCAAAGCTGCACTTTTGTGTCACTCGTTAGATTAGCGCAGGATGGGTCACGCAATCCTTGCGTCGGTAGACAGTGATATGTGTCACGCAACTTCTGTAATGGTAGCTATGACTACAGAATCCCAAATGTATCAAATGATGCTTAAGTACGTGGTTACTAGAATCGTAAAAACAGCTAGTCTTGAAGACATTAAAAGTAAAAGTTTTGTACAACAGTCTAGGAGATAGATTATTAAATAAAATGATTCATCTCTCGATTCTTCGACGTTGTGTGCTTTTGGTTAAAATCACTTTGTGACAATCAGAGTCGGTAAAAGTGTCCTGTACTAACTCTTTGACTCGCTCATTTTAAAATTTGACACAATCTCGTCAAGGACGTCTTACATCCATTCTTACGATTCAAGAAATACGCGGCTTTGCTCAGGGCCTGTTTACATGGAGGTGGGGGACCCTTGGTAGGTGAGGTAACCCGCTTCGCTGTGGTCAAAAAATAGCCCGCGTTTACAACTAATACTCTATTAACGCATAGGTGTGGTTCATACGACACCTACCTGAGATACTTAAAAGAGTTTTACAGCGAGTCCTGCGATCATGATAATGCTGTCTTGCTCTGAGGTCAGATTCTCTTTAGCTGACATATACACTACTCCATCAAAGACCGCTTTTTTTGGGGGGGGGTGTATACTAAGGGGCGCGCGATGTGGCTTATATCACAGTGCTAATACGTATATGTTAACTCTGGGCTGCATGGCCTGTCAGCATGTCGGATGACCACGCTGAATGGTTCCTTGTGGGACTCAACAGCAAATTCCTGGTTTCACCGGTAGCACTTTTTCAGCTTTTTAGCTTAAAATGCATCTCTCGTAATGATAGGGTGACCAATCAGAATGCCAAGCCTGTCGCTGTCGCTGCGGTTGAAGACTGCAGGTCGGATTGGGTTGTAGCTACCGTTGAAGTGACGGAGTTGAAATCGGAAATCGAAAAAGCGGTCGTGGGACTGCTTCGATGGAAGTCTGCGGTATGGAGCCAACGACAGTTGATGCAGCAGCTTCTAAAGTGGCAGTGGAGTCGAGCCAGAATTGGAATAGCTTACTTGTTGCGTTAGTAGCAGACTGAGAGCGGCATATGCTAAAGTATATTCATTTTCTCAGATGATGTGATAGTGGAGGCAAGGTAACTGTATGGCTTTGAAGGCGAGTCTACGACAGAGAAGGCTGCTTGCCTTACATTTTGCTGCAGTGCACTTTTACTTATGTTGCAGTTTATTTGAAGGCACTTGAGTTTCACGTGCAATACCTGGCTGACGTGTTCTGGCGACAGTGGATTCGGGCGTACCTTCCCTCACTCCAACAAAGGCAGAAATGGAACCATGCTACCCGTAATTTGCAGTTGGCAACGTCGCGCTCTTGTTGCACAAGAAAACACACAGAAGTTCCTGGCCGCTTGGGCGTATCTCGGAAGCTTTTCCAGATCAGAATGATGGTCTGGTGAGGAAGATCTGATTTCGCTCCCAACATAAGTTACTTCGCTCCATGTAGGAAACTAAGGTAAAGGAAGCAAAACTAAGTTATCTAAATTGATAGTTCATTAAATGACGTGCATATCTTACCGAACAATTGATTAACATCGCTCGTGCGCTTGAAATAAATCCGAGCTACGCAGAAAGAACTTATAAAGTCTCATGAAAGGGACCCACGAAGTGTAATCCACTTTATTAATTAAAGATGGCGGATATCAGTTTCCTTACATCAAACAGCAAAAAAGGCCACACTGGATAGTATTGGTATTTCAATGATCTTTTTCAATACACTTCAGACTATAACGTTATATTTTATCCCACGATCATTTGTTCCATTATTGTAATATATTCATCCAGAGCTTGGTGGCTAATCCGAAGGACAGAGTGAATACGATGTACTCGAATCGTCGCAAGACATATCATCACCTATAAACTTTAAAGATCGTTAGTAAATAATAGATCGTTAGTAAGTAATACTTCACTTTACAACATGGAGCGAAGTAACTTATTTAATGGAGTGATCTAACTTTCGAGTGGAGCGATCTAACTTTTGAGTGGAGCGATCTAACCACAGTGCGATCTAACCGGATACCCTTTTTTTTGTCTTCGGATCCACACAGAAGCAACGCTAGACCTTTTTAATTCAGTTGTCCGAGGAAAGTGGCTGAAAAATGTCAGACAACTTCAATTCAAAGTAAGTAAATGCTTAAGAGAGGATGTCAGCATCCATCGAACAAACTTGAAATATTGTGGCAAGTCGCCCAAAATTCGTTTTCTCTCCTACTTTCATATTTTGTAGCCCAATATGTTCTAATAATTGTGGTGTAGTTTTTTTGTGAAAATATATTTTAGTTTTCGAGAAATGACTTTTTTCGTTCGACCGCTCAAATATGCAAATTGTCACCGTGAATATTACCAGAGTTGTGTGACCTCATGTAACGAATGTACTAGACCTACGGTATTTCTGTGAACATAATCCTTTGTTTTATCATCTAAACTTAATCCCCTGTCGTTATTGAAGCTGGCAAAGAAATATTTATTTTTTGGTGAATATTTTTGTCCGACATACTTTTCCTATGTCGAAAAGTAGCATCAAAACAAAGACAGTTTTAACAATGACCGATATGACACAATCTACTGAGCTTCAAGCTTTTAAAAGACCAAAGGATGGTTATAAAGTTACTGTAAAAATTTCCTTGTGTATTTGTGTTGTTCTATCTTGAGACGAACTCAAATTCCGGCAAAATTTACTTGATAGCGACTATGAAATATACATGGTGCGCCTACTTGTCGCCACCGTTAACTGGCATAAATCACTACAATTTGTAAAAAAAAATATATATATATACAACAAGTGTTACGAGTAATTGTTGTAAAAATAAGCTTCTAGAAATTTCCTGACTGCTGAGTCATGCCAACTTGCATACGATAGAACTTTCCAGAACATTTTATCAAGTCATACATTTACTAGGTAATTCTACTAAAATAATTCTTATGTAAGCGTCTGGAGTGTTCCAGAACACTTTGTGAATATATATAAAGACTCGCTTATATAGTAGTGGTGGTTGTTGTCGTCGGAGGGACGCCTGTTTTAAAAGCTATACCGTATGTATGAGTTACAGGGGATGATTGCTCATTTCAAGGAACTTTGGAGACAGCAGTGAGATTGTGTTAGTGGTGAGCTTGGATATAAACTGTGTGGGCTTAATTACGTTTATTAACGATAATTACTGTACTGCTTCAAGGAGTCGCTTCTTGTTAAAAACATTACTCGCTGTTAAAAAAGTAGTTGAGTTTGTGGGACTGTTGTGTTTTTCGGTTGGGTAGATTGTACTGTAACACAGGTCAGGATAGTATGTGGAACTTCTGGTGTGTTTTTCTTCAGGCGGCTTTAGTAGGCACCTCCAACGACACTTCAGATTGCCAAATGCCCTTTCTATCGTTATCCTGCTCTTGCCTAAAATCTTATCGAATTTGGCTTGATTTCGATTAAGGTTACGAGAATGGGGATAAGTACTAACCAGCCAGGGTAGTGAGGGGTAAGCAGATCAGGAGGGGGCGCACCGCTACTTCATCAGAGCGTTTCACTGGCTCAGTCAAAATAAGGTTGTTTCCGGCCCTTAGGTACAGTGTACTAAGTCGCGAGATTCTGGCATCGTGAATACTACCAGGTCATCCTGTGCTGACGTCTATGAATTTATCAGCAGCATCGACTACTCCTTGCAAATTAATTGAATAGTTTTGTTTCCCGTTGAAATAGTCTTCACGGTTAACCTGAAGTGCTTTTATGGTGATGTGGGAACCATCTATTGCTCCAACAACATTTGGAAATCCAGCTATACTTTCCACCCTTCTCATTGCTTGTGCAGCATCAAGGGGATCATCTGGGAACCGAATAAAATCATATTTGTGGCGTATTATAATGCTTCCATGAAGTTTTCACATATCTTTGTTACAGTAGATTTCCCTTGTCCGAAGGTTGTTCCTGTCGTTCCATGGAAGTTACTGGTTCCCAGTCTCCATAATGCAATTGCCTCGCGCTAGTTCAAGGTGACAGCCTTTCGGAAGCGAGTATATTGCTTTGAAAGGTCTGGTCCATCAAGCTGGCAGATGTAATCAAATGTCTCCAGAAAAACACGGAAGTCATTTTTCCACAAGGCAGACAAGACTTGATTCTGATACATCTCTTTAAACCAACCTTGTGGTCTTGGATATATCCACGCTACTCTTCTTCGCCGCGCAGAAGCTTATCTTCGTCTTCTTATTCTTCTTGCGAGGAGAGCAGTGAATATTTATTTATATGGAATATTTTTTTCCAGACAAAAGTCACGTAAATCCGCTTTTAAAGATTCCTCATTTAAAATATTCCCCATTCCCCATTCATCCATTCCCCATTCCCCGTTCTCTCATTCTTTCTTCCCCATTCTTCGTTTCTCCATTCTTCGTTTCTCCATTCTTCGTTTCCCCATTCTGTGTTTCCCCATTCTTCGTTTCCCCATTCCCCGTTCCCCATTCTTCGTTTCCCCATTCCCCGTTCTACATTCCTCGTTCCCCTTTCTGTGTTTCCCCATTCTTCGTTTCCCCATTCTTCGTTTCCCCATTTACCGTTTCCCCATTCTTCGCTTCCCCATTCTCCGTTTCCCCATTCTTCGTTTCCCCGTTCCTCGTTTCCTCGTTTTCCCGTTCCTCGTTTCCCCGTTCCTCGCTTCCCCGTTTCCCCGTTCCTCGCTTCTCCGTTTCCCCGTTTCTCGTTTCCCCGTTTCTCGTTTCCCCGTTTCTCGTTTCCCCGTTTCTCGTTTCCCCGTTTCTCGTTTCCCCGTTTCTCGTTTCCCCGTTTCTCGTTTCCCCGTTTCTCGTTTCCCCGTTTCTCGTTTCCCCGTTTCTCGTTTCCCCGTTTCTCGTTTCCCCGTTTCTCGTTTCCCCGTTTCTCGTTTCCCCATTCTTGGTTTCCCCATTCTTGGTTTCCCCATTCCTCGTTCTCCTATTCCTCGTTCCCCCATTCTTCGTTCTTCCTTTCCTCGTTCCCCCACTCCTCGTTCTCTCATTCTTCGTTCCCCCACTCCTCGTTCTCTCATCCCTCGTTCCCCCACTCCTCGTTCTCTCATTTCTAGTTCCCCCACTTCCGTTCCCCCACTTCCGTTCCCCCATTTCTCGTTCCTATATTTATCGGTCCCCCATTCCTCGTTCACCCATTCCTCGTTCCCTCATTCCTCGTTCTGCCATTCCCCGTTCTGCCATTCCCCGTTCTGCCATTCCCCGTTCTGCCATTCCCCGTTCTCCCATTCCGCGTTTCTTCATTCCCCGTTGGCCTATTCCTCATTCTCTCTTTTAAAGATAGCCCTTAAAGTGAAATCGGTCATGGCGGCAGCCCGGTACGCACATTGTGGGAACAAAAAGGGATTAAAAGGTCCTCAATCCCAAGCATTCCTGAATCAAGGACTACATGTTATGCAACGTCTAGCCATCCATAGCAAATTCAACCAACACCTATTCAAGAAGAACAGGAACAACTTAAAACTGCACTAATTGAAAGTCACATGAACACTATTTATCAACCCGCACCAGCCTCTGATGATGCAATAATTTTTACAGCTGTAGAGGAAACTGAGAAACGTCCCCTTTCAGATGCTGCAAGTGCTCCAATAGACTTATCTGCATGTATGGAAAGCCAAGAACACCACTATTTTTAGTAATATTTTGGGAAGGTTTTACGTTTTATTGATCACTGATGTTTACAATTACTATTGAGCTGGTATGGCTTGTACGTTTACAGTTTAAAACGGGGAATCTTTAAAAGCGGGAATCTTTTCTCTCTAACGACATTTCTCATCGCTGCCACAGTTGTCCCGCCATCCAAAGTACAATACGTATTGAGATCTGCTTTGATTGATCTGTAGCTTTTGGAAGGTTTTTCCTTTTTCAGTAATCATATCGTTTCCACATCCTCTGGCTTGAGTTGACAAGGGTTTCCAGATTTCTTTTTCGCGGACAAATGATCCCAGTTTCGCAGACTGTTTTCCATAAGTTTCAAACGAACTGACCCGCGGCTCGATATTGATCGGCAACTTCCTTGAAATACCCTCCAAAATACCCTGATGTTGGATCCCCACCTTCAACTAAAATGGAATCGATTATCACACCCCTTCGGCTACCGTCTACGCTTTTACCACAGATATAAGACCTACCTTGTTTGTTTATGGAAAGACCCACCACCGTTTGATTTTCAACAATGTGAAGGAATGGGATCGCGTGCGCTTGCGTTTGAGGCGTCAGGGATAGGTCACGTGGGCTTAATTCAAATATGTATCTCTCCAGCGGCAACTGTTTCGCGCGTCTCCGAAAAAGAGTCTACCTGTTTTCGTTAGTAAAAGTGGAATGTCTGAGCTTACCTGCTTTGTCATAAAATTGCAGTTTGATTGACAAAATTGGAACAAGAAGCCTTCTGGAAATTGTTAAGTCAACAACCATAGTCAACTTTTGTTTACTTTCTTTTACTATAACAAAAGCCCGTAACCACAGGAAAATTCTTGGCGCGACCTCAACCATTGGGCTTTGAGGAGATTGTATGTAATAAAACTCTCGACTGCACAAGATATTTAATGCGATTGAAATGGAGGAAAGTTGCATCGAACGACAGGAAGAGGAACTTCAAGTTCTCCATGCTATTTTCATGGACAACTTCCAAGATTTGAGAGAAGAGGTAATTCATGTATTAAACGATTTACTTAATTGATTAGGGATGAAGTCTTGGTAACTTGCCATAAGCAATAGGGAGCTGTTTACGATCTTGCCCATAATCATACCGAAGAATCATACAGTAGTTCAGGTTTAGTCTTTTGAAATACTTAGGAAATCGCCTGGAGCATAAAGCATAGACAATGGATATCAAGACAACTCAGAAGGGGTATCAAGACTCGTTTGTTAGGGAATAAGATGCATTAGGTCACACTTGTAGTGTGTTGGCCTGGCCATCATAATAGTCTCAAAGACTAGTATTTTCAAAAAAAACACTATATATGGAAGCAATGAAGCTCAGACCGCATTTCCTCTTCAAATGTGCCAAAAGAATGAAACAATAGCGTAATTAAGCGACCTCAAGCGGCAGCATCGACAAGTGTATTCTATTTGTTTTGACGTGTCAAAAAAGTCCAAAGAACGATTGAAAACATTTCATGCCTTCAAGTTTTTTCGCTCAATTTTTTCAATTTTTACTTGTATTTATCAAATTAAACAGAGCATTTTCAGAGCTTTAAAAAGAGACCTTGAATGAGCATATTCGATAATTGTAGGCGAAAGTTTCGTAGTTTACTTCTTGTTATTGGCATTTTAATTTATGCACAGGCATCTTTGACCGGCGCGCGAGAAGCATGAATTCCAAAGAATGGCCGCAGACATTTTATGCATTCAAGTTTTTTTCGCCAAATGTTTTAAATTTTAAGTTTTGCATAAAATAAACAAAGGGCATTTTGCGAGCTTTCTAGGGAGACCTTTGAACGAGGAGAGTGTGAAGCGTGTTTGCAAGTCGTGCACTCGCGAACATTTCGATAGGCGCATGCTAGATCTCAATCGAAATTTACAAATGTCCGGTCTAAGAAAATATATAGCTTCAAGTCTGACAGCTCTTAGCACATTTTTACGAATCTGAAATTCATCAGAGGCCTTTGAATACAATTGTGTTTGTGGGATGGGTGCGCTAGCGAGCCGTTTTTGTCAATGAACTCCAAACCTCTGTTATTTACATCTAGGGCTATTGTTATTGTATGTTGCGTTTTATTGCTGTAGACGCAAATTTTCGGAACTGAAGCTATTGTTCGTTTTTGAACTATAAACAAAACAAAATTGTCACATGTCATTCAAGGGACGTTCCGATTTCTATAGCTGTCTTACATTTCCGAGTGAAAGTGAAATCCGACGAGAACCTTAACAATTGCATGAATATATGCATACTTGAGTCGACGCGAAGTTTTAATGTGCTGACAAATCAGTTATGGTTGCTGCTCTTTTCAATCTTGCTCAGCAGCTTGGCTGTACGTCTTCTTCACGCTTCATCGCTCTGGCTCGCCTCTCTTTTTTCCACATCTTGACAATCTCTCAAAGCTAGTTCGGGGAGTTACTCGAAAAAGTATTTTCTGAAATAATGAGGTTTTTATCGCTATTATTGTTATTTTTCAATAAGCAGGGCAAGATCTACTTGCGTTCTGCATGTTGTGTTTTTTTTCATATTTGTTGTACAGCTATAGCAGTAATAAAAAGTAACTTATTTCTAGATAATTTTTTCCAAATCTTTAATCCTTGAGGGTTTTTGAACTGACGTATAATTTCTCTCTATGGCATCACTGCTGAAGCAAATATTAGTCTCATGAGGAATAATTCTTCACATTGCCCTAAGAAGAGTTTCAAGAACTGTATGGAGAATAAACATGCTGATCTTAAGGTGTAAAGGATTTAGTCAACTTAGTTTGAAAAACCTACAACCTACCTGTCATTCTAAAATTGCAGCAAAAGCATTATTCAGTTAAGAGTTAAGAGTTCCCTATTATGTAGCTTGAATAACCGAGAGAAATTTCAAATTCTGAAGATATTTTGATGCAAAGAGGGTTCAAATGATAAATGAGAGTGAAAATACCAAGACTTTTAGAACAAGGTTTATTGAGAAAGTGGAGATCTCTTGCAACTGGGTAAAATTTTCTGACTAAACTGCAATAGCCTGGGCTCTTTTTCGTTCAGCGGTGGAAGCGATATTCAATATGTCCTCCCCTTAACTTAACACTGTTCTAGTGTTACTGTATTTCTCAGTGAAAACCCTGCATTAACGAACATTGTGTTTGTCTGTCTAAAAAGCCTGATGAACCTCCGAAGGTTTGTTTAAAGTTGACTCCATTTCAAAGTGTTGCGGCCAAGGAAGTCTATGCCAGAGTTGATTTGATCATACAGTATACAGTGGATTATCCTAATCAATAAGTATAGAATCCTTTTAATTTGTTTACAATCGTAAGGAGATAAGGGACGAAAACAAAGCATTTAAAAACACAAGGGATCCCAGATTAAGACAGTTCTATGACTGAGGTTCGATTTCTTCTTACTTCTTACTTTTTTATCATTATATAAAGAGTATTCTTCTGCAATTTTTTTTACATAACTCTTCTGAAACCTATTCCCAAAGACTAGTCAACAAATGTTTGGATGTGCAGTAATTACATATATGTAAGCAGTTCTAATTGTGTGGTAGCCCGTTATTAGTATGTAGTCTAATATGAGGTATTAAGTCTAAGTATGAAGTAGAAAGTATGTTGTCTAAAAGTGTATGCACCTTTCCGTTATTTGGATTATAGTATTGTATAATATTATTAGTATTATTAATTATTAGTTAATACTTAATACTAATATAATTATAATATAGTTAACACCTAACTATTTAACTCCCAGAACTGATTATCATATAACTTCGCCCTATAAATTATTCCTACATTATTCAGCAAACAGGTGATGAAAATACTCAAATTTACCAGGTAAAAGTTGGTAATCTTGATCTAATACTAAATTATATTAACTTATTTTACAAGGAAATGTGTAGTAGCTGGAGGAGAGGATTAGCAATCAAATTTTTTGTAGTTTGGAGTAGTTTAGATATCATGTCTGTGTAACATGGTTGGTCAGTTATGTTTCTAGTGCATGTTGTTTTACAGCCTATTAAATTCATTTTCATATTGTAAAAAGTCTTCTAAATAACTATAACTAATAATAACTATGTTTTATTTTACGAATCTTTCAAATTTTGTCATAAACTTGATCAGTTGATAAAAGGACTTAGTGTCCTGCGATCAACTCTATAATTATTATACCTTTGATTAACAAAACAAAATTCCCACTTCTGATTTTGCTAATTAATATTTTATGGCAAACAAAACTGGATTTCACAAGTTCCTATTACCATTCTATTTAATGGGAGTTTGACTAAGTGTTAAAGTGAAAAGCTAACCATTTAAGGCTGGTAAGGCAGAAAAGGTTACCCATGGGTAGTGCTGGTTCTTGCATCATGATGATAGATTGCTCTGTGTCATTTTTAGGAGTCCAAAGCTGTCTATGTGCAATGCTGAAGGTATTTCAGAGGAAGATGTAAATAAGCTTCAAACTGAGCTTTGCAAAATGGCTGCTGATCTTGTTGGTGAGGTGAGCTATACATGTACTGTACTTTTATGTTAAACACATCGACAGTGCTTGACAGTTTCTTCATTGTTCTAAGTCAAATGTGCGCTGTTTGGAAGTGACAAGGAAGTGAAGGGTTCTGTGGCCATAGATGAAAGTTACTATATTTATGCATATAATTAAAACAGTTTCAGCATATATACACAAAATTTTCTGGTGAAGTCTGCAAGTACCATTTTGTCAAAAAGTCGCCTTTTGGCGACCTTTAATTGTAAAATGGTTGCCATAAATTAGAATAATTTTGGTCGCCGATTGGCGATTTTTTTTGAAAGTTTAGTTGCCAAGTTGCCATATATATTCATTTTTCACTCAAATTAGTCGTATAAGCTGGAAATCACACATTCATTAATAAATTAGCATATTTTTTAATGCTACCTCTTTAACTCCCACATGCGATCCACTTGTAACTTCTCTCTATGGTATCCGTATGTTATCCAGCAAACAGGAAATGAGAATATTAAAACTTATCAGGAAGTATTTTTCCTGATCTAACACAAAATTACTTGAACGAACTTTCATGTAAAAGGAAATGTGTAGCAGCTAAAGGGGAGAATTTTTTTTTTTTTTTTTTTAAAAAAGGGGAGAATTAACAATCAGATACATGTATGATGGAAGTTAAAAAGGGGCTTATGGAAAGTAATTCATGGTTGCATTGGTTTCCCTCACCCTAACCCTAAGATGGTCAACATCATATTTGTGTCTTTCAGATTGTTTTTTTTTTTCTTGGTCTTTTTATGTATACTTAAGTTTCAACAATTTGACTCCTTTTGGTCAGTAACTTTTTTTGTTTTGTTTACATTCTGCTTGGCCTCTTTTATTTTGCTTTGGTTCTCATCGTTCAGTGGAAATGAACTTGAATTTATTTATCAGTCAGTTGTTGATGTTGATCATTGTCATTGTGAAATTTTCTTACTTAAATTTCATATACTGCCTCACAGGTTATGGTTCTGCAATTAGCACACCATGTTCAAACATGTCTTCACCAACACAACAAACCACAGTTATCATTTTATGATGAAATGATGGCTGGCCAGCTTAAAGGGGAGGAGAGACTCCAAGCTGCTGAGCGTCAAAGACTGCAGATGGAGATTGAAGCTAACAAAGAACGGGAAGAAAATGAGGTAAGGAGAATTTGTCCTCCAAAGTTTCTGTAAACTAAGGATTATTTTGCATGCCTTTGTAGGCCTTATCTGTAACATTATGTTCGTCATTTATTAGATCCTTAGAATATAAAGGGTGTGTCACCATAACAACTGGAAGGGATCTTTTAACTCTTTCACTCACAAGATCCCAGTAGTAATTCTCCTCACTGTCTACTATGTGGTTTTTATGATGTTAGGTTGGAGAATTTTATCATATTGGATCAACTAATTGTTCCCTAATTTACATTTGTGTTTACTCTAATCGCTTGTCTGCTTGCTTTTGTATTGATATTGTAAGGAGAAATTCTTTCTTGGTCACTCATGGGAGTTAAAAAGGGAAGATGCTTGGAAGGGGTGAATAAATGAATTTTTGTCAACTCAGGTGTTTCAGCCAATGATTTTCTATTATATGGTTTTTTTTTAGAAACGTAAGATAGAAGAAGAACTACGGAGGAGAGATGAAGCTATGAAAGAGAACAAACGACCGAGAACTGTTGTTATTCAAGTAAGGATTCTGTTATAAAATTAACTTTATTTAGAGCGATATTCTATTGAGTTTCATAAAAACAAGAAAGAAAATCACAATGGGAAATCAAGAGAAGGGAAAATACCCTGAAGATTCCACGAGAACTCAGAGTAATAATAAGCAAACCGTCTAAGGCGCGGGAAAACGCCGGCGACCAAGTCATATTTGATGCCAATTTTGCATCTGATTGGTTGAGAGAGTGGCGCGAGTTTTCTGGACCAGTCACAGAGCAGAGTAAAGCAGAACCAATGCAATTCCGGATTACTTTGGACACTCAATTAAAAATTTCTCTACTGGGCTTAAGACTATGTGCACTTTACTAAATCACTAGGAAAGGAAGACCAAGACAGATCCAGCGACTCAGAGTGCAAAGACAAAAGATCCTGACACCAGCCCAACAAAGGAAGTGCCACTTCAAATAAAACAATGTGGGAGTTCCACGGCACTTACTCAAGCTTTCCCGTCGCCAGAGAAAACAGAGGGAATGCCCTCTGGCAACAATGTCATGAGACGAAGGCGGAGCTCTGAAAGTGTGGATGATGAGTCCTTCACAGGGACACGAGTGATCCACTTCACCAACAGAGGGGGGCATATCGTTTATTGTGGAAAATACCTTGGTAAAAAATACTTGACTGAGTGGGAGGGCCAGATGGGAAACTACATTATTTTGCCCGAATTCATGACGTGTGGACCGAGGGCAGTGAGTTCTGTGCGTCATGACCAAGAGGCAAATGTCTCCCTTCTTGAGCGACATAAGTCTTTACTAAGCTAGGAGGCCTATCCAGCCGTGGCATATGCCGGTTTCCATAGCATGAAGCGAATAGGAGTACTATTCCCCCCAATTTTGTTGTCTATCAAAAAATTTACTCGTGCTTATTAACATCAAATTGCACTCAAAAACCTTGTATATTATTGTTTTTATCGTACGCGGTTGTTTTGACCGAACGCACGGTTTGAATAAATTATTTTTGCACTTGATGCGCGCGCTTTGCTACTACTTAATCATGATAAGTTATCTCCTATTTTTTCATGTATATTATTAATACGTAATCGCATGATTTTTCTCGTGCAATTTGGAAAAATAAGCGCTTGTTAGTTTTTTCAAAGACCACGAATTGCACTCCCCCAACGGGCTCGTGTAATTTTGTTAGTCTTTGAAACAATTTACTCGTGCTTATTTATTACAAATTATACTCGAAATCATGTGATTGCCTACACAAATTGTGCTTCAACCTACATACGAGGCGATTAAACACAAATAAGACGGGCGCGTGCAGAACGACTACCAAAATACTTTTTAAAAAAGAACTTGGCTAGCAGCCATCTCACTCTGTAGAAATCGGCTATAAATTAACGCCCAGATGTTGGCAAGATTGAGAAAGCGAAATTCACTGACAGTTGAAGTGCTGTTCAAAGGCTGGAATACCATTTAGGTGGTAAAAGCATCTTCAAGGAAGAAGCGTGAGTTGGGGCTATTTTGTTTTGTTTCAGGTCAGGGATCATCCGGTTCTAAAGTTTACAATGGCATGAACATTACCATAGGTGATCTTGTGGTGGTGTGTGAATGGATTTTGTCGTCACTTCATGCAGGACCTCAGATGCGACGCACGCTGAGTATCACTGACAACCAGCAACAGGATCCGCAAGCAAGGCTTTTGAAACAGGTCTGGTTATTAATTCAACTACTTCAGGTTTTTATTCTGTGATAAATTTAAATTTTAGAACACACAACTGACGCGGGAACGGGTTATACCACTGAAATTTTTTTGTTTTGTTGTTTGTATTGTTTTCTGTTATTTTTGTTTCGTTTTGTTCCATTTCCTACTAAACGGTATTTCCTTACAAAACAAATGTCACACGACGCAAAATTACAGATTTCCAGCCAAATTAAAAATAAATCTGATTTTTTTGTGCTTTGTTTTCACTCTTAGGTATTCAGTATAGAGCAGGAGACTTTGTCCCTGATCAACTGCGTCAGTCATCCAAACCTGACACACTATTTAGCCGTTAACGTCCAGGAAGAATCTCCTATTGTCAAAGTCCAGGTATTTTTAAGTATAAAGTATTCTAGATATGTATAGTAAATCCTGATTTTTCGCCTATTCAACTTAAGATTACGAGAAAAAGGATTAATTTGGAATATTTCGGATAAAGAGGTCATGGTGTCGGCCCCATCCAAGTGAGAATGAGTTCGCAAAAGTATAGGGCCGATTATATCAACAAAGTTTAGCCGTTTTTTACAAAACCGCGTTCTAAAATATCTTCAACCTAGCTGAATCTTTTATCTCAACATTTATTTTTGTGAACAGTGTCAAGAGGGCCGAAAGCCAATAGAGGAAGGACATTGGTTTAATAAAATCAACCCTCTTATTGGGAATAATTGAGGCCCATTGCTTGCGTAACACCGCGATTTGGGTTAGACCTCTTTGAAATAGGCGGCCTACACTTTTTGGTGCGTTTTTGCTTATTGTCCAGACTAAAACGCCCGAAAAACGTTCATGACAACGACTTCAAAAAAGTATCGCTTTTGGCTTCTTGTGGGAACGGGTGAAACAGCGGCTTTTGAAAACGATGACGTGAAACATTCCCTCGCCTCTATTCACGTTTTTAGGCGTTTTAATGTGGATGATAGGTGAGAATTGAACCCATCAAAGGTATACGTTTTCGAATGAAAACGTTAGGTAGGAAAAACCAAAAAGGCCAAGCAGGGTGAAAAAAATTTTGATTCGTTTTGTAGTTGCCGTTAAAACGGACAAATTTGGTCGTGGCCTGAGGTTAACTGTCATATTACCTCCATTATCTCTTCATTCATTAGAATAAATAGGTGGCAAGAAGCCATTTTGAATATGTAACACTTAAACATGTAACACTTAAACATGTAACAATTAAATTTAAATTTCATGTTACATTTTAACCTTTGTTCACCTCCATTAAGCGGTGCCCCTATACTGAGTCCCAACGGCCTGTTTGTATTGTCTTCCACCTGTATTAAACGGACATTAAAAGAGGAATTACTCAAATAAAACTAAGATTAATTTTTTTAAAGTAAATCTTGATTTTTCTCTCCCAAAATCAAAGTAAATAGTGCTGCTGTGTATCGCTTTTTATAATACCCCTAATCTGTGGAACTTGTATGATGCGGTCATCCCGCCATTCCCCGCGGGTAACTGTAGAATAGTTTTCCCCACCAAGCCCTCCCCATACTTTTGTTATATAAACTTTTACCAGGGCGTGAATTTTCCCAAAACTATGCCTTATTTCCTCTCTTTTATAAATTCAGCAATTAATTATTGTATTTTTCCTTTCTTCCTTTAGGTTTTGTCAGAATACGTTGGTGGCGGCGATCTCAGTTTGCACCTCAAGAAAGGAGGGATGCCTGTGGCACAGCTACGAGAATACACTCAGCAACTTGTGGAAGCCTTGTGCTATCTTCACAGCAGGGCTGTGGTCCCTAAGGACTTGAGGGTGAGTGAAACAGAGAGGTTCTGTTTATTAATTCATTAAACATTCTTCTTGATATCGTCAATTTTGCTTATGAGATCCCCTGTTGTTCCAGATTCACTCTTTCTCTTTCTTTTACAGTTATCTAGTTGCCGCCTTGACTCTGACGGAAATATTCGACTGGCCGATTACAGTGTTGGGAAAAGGTGAGTTTTATTTAGTAGCTAGAGTAAATAAATTCGTTTTCACATAGCAGATCTGTTGACTATTTGTACCAAAGGTTCAACTCAATATAAATAGCCTTTTGTTAAGTGGTACACATAGTTTTTTTTTCCAAACAAATTCCTGCAAATGACGAACAGTTAACTAACAACTTTTAGATTTTACCAAAGGATCCCACCGGTTGAAATATAACCTCCCATTTTTTTGCCATAAGAAACATCTTAGTTTTCAAGGATTTTTTTTTCTTTAGATCATTCTTAGTTTCATTTTTTGTTCCTATGTGTAATGGTTATTATAGATGCAGTATCTTCCGGGACGAAAGATTCCAAACTCTTGGGGCACCCTGCTGAAGTCAAGGTTAACCTTGCCACATTCCTCCGCACCCCCTCCCATTCCTCTTCCCCTCCTCCTCCCCCGCATGGCTACGCCTATCTCGGCGCCTAGTGACGCCAGCAGCGTAAATTGATGTTATGATGCCCAGTGTTGGATCAGTTTAATTTTACGTCCGTCAAAGAAACAGCGTAGTTGTTACAAGAACTAAGAAATTCCCGTAAAGTAGACAGGCGATTGAATATGTTCAAATAATGTTCAAGGTTGTCGGATCTGTACCAAATGTATAGTGGGAAAGTGAAAGAAACACAGAGTAACGCTGCAGACGAAAACAAAAAAATAACTTCTGGTTGTGGAAAGAAAGGAGATGTCTACAGTTTGGTAAGGGATAGCTTCGTGAAATCTTATTTATGGGCCTTTGAAAAGCATGTGTTTCTCTGTTTTTCTTTCCTTAGCTTGATCCCCAATTTTGAGTGACACAATTCATCTGTAACACGCTTTCCTTGCGCGTGAAAATGCTTTCAATTCGAGGTATGACAGCGAAAGGCGGAAGGCGCGAAACAGTACGAAGCTGCAAACAAAACTAAGGGCGGAGCTTAGGGTTTGGGTTAGGGTTAGGTTTAAATTCAAGC
Organism: Pocillopora verrucosa; assembly: GCF_036669915.1. Classification (NCBI taxonomy): domain Eukaryota; kingdom Metazoa; phylum Cnidaria; class Anthozoa; order Scleractinia; family Pocilloporidae; genus Pocillopora; species Pocillopora verrucosa. The sequence goes on from NC_089324.1 coordinate 5,709,222, forward strand.
AGCAAAAAAAGGGAAAAAAGAACTAAAACATGCAAACATGCATACTAAAAAGGTTAGGTTCAGCGTTATTTATTCCAACATAGAAGAGGCAACGAGGATGCTGAACCCACTTGAGATTAATCAAGATTTTAACACTAAGACTATTTTTTTTCCCAAGGGCCTACTCGTTCTCTCTTTGGCTGTCGGAGATGTAATCTTTGTAGACGTGAAAGAAATATCTGCTTCATTGCCGTCAGATTTGCGAGACTTCCTTTTCAAGTAAGTGATATATCTGAATTCTTACAGCAAGACTCATTTTTCATGCATGACAAACTCCAACAATTCGCTATTATTCTGCAATAGTAGTTTAGCTCGCTGGCACAACTTGTGAGAAATGGTGGTGACAAAGTTCATGCAAGAAAATGATTCTCAACGAAAAGTATGAATACGCGCTTTTATAATTCTTCTTCTTCACAGTTGCTTAACGACCGATGAAAGGAACCGGTGGTCCGCATCTCAGCTACGCGAACATTCATTTTTAACCTCAGTCATATACGGTAGTTTAGCGCACGGTCAACAGGAAGTTGGAAAGAACAATGGAAAGGCAGGGGATGATGGGCCATCACACCTGGTTGACCAACCGGAACGCGAAGAGCCTGTACCTGACTTCTCATACATCTCGGGAGTTCCTGGACAATCCCGAGTAAAATGCGAATTTGAGGATCTGCAGTTTCTCGGAAGAGGAGGTTTTGGAAGTGTCATTAAGGTATACTTGAGTTAATGGTGTCAGTTTAACTTGCAAGGACGAGAACAAGAACATCGTAAAATCTAGATCTTAATAAGGTTTGGATTCCATCGGCAAGATCGACCGTACCTTTTATAGAAGACATGGTCGTTTGGGACGATGGGAACACACATGGGGCCGGCGAAGACAACTTTTTAATATGCTTATTTCTTGACTTGGTACGCTCATTGATGAAAACACGGAAGAGCGATAATGTCCTACGATGAAGTAATCTGGTTTTTTTTGTCTTATCACGAGCTTTGTAAGTAAAAATTCTGTGGCCTTATGAAGAATCAACCCACAGACCTTTCATATGTGACACGCAATCGCCATACTGCGGGAGTGAGTAATGTCGACAACCTCGTGTGGGTAAATAGAATAAGAAAGGTGTGAATGAAAGTGATCCTCGCAGTAATATGCACTACTTAGGCAGTAGTGAAAATAAGGCCTGAAAAAAATTCAGGCCTGTACGGGATTTGAACCCATGACCTCTGCGATACCGGTGCAGCGCTCTACCAACTGAGCTAACAAGCCAACTGGGAGCTGGTCATGAAGTTGGTTCTTAATAAACCCGTGAAGTGATGAATTAATGGTTAAGAATATATGAAAGTCATATATTTGAACTGCGGATAAAGACGTGAATGAAAGTGATCCTCGCAGTAATATGCACTACTTAGGCAGTAGTGAAAATAAGACTTTCATATATTCTTTCATATATTCTTAACCAATAAGAAAGGTGCTAGAAATGTTTAAACCTTGTGCTGAAATAAAGGAGGACTCCACAAGTCAGTTCATATGCCATTCAGTTAAAATCTTTGTTGTTATTTCATTTATGCCTTTTTTTTTTTGAAGGTACGAAATAAGCAGGACAACTGCTTTTACGCTTTGAAACGGATTCCTCTGAATCCAAAGAGTACTCAGTTCTACAGGACGATCATGCGTGAGGTACAGCTGATCAGCCGCCTGAATCACGAGAATGTCGTGAGGTACGCATTTAATGAAATCATTACAGACGGAGTTCGCGTTTATGCACAAGTTGTGCGTACAGACACGCAACAAACTTCGGTGGAGCGCATAAACACAGAGCAAATCGGGACGTATGGGAGAAGATTTGAAATTAAAAAAGTTTCAGTAAAAATTAGAGAAAAAATACCACTGAGTAAACATATCCAGATGGTTAGATTTAAATATTTCACTTCAAGGAAAGGAGAACGAGCAAAGTGATTATGATGAGGCAATTTTAGTGTGGTAAATTTCGCTTGGTCCTCTTTTAAGCCAGTGCCTTTTACATCTGTAGCTAGGTGGTTTTACAGGCTCCAATAATTATTGCTAGTTTAAGAAGAAGAGTCGCATTGAGTGGGTGAATGGTTGTCGTAAAGGAAATACTGAAAATGAGAAATCTAAGGCGCCTTTTAAGGGAAACGGAGTGCAACGCAAGTTAAAACTGGTATGTAATGTACTAATCCAGTACAGCTGTATTTTAATGGGAGAACACTTAGCTCTCTTGCCAGTCTACCAGCATTCCACTCTAATTATCGAAAACAGACTACCCAAATCAAATTTAGCATGATTGTTAAAAACTCCCATCAGGCAGCGGGTAAACCAGTTGGCTGTTGGTTGGCTATTGTCGAAGAGTTTAGCTCGAAACTACTAAAAAAACAAATTTAACAGATATTTATTACAGCAAGACTCAAATGCAGAACCTCCGAGGGACGAGTCTGACCCGCTTACAACTTGCGGTTAACGCTGCCTTACTTCTAGTCACATTTTCCCTTCTGTAGATATTTCGATTCCTGGATCGAAAGCGCAGAGGACGTTGAAGACTCCTGGTGGCAAGACGAGGAGAAAGGAAAGAACAATGAATCAGATTCGTCTTCAAGTGACTCGCAGGAATCGATTTGTTGTCCGAGTAAATTAACACCATCTGAGATTCACAGTGTGTCATTCTTTAATAGCAAGTCTGAGTCGTCTGAAGGGGTGGTGTTTAGAGGAAATGTTGAAGCTTTGGTTCCTCAGTGTGGAGATCTGTCAGATACAGAGGTAAGGTGGTCTTGAAAAAAAAATATTAATCACAAAAAATTGACTTTTTAGTCGTGGCGATTTTCCTTCAGGTAACTGCTAAGTAAGAGAGAAATCTGTGTTGATGCTTTACTTCTGTAACCTTGTCGTTCCGTCCGATAAGGGTGACTACACAAGAAATGAAGAAATGTGAAAGTGGTTTGGGACATGGGTGGTTAAGAATATTCCTAGGTTTTCTTGATAAACTACTCGAAATACTTTTGTCGAGCTTCCATGACAAAAGCTGGTATGAAAATATATTTCAGTTGACATACACCTGTAGTCCACTCTGCTTTGAATTCTCATTAGCTGACTGAAAAAAAAAACAAAACAAAAACAGAAACAAACAAACAAAAACAGGGGGCTAACAGAAGTTTAAGAGCATTGCAGGATACGTTTTAGCAATTGTTACATGCACAGAATTCATTAGCTGAGGCACGTGATCACAACGTTACAGGATGCTCGGGAACAAACATACACCAGCCTCGTTCCTTTTTTTTCTTCTTTCTTGAAGTCCGAAGATTCTGATGAAGGAACGGAATGGCGGGAGACTGGAAGCGAGTCCAGTAGAGAACAGGTGGGACTACAATACCTGTACATCCAGATGGAGTACTGTGAGAAGAGCACCTTAAGGAACCTAATTGACGAGGGCTTGCATGAAGATAAGGAGCGAGTTTGGAGACTTTTTAGAGAGATCGTCGAGGGCCTGGTACACATTCACACTCAGGTGATGCACAAGTGCTTAATCTGCCCAGATGTAATCTACTTAGATTTTCCTAAGCTAGAGCAATGTTCAATTAATTGTCCTTTATGAACGAGTCGATTACCAAGATCAACATTGGTTCTTGTTAGAACAGTGATAGCAGATCAGAACGTGGGTGACTCAGATGTTTCGCTGTTCCACGTACGGGGAAAAACGGAGAACATAACGCTTTCTTTCTTTATCTCCCTCTTTTTTTTTCGTTGAACAGGGCATTGTTCACCGGGATCTTAAGCCCGTAAACTTGTTCCTAGATTCTCTCGGCCTCGTAACCACCCACGGCATGATACACGGAGAAATGGGCACTGACGACCCAGATTCTATTGCTAATGGCCAGTTTCCCAAGATGAACCCAAGCTGTAAAGAGAGTATGGCAGGCGAGGTTGGTTCGACGCTGTACACGGCTCCGGAGGTGGGAAAACGGTTTGGCGGTCGAATGAAGTACAGTCAAAAGGTTGACTTGTATAGTTTGGGGATTATCTTCTTTGAGATGTGTTACAAGCCTTTCACAACTTCTATGGAGAGGGTTAAAGTTTTGGGAAATCTTCGAACGGTAAGCGCATGTTTACCCGTGCACTACACGCATGTAAGAACGGAAGAAATTTGCAATTTTCCCGCCCACTAGGAGGGATCAAAATAGCCAAAAGGGCGTTCTTGTGATTTACTTTCAAATGTTTTAACGTGAAGATGCTCCTCACTTTTTTTTTATATTCACTTTCCTGAGCCTAAATTGAAAAGGAAGTAGAATTATGCTAAACAACATTCCAAGTTTTTAGTCAAGCCTTGAGGGGCGACAAAGTCGTCGGTCTTTTCATTTCAGAGCATTGATAACGCTTTTCATCAACTCGTTTCCTAATTAGGAAGGAATCATCTTCCCGACTGATTTTGACCACAAGGACCTCGCCAAGGAAATCATCGTCCTGAAGTGGCTCCTCAAACATACCCCTGAGGAGCGCCCTACCTCACAAGAACTTCTTCAAAGCCAGTATGTCCCTTCTAAGATTGAAGATGGTCAGTTGGACGAAGTGCTCAAACATACGCTCGCGTCTACGAACTCTACTCGCTACCAGCGTATGATGAAGGCCATGTTCTCGCAGAAAGTCTCTTTAATTTAAGACCTCATTTACGATCTTGACGTTTACACGGGACAGGTTTCACCACATGCTATCCTCGTGCAGCAGATGGTTCACGAAAGCTTGAAATCTGTGTTTTTGAGACACGGCGCGTTACAGTTGAAAACATCACTTCTTATGCCACGCACGAAGTTATTTGAACAGCTGGAATTAGCTGTTAGCGTTATGGACCACAGTGGCAAGCTTATTACGCTCCCTTACGATCTCAGGATTCCGTTTGCGCGTTATATTGCGCGAAATGGGGTCGTGAACATGAAAAGGTTTGACATCGGTTGCGTGTATCGTGACACGAAGATTCTGGGCGCCCATCCTAAGGAACTTTACGAGTGTGTATTCGATATCGTCACAAGCTCGCCGGAAGACCTTGTGCCCGATGCCGAGGTTTTGTTTGCGGTATTCGAGATAATAAATAAGTTTCCTTCGCTTGGTTCCCGTAATTATTACATCAGGATGACTCATGCAGGTCTTTTGAATTGAGATCTTACTTCTGTAGGTATATCGGATGAGCGACAGGCTGAATTGTTGGCAATTCTGAAAGAAATTCGTTGCGAGAGTGACCGAAATGTTCAGATCAATACGTTTGTTGAGAGCTTACACTTAAGCGATCACGCAGCGACGGCGCTTGGGGAGTTCCTCAACTTCGAAGGCCCTGTAAATAAATTACGCGAGCATCTGATTGATACCATGAAGCGAAAATCTTCGGTTGGCCAGTCAACGCGGCAAGTTCTACACGATCTAGAAGCCATTACGCAGCATGCTTAAACATTCAAGATTGATCTTCCTGTGAAAGTCAAGACATCTATGGTTTATAACCACCAGCATTTCTCAGGTTTGATTTTTGAGTTTGTAGCCGCAAATAACCAGAAACGGAAGCGAGGGGGCGTTGATACTCTGGCCGCTGGAGGACGATACGATAAGATGATAAATCAATTCCGCCGGGAAAGAGAAGCTACTAACCCTTCCTCCGGAGCGGTGGGTGTCAGCATCGCGATTGAAAAAATTGTAGCCGCTGTTTTGGAAGAAGAAGACGTTACTTATCTGTGTCCTTATGATGTCATGGTTTGTTCAGCTGGGCGTAACCCAATGCAGACCGAACGCATGCGTATTGCACACGATTTGTGGGAATGTGGGATCAAAGCAAATATCTGTTATGATTCAAAAGACATGGTATCTCTGGAGGAGCAACAAGAGTTTTGTAAACAAAGCGGAATTCAACATATAGTGATGTTGAAAGAACAGGATGCTGGACATGTGAGAGTGAGTGAATTGAAAAAAATTGTCGCATTTCGTTTTCATATATAGTTTGTCAATAAGCTTGTCCTTCCATCCATATTCTGTTGTTAATGTTTAAAAAAATGCCTGTAGTCACTGTTAAGTCATTTATCTCGCAGGTGCGATCTTTTGACAAAGGAACGTTCACCGAGTCTCGCGTACAGAGAGCTGAACTTGTGGCCCATCTTCAAGCGAAGTTCTCTACAAGGCCTGAACCGACTGAGTCCTCCGCGCCGTTGGGTAATAAAGGGGCCAACACGCAGAGCGGTAACGAGACGAGTTCCACAGTTGTTCCAGAAATGAAGGTCTCATTTAACACCCAGGAGAAGTGGGCTTGGAACACAAAGCGGAGATACGAAAGCTTGATGATGTCCAAGATTAAACCTCTTCTGACTCACATCAGTTCTAAGAATGCCGTGGAAGTTATTGCGGTGAGTCTGGTGAGTATGTCGTTTTAAGTGTTGATTTGATGTTTCACTTTAAATTGTACTTTTACGTTGGATTTACGGTTGGGAACGGTACTCCTGTTATATGCTGTGCTGTGCGACGTGTAGTTTCCATCGCAGCCAATGTTTTGGATGTCACGCAACCCTCTTTCAGAGCGAGCATTGCGTAACATCCCATAGATGAACTGTTTTTAAGAAGGTAAGTTTATAGAGAAACTGCGGTGCTGCGTCGGTGCGAGGGGTGGGGGGGGGGGAGTTGTGGGGGTTATTACAACATGATTTGGATTTATCAACTGAGTTGAGTAATGAAGAGTTTCTACAGCTGATGAAACTCTCAGAGACTCTTCACGGTGACTAATTTACTCTATCAACTCATTTGATAAAACCATATTATATTTTCTTGTTGTTGTTGTTGTTGTTAAACTCTGATTGGTCGAGTATCACGTTACATTTCGCTATAATCACCTTGCTAGAGGTGATTACAACAGGAGCACCAAATTTGAAAATGTTTTGACATTTTGTCAATATAAAGGTAGACGTCGTTTTAGAAAATTCAACTCTGAAGAGCTCAAAAGAAGCTACTAAAAACGCCATGCAATGATACGTGGTTACTTTCCCTCATCTGTCTCCTTTTCTCTCAGGTTGACCTGCCTGGTGTTGTTTTGTGCGACATGTCCGTAATGCTTGATCTGGATGCAAGTCAGGACGCATTTGATGCTAGCGTTGCGAACATTGCGGATAAAACCCCGCGTTACAAGAAATACATTGGGCGCGTTTGCAACGACATTCGGGACCTTAAAGTATCCAAGAAAGAACCAGTAGTGTTCGTCTATAGTGTAAAAGATGAAGTGGTCGAAATATTTTTCTAGTCAAAATTTTTTACGAATATACACCCTTTTGTCAGAGCGTACAATTTTGTGTCACTCGTTAGATTAGCGCAGGATGGGTCACGCAATCCTCGTGTTGGTATACAGTTGTATATGTACAGTTGTTTACAGCATAAGTCACGCAACTTATGTAATGGTAGCTATTATTACAGAATGCTAAATGTGCAAAATGATGCTTAATGTACGTGGTTACTAGAACCGTAAAAAAAAAGCCAGTCTTGAAGACTTTAAAAGTAATAGTTTTGTATAACAGTTTAAGAGATGGATGAATGAATGATAAAGTAATGATTCATCTCTCGATTCTTCAACGTTGTGTGCTTTTGGTTAAAATCAGTTTGTGAGTCTCCTGTACTAACTCTGTGTCTCGCTCATTTTGAAATTTGATACAATCTCGTCAAGGATGTCTTACGACGTCTTACGACGTCTTACGTCTGCTCCATTTTTAAGATTCGAGAAATACGCAGCTTTGCTTAGGGCCTGTTTACATGGAGGTGGGGGACCCCAGGTAGGTGAGGTAACCCGCCTAGCCGTAGTCGAAAAATAGCCCGCGTTTACAACTAATACTGTAATAACGCACTGGTGTGGGTCATACGACGCGTACCTGAGATACTTAAAAGAGAGAGATTACTAAGAGTCCTGCGATCATGATAATGCTCTCTTGCTCTGAGTTCAGGTTCTCTTTTCGCTGACATAGACACTACTCCATTAAAGACTGTTTTTTCGCTTTTTGTTGTGTTTTGTTTTGTTTTTTTTATGGGGGGGGGGGGGGCGATGTGGCTTATATCATAGTGGAAATATGTAAACGCAAATTCTGGGCTGCATTACATGTTGCCGTCAGGCCTCAACCGTCTAACTCGCCTATCAGCATGTCGGATGACCTCTTTGAATGGTTCCTTAACGGAAAATTCCTGGTTTCACTGGTAGCACTTTTTCAGCTTTTTAGTTCAAAAGGCATTTCGTAACGATAGGGTGACCAGCTGTTGCTGATGTTGAAGACTGCAGGTGGGATTGAGTTGTATCTGCCGTTGAAGTGACGGAGTAGAAACCGGAAATCGAAAGGGCGGTCGTGCGAGTGCTTCGATGGAAGAAAAAAGGTTTCCTGAACGACTGGCCCTGTTTATGTTTAAACATGGTAAACACATTAGCCTTAACTTGGCTGTTTCTCGACACTCAGTGTTTTCCTACATGCCTTTTTCACGTGAAATGAGGCGATTGAATACATGTATTAAACACTAAAAGAACTACAGCTGATGGAAATTTTAAATTTCTTATCTGGAGGCTGTGGATACAAACTTATTAATGACTCTAAAAGTATAAAAATCTAGAACGAAATCTTTTTAGAGTTGTTTAGCTTTTCATTTTTCTGGAATCGAAAGTCGAGATTGCAAAATTCAAGTGAAAAGCAAACCAACTGTGATTAACGCCTTAAACAAGTCAAGATACTGTTTTTCGTCCTACAACAAGTTGTATATCGTAAATATCATTCTTCTTGATGCCTTTCCCGGTGTCACTAATCGCGATGCCTTTCTCGATGCCTCCGTTGGTTAACATAGCAGTAAAAATATTGTTCCAGTCAAAGCGTTTGGAAAATTGCTTAACTTTTTGAGTAGCGAAGTATGACCTGGTAACATTTTGGCTTTACAACACGATTGTTTTTTGCAAGTTACAAAACGTAAATATAATTCTTCTTGGTGCCTTTCCGAATGCCACCGATGCTGGAAAGCGATGTATGCTGCACAACATCGATGTATGACATCCAAAATCGATGTATCCCAGATGAAATTGATATATTTTATAACGACTTGTATCATAACGCATAAAAATAACGTAATTAAACAAAACATTAATGTATCCACGTTCGGATATTTTGTCCGTAAAAAAACCTCGTAGAAACGAGCTCTGAAATCATTCTAAACGTCATTATCTCGTTTATAAGAGCACAATTAACACATATTATATGCGTTTTGATCGCGACGGGAAAACCAGCGAAATGTCGTCCTGAACTTGATGGGGAGAACGGCAACGCTAACACCGCAAGTCGAAATAGAATCGTGTCCAGATTATCCGCGCGTTTTCCCCTTCTGAATTTGGCGGGAGACGACGGCTACATCGGTCCCAGCTTCCCTCTGCCACTCCAGTCGCAGTCGCCCCGAAAACTTCCACTCTAATATGACACTTGTGAGAGACGAGAGACGGAAAGCAGTATGTATCATCTTCCTAAACCAGATGAGCCCACGACATACCAGCGGCATCTTGTATGAGTATCCGCAGGTTACAATATGCTTCCGCTTATTCTTGTTGAAGCGTAGTCAGACCGTCACTAGATCATGGCTACCAGCTCATCGCAGTTAATCCTGAGATGCTATCGCTGTTAGTTATTTTCTCTAATCAGGAGCTAGACCAAAGTAAGTCTTTATCTCATTTACATTTACGATGTTTACCTTTTGTCTGTATTATTGTGCAATCGCTACAGTTTTAGTTAGGTTAATGTCGCATTTCGCAACGCGTTTTTCATAGCATAGTTTCTGTTGTATTTTACTTTAGTTCGAACCACAAAACCTCACTCGCTACTTCGATCAAATATAAATACGTCCCTGCACTGTCTTCTACAATTATTAAAGACATCTTCACATTATATGTGCGTTCGAATTGTCTACTCAGCCGCTCGGGTAACTTTTTGAGGTTTCAGTGTACACTATCGGTTTCAATTTTGGTGATTGTTCATTGTTATTGCTTTGAAAGCGCTTAAACCAGGGGTAAATTTTGAAGCTGAAATGAAAGAAGGGAAACGAGAGGTATCAAACAGAACATTTTTCTAAAGAGTTTTTTTTTCGGCGACGGAGATCGGGAGTTGTGGTCCAATATCACATATCTGCGTCTATGTTCGTCTAAAAGAAAGTTAGCTTTACTGATATTGGGCATTTGAGGAGGTTGTATCGAACAACCTGTCCACTGTACAGGATTCTTAATGCCTTTGAAATGGGGGAAAGTTATATCAAACGACAGGAAGGGGAGCTTCAAGCTCTTCAAGCTATTTTCACGGACAACTTCCGCGATTTGAGATTAGAGGTAATTTATTTATTAAAGAGTAACTGACTCCGAAATTTTCCTTTTCTTTGTCCCAATACATACCTCTTAGGTCAAAGAATCCTGAATGAGCAAATAAACGATATATTATGCAAAACCAAATTTTCTACAATTTTTTTTGACGCTTAATCGACGGCCAATTTGAAAACGAGTTTGATTCAAGTCACATGTGTGTAAGGCAGTAAAAAGCGTCATGTCAAGACCTGAAAGTAACAACATCGCCCTCGCTGTCCAGCCACTGCCGAAATTTACCAGTGGAAAAAAAATAAGATTTGTTCCATTGTGATATAGGCCACCATTTAGAGACTATGAAATACGAAGTGAGAAATAAAATAATGATGGTTGAATAGTTGAAACGCAACAAATCGCATGTCTGCATTCAGAGCCACAGGTAATTTGCACACCATTCCAAACAGCTGTAAAAAATATATATATTCTCATAATTTTTTCCTCTTAACCATCATTGCATCCTATACTCAAAGAAATATTTTTTAGTCCATGCTGAAAAGTATTTGACTTTAGGTTTTGTCCAGTGTATGTCACTGTGACCACAGGCCCATCAGTTCTGGAGTGAGCGTGACTAAGCACAAAGTATTTTTGCATATTATGGGAGGTAGTTGTCTGGTTTCATGAACAAAACTCTTCTTCCACCTTCTGGAAATTTACAAGAATTATTCTTTTTCATTTTATTTTTTTTAAATGGAGACTAGTGAGCAGCACAAAGTAAGACTTCTTGCCGTTGTAATTTTTTGTTAATTTCTTTTGATGCGTTTCATCTCTAACTAAGAGTTCTCTAGGAATGATTGCAGCAGCATATATAGCACATTCGCTTGTCTAAGTTTAATTGACTCCCAGTGAAAGTGTATAATAACAGAAACATGCTGTAAACAGATGTTGCAAGAAATGCCTTGTTATGAGCGCCACACTCTCGCGTTGTTTCTCATTTGCGACCAGAAACATGATGAAATCAATCCTGTCAGAAAGGTTACTTGTTTCAAAAATGCACCTCTGTCATCTGAGTGGGCAGTAAATTACTCATGCTAGTTTATTTTAAATAGAATAAGCCGACAGCCTGAGAGGCACAAGTCATGGGACCACCTAGCTTTCACCATCTAAAATGCAGTGCTTTGGTAAAAAAGGGAAACAAGTCAGCGACAAACTCGTGCTATGGAAATAACGTGCACGTAATGTTTTTCAAATTGTGACCCGAAATGTATTTATATATATATATATATATATATATATATGTATATATATATATATATATATATATATATATATATATATATAACTAACTGCAGACAGTACTGTTTCGGCCTTCTGGGCCTCATCAGTGTAGTACTGAGGCCATATAGCCACCCCAAGTGATCGCACACATGTGGGATCATCTAAGCCATGCCAGAGTGCTCAAACTAGAAAAACTAGTGAGCATGCATATTGCTAGCAGCAATGACTCATCCTAGTAGAGTGCTCAATTTGGACATGAAAGCAAAGCTTTGTATGCCAAAGAGCTATATAACTATATATAGGAAGTCTACAAGTCGATTTTCGCGTGGAACAGTGCTCAATACGTTGAAGCAGAGCAGAATAAATATTATGAGAGGGAAAAAGGGACGCAACTACATTTCCCGACAAGCCTGTTTCGTGAATCGCTTCACTCTTCAGGGGTTTAATGAAAGAATATTCATATGACTATCGTGTATATACTAGGAAAATTTGCATAATACGCGGTAAACTTAAAAACTTTAAAGTTCAGCTGTTGCGTAGCAACGCCTTGTTTCTGTGTCGGCATGGAGATACGAGTTCGTTACGCTTATTTAGTGATGAGAGGTCGGGTCGGTAAATTATCAGGAATTTTTTTTTTCTTGGCCGCTGTGATTGATATGTGGACTATATGTTGAAAAGCTCACGAGAAAAAGTACAGTGTTAGAGCAATGAGTACTTTATGCTTATTGAATAGGAACGAAAATGCATGGCTTGCCAATATGGCTACCACTAATGCTCTTTTGCGTGGTCACAGTGTGTGTTGAAAATAACATTTTTATGTTATTCTGAAATTGCAGCAAAAGCATCTTTTCTTTTTTTCCCAATTTAAGTGGTCCTTATTATGTAGCTTAAAGAACCTAGAGAAATTTCAAGTTCTAAAGATATTTTTGATGCAAAGAGAGTTCAAATGATACATGAGAATGAAAATACTAAGACTTTCAGAACAAAGTTTATTGAGAAAGTGGAGATCTCTGGCAACTGGGTAAAATTTACTGGCTAAATTGCAATAGCTTGGGCTCTTTTTTGTTCAGTGATGGAGTGAATATTGAGTATGTCCTCCCCTTAGCCTAACACTGATCTGTTGTTACTACATTTCTTAATGAAAATCCTGCATTAACTAACATAGTGTTTGTCTGTCAATAAGGCCTGATGAACCTGTGAAGGTTTGTTTAAAGTTGACTCCATTTCAAAGTGTTGTAGCCAAGGAGGTCTATGCCAAAGTTGATTTGATCTGATGCATTATGCTATGGACTATCCTAATCGTTAAGTATACAGACTCCTTTGAATTTGTTTACAATTTCAAGGAGATAAGGGACAAAAACAAAAACAAAGCATTTAAAATATGCAGTGTAGGAATCCCAAGTGATTCCAGATTAAGAGAATCTTTTGGCTGAGGTTCGATTTCTTGTTACTTCTTACTTTTTTTTCATCATTATATAGAGAGTATTCTTCAATTTTTTTTACAGAACTCTTCTGAAACCTGTTCCCAAAGACAAGTCAACAAATATTTGGATGTGCAGTGATTACATATATGTAAGCGGTTCTAATTGTGTGGTAGCCCATTATTAGTATGTAGTCTAATATGAGGTATTAAGTCTAAGTATGAAGTAGAAAGTATGTTGTCTAAAAGTGTATGCACCTTTCCGTTATTTGGATTATAGTATGCTTAACTATTTAACTCCCAGAAGTGCTTATCATGTAACTTCTCCCTATAAATTATTCCTACATTTTTCAGCAAACAGGTAATGAGAATACTCAAACTTATCAGGTAGAAGTTAATAGTCTTAATCTAACACCAAATTCTATTGACTTATTTACAAGGAAATGTGTAGCAGCTATAGAGGGGAGAATTAGCAATCAGATCTTGGGGGTTAAATGATTAAGGGTAGTTTAGATATCATGCCTGTGTAACATGGTTAGTCAGTTATGTTGTGAGTGCATGTTGTTCAACGGCCAATTGGGTTCATTTTTATGTTGAAAAAAGTTGTCTAATTTGCAATATTTTATGTGGGATTACATGTTTCTTCAACAGATGGGGATTATGTCTCTCAAATTTTGTCACACTTTTGATCAACCGATTAAAGGACTTGGTGTCCTCCATTTTTATACCGCATTCATACTGTCTTGTAATTAACAAATCAAACTCCCACTTCTAATGTCGTAAATCAATATTTGATGACAAAAAAAGGGATTCCACTTGGTCTATTACTATTCTATATCATGGAAGTTTCACTAAGTTTTGAATAAAAAAGGCACCCACTGAGGGCTGGGAAGGCAGAAAAGATAATATATTGCTGATTCTTGGATCATGATGGGTTGCTCTCTGTCATTTTTAGGAGTCCATAGCTGTTTATATGCAATGGTGAAGGTATTTCAGAGGAAGATGTTAAATCTTTCAAAAATTCGCTTTTTGGCAACATTCATTAATAAAATGATTTCCATAAAAACAATTTTGGTTGCTTCCCCCATCTCCTCGCAACCCCCCCTCCCTTCCACAAAAAAGCAAAACAAAACCCTCCTATCAATGGGAAGACATTTCATGTCAAAGTACATGAACTAGGAAGTAAGGTAAACAGTTAGATTGCAACTTTTGCATTTGCTAGCTTGGTATGCTAATTCCTCCGCTGATTAAAACAGTCAAGAGCAATAGAATAAAGAAACTGATATCAGGAAGCAGAAATGATTTACTACAAAGTTGCTGGGATTTGGTAACTGACAAATCAGGTTCATTATTATTTTAGTCTATTGCTCAGCTCAGAACTGAACATCTCTTATTTGAACTGAGCTGAAATATTGATATGGAAACCCTCCATATTGTAAATAACATCTTGAAACCCTTGATATTTAGTCACCACACTTATTACTGCAAAGTTGAACGTTAGACTTAAATGCTGCAAATAATGTAAATAAAGTTGATCTCAACAAAATCACTTCAACTTGGTCACTGCTAACTTAAGGATTACACATATTCGGGAGTTACAGAAAATTTGCTGGTTGCTGATTAGCGATTTTTGTATAGAATTTAGTGCCCAAATATATTTTTCACTTGCCATGGCAACCAAAACGGTTGCAACTTGGAGCACTGCTGTCATATACTACTCCTATGCTACAGTGTCTTTTTAAGTCTTTCTCAAATTAGTTGCATAACCTGGAAACCACACATTCGTTAATAAAGTAGCGTAATTTTTAGGCCAACCCTTAAACTCCGAGAAGTGATCCACCTGTAACTTCTCCCCATGGTATCTGTACATTACTCAGCAAACAGGAAATGAGAATACTGAAACTTATCAAGTAACAGATATCCTGATCCAACACAAAATTACTTTAACCAACTTGCACTTGAAGGACATGTGTAGCAGCTAGAGGGAAGAATTAACAATTGGATACATGTATGATGAGAGTTAAAAGGGCTAGTGGAGATTAATTCATGGTTGCATTGGTTTTGCTTACCCTAACCATAAGATGGTCAACATCATATTTGTGACTTTCAGATTGTTTTTTTTTCTTTTAATTAGTCTTTACATGTATACTTAAGTTTAAACAATTTGACTCCTTTTGGTCAGTAATTTTTTTTTGTCAGCATTCTGCTTCGCTTCTTTCATTTTGCTCAGGTTCACATTGTTCAGAGGAAATGGACTTGAATTTCAGAGCCAATGGCATTCGCTTAAGGAGGCTCGAAAGGGTTTTTCGTTCTTGCAGTGTTTATGAAACGATGGAAGATTACAAAGAAGGATATCTAATGGGGTGGGCAAACTATATGTCTCCTTGCAACTCTATTCCTGGGCTATACTTTGAGAGTACTCGTGACGTCATATCAGTTACCATGGCAACGCACAAGGTCCACAAAAACGTCCACTAAATTTTAGTTTTTGTAAATTATCTGAAAAACTAATTCGGTGACCTACCATTTTTATTTCTTTGTTGGAAAGTTCCCTAAATTCTTTAACTTTTCACACAGTATGGAAAAAATTTATCCAGTAGAATTAAATATATTTAAAGAAAATGCGACTTATGGCTTACAGAAAATTCCAGTAGATAATTTTTCCCGAAACTTTTATATTTGAAGTGCCATCGTGAATGGTGCGTGCATGCAAAAAATCAAGATAGGTCACCGAACAAAATTTCGAGCTAGAAACAAATGTATTTCGCAGATTTTATTTCCGGTTCGCGCAATTTCAAGCAACATTTAACTTCCGGTGTGCTGATTTTGATTCATTCAGCTGACGCGTGCATCTTAGTTGCGGCGCGTGCATCTAAAAACCCTTTCGAGCCTCCTTAAGTTCAATTTATTTATCAGTCAGTTGTTGATGTTGATCATTGTTATTGTGAAAGTTGCTTTCTTAAATTTCACATACTGCCTCACAGGTTATAGTTCTGCAGTAAGCACATCATGTTCAAACATGTCTTCACCAACACAACAAACCACAGTTATCACTTTATGATAAAATGATGGCCGACAAGCGTGAAGAAGAAGAGAGACTCCAAACTGCTGAGTGTCAAAGACTGCAGATGGAGATTGAAGCTAACAAAGAGCGAGAAGAAAATGAGGTAAAAATAAAATTTGTCCCCCAAAGTTTCTGTAAAGTTAGGATTATTTTGCATGCTTTTGTAGGCTATATCTGTAACATTATATTCGTCATTAATGTGATCCTTAAAATATAAGGGTGTGTCAACTGGAACGAATCTTCAACTCTTTCTCTCACAAGATCTCAGTAGTTATTCTCCTCACTGTCTACTATGCATTTTTATGATGTGAGGTTGGAGAATTATATCAGATTGGATCAACTAATAATCTCCTAATTTACATTTTTATTTATTCTCATCACTTGTCTGCGTGCTTTTGAATTGATAATGTAAGGAGAAATTCTTTCTGGGTCACACATGGGAGTTAAAGTGTGAAGATGCTTGGAGGGAGAGAATAGGTAAATTTCGTCAACATTAGTGTTTTAGCCAATGATTTTCTCTTATACTGATATTTATTTAGAAACCTGAAATAGAAGAAGAACTACAGAGGAGAGATGAAGCTATGAAAGAGAGCAAACGACGGAAAAATGTTGTTATTCTAGTAAGGATTCTTTTATTGAGTTAGCTTTATTTTAGAGCGAAAAAAATCACAACAGGCAATCAAGAGAAAGGAAAATACCTTGAAGAGTCTTGGAGAACTCAGAGTAAAAATAAGCAAACCGTCTAAAGTGCGGAAAAAACGTTGGCGACCAAGTCGTGATTGAGGTCAATTTTGCATCTGATTGGTTTAGAGAGTGGCGCGAGTTTTCTGGACCAATCACAGAGCAGAGTAAAGCAGAACCGATGCAATCCCGGATTATGTTGGACACTCAATGAAAAATTTCTCTGCTAAGCTTGAGACTATGTGCGCTTTACTAAATTACTAGGAAAATAACGCCAAGACAGATCCAGCGGCTCAGAGTGCAAAAACAATAGATCCTGACACCGGCTCAACGAAGGAAGTGCCAGTTCAAAGAAAAAGATCTGGGAGTTCCACGGCACCCACACAAGCTTTCCCGTCGCCCAAGAAAACAGAGAGAATGCCTCCTGGCTACAATGTCATGAGACGAAGGCGGAGCTCTAAAAGGCTGGGTAATGAATCCTTCACAGGGACACGAGTGATCCACTTCACCATCAGAGGGAAGCATATCGTACATTGTGGAAAATGCCTTGGTAAATATTACTTGACTGAGTAGGAGGGCCAGATGGGAAACTACAGTATTTGGCTCCAATTCATGACGCACAGACCGAGGGGAGTGAGTTCTGTGCGTCATTACCGAAGGCAAATATTTCCTCTTCTCCCTTCTTGAACGAAATAAGCCTGTACTAAGCTAAGTCTGAACCAAGCTAGGAGGCCTATCCAGCCGTAGCTTATGCCGGTTTTCATAGCAAGAAGCGACTAGGATTAGTACTATCCCACCCAATTTTGTTGACTTTCAAAAATTTACTAGTGCTTGTTAACACCAAATTGCACTCAAAAACATGTTGTTACCTATACAAACTGTGCTTCAACCTACATGGGAGGCGATTAAACACAAATGAGACGGGCGCGTACGGAACGACCACCTTGCCAAAGTACTTTTTTAAAAAGAACTTGGCCAGCAGCCATCCCACTCTGGTCCCACAATCGGTTTTAAATTAACGCCCAGATGTTGGCAAGGTTGAGGAAGCGAAGTTCACTGGCAGTTGAAGTGCTGCTCAAGGGCTGGATTATCATTTAGGTGGTAAAAGCATCTCGTGCAAGTATTGATTCTTGCAGGATAGACTTTCCAGGCTCTCTTGTTCAAGGAAGGAGCGTGAATTGAAGCTATTTTGTTCTTGTTTCAGGTCAGGGATCATCTGGTTCTAAAGTTTACAGTGGCATGAACATCACCACGGGAGATCTTGTGGTAGTGTGTGAATGGATTTTGTCGTCCCTTCATGCAGGACCTCAGATGCGACGCACGCTGAGTATCACTGAGAACCAGCAACAAGATCCACAAGCTAGGCTCATGAAACAGGTCTTGTTATTCATTCATCTACTTCAAGTTTTTATTCTGTGATTTATTTAAAGTTTAGAACACAACTGACGCGGGAACGGGTTATGCTTATGCAATTTTATTTTATGTTATGCAATTTTTTTGTTTTGTCAATAAATTATTGTTTTGTTGTTTGTATTGTTTTCTTTTTTGTTTTTATCTCGTTTTGTTCCATTTCTTACTAAAGGGTATTTCCTTCCAAAACAATTATCACACGACGCAAAATTACAGATTTCCAGCGAAATTAAAAATAATTCTGATTTTTTTGTGCACTGTTTTCACTCTTAGGTGTTCAGTATAAAGCAGGAGACTTTGTGCTTAATCAAACGCCTCAGTCATCCAAACCTGACACACTATTTAGCCGTTAATGTCCAGGAAGAATCTCCTACTGTCAAAGTCCAGGTATTTGTAAGTGTAAAGTATTCTAAATATAAAGTAAAGCAAGATTTATAATCTTATTACCCTTTATTTTTAAAGAAATCTCGCCTATTCAGCTCAAGATTGCGAGGAAAAGGATTAATTTGGTATACTCCGGATAAAGAAGTCTTGATATCGGCCCCATCCAAGCTTTTGAGTATTCTTTCGAAAACGCATAGGGCCGATTATATAAACAAAGTTTACCTGAAAGCTACTAGAAGAAGAGTGTTGATTTAATAAAATTTTAATCAATTTTTTATAATACCCCTAATCTGTGGAACTTGTATGAGGCGGTCATCCTGCAATTCCCCGCGGGTGAATGCTTAGTACAGATTCGACTGTAGCTCCAACCATTAGAATGGATTTCCCCACCCAAGCCCTTCCCCTACTTTTGTAATATAAACTTTTACCAGGGCGTGAATTTTCCCAAAACTATGCCTTATTTTCTCCCTTTATAAATTAATTAATTATTGTTTTTTTCCTTTAGGTTTTGTCAGAATACGTTGGTGGTGGCGATCTCAGTTTGCACCTCAGAAAAGGAGGGATGCCTGTGGCTCAGCTACGAGAATACACTCAGCAACTTGTGGAAGCCTTATGCTATCTTCACAGCGGGGCTGTGGTCCATAAGGACTTGAAAGTGAGTGAATCAGAGAGGTGCTTTTTTATTATTCATTACACATTCGTCTTGAAATCGTCAATTTTTCTTGATATCCCTGTTGCTCTAGATTCACTCCTTCCGTTTCATTTGCAGTTATCTAGTTGCCGCCTTGACTCTGACGGAAATATTCGACTGGCCGATTACAGTGTTGGGAAAAGGTGAGTTTTCTTTAGTAGCTAGAGTTTATAAAAATTCGTTTTCACATAGCAGATCTGTTGACTATTTGTACCAAAGATTCAACTCAATATAAATCGCCCTTTCTTAAGTGGTACGCATATTTTTTTCAAACAAATTCCTGCAAATGATGAACAGTTAATTAAAAACTTTTAGATTTTACCAAAGGATCCCACCGGTTGAAATATTACCTCCCATTTTTTTGCCATAAGAAACATCTTAGTTTTCCAGTATTTTTTTTTTCTTTAGTTCATTCTTAGTTTCATTTTTTTGTTCCTGTATGTAATGGTTATTACAGATGCAGTATCTTTAGGGACGAAAGATTCCAAACTCATTGGAGCACCCTGCTGAAGTCAAGGTTAACTTTGCCTCATTTCTCTATACCACCTCCCATTTCCCTTCCCTCTTCCCCTCCCCCCGCATGGCCACGCCTATCTCGGCTCCCAGTGACGCCAGCGACGTAAATTGATGCTGCATTGCCCAGTGTTGGATCAGTTTGATTTTACGCCCGTCAAAGAAACAGCGTAGTTGTTGCAAGAACTAAGAAGTTTCCTTAAGGTAGAGATGAGATTGAATATGTTCAAACAATATTTAAGGTTGTCGGATCTATGCCAAATGTATGGTGGGAATGTGAAAGAAACACAGAGTAACGCTGCAGACGGAACCAAAAAAATAACTTCTGGTTGCGGGAAGAAAGGAGATGTCTACAATTTGGTAAGGGAGAGCTTCGTGAAATCTTGTTCATGGGCCTTTGAAAGGCATGGGTATCTCCGTTTTTCTTTCCTTAGCTTCATCCCCAATTTTGTGTGACACAATTTATCTTGAGCCACGCTTTCCTTGCGCGTGAAAATGCTTTCAATTCGGGGTATGACAAAGAAAGGCGGAAGGCGCGAAACAGGTACGAAGCTGCAAACAAAACTGAGGGCGGAGCTTAGGGTTTGGGTTAGGGTTAGGGTTAGGTTAAAATCCAAGCAGCAAAAAAAGGGAAAAATGAACTGAAACACGCAAACATGCATACAAAAAGGGTAGGCTCAGCTTTATTTAATCCAACATAGAAGAGGCAACGAGGACGCTGAACCCACTTGAGATTATTCAAGATTTTAACACTAAGACAATTTTTCCCCCAAGGGCCTACTTGTTCTCTCTTTGGCTGTCGGAGATGTAATTGGCTTTGGAGACGTGAAAGAAATATCTCCTTCATTGCCGTCGGATTTGCGAGACTTCCTTTTCTAGTAAGTAACAGCTCTGAATTCTAACAGGCTGGACTCATTTTTCACGCATACCAAACTCCAACAATTCGCTATTATTTTGCAATAGTAATTTAGCGCGCTAGCACAACTTGTGAGAAATGGTGGTGAAAAAGTTCATGCAAGAAATTGATTCTCAACGAAGAGTATGAATACGTGCTTTTATAATCATCCTTCTTCGCAGTTGCTTAAAGACCGTTAAAAGAGACCGGTGGTCCGCATCTCAGCTACGCGAACATTCATTTTTAACCTCTGTCATGTACGGTAGTTTAGCGAACGGTCAACAGGAAGTTGCAAAGAACAATGGAAAGGCAGGGAATGATGGGCCATCACACTTGGTTGACCAACCGGAACGCGAAGAGCTTCTACCTTGCGTCTCATTCATCTCGGGAGTTCCTGGACAATCCCGAGTAGAATGCGAATTTGAGAAGCTGCAGTTTCTCGGGAGAGGAGGTTTTGGAAGTGTCATTAAGGTACACTACGTTCATTGGTTGAAACACGTAAGAGCGTCAATATCCTGCGATGAAGAAATCGGTTTTTTTTTCGTCATATCTCGCGCTTTGTACAGTAAAATTCTGAGGCCTTATGAGGAGTTAAGCCACAGACCTTACATATGTGACACGCAATCGACATACTGCTAGAGTGAGCAATGTCGACAGCCTCGTGTGGGAAAATAGAATAGGAAAGATGCTGGAAGTCTTTAAACCTTGTACTGAAATAAAGGAAGACCCCACAAGTTCATACGCTATTCAGTTTTAATCTTTGTTGTTATTTTATTTATGCATTCTTTGTTTTTTGCAGTTACGAAATAAGCTGGACAACTGCTCTTACGCTGTGAAGCGGATTCCTTTGAATCCAAAGAGTACTCAGTTAAACAAGACGATCATACGAGAGGTACAGCTGATCAGCCGTCTGAATCACGAAAACGTCGTTAGGTACGCATTTAATGAAATCAGTACAGACGGAGTTCTTGTTTACGCAGAAATCGTGCGTACAGACTCGCAACAAACTTTGGTGGGACAAGTAAACACAGGGCGAATCGGGACGCATAGGAGAAGATTTGAAATTAAAAAGGCTCTGGCAAGAATTAAAGAAAAAATACCACTGAGTTAACATTTCGTTTAGTACAACCGTATTCCAGATCGCTAGATTTAAATATTTCACTTCAAGGAAAGAAGGACGAGGAAGTTGAATTATGATAGGGTAATTTTTATAGAGGGTAAATTTCGCTTGGTCCTCTGTTAAGCTAGTATTTTTTATACGTCTGTAGTAAGTTGGTTTTACAGGCTCCAATAATATTGCTAGTTTGGGAGGAAGAGTCGCATTAAGTTGGTGAAATGGTTGTCGTAAAGGAAATGTTGAAAATGTGCATTCTAAGGCGCTTTTAAAGGGAAACGGAGCGCAACGCATAATAAAACTGATATGTACTGTGCTTATCTATTACAGCTGTATTTTAGTGGGAGAACACTTAGCTCTCTAACCCGTCTACCAGCATTCCACTCTAGTTATCGACAACAGATAACCTAAATCGAATTTAGCATGACTTTTAAAAACCCCATCAGGCAGTGGGCAAACCAGTCGGCTATTGGTTGGCTATTGTCGAAGAGTTTAGCTCGAAACTACTAAAGAACAAATTTAACAGATGTCTTACAGCAAGACTCAAACGCGGAACCTCCGAGGCACGAGTCCAACCCGCTTACAACTCGCAGTTCACGCTGCCTTACTTCTAGTTACATTTTCCCTTCTGTAGATATTACAGTTCCTGGATCGAAATCGCTGAGGACGTAGAAGACTCCTGGTGGCAAGACGATGAAAAAGGGGATAACAAGGGGTTTAAAGGAAATATTGAGGTGTCGGTTCTTCAGTCTGGAGATCTTTTAGACACAGAGGTAAGGTAGTCTTGAAAAATATAATAATAATAATCATAAAAAAATTGAGTCGTAGTCGTGGCGCTTTTCCATTAAGTAACTGCTAACTAAGAGAGAAATCTGTTTTGATGCTTTACTTCTGCGACCTTGTCTTTCCTTCCGATAAGAGTGACTACACATCGCTTTAAGTGTGAAAATGGAGGGCTTTGCAAATCAAGAAACGTGGAAGTGGTTGAAGACATGGTTGGCTATGAGTATTCCTAGGTTTACGTGATAAACTACTCAAAATATTTTTGTCGAGCCTCCATGACAAACGCTGGTATGAAAACATATTTCGGTTGACATAAAACTGTAGTCTACTCTGCTTAGAACTCTCATTGTCTAACTGTAAAAACAAATAACAGAAACAGAAACAAAACAAAAAAAAATAATAAAAGAACAAAAAACAAGGGGCTAACAGAAATTTAAGAGTGCCCATGGCAGGATACGTTTTAGTATTGTTACACGCACTGAATACATTAGCTGACGCACGTGATCACAAGGTTACAGGATGCTTCGGAAACAGGCCGGCCTCATTTTTTTTTCTTTTTTCAAGTCCGAAGGTTCTGATGAAGGAGTGGAACGGCAGGAAACTGGAAACGAGTCCAGTGCAGAATACGTGAGACTGCAGTACTTGTACATCCAGATGGAGTACTGTGAGAAGAGCACCTTAAGGAACCTTATTGAAGAGGGCTTGCATGGAGATAAGGAGCGAATATGGAGGCTTTTCAGAGAGATCGTTGAGGGCCTGGTACACATTCACTCTCAGGTGATGCACAAGCGCTTAATCAGTATGTCACATGTGTGATGTAATCTGCTTAGATTTTCCTTAGTTAGAGCAATGTTCAATTGTCCTATATGAATTCGTCAATGGCGAAGCTCAACATCGGGCTCTTGTTAGAACAGTGCTAGCAGATCAGAACGTGAAATCCAAACGCCTTAGATTCGATTTCTCGTAGGTGACTCAGATGTTCTGCTGTTCCACGTACGGGGCAAAACGGAGAACATAACGCTTTCTTTATTTATCGCTTTTTTCTCTTTACTGAACAGGGTATTATTCACCGGGATCTTAAGCCCGTAAACTTGTTCCTAGATTTTCGCGGCCGCATCAAAATAGGCGACTTTGGCCTCGCAACCACGCACGGCGTGACACGCGGAGGCATGGGCACTGACAACCCAGATTCTATCGCCAGTGGTCAGTCTCCCAAGATGAACTCAAGCTCTAAGGAGAGTATGACAGGCGAAGTTGGTTCGACGCTGTATGCGGCTCCGGAGTTGAAAAAACGGTCTGGCGGTCGAGTGAAGTACAGTCAAAAGGTTGACTTGTATAGTTTAGGGATTATCTTCTTTGAGATGTGTTACAAGCCTTTCAAAACTTCGATGGAGAGGGTTAAAGTTTTGGGCAATTTACGAACGGTAATTGTATGTTTACCCGTGCACTACACGCATGTAAGAACAGAAGAAATTTGTAAGTTTCCCGTCCACAAGGAGAGATCAAAATAGCCAAAAGGGCGTTCTTGTGATCTACTTTCTAATGTTTTAACGTGAAGATGCTCCTCATTTTGTTTATATTCACTTTTCTGAGCCTAAATTGAAAAGGATGTAGAATTATGCAGAGGCGACAAAGTCGTCGGTGTTTTCACTCTTGAGCATTAATAACGCTTTTCATCGACTCTTGTTCTGTTTGTTTCCTAATTAGGAAGGAATCATCTTCCCAACTGATTTTGACCACGAGGGCCTCGCCAAGGAAACGATCTTCCTTAAGTTGCTCCTCAAACATACCCCTGAGGAACGCCCTACCTCACAAGAACTACTTCAAAACCCCTATGTCCCGCCTAAGACAAGAGATAGTCAGTTGGACGAAGTGCTCAAACATACGCTCGCTGTACGAACTCTACTCGCTTCCAGCGTGTGGTGAAGGCCATGTTCTCGCAGAAAGTTTCTTTTGTTGGAGACGTAACTTAAGATATTGAAATGTACATGAGACAGTTTTCTGGTTACTAACGCTTTCATGAACCGTTTAAACGGATAGTAAACGGTTTTGCAGTTTAAACGGAAAAGCGTTAGTGTCCGTTTTCCCATGGAGGGTCACAAATAGTATATTAGCACAAACCACCCAGTAAAAATTATAATAAGCCAGTTGATTATTTCTTATTCCTTTTGGCGGTCTTATCTTACAGGTATAATTTAGCACGCGTGACACCTTTTTTACTTAGAGGTGACTTTAGGTGTAAACATGTAGTACTTTTCATCTTCCGCATAGAATTTGTAATCAGATAACTTGTACGGCTAGCACGTAGCTCTTTTAGGGGCGGTACCTTGAGTACGCCCTTTCGAATTTTGTGTTTATTCTGCTGTTACGCAAGAGCCTTCAAGGACTATTTTCTATTAAGATATCTTTTCAAGTATGATTTTAATTCCGTCAGTAAGTTTATTATAATTTTTATATCGTCAATCTTGTTTTTGTTTTGCCCGAACTTGACCGTAAGACCAAGAGATTTAAGTTAGAAAGACATTTTGTAAAGCGTAGACATCGCGAAGGTATCTACTTAGTATGCGAACTCCGCTCTACGTAGTTTAGTTTGATTCGATAGTTAAGTGTAAAAACATGACGAAGGTTAGAGATTGACAGCTCAGTAAGTGTCACCTTTATAAGTGGTGACCCACACTTTTCTAGAGAGATCAGAGCTAGTTACCGTTGTAATAACTTTAATAATAAAAGAGAGAATAAAAGAAATAACCAACTGAACGACGAGTGCTAGGAAATTAATTTCTATTGTTGTCGCTGGCCCGCAAGTTGTAACTATGACCACTAAATGCTGTTTTCAGCTTGAGGAAGTTAATGGGGTGGTCTTTTTTAGTCATCTTCTGAATATATTTGCAGCAGAGCTGAGTTCGTCTTTCTTTCAAGCCGCTAAGGTTGGTAGTATTAAGGGCACCCAAGTAACTATGGCACGGATAGATAATATGTTGTGCCCTTTTTTGAATTGACTCAAGCCTATTTGAAAGAAATTCGGGAATATCCTGCCAGATTTGTGCACCATACTCTAGTATGGGTCAAAAAAACCTTTGACGATTCCTTCTTTACAAACACCCACTTTTTAAAGAATGCTCAGGGAATAAAAGCGTTTCGAAGCTTTTTTCGATATGTAATTAATATGCTCGTTATACTTTAAATTATTAATGATTATAATACCGAGTAATTTACAAGTTGTCACACATTCAACGGTGTTGTTACCTCGGACAATTGGTCTTGTAGTAAAATTATCATTTTGCTTGAAGTTAATTAACATTTCTTTGCATTTTTTCGGGTTTAATTTCATATTGTGTGGTATAGAAAACTTGTGAATATCATTAACAGCTACATTTAGTAAGCTAATACCGTTTCTTGGCTGGATTTCTAATGCTGTGGTATTATCAACGAATTTAATCCTCAAATGCCATTCACGCAAAAGATTGTTGGTCATTACAGCAAACAAAATCTCACCCAGTTTCGTCCCTGGGAGACTTCCAATCAGAAAGAGTTACTTAGAAAAAAGAAATCAAAATGTTTTGACTTTTTGTCAATGTGAAGGTAGAGGTCGTTTAAGAAAATTTAACTCTTAAGAGCGCAAAAGATGCTACTAAAAACGCCTCGCAATGATATATGGTTACTTTCCCTCATCTGTTTCTTTTTCTCTCAGGTTGACCTGCCTGGTGCTGTTTTGCGCAACATGTCCGCAATGCTTGATCTGATTGCAAGTCGGGACGCACTTGATGCTTGCTTTGCAACCATTGTGGATAAAACCCCGCGTTACAAGAAATACCTTGAGCGCGTTTGCGACGACATTCGAAACCTTAAAGTATCCAAGAAAGAACCAGTAGTGTTCGTCTGTGGTGTAAAAGATGAAATGTTCAAAATATCTTTCCAGTTGAAATTTTTCTACGAATATACGCCCTTATGTCAAAGCTGCACTTTTGTGCCACTCGTTAGATTAGCACAGAATGGGTCACGCAATCCTTGTGTTGGTATACAGTGACATAAGCCATGCAACTTATGTTATGGCAGCCATTATTACAGAATGCTAAATGTGCCAAATGATGCTTATGTACGTGGTTACTAGAACCGTAAAAAAAGCCAGTCTTGAAGACTTTAAAAGTAATAGTTTTGTACAACAGTCCAAGAGATGGACGATTAAATGAATGATAAAGTAATGATTCATCTCTCGATTCTTCAATGTTGTGTGCTTTTGGTTAAAATCAGTTTGTGACAATCAGAGTCGGTAAAAGCCTCCTGTACAAACTCTGTGTCTCGCTCATTTTGAAATTTGATACAATCTCGTCAAGGACGTCTTACGACGTCTTAGTCGGCTCCATACGATTCGAGAAATACGCAGCTTTGCTTAGGGCCTGTTTACATGGAGGTGGGGGACCCCAAGTAGGTGAGGTAACCCGCCCAGCCGTGGTCGAAAAATAGCCCGCGTTTACAACTAATACTCTAATGACGCATTGGTGTGGGTCATACGACGCGTACCTGAGATACTTAAAAGAGTTTTACAGCGAGTCCTGCGATCACGATGATGCTCTCTTGCTCTGAGGTCAGGTTCTCTTTTTGCTGACATATACACTACTCCATTAAAGGCTGTTTTTTCGCTTTTTTTCTTGTTTTGTTTTGTTTTGTTTTTTTTTTGGGGGGGGGGGGGGCGGGCGATGTGGCTTATATCAAAGTGGTAATACGTAAACGTAAATTCTGGGCTGCATTGCATGTTGCCGTCAGGCCTCAACCGTCTAACTCGCCTGTCAGCATGTCAGATGACCTCTTTGAATGGTTCCTTGCAGGACTTAACGGCAAATTCCTGGTTTCACTGGTAGCACTTTTTCAGCTTTTTAGTTTAAAAGGCATCTCTGACGAGCTGTTGCTGATGTTGAAGACTGTAGGTCGGATTGAGTTGCATCTGCCGTTGAAGTGACGGAGTTGAAACCGGAAATCGATAGGGCGGTCGTGGGAGCGCTTGGATGGAAGTATGCGGTATGGAGCCAACGACAGATGAGGCGGCAGCTTCTAAAGTGACAGTGGAGTCGGGCCAGAATGAGAATAGCTTGTTTGTTGCGTTAGTTGCTGACTATATTCATTTTCTCTGATGATGTGGTAGTGAAGGTAAGGTAATTGGTGCGGTTGCACTTATATTTATGTTGCAGTTTATTCGATGGCGCCTGACTTTCTCTCGAGGTTAATACCTATGACTGCAAAACTTCATTTCGTTTCCTTCTGCAAGCCATACCTCACTTTCTGGTCGTCTTTTAGCTACACTGTGAGACGAACACCCGGTGCACTTTTGCGCTGGAAATTTCCCCTGATTTACTCAAGATACGTACACTTCAGGAGACACTAAATATTTCCAGCCACAGCAAGGGTACCTTCACAAATGCCAACTGCCTTATAAACAGCGCACCGATACTTAAATTGACGCCCAGTTATGGCAGGTGTGACAATTAAGGGCACTTCACTGTGACTACTCTTTACAAATTACTCTAGATCGTTAGCTGCTGCTTGCATGATAGCATCGGGCTCATTCAGTAACGCCTCTGCATAAGTGACCATGTCTCTGAATGTACTCGAAGGAATCACATCAGTGAGAACATCGAATTCATCGGCTTCAACTGCGAGACCTTTTGGGCTTTGGATGTCAAAACGCAAGGGTGTGGCCTCCTTCGCTTTCTCCTCGTAACTGCGCATGCAAGACGAGAGGGCAGTGACGCTACTGCTAACGAGAGGGCACAGCATATCTGTGAAGAATCGCTTTAGAAGGGACTTTTTTTTTTACCTGGAAGCAAGTTTTGTGGTAGTTATAACTGAGGGAAAAGGCGGTGTAAGCATTTTCCAACCTTACGCTCCTTCCCTGTATAAAGCTTTGAAGAAGAACTCTGCTTTTCGGACTTCGAAATGCTGTCGTCAGGCCGCCATCTTTGTGACTGACGCCATCAACCATTTTTATCGATCTCAATCTTTGGCATGTAGTGCAGCCATTCAATAGGGTTTAGTTCTAATCCGCCGGCCATTCCCGCATGTTTGCGGGTGTACTTAGACATCTTGTCTCTTAACTCCTCTTCTTTGTGCTTGACGAAAAATTTGGTAAATTTTAATTTTTTTTTTCTGATTCCTTTTCCATTTCATCCCATTTCTTTTTGAAAAGAGCAGACTTCTGGTTAAATTCTTCCTCGCTTTCGCAGTCGTTTTTGCAGCCATCTTCCCTTATCGTTCGCCCACCTAAATTATCGACCACTATGATCTTTCTCTGCTGAACAGGGAAGTTAAGTTCTGCCAATTTATTTTGGATATTTCCCTGAACGTGCTCTAGCCCCAGAAGACGAATGATGTTGGTTGTTTCTTAAAGAATTCCTTTAAACTGAGCGCTTCGTCCTAATTGGAACCAAGCTTGTGTATGCCTCTTAGCTGAGTGTTCGTTTGTGCTCTTTCGATTACAACCATGTTTAAATTTTTGACTACGTTTATAACTAAGATATGGAGCCAATAATACCTTATAAACTTTTTCTAATGTCTTAAACACTACTACCCTTCTTTCTCTGTTTATGTTGCCATGACGGTTAGATAATTTAATCACTCACCGATATTAATTACGTCCTCTTTAGTTTTTTTTTTCTTCCGAGTTCCTTTTTCTTTCTGTGAGTCTTCTTCTCTAATGGTCTCAATGGAGGTATCTCATAGACGTGAAATGACCATAAAATTTAGCTATTAGGCGTAAAAATTTACAGATTTTAACCAATAGTCGTAAAAAAGCTAAACGTAAAAAGATTTCCGGTGACAGCATTAGAATTATCTTGATGCTAACCGTTAGCCGTTAATTGGCCAAAATTGTAACTGTTAGCCTCTTCTAACGGATTACGCACTTTCCTCCGGGAAAACAGGATCGGGAAAAGCCATGTACTTACGCTCGCAAAAGAATCCAAGAAAGTGGCTTTTACTTGGGGTAGGAGAGAACAGACACGTCATCACAGTGGAATGTGCTGCACATAAAATTAATCACTTTAGAGCAACCCTGAAACGTGAAAATGTGCGATGTGTGATTAGCTTACTCGCATGTATCTTAACTTTGTAGTGTGGAAGTTTGGAAGTGTGGAAATCTGGAAATATACAAACGAGTCTTTACCCTACTCGCATTTATCTTAACTTGGTAGTGTGGAAGTGTGGTAGTTTGGAAATCTGTTAATATGCAAATGAGTCTCTCCTTACTCTCGGTAGAGTGTGGAAGTGTGGAAATCTGGAAACATGCAAATTAGTCAATCGTCCGCCATCTTGAACTTCGAACTTCACGTGAACATACGGCGTGGAAAGCATAAAAACTTATTTAAACACCCCGTTTAGTGATCGATCAAGCTCTCATTGCTATATTTTGAACAACCGAACCTCAATT
The DNA here is from genome assembly GCF_036669915.1 of Pocillopora verrucosa. Classification (NCBI taxonomy): domain Eukaryota; kingdom Metazoa; phylum Cnidaria; class Anthozoa; order Scleractinia; family Pocilloporidae; genus Pocillopora; species Pocillopora verrucosa. Next base: position 5,739,230 of record NC_089324.1, read on the forward strand.
TACGGGTAATTTTAAGTTATGTACCCTGAAGTTGAACAGATTGTTATTCAGTAACGGTAAGAGATCACCCGCGACGATAATTTTACCTTTCACAGATGTTTTTGGAGCAAGATAAAGGCGAGAAAGCTCTATTTTCAAGGGTTTTTTTCGCTTTTAACAGAGGCATTTATAAGAACTATGCTTTAAGAACCCAGCAAATACAATCTGAATGAATAAGTAAGTCTTGATCGATGCATGTGGCTACCAGTTGTGTTGCATCTGAATAAACAATCATGCGCAAAACGGCAGTGCCTTACAATTCGTGGCTCGTTTTAATTTCTTGTAGTGACGTTTATATCAACACTTTAGTAAATTACATCGTATGACTCTGAACTTATGCTTCTTTTCTTCAACATGTAACTCTTCTCTTTCCTCATTTTTGTGGCCAAATTGTTTACTGATCTTGTAAACAGGAGTTGGTGTGTGAATGTTGCCATCATTAGTCATACTGGCGAGCTACACACGTAATCTTTTAACGAGAGTGCTATATTTAATTCACAAAGATAACTTAAATAGTACACAAAAATTAGTATACTTTTAGCCCATTTACACCAAAGCTTAAAAATCTTCTAAAGTTGTTTGTTGAACACGGTTTGATTTTTTTTCTTCGTAGAAACTACTTGACCTAAAATTTTCTTTACTTAAAATGAAGCACATTGGAAATGCAGGTTAGCAAGTACTTGAATCACGTGGAAAAATGAAGTTTTTTCAGTTCTCCGTTTACGATTTTCATCCTGTAAAAACCAGTTTAACAAAACATGTTTTGCCGGTGTGAATAACGTATTTCAATCCCAGTCACTTATCACCTCTTCACTCGACTGGGTTTTCCACTAGTGTGTGACTCTCTTTTAGTAGAATGCCACTTTGTAATATTCAGGCAGCAACTAGCAATTTACATTGCTGGGAATTGATTAGGAAGTAATGATTTACCAAGCTGCTTAGAAAAGTTGTTTCAAATTTTTTTTGTGAATGATACAGATTTATTTACAACACAAGGGAAAATTAAACGCTACAGCAGGTTATGAAGTCTGAACCAAACATAAGTAACAAATGTTGTAATATCAACAGGTTATCTATACACATGAGTAAAACACGTTTCATTCAGGCATATTGTTTTTTTTTAAATATCATTGCCTGAATAAATTTATATCACGATTTTTCTTTCTTTTTAAGTGACTCCCTTTATGGAAGAGATGATTCTTAGCCATGTCTCTCTCATTATTTCTGTTGAGAGTTGAACAAATTCAACGCAACCTGACTCATATAAAACTCCCGAAACAAAGTTGCATGATGAAATGTGGATTGAATAAAGCCAGAGACCCTCTTTCTTGGAATGACTGATACTGGCTATGACGAAAAATAGTCTGAACAATTATGGATTGAAGCTCCTTGCTTGTCAGCTTCTTTTTAAGACTATGGCAAATGCAGCAAGAAGTAAGGCAGATGGTGACATTTTGTTTAGTAATACCACATAATTGATGAAAACATTCAATTCTTTATGCGACCTGGCAAATTCCTGTTCTATGCCACAATGGAACAAGTAGAAAGCAAGTTAACACACTTAATTCATCAAGAGACTTTGCTTCAGGAACTCTATATGCAAGTCAGGTTGCATTTAATTTTTCCAACTCTCAACAAAAGTAATAAGGAAGACATGGCTGAGAATTATCTCTTCCACAATCAATGGCGTCACTTCAAAAGAAAGAAATATAAATTATTTAGCCAATGATTTTTATAAAAATCAATATGCCTGAATGAAACGTGTTTTACTCATGCACGCTTCCAAAAGACTCATTTGCATATTTGCAGATTTCAACACTTCCACACTTCCACACTTCCACACTGCCAAGTTAAGATAAATGTAAGGTAAAGACTTATTAGCATATTTGCATATTTCCAAATTTCCACACCAACAAGTCAAGAGACACTTTTTCACACTTCAAGGTTACTCTAAGGTGATTAATTTTATGTGCAGCACATTCCATTGTGATGAAGTGTTCTGTGCTCTTCTACCCCAAGTAAAAGCCAAGAAAGGGGGTGACTCCACTCCCTAAAACGCATGTAAAAAAATGGAAAATTTTAATTGAAAGATTACACTTAATTTTATTTGATTGGTTCCGCATAAGTGACCGCTCAATACAGGTGGAGGAAAATCCACACAAGCCTTTAGATTTCAGTAAAGGGTGACCACGACCGCTTAGCTGAGGTAAATTTTACAGGACCTTATCAATCCTAGTAGCCCCTGCGCTTTATGGGTGGAACTCCACCCATCATTTCCGTCAGTCTCGACGAGTATTGTGTTACTTCCAATTCTTTTCAAATTTGCTGTGAATGACGTCTAAATGTCAAGCGAATCATGCAGCGAGCAAAAATTTCGGGACTTTCAAAAGCCGACCGCTTAATACTAGGTGACCGCTTTATACGATGCGCCTAATAAACGGTCCAACTATAAAAGTCTTTTCACTTACTATCTTCCATAACTGCAGCTAAACCAAAATGTCAATCAAAAATTGGAAACTTGCACCACGTTTCCTGAATACTCCATACACGGGATCTTCCACGTTTAAGTTAAAGTGTTCTAGAGATGTAAAGTTTTCTAGTTGAAAAGGGGCCTATTTCTATTGTTTAAAGTTCTTAAGACTGAAACACATTTTCACAAAGGAAGAAAGTGGACCATGCTTCGTCAAATTCCACATGAGGCAAACTTTCTTTGAGCAGTTTTCTCCCTCGATTTGACAAACTTTTTTTTTGGGTGAAAGAGATAAAAAACTCGCCTTCAATAACATTGAACGCATGCTGTAGTTGATGAGTAACTTGAGCTTCGTATAGGCTTGGATCACTCGTATAAATAGTGACAGTCCAATCAGTGCATCCTAAGGACCTTAAAAGAACTTAGGGGAGAAACAACTGCATCGAGAGAACGGCTTGGAGCAGGTAAACGGCAGTACAAAATTTGTTTGTTTTGTTTTGTTGTTGTTGTTTTTTCCATAAAAGTGGTCGAGAGGGTGGCAAGAGTATTTTAAACCAATCGCTGAATGAATTAAAGAAAAGGCATTGCAATCCCGTGTTGCCTTCGACGCTCAGTGGAAAACTGCACCGAGCGATCTAAAGATATTAGTTGAAGTTGAGCCTTAAAAATGATTTATTTTCAGTTTTAAACAACAATTGATTTGGCTTCGTCTAGAACGTCAACGTCACCAGTTTTATTTCGATTTCATCTTCGGTTATACTATAACACTACAGGCCGGAGTTGCTCTTAGGATAACTGGATAAAGCTATCCAGTGGAAAGGGCAGTGCGATTTGTTGACACAATTATTAATCGGTTACGAATATATGAAAGTCATATATTAACACAATTACTAATCTGTTGGTTAGTGTTATCTACCCGGTGAACAACTGGGCCCAATATATAAAGACTGAATGAAGAGACTAGCTTAATAAGTTATAAATTTAGCAGGCATTTTCGTCTTGCTTAATTACTTCAAATCACATACAACTTGCTTTCAAACAAGGGCTATTCATACCGTTTATGCTCCTTGGGATTGAATCACATTTTCACAGAGGAAGAAAGTGGACCATGCTTTGTCAAATTCTACTTGAGGCAAACATTCTCTGAGAAGTCTTCTCCCTCGATTTGACAAACTTTTGTCTTGGGTGAAAGAAATAAAGAACTCGCCTTCAATAACATTGAACGCATGCTGTAGTTGATGAATAACTTGAGCTTCGTATAGGCTTGGATCACTCGTATAAATAGTGACAGTCCAATCAATGCATCCTACCCTTGGTGTCAGAGCGCCAAAACTGACAGATCTGTGAATACCATCTTCGCCACATTTGTCGACAGCGAAATAAAAATCTTGACCGATTTCATGTTGGAAATGATCGATGTTTGATCGCGAAGCCTCCATGGGAATCCAGTCAAGCACAATGGAGTTATCGGGGAACAATTTCTGCGCAACAGGGCTTGAAAAGATTGTGTCACAGAGGTACTCTTTCGTACAAGGCTCTATGAGATCTGAAAAATTAACTTTAAGAGAATTTAGCGCCAAAAGACTCCTATTTACAGCAGATGTCCTAATAATTGTCATCTGTGTAATTTCTCTTGCGGGGGAAGGACACGCTGTGGATGCGAATATCTCTCGCTGTACATTCGGGTATTGTCTTCGCACGAATTCGCTCATTGCTTCTGATAGCCGTTTGTAAACACCCTGACCACGAAACTCCAGTAATGTCCTGGCGGCCTGTCGAACTGCTGTTCTTCCATCGTTAACAACCGAGCACTGAACCAGTCCAACAAGTTTTTCGCTCGTGTGAGCTAACATCACGGCGACGTTGTCCATTTGCATCCAGTTATGAAATCTGACTGGAAGATAGTCTTGGCCATCATAAACACCCTCTGATAGTATTAGGATCTCGTCCAAATCGCTGGTTTGAGCAAGGCGGAATATCAGCTCAGTACTCATATCTTATCTCTCTTTGTAGCACAGCTTTAGGGTTAGTCAGTCTTCCCAAGGCAACGAGTGATCATATCACTGCACTTGAAAGGGTGTCGTCATTACCACGACAAAGACGACTTTATTCTTTTTGTTATGCTGCGTTCAGTGACGCGTTTATTGTACGCAAGTCGCTTTTCCAGAAGGAATGAAACTAACGGATAGCATCACAAAATCTGATTGCCTGTTTTTTTCTCTCTTTTTTTCCGAAAGATTATTGCTGACGATTAAATTGCAACCAGAACATCTTTTTTATTAAATAAACCTCCAAAATTTTCCATTGTAATAAGATTCCGTGGGCTGAAACTTTTTACACATGCGACATAATTATCATTACTTAGTTATGTTTACGTTTCAAGCTTTTTTTAGTTTGTGAATTAATTCCAGTTGGTTAGATTTCTTAATCATCTGTCAATTCTCCGGCGCCATTTACTTGATAATATTCTGTATATTGAGTCTCTCTATCACCAGGACAATTAAATCAAGTATCTATGTTTTAAAATCCTTTTGACTGTGAACATGTAAAAAACATATAGGTGAACTGCAGATAAAGACGTGAATATGAAAGCGATCCTCGCATTAATGATCACTACTTGATCAGAAGTGAAAATAAGCCCCGAAAAAAATTCAGGCCTGTGTGGAATTTGAACCCATGACCTTTGCGATACTGGTGCAGTGCTCTGCCAATCGAGCTAAAAGCCAACCAGGACCTTGTCATTTCGTTGGTTCCAAATAAACCCGTGATATGACGAATAAATGGCTGTGAATATATGTAATTAATTATGTGAACTGCGGATAAAGACGTAAATATGAAAGCGATCTTTGCAGTAGTGAACACTACTTAAGCAGTCGTGAAAATAAGTCGTGAAGAAATAAGAAAAAAAAATTCAGGCCTGAACGGGATTTAAACCCTATGACCTCTGCGACACCGGTGTAGTGTTCTACCAACTGAACTAAGAAGCTGGTCCGAATTAAACCCGTGAAGTGATGAATTTGTGACTGTGATTATATGAAAGTCATATATGTGAACTGCGAATAAAGAATTGAATATAATAGCGATTTTTTTTTTTCTTCAGGCCTTATTTTTACTACTGCTCAAGTAGTGTTCATTTCTGCCAATTCTCTTAAATCCTTTTGTTAAGCCAGGCGAGAACTCAGCTTAGGGATTAATCGTCCATTTCTGAGATTAGTTTACGTGGAAATTGCGGAGGGCAGGAAGATCGCATGATTTTACTTCAAAGGATGAGATAATTTTTTTTACCCCCGCTGGAATGAGCGAAACACAAAAAAGAAAGGGAAGGCATCAAAATAAAGGCACTCAAATAGTCGTGTCTACTTCTTTTAGTTTAAGTGAGACCGCTAGAGCCACATCATATAATTCCGTTATTTTTGTCCTTTGAAGCTGACCTGGCGTAAGAAAGTTATCCAAATAAAGTAAATAACTAGAGAGAGAGAGAGGATGCCAAACCGAAAAAGAAATGCGAAGGCAAGCTTTAAAAATTGTTGATGATAAATATGCGTAATTGACCAAGTGTGGACGAGTTCTTTTTGTTACGTTTCAATGAACCGAGACGAAGTCGAGGTCCCTAAAGTGCCTATGACACGAAATTTTTTTTGCGTAAATATTTAGCTTACCATATGTAAAAACCAATTTCGATAGAAGAGAAATTTAAAAAAGCCCAAAACACGGTTTTTTCGGGCCCCAAAGTGCTCTTATTTTGTCTTAAAATAGTTCCGTGGACTGGTAACGAATTAGCGGGTGATGACGTAGAAAACTGTGAAAACTCTCAGTTGACACTTACAAATCTCTCACATCTCTTGTAATTTTGTATCAATGATCAGCGTTGAAATACTCTTGACATTATGACCATAACGATATATACCGTGTAACTACTTCCGTTGAAGCTAAGTGTTGCCGCCTCCGAGAAAAGCTGTGAAATATTTTTTGGTTAGGTTGACGCCCCCCTGATTAGTTCTTTTCAGACAGAAAATTGTAGTCAACGTTTCAGTTCAAGATAAAACCTCGAGTGATCAAGATCGTTTTTGAATAGAAGACAAGTTAGACTGTAATCCTCGATAAAGTAATTAAGACCCGCGAACGTTGGTAAGCAATAACTTGTTTTGTGATTATGTTCTCTAGCTCGTAGTCATTACTCAAAGCGAAATTTATCACTCGTTTTTATCTTTCTTTTGGTTCTTTTATTTGCCACGTGCTCGTTTCCAAAATGGAGATTGTTCTTAAGCTATGATCACAATACTCAGGTGATTTCTTTACGAAATAATTTCAGTTGACCGCTTCGATATAATAACGCCCCAAGGAATAGGAAAGGGAATAAAGAAAGAAAAGATCCTATTTTGGTTTGGTGTTTGTCACATGCGCGTGTACAACCCGGGAATCGAGTTTCCAGCTGTAGCTTGAAAAGAAACATTTACATATCTACATTCAGCAAACTCTACCGAGAGTTTTGATACATCGTACTCAAGTGGCAAAGAAAAAATGGAAGTTGTGGGCACGGCTCAGCTCTACGAAGGAGAATCGCGTGCATCAAACGAAGATATCAACGAAGACTGACAAAGGCGTTTTCTCGAAAAACTCCCGTTACTGAGTATTTAGTTTGATTCTTTTGTGTTTTGTTTTCTAAGGCGAAATCTATATTAAGAATGGGTAGCTGTGTTCGTTTCTGTAACATTTCATTCCTCCGCACTAAGTGTGGCGAAGGTTCCCCTGGGTCAGTGCTCTAGAGTTTCGTTGCTGTAGAGTAATTCCCTTAGCAAACCAGAAGCGAACTTTAGACGAAAGAATCAGCTGCATCATGAGGCACGATGATTTTTTGCCGAGAAGTCATCGGGCAGTTTCACTGCGAGTTGCTCCTTCCCTCAGAGAGTGAAAAAGGCAGAGGCTGTTGAAGGCCTAAATGTAATAACTGTCCTAAATGTAATAAAGTCCTAAATGTAATAACATTTGGTCCTAAGTGTAATTAGCCTCCAATGCAATCGTATAACTCCTTCAGTGCATTGTTGTTACGGCGGACATCCACATTGAGATGTTGAAGTGACAGCTGTTGCACCAAAAACCGCTTACCAGTATACATGTCTCATTACAGGCTCGCTGATACCGATTAGCGTCTTTTTACTTGCTAGACATAAGTCGAGAAGCATTGGCCGCAAACCTTCATACTGATAAAAAAATGGCATCAAATGACAGCTGACAAAACAATGAGTACGCCGACCAAAACCTCTTCATATGTCACTGGCTCAGACTCTTAGGTACAATAAATTTTGGAAAAATTGGATAACATTATACATGTGTGATCGGTGATGGACTTAACAAGTCATAAACCAAATTACAAACTTGGACAAGGGAGTCCGCTGACTTGTAGGTCGGACAATTTGCAGGCTGGGCTACAAATTTTTTGTCTTTCCATGCCTGCATAGACCTTGTTAGCATGCACATTTTGTTTACCAATTCGGATCTCGTGACAGCACTCTAGAGGGTTGTTACTTTAAAATTCTCGAATATCTCCCTGAGTATATGAATATGGACAAGATAATTGTTCTCCTCGAGAGAACAAAAGTGGGACAATTATGTTCTCCTGATCTTGAAATGCCTGCAACAAAACCGACAAACGAATAAGGTATTGCATGTGTCTCCATCGAATCATATACTCAGTGACTTACATTTAACAGGTGTAAATGCAAAGAAGCTACTGACCAGTACATCATCACAAATCACCGGCTCAGATTGCCAATCACAAAACAGACACTTAACAAAAATCTGGTGCATGTCATGAACGAGCTCACTGACGCAAAATTTTTGAGCTCCAAAATTAAAAGGAACGGAAAAGGTTCCTATGGAAGAGGTAGTACTGTAATTCGAAATAAGCAACAGGTCTTTTCAGCGCATACTTGTTGCTCGATTACGTTTTATATAAGGCCGGAAACAGTTACACGAGTGATTTATAATGAACATTAAAAATGGTTGTTTATGTTGAAGGCTGTAAATGATGTCCCGGTTCCCAAAAACTCACGCAAAAATTTGTTCCCTTGCTTTCTCCGAGATGTGAGTACAACTAATCGTATGAGCCGTTTTTTAACGGTATACTAATTGATTTAAAGAATTAAAAAAACGGACTTTTCTTCTACTGAATTAGCACTATGAGAATAACATGCACGTAAAGCGCTTAACTTTCCAGTTTCAAAATAACTGGCAGTAACACGAAGATTTGCCCAGCAACGTTGAATTGATTGGTTGAACTGAGTGTGGAAAAATTCTTGAGTGCGGATCCGACTGATAAACATTTCACGAGCCTGTGAAATATTCCGGCAGTTTTCTTTGAGATCTAGATCGAATGTGGAACGCTAGTGCTTGCATTGATTCAACATGAGATTTATTGTTTTAGCTGTTATGGTTTTAGCATTACTAGCATCATTGTGGGATAGGTCTGTGGCCCATTAAGATCGTGAAAACTTCGAAGGGAATCGGAAACCCTCTGTTTTAGCAGACGACGTTCATGAAGCACTGCTCGACCTTGTTGAGGGCAAGGCACAACCACCAGTGAAAGAGCGGACGAGAGCAATACGTGCAGCTGCTGTGCGATACTGGAGAGCCGGCGGAAAGATATCAGTGAAAGCAGACCATGGTGATAAGGCACTTTATTACGAGGGGCGGCGACTGTTAAAATCATCAGAGGTTAACAAAGTAGTGGTTGAGGAATTTGAAAGGACGAAAGGATCTGATGCGGTGAAGTTGGCTTGCTCACTGAGGGACAACTTTTTAGGAGTAAGTCGAGCTAAAATACAAACCATTCTAAACACGGACGAAAGTCATTATCGCCGAAATGCTAAGTTTCTTAGTAAGGCGAAGCTGAAACCTATCAGAGCCAGAGATGTTCATGTTAGGCACCAAATAGATTTGATGGATATGAGCAAAATAAGAGGATCCGTGAAGATGAATGGACATTTGTACAGATACGTTCTAACAGTGATTGATGTTTTCAGCCGTTTCCTTTGGCTTCGTCCTCTGGAAAGCAAATCAAGCCAGGTTATTGCAAGTGAATTGGAATCTATTTATATGGAACATGGATCGCCAGAAATAATACAGTGCGACCAAGGAGGGGAGTTCAAGAAAGCTTTGAAATTACTTTGCGATCGCATGAATATAAAATTGATTTACAGTCACCCGCGCCATCCCCAATCACAAGGCAAGGTGGAACGTTGCCACAGGACACAAAGATCCAAGATGGAATACGACCTTCAAAAAATGGGTCAAGACCGTGTAAACTGGGCGAAACAGCTCCCTCTTTATCAAAGAATTCTAAATAACGACCCTAAGGAAGTAATAGCTTACAAAACACCATTCGAAATATACTTTGCACGAAAGTGCAACGCCTTTAGAGAGAGCAGATTACAAGACGAAATCCTTCCTAGCGCTGGGAGGGTTCGCCCAACTAACAATGACCGTAATCGGCGTTCCCGGCAAACTTTGAAATTACGAAAGCAAGCAAAAAGAGCCACGAGCAGATGTGACAAGCGGATGCAGCGAGCACAACTTCGTTTAAATCTGCCCTCGGTTTACAGCATCGGAGAAAAAGTGTATATACGTTTGAGAGGGAAACCATCGAATAAACGGCATGTGACGGAGGGTCGTATCGAGAAACGTAAGATCAAGTTGCACACCTATAAGGTTTCATACACCTCACCGCTTTCAGGAAAGGAAGAAAGGAAATGGGTCACCGTGGACGATATCACAAGCCTAACACTAGAGCGAGAAAAACAGAAGCAAAAATGCGCCGAGCTGTCTAAAAAGAAAAAAATTGACCACTACAAAAAGTATTACATACCTATGAGAAGAGACGATTATGCAAAGGCTATTGAAGATCAGGGTTTTAAATTGGTTTACAATCCTCTTGGAGATGGCAATTGCCAATTTGCTGAACTATCGCATCAGGCAAAGAGACTAGGCATTTTGAGATCTCCTGAAACCATGAGGAAAGAAATAGTAGAGTACTTAAAAAGTAATCCGTACGATTGTGATGGCTTCCTACTTTTGGAGCATTTGGCAGATGATGAGTTCACTTGCTGGGACGATTATATAACTCATATGGCGCGAGATGGAACCTATGGTGATCAGATTAGGCTGTATGCAGCAGCAAACTTATATAATATCGATATCCAAATAGTTTCCTCTCTAGGAGTTGGTGGGCAGCATGTGTTCAGTCCGTCAGCAAGTGTTTCAGCAGCTACCGTGTACCTTGGACATCTTGCTGAGAACCAAGGCGAACACTATGTGAGCTTGGAACAAGTTGCGGATCACAACGACGCTAGTGAAAAAGAATACGATGCAAATGACCCAGGAGAAGGAGAAATTCCCGAGGATTATGCGAATGAAATGCACATAGAGCAGGACGTCGTTGATTTTGAAATGGGTGACTCTGACGCAAAAACTGGACTTGACAGTATCGTCGGCATTGGTGACGACACGGACATTGCTACAGATATAGCTAAGGGACTTACTTATGGAAGCCGAACAAACGAGACAGAGTATGAATTGCAAAATGAAGTCGACAATGGTATAGCGAATGATGGTGATAAGCTGATGGAGGTTCAGTTTGTTTCAGATGTAGACATCGACTTATTTGCGGCGAGAGGAGATGACGAATGTCACATTGGAAAACTTCCCAATGAAGTTTTAGAAAAAATCTTAGAAATAGTGTTAGCGTCATCGGCCATCCTGTTAGCTGGTAATGCATGCCACACATACCAAACATTACGTAAAGTTAATACACGATTCAGGGCGTCGGTGCAACGTCTGAAACGATTTCTACCAAGGCTTCATGTTTCTGGTGGATTGAAGTCTTGTTTAATCAGCGCTCGAAGCCTTCTAAAAAGTATGGTCCTTTAAGCGGTCTATTGATCGAGCTGAAGAAAATCATTTCTAGTCTAAAGTGGGCTAATGCTTGGCTGGAAGTTCAAGTGAATGAACTCGATTGGTACGTAATCATTGGAATTTTTTGGAAGAGAAATTGACTGGAATTGATGATAAACTAGCATGCTATTGTTGATGTTATCATTCGTGTTAAAGTCGTTAGTAGTGATGCACCATTTTAGAGCAGTTTGAATGACTTCGCTGTATCACATGTTAATCCAAAAGTATTATTATCAGTAGTGTTACTGAAATTTTGAACATCAATGTTATTCAGTGTCAAATGATTTAATGAAGCATTTGAGTTCATTTATAAGAATGACTATCTTGATTTATTCAATTTTGAACCTAGGATGTTACATTTCTAGCCCTTTATGGCTTCACTCCACCTCGGTAACAGTTCATGTACCATATGACTATACGTGGAAACTGTTGAGCTTTCTTTTTTCATTTATTTATTTATCTATTAATTTTCTCCCCTCACGACGGAGAGAAGAGATGAAGATAAAAAAATGAAACAAAAACTTGAGATTGACTGCGGTATATATTTTTTCCCGATATTTCGGTTCGGGAACTGATGAACCTGTCTTAAGGGGCTAAAGGAAAAAAAAAGAATGGTTCATCAGACCATCAACTGACTATCATGTGTTGAATGCTGTAGCTCAAGAGTTCAATTTGACGCTTGCGCGGAAAAAAGCCACATGTCGAGACCTGTGATCGTGAAATGGGATAAGATATGATTGGTCAGTAGATATCTAGCTCTGTAAGTCACTTTATCATATAGCTAGCAGCGCCCACGGTCAAGATGAAGTGAATCCTGTGTTCTGATTGGATACCTGAGCGGGCAAGATGATTCCCTCGCCCGTTCGAGATTCCCCGAATTGATACCGCGCAAGAAAACTCACAAAGTTCGTAAATTTTGGACAATGTTGACATATACATAGAAAAAATTAAACGACCCTCTTGGGTTTATTGTACTACAAAAACCGTTGGCTTTCACTCTCGGCTCTCGAAAATAAACAAGTCATTCTTGATTCTTATCAAAGCGAAATCTTTTTCTATACAATGAATCCCTTAACGTTTAAGCCAAGAGAATATAAACTCTCTTGCATTGACCAAGCTTGTTCGGTCAAGATGACTGGATATTAGCCTCGTTCTTTTTCTCCTTTTTTTTGGACCAAGACTTCGTCTCAGTCCCTAAAAACGCAAAAAAAAAACTCGGCCAATATCCAGCCATTTGACCTCACGCTTGGTCAATAACGCATGGGAATATATTTCATGCAGACTCATACAAATCCGGCAAGGGAAGACAGTACAAAAAATGCACTTCCGAGCCCGGAATTTGTCAGACGTATAGGTCAGTGGAGTACCTTGTTCTTGTAACGCGGTTCATAAGGTGTTAACTTCAGCACTGATCACACAAGTTATCGTCAAAATCTGTTTCACTTAAGAGTTTGAGCCAATGATATAAAGAGAGCTCTTCGTCAGCGTTCTCAATGTTTTTGCGTCTGTCAGTTTGATGCCAAAAGCACATCAGTATAAGGTTTGTAGACAATGCTTCTCAACCTACGTCTTTAGCATATAAAAAGATGCTGATTAACATCAGCGAGCCCGCAATATGCCATGAGGATTGGTCAGAGGATTCTTTGGTGCAACAGCTGTCACTTTAACATCTCAATGTGGATGTCTGCTATAACAACAGTGCGCTAGCGCAGTTAAACGATTGCATTGGAGGCTTATTACATTTAGGACCAAACGTTATTACATTTAGGACTTTATTACACTTAGGACCAAATGTTATTAATGTAATAATAATGTAAGGACTTTATTACATTTAGGACTTCAACAGAGGCTATCGTCGTAGAGCCGGTCAAACGGAAAACCAGTGAGTTTATAGTAATCTGATTCAAGTTAATCTCAAGGAGGGATTTTAATAAAGAAAAACTTCTTTAGTTTAAGCGCAGCATTGCCATATGACCCATTTCGCCCAATAGCTAAATGAATAGTTCTTATGCATCGACTTTCACACAGCACTTGGATTCGCCACCATCTAATTCAGTAAAACTTGTTTCTTTATTTATCTCGTTGCAGCGCTATTATCGCAATGACATTGCTACTGTTGCTACTGTTGCTACTTTTAGTTTCTTAAGAGTAGGGAGAATTGATGGCTCGTAGGATGGAATTTCGGAAACCCAGGTTAGGGAGAATACATGGCCGCTTCGAGCTTGTTCGTAAAAGGCGTCTTCGAAGCCGGTTCGGAGCAGAGGGCCGATAACATTGAAAAGTAAAATCTCCTCGATGACAACGATCGAAACGCGTCCATTTTCGACATAAAGCTACATCCTTTGGAAAGTAGTGTATAGAAATACTTGGTATATGTGTATTTTTCTTGTGGCTAACATCGTTTGGCGCTCCGACCACGCAATACATTCGTCCTTTCCTCTGGATTTCTCCTCTCTCCACCACAGTTGCCAACGTGCCTTCACAGTTTTTTACGTAACAGCTATGTAATATGATCGTTTTGGCCGCGCTTGATGGGGACACTTTTTGGCCGCCAAATCTTCCTTTTAATGCACAAAAAAGTGGACGAGGAGAACTTGCCAGCCGCTAAGGTCGATTGTTTCTAATTTAAAATACTGCTATCAGCCAGAAAATTTAAAAAAAAAAAAAAATTCGTGTCATAGGCACTTTAAAAACGCAATGAAAGAGCGAGGTTAACATCATGCCTTTTTGACCATACAAGCTTGGTCAATAAAGAATTTTGCACCAGGTTTCACTTTTATAATAGATATTTATCAAGAGATTATCATGTCTTTTGTTTATGTAGGCCTATTTTTCTTACACGAGATGGCTATGCACGGGTAAATTGTTAAATGCAAAACTGTTTCTTTCTTTTGGAAGGAACCGGCTCGTCAACCATAGGACAAGATTGAGGAGCGGTGCAGTACTATCATTATAACTCAGCTGAGGATCGTCGAAATCTTTGAAGCCTATCTTTATTACAGAAGCTTGATGGTTCACTCCAGCTATTAGATAATTCGAATACTACTGAAAGACAACATGCACCTGTTCAGATACTTATATTTACATGTCATTGCATTTTAAGTTTGGAATAAGTTAGCTTTCTTAATTCAGTGTTCTCGGTTCTTTCTCGGGCTGTCTACTTTATATTCTTCATAGTCATCTATCTTTCTTGCTGGGCGAATATTCATTCAGGTACCCAAGGAAAATTCTCGTGATTGAATTTACTTTTTTTGGAGGCTTTTCGGTAATTTTTCTTCTTGAGGCTTCACTTTGTGAAAGCAACGAAGGAAAACATTCCTGGATATTTAGGAAATATCTACGTTCAGTAAATTTGGATCATTAATTAAGATACATATTTTAATGGTTGTAATTCTTAATTGAATTTGTTTACTAATTAGAATCACGACCCCACACTCGTTTAGTTTTATTATTATCGAGTTTGAATAAAGATTCTATATATCTATCGGACTCATTTTTTGGTTAGGACTGGATCACTAAGGAAAAAGGAATAGGAAAAAAGGACTCTTCCGTGACTCGGATTTTCAGTTGGATAATATCATATCCTTCCAAACTTGTTACCTGACTGCAGTGTTTAAGTATGATCAGGAAATATTTCCAGGGTATGCTTGCGTTGACCCAAATTTCTTTGCACGAAAATCAAGTACGAGCAAGGAGAAGAGTCAAAGTTTTTCTTTGTTTCAAAGATTAGAACTTATTTTTTATCTATGTCGCTCTCGTTGTCTCTGGCTCTCCGTCTTCAAAGGTCGTAATGAGGGGCTTCAAGCTGGGAAATAAAGGTTGAGTATATGGTCACATTATCATTTATTAGGTTATCTGTCGTAATGTCGTCGAGATGAAATAGTGAAATGCTAGTGTCATCGGCCGTGCAAGTGACATGACTTGTGGTTACATATATACAGTGCACAACCAGTCACTTCTAGCCTTGTGCTGCTTGCGATAAGGTGAAAAACGGCTACGGGATTGGAACGAGCCGGAGTGGAACGAACGGGTTAACATTAGAGAATTTCCACTTTTTGGTAAATCAATCTGGAAGCTTTTATTGTGTGTGTGGTGTGATTTTCGCCTGGTATTTTCTAGAAAACTTTTGTTAACACCATCCTCTACCATTTTCAGGAAAGCAGGGAAAAATTATGCTGGGACTTTGTTTGTTATTCCTTTTACCATCTGGTAAGTATACATTCAAAAAGGATGAAAGCTTTCAATTGCGTCAAAATTGTTGAGTCGTGGCTGGATCAGAAGCAATTGATGATAACTTACAGTAACTTATCTTATGGCAGTGTCAAGTATTATTTCCCAACTTTTGTAGAATTGATTTGTTTCTTTAGCGACCAGATTGATTCCGTAAAAGGTATTTATTCGTTTGCATCAGCAGTCTAAAGCAAATTTCGTCGATCAGTGTGCCCAAAACCTTCTTTTTTTTTTTTTAAATTCGCCGTTATGCCCAGATAAAAGTAATTAAAGATTGATACCAAACGTTGAGTTGAATTGTAACGGCTGCCAAAATCAAGTGATATTCACAGGTTGTAATCGATGACATTGTCATTCGTCTCAGAGTTATGATGTAATTTTTTTGGAGAAACTTTTAACACTCCTCAGTTCGTCGTTTTTCTCTTATCAATTGCGTAATGGAATTTTTACGTTGATCGTTGTGGTCGACTCTTGAAAATTACATTCCGTTTAGTAGTCCTTTATACATTGAATGCCTATAAAAATAAAATCAATGAATTGCCATATTTTGAATTTGCCTTTATGTAGTATTAACTGCTCTTCCAAATGTCCAAAGATTCAAGTATGAAGATATACCATGGCATGGATTATCTTATGGCTCCGCAGGTTACCCAGCTCCATTAAGTGTTCCAAGTACGATTTGGGCCTTCATAACTATTGTTTGGTTTTTCTGTACAAACAGAGAGAGTGACGATAAATGCATTTAGAAAGGAAAATACTCAAAGGTTATAGATATGTTGATTACCACTATAATTATCGATAGCCATGATCATAACAGAGATAAAATACCCCATTGTCCATATAGTTATTGAATATATTGGGAAAGATGTTGAATTTTAGGAGCTCGATCTTTTAGCCATAAAAAGAGATGTTAATCGTTTTCAAACTATTTACTTGCACGACGCTATGGACATCGCTTATCTTAGAAATAAGCAGGTTGTTTGTCATATATGAACGAAGTCTTTTCCCTGTTTCACCAACGAATTCTCTATGGCTCAGTAATAGAGCAATGACGGAAAAATTTCGATGTTCTGAGAGTCAATCATTCATGTGGGAATAACATCTCTCGATAACTTAGAAATAGCTCAAATGTTAATCACGATATGATAAACAGCTTCGATTTTTCATTTTAAAAATGTTCTCGACTTAAAATGTGCGAATAAAAAAAGTAAAAAACGGTTGTTAAAACTACTAATTGACAGTTAAACCACCAGATTGAATATTGCAAGCACCTGCATCTCTATAATAGATGCTGTCCGTGAAACAATCAAAGGCATCGTCTCTTTTCAGTTGACGTCAAGTCATGTATTCATGATTACTGCAGTCCCTAAAAAGCTTTCAGGTATGTCTTTTTTTTTGGTTTGATTCCAAGTACCCAAGTATGCCGATTCAAGGTTCGGCTGCAGTAGTCGTAAAAGAATAAGGAATATGATTAATGGAGAGATTTCGTAACTAATTGATTATTATGAACCGGCGAAATGGATTCATAAGGGGACAGTTGTAACTTAATTGCCTTCAAAATCCAAACCAAAGGAATCAGAAATGCCACTTAGAAAAAATTTGCGGGAAATATTGCAAGGACCTTAAAAGAACTTAGGGGAGAAACAACTGCATCAAGAGAACGGCTTGGAGCAGGGAAACGGCAGTACAAAATTTGTTTGTTTTGTTTTGTTGTTGTTGTTTTTTCCATAAAAGTGGTCGAGAGGGTGGCAAGAGTATTTTAAACCAATCGCTGAATGAATTAAAGAAAAGACATTGCAATCCCGTGTTGCCTTCGACGCTCAGTGGAAGACTGCACCGAGCGATCTAAAGATTTTAGTTGAAGTTGAGCCTTAAAAATGATTTATTTTCAGGATTTTATACAACAATTGATTTGGCTTCGTCTAGAACGTCAAATTAACGTCACCAGTTTTATTTCGATTTCATCTTCGGTTATTCTATAACACTACAGGCCGGAGTTGCTCTTGGGATAACTGGATAAAGCTATCCAGTGGAAAGGGCAGTGCGATTTTTTGACACAATTATTAATCTGTTGGTTAGTGTTATCTACCCGGTGAACAACTGGACCCAATATATAAAGACTGAATGAAGAGACTGGCTTAATAAGTTATAAATTTAGCAGGCATTTCCGTCTTGCTTAACTACTTCAATTCACATACATTGAGCAGGACCTAAATTTTAAAGAAATCAAGCCATGCATCGTAAGTCAGCATAGCGTTGTTTACTGTTTTAAATGTGATTTGTGTGATTCAAATTACGTCGGATATACGACGCGCCATTTGTTTCAACGCATTGCTGATCATCGATACTCTGTTATTGGTCGCCACCTGAGAGATGCCCATGGGAACATTGACTTACTCAATGAGAGCCAGTTTAGAATGCTTAAAAAATGTGGCACGAAATGGGATTGTCTTGTTTATGAAATGTTGTACATAAGAACAATAAGGCCCAATTTAAACACCCAGAGCGATTCCATTAGGGCCAAACTCTTTGTTTAACTTTTAACGCTTTGTAATTTATTCACCGCTTCATTATACATATACTCGATTTTATTATTCTAGTTCACTTGATAATGACGTTCTGGAAACGTCGAAACGTCGTGTTATGTTTCACAATATTTTATCGCAGATTTTTATTGTCAAATGCTTTACCAAATCTTTACTTATTCGAATTCACATACAACTTGCTTTAAAACAGGGACTATTCATACCGTTTATGCCCCTTGGGATTGAATCACATTTTCACAGAGGAAGAAAGTGGACCATGCTTTGTCAAATTCTACTTGAGGCAAACATTCTCTGAGAAGTCTTCTCCCTCGATTTGACAAACTTTTGTCTTGGGTGAAAGAGATAAAAAACTCGCCTTCAATAACATTGAACGCATGCTGTAGTTGATGAGTAACTTGAGCTTCGTATAAGCTTGGATCACTCGTATAAATAGTAACAGTCCAATCAGTGCATCCTACCCTTGGTGACAGAGCACCAAAACTGACAGATCTGGGAATACCATCTTCGCCACATTTGTCGACAGCGAAATAGAAATCTTGACCGAGTTCACGTTGGAAATGATCGATATTTGATTGTGAAGCCTCCATGGGAATCCAATCAAGCACAATGGAGTTATCGGGAAACAATTTCTGCGCAACAGAGCTTGAAAAGATTGTGTCACAGAGGTACTCTTTCGCACAAGGCTCTATCAGATCTGAGAAATTAACTTTAAGAGAATTGAGCGCCAAAAGACTCCTATTTACAGCAGATGTCCTTATATTTGTCATCTGTGTAATTTCTCTCGCGGGGGAAGGACACGTTGTGGATGCGAATATCTCTCGCTGTACATTCGGGTATTGTCTTCGCACGAATTCGTTCATTGCTTCTGATAGCCGTTTGTAAACACCCTGACCACGAAACTCCAGTAATGTCCTGGCGGCCTGTCGAACTGCTGTTCTTCCATCGTTAACAAACGAGCACTGAACTAGTCCAACAAGTTTTTTGCTCGCGTGAGCTAACATCACCGCAACGTTGTCCATTTGCATCCAGTTATGAAATCTGACTGGAAGATAGTCTTGACCATCATAAACACCCTCTGATAGTATTAGGATCTCGTCAAAATCGCTGGTTTGAGCAAGGCGGAATATCAGCTCAGTACTCATATCTTATCTCTCTTTGTAGCACAGCTTTAGGGTTAGTCGTTATTCCCAAGGAAACGAGTGATCGTATCACTGCACTTAAAGGGGCGGCGTCATTACCATGACAAAAACGACTTTATTCTTTTTGTTTAGCTGCGTTTAGTGACGCATTTATTGCACGTAAGTCGCTTTTCCAGAAGGAATGAAACTAATGATAGTATTAGGATCTCGTCAAAATCGCTGGTTTGAGCAAGGCGGAATATCAGCTCAGTACTCATATCTTATCTCTCTTTGTAGCACAGCTTTAGGGTTAGTCGGTATTCCCAAGGAAACGAGCGATCGTATCACTGCACTTAAAGGGTGGCGTCATTACCATGACAACTCCATAGCGGATTAAACGTGAACCTCAAAAATTGAGGTTGTTAAGTATTTATATATTCAGGCTATTGTTCTTTCTCATTTCTTATTCATTCCGATGAGTTTGCCGACATGCTGGCATGCTTCCGAAGATCGTGAAGAGCGCAATTCTTTGATGTAGGTGAGATATTTTTCTTTTGTTAACAGATGAAATAAACTCTCCCGGGAATCTGCTTGATTGATGTCCAACTAGACCCTGTGAGCAGGGTAACTGGGATACCTTGATGGTACTGGATCCGTGGAATCAAGTGTAGTGATACTACGCGTGTCGGACTAGTATACTGAAATAGTGAGCTCAAGTCTGGCCAAGGGCATACACCTGTCTCAAAACATAGGCATGCTATGCATACAAGAGAAATTTTTTCTAGGGTGGGTTGATTACTTGAAACATTGTAAGTGGTCTACATTCTTACAAAAGGAAAGAAGATTATTAACGCGGGAAAGAATGAAAATGTCGAATTACCTCACACACAGGTATTTTGTGGTAGATTATGTGTGTTGTGCGAATAAATGTAACCAAAAATAAACTGTATTTGTGCCACGGATACCTGTTAGTACAAAATGTAGACAGCAGACTGCAGACCGGATACAAAATATAGACTGCAGAGTGGGTAAAAAATGCAGACTGAGAATCTGAAGAGTTTTTACGTCTGGTATATAACATGTAATAACATGTCATCTTACAGCTTACCGAGCGTCACGCAATCGCTTTTCCGCGATCAGCCTTGCACTATTGTGGAAAATTCCTGGCCCATTTCTTGATGAAAATCGATCGTAATATAATTTCAAGCCTTCAACATAGTCTTCTTACTTTGCGCGCGAGTTGGTTGGTGTGATGTTTGTACAGATTTCACCAATGTAATAAAAGTAGATGACGTGAATAATAGTGATGGTAATGCAAGCTTAAAACGGCAACAATCGCCAGAAACTACAACGGATACACAGGGTATGAGTAAGTTTTATTGATTTTTCGAGAAAAATCTTCATATTTCGAAATATTTATCGTTGTAAATTGACCATATTTCGTTCCCTATACTATTCCTTACAACGTGTTCAAATTTTCAACGGTTCCTAGAATAACTTACTCTGAGTCACACAACGCTTGACGCGTTCGTGAATTCATCGTGGAAAGCACTATATAACATCGTCCTAAACCAGATGAGCCCACGACATATCAGCGGCATCTTGTATGAGTATCCGCAGTTTACAATGTGACTTCCGCTTATTCTTGTTAAAGCGTATTTTACAGTGTACTCATGGAATAGGAAGTACGTTTGAGCCAGTTTCTGGCAGATTTGAACAGAAAAGCGGGTCTTTTGTTGGAGTGTAATGACATTTTGATCGATGGCGCTGTTAACGAAACGTTTGGCTGGTTCGTAAGTTGTCGACCTGGTTTCGGTCGATCTGATTAATTGACAACACCCCTAGGGCAATACATATCATCGTCCCAAACCAGATGAGCCCATGACACGTCAGCGGAATCGTAGAGTCTTCTATTTTTCTGCTCGTTTCCGGCGAATCAAGAGACCGTGACCTGTGTGACTGACGATAAAGCGTCGTATTCTTCAATATTTTATTGCGAAAGTATTCTTCCCATAACTTGTACAAACCAATTTCTGTCTAGATCACATATTTAAGAAAAAATCTAGCCTGTTATAAAGGCGTTAAAAGGAGGATCGACACTTAAATATGACCGGCCTAATAGTTTCGGTCGATGTTATCCTCTGACCTCGCTATCATCGACCAAAAGCAGATTCAGGTCAAAGATCATTTGCATAACTTTGCACTGTAAAATCTTTCGATTGGAACAAACATACAGTTCTTTTCTGTTTGTAATAAATTATCTTTACGTTTTATTTGACCATGATCTCTTGGTTTTTGTTCAACATCTTATTTGCTACTAATAAATATATTTGCCAAGGGGTGGTCCAGTTAATATTTAACACTCATGCATTTATGTTTTGCGGCTCGCGGGTAAATATTGGCGGGAAATCTAAATGTTTGGTAGAAGAACAAACATGGCTGATAACAGTACACCTTGGGCTTCAAGATGGACCGTACAGTTTGACCCTTATTCCGGGTATGTTAACGATGAAAGTAGCGCTGACGAACTCATAAGACAGTACGAGATAGCTACGACGACACGCTTCACTGTATTTAAACAAACAGGAGGATTTTCAAATTGCAGTAGGCTGGGTAAGTAAGCTCACATGTAAAGATTTACAAAATAAACCATACTGACAGTAAAGTAAAGTGAAGTATAACTTTATTTAGACACTATAGGTATTTAAAGCCAGGGGCGTGTGAGATCGTGTTATTAACATGAAATATAGATAAATCAAAATAAAAAAAGGGATTTAACTTTTTTCCAATAATTATTGATATCTTAAGAATACATGTACACATCATTATTCTTCGGTTTACCCTGGTCAGTTAGACTTTCAAAATTAACATGTAATTAAAATTCAACTTAGCTTCAAGTGTCAATTTACTGTGAGCCTGCAGCAAGAGTTGGCAAGAAATGCTTAATTAATTAAGATCAAGCTTAAAGTGTCAAAACCCTACTCAGTGCTATTGATATACAGCTGCCAGCATCCCCATCCATTACACCAGTCCTTGGGCTACATCTGGGTGGGGCAGGCTAGATTTTCAGGCCCTCCATTTTAAGCACCCATGTGTACATATGTACGTATGTGTTTGTGTACATGTATCGTATTGCTAACTTAGCTTGGTTCCTCTTCTCACATAAAAGAAAATGCAGATAAAAATGCTAAGAACCACCGTATACAATGGGCTGACTCCCAGGAGATGACAGGATGCAGACTAAGTTTTGATGGCATCCCATTCCAAATTGTGGGGGTCAAAGTTTTAGAATGCCAAAATGGGCCAGACAGAAATAAGGCACTCAAAAGGAAGGAGGCTCAAAAGAGACTACAAAAAGATGTAAGCATGCATAATAATTAACTAAATAAGAATGTAAACAAGATGATATTATTACTTAAGGACTCCCAAAGAGGATATCATATGTAGGGCATTACATAGTTATTGATTTACCTTCACCTATTTGCTCTTAAGCTAACAAGGTGGTAAGTCCCAAATGATTTTTCTAAGCAAGTTGGTGAGCACTCACCTCTCCCTCAGGGCTAATAGCAGGCAATAATGTTTTCTTTTTTACCACTTGCAAGTAAAAGGACATATCACATTTTATTTGTTAAAATAAGCAAAGTCGCAAAAAAGGACCACTGTGACTGCAGTTTACAAGGTAGGAATCAAGTACTATTTTAAAGGATACTTTTCATTACTTCTAAGTTTATTGATAACTTGACTATTCCCATATGACTGCTCTATCTAACAATCCAATAAATCTATTTGGTTTCAGAAGGAGAATGCTGATCACTGCTATAACAACACCAAACAGCGCTTTATAGTACAGGATACGAAGAAATGTGAGTGTCCAGCAAAGATCCACCTAAGGAAAATAATCAAGTATCCTGAAAATAAGGTCAGTTTATTTTAATTATTGAATAAGGGTTCAGGGGGCACTACCATTAACATGAATGATCACTAGCCTAATAAAGGGTGCTTAATCCTAATGGGCCTTGTGTTACATGTAGGTGAAGTGGACATATGATAAGACAACCTGGACATTTCGTTGTGCAGAATTGAAACAAATTTACCTGTAATGGAAACAGAGTGAATATTTTAGAAACCAATTTTTCAAATATTATTTTAATTAAAACATTGTATCGTTAGATTTCAGAGAACACAAAGAGTAGAAGGGAGACAATGTCAAAATTTCTGAGAACATCCCTAGAGTCAGAAAAGAAGCAAACAATAGCTACAGAGGAGTGTATTTACATATTACTTCCTAAACCTACGGATCACTTATTTCACCCCATGGGGAGGGTAAGTACTTGGCCATCAATTAAATTTTTTTTGGAATCAGGAAACTGAAGTTTGGTGGGGAATTTAAGGTGACTTAACTTCACACAGATCATCAGTCTACTGTAGACTGTGCTGCTTCCACTGTCATGTCGAATATATATAAAGAATGAATAAAGATTATACATCACAACAAAAGACCAATAAAATGTACTACATGTAGAGCTTCTTTTAGCTACACTGGCACTCATTCCTCAAACTCAATGTCAAGACTATAATATCACAATTTTATCGGAGAGGGATTTCCACTGGCACTGTTTTAATGGAATGCTGTCATGGACTTTTTAAATGGATTTTCTTAAAAAATACAGTGTTCAGTACTCTGTAATTATAACATTCTGTAACTATTACTGAAAAGCCCTACCAGAGGACTGCCGATAGTAATGTTGGTATAATTTGCATTATTATTGATTCAAAATATTTCCCTTTTTCTGAAAGGTTAAAACCACTCACATATTTCATCATAACCAGCTGCTGTTGACCAAATTTGGAAAAAATGTTCTCATATTGAACCAATGACATCAAAAGCAGCTGGCTCCAGGTTATTGAACCGTTGACCAAGAAAACCTGGGGATGAGGTTGTGTAATTTTTTGAATGAATAAATAATAAAGCAATTATTCTTTCTTTCTTGTTGTGTAATCAGACTGCTGGGCTACTTCAGCCTATTGATGAGACACTGGTTAAAAAAATTCATGAGCTTGTCGGAAGTGGTGTTAATTGTGTTTCTGAAATGCAACGGTACCTGCATCATTATGTAAAGAAGGAACTTTTCACAGGCCAACAGCCTCCAGATCTAACCAACAGACGGTTCTTCCCAACAACCATGGATGTCAGGAACCACATATATCGTGCCACAGTGGTGTGCAGACATTCACAAATTGATCAAGAAAACCTTGACTTAAAAATCAAGAAGTGGAAAGAAGAAAGCCCAGATGATAATTTCTTTTTCAGGCCTTACTGCCTTACAAGTGATAGTGAGTCCTACCAACAACCACAGTCACTGAAGGAAGAAGACAGCACTGATGTAATTAAAATAAGTATAGGTGATCTATCCAACATCCTCCTCCTTGTTCACCAGACGAAGTTGCAAAGAGAGCTGCTTTTTAAGTATGGTGGTGAAATTTGCCTACTGGATGCATCATACAAAACTTCACGCTATGCCCTCCCCACATTCTTTCTGTGTGTGAAAACCAATGTAGATTACTGTGTTGTTGCTTCTTTTGTGGTTCTGCTGGAAAATGCAGATGCCATTGATGAAGCTCTACAGCTCATTAAGGACTGGAACCCAACATGGAACCCTGATTTCTTTATGGTGGACTTCAGTGAGGCTGAGATCAATGCCATTGAAAGGCTGTTTCCAAGTAAGCATGTAAACATATACTGGTAAATATTGATAATAACCATTTTATAACCATTTTCTTTATTTCAAGTGGGAAATATAGAGAGGCAATACTTATTAGGAATAAGTTCTTCCCTCCCCTCCCCCCCCCCCCAAAAAAGAAAAAATTATTTCTTACAGGACTAACCTGAAAATAATGACAATAAATTATTGTCAATTACCAGTAATTCTCCAGACATTCCAAAATCATTACTTTAATTTCATGAAAATATCAACAGTGTTCATACTTGTCATGGAAAACCTGGAAAGTCCCAGAATTTTATTTTGGCATTTGCACAACTGGAAAGTCCTGGAAAAAGGCTTCTGGTCCTAGAAAGTTTTGGAAATCTTTAAGAATCAATTAAAAAAATAAGAAATGTGTAGATGATGGTAAGGATAATTAACATTGAGATCTTGGAAGCAAAAGGGTCAATGTGTATTTTTGATTCCTGGAAAAAATCAATGTTACTATCACAACAATAATGATAGTAATAAATTACTAGTATTATTATTATTATTAGCATTATAAGTATTATTTTTAGTAGTAGTAGTAGTAATAGTATTATTATTTCACTCTATGGCTCACAGGTCATGCTAGGCACCCTTTGTTGGTAGTTTAATTTTTAGCATACAATAGGCCTTGTGTTATCTGAAGTGGTTGGCAGCATGTATTCTCTTATCAGAGAGATTTTACAACTCAGTTTTATAACTGTTCCAGGCTGTATTGTGTATATTTGTGATTTCCATCGAGAACAAGCATGGGTACGGTGGATCAACAACTCAAAGAATGGCATTAACAAAGACAAGAAAGACAACCTCCTCAACAGTTTGCGAAACCTTGCAAGAACTTCCACAGAAGGGGACTTCAATTTAGCACTTAGAGATCTTCAAGACAGTGAACTGTGGAGGACCAATACAAGACTCCAAAAGTGGATGAACACAACATGGCTTCCCGAAAGACAGGCAAGTGTATCCCTTGCATACATTATAATAATTGTAGAATTATCCCTTATAAATTATCCAGCAACAATTCAAGATTTTTGGCTTGAAAATTACACACATCTTATTATGTTCACTTAAAATCCTTGTCGCTCTGACTTTAAACATCAAACAGGCCATCCCCTTGGATGATGTCATTTTGGGCCATTAATCATTCAGCATGAGTCTGAGATGGGTCCAAGATGCTCTTACAAGGAGATCCACAAGATGAAAATCAGATTACATGCAGTTTATATTCATGAAGTTTACTTGGACACTTTGTTTCTATTGGCAGCGCTGGGTTTGGGCATACAGGAAGGACCGCTTCAATGTGAAAGTGAACACTACCAATGGTGTGGAAAGAAAGAATAGGACATATAAGCACCAATTTCTTGCAGACAATAGAGACAAGACCTTAAGTGGTGTCATCACAGTTTTAGTGACACAATTTCTGCCAAATGAGTACAGAAGGTAAGGAATCAAAAGCTCATCTTGACCTTAGATCTCAGTTTGTTATATATTGATATCACATGACTATGATTTTAGGTCTAAGGTGTTTTCAGAGAATGTAGATATATAAAAGTTTTTGTTCTACAAGTGAGAAGGATGTATAAAGGTGTCATGCTTACTCTGGGTCACACAAGGTGACCAAAGCATAACAAAAGCAACAACAACAATAGCACTGCAAACAACTGCAACTCATAATTTAGAATATTGTTTTATTTGTAATTTGTCTTCCTGATCCCAATACTATTGAATTCAAATAATAAAACTTATTGAAGCTTACTACCATTTAAATAGAAATCTCTCTAATGTTCTTGCAACTAAAACATGATACTTAAATTATGAAGATTGTATCATTTCTTCCAATACATATGCATGTATGACGTAATATAAAATCAACATAACTTCCCATTTGGCTATTTTATCAGATGAGTGCCACATTCCTTGTGTGGTATGAACTAGTCAGTAATAAAATACCAAGTCATACCTTCTGTTGATAACATCACCTGGATTATAATTTCCTTCCCTAGGTATGCTGAAAATAACATGCGTAACTCAAGTGCTTATCGCCAGTACAATTCACATCTTCCAAGGTGGTTACACAATCGACCAAGACAGTTTATTACCCACTGCTGTCAACGCCTTACACATGCACAATCAATAACAAAAGAAGACATCTCTCAAGAAGGAGATGGCCAGTTCCTTGTTAAAAGCCAAAGTGACAATAAGATTTCATACCATGTGCACTTTGGTGATTGCAGCAACATGCCTTCCTGCACTTGTCCTGACTGGCAAAGACATCACTGGCCATGCAAGCATTTTGTGGCTATCTACAAACATTTTCCAGAATGGGGATGGGAAGCAATGTCTCCTCACTACAGTTCAAGCCCCTATTTCCAGATTGATCCGAATGTAGTTCCACCTTTATCTTCCGAGGGATGTTCCTCCACTGACTGTACCATAATGCAGGATTCAACCCAAAAAGAGAAAGAAAAAGGATCAGCGGAATATAGCAGTAAATGTACATTAAGTACAAAGAGTCCTGTAGCACATGAAGATTCAGAAAAAAAATCAGAGGTTGCTGGGAAGAGCTCCAAACAGTCAGTAAGCGTGCAGAATGAAGGAAGATGTTGCAGAGAGTTGTTGAAAGAAATTCGAGATCTCACCTACCTTTGTGCTGATGGTGGAGCCCTAGAATCACTTAAGCAAGACCTTCAGAAGGCACTGGGGAACTTCCGTCCCCTTGTGCCATCAGAAAATGGTATCTTCATGGAGGTTACTCAGCCAAAGAAAAACATCATGGCAAAACCGAAAAAGGCACCACTTGAAACAGGTCCTCAGTGCCAAAAAAAAAAGTATGCTCATTTGCCGCTCCGATTGAGACTTAAAAGAAAAAACAGTCATCCTATTCAGTTACCTTGCCAGCCAAAGAAACCAGCCACTCTGCCACAGTCTCAGAAAAAAAGTTTCAATATCTGTCATAATCTTGCCAATAATCCAAAAGAGGTTTTCATTAAAAGAGAAAAAGAAGAAAAGGATGACACCCTGAAGATGACGTCCACATCTGAACAAGATACCCAACCCTTCTTTAACGAAAATATCACACCCTTACCACAAAATACAACTATCCCCATCACCTCAGGTAGATGTGATGAACCAAAAATGCAAAAGACAACTTCCACTACCATATT
Organism: Pocillopora verrucosa; assembly: GCF_036669915.1. NCBI lineage: Eukaryota > Metazoa > Cnidaria > Anthozoa > Scleractinia > Pocilloporidae > Pocillopora > Pocillopora verrucosa. The sequence continues at coordinate 5,767,493 of NC_089324.1, forward strand.
ATCTACTGCAAAAGAATGTGACCAGCTAATTCCTGTCTCATTAACTGATGATAACTGTCCTGATCCAAAGTCATGATTGCATCCACAGGACCCTGGGAAAAAGAGTGACACCCTGAAAGCAATAGCCATTAATAAGGAGACCTCTGCTGAACAAGATACTCATCCCTTCATCAAAGAAAATGCCACTCACTCACTCAAAAGCACAACTATCTCCATCAACACAGGTATATGTGATGACTCAATGCAAGATACAACTTCTACTAACCTATCATCTGGCATTACAAAAGAATACAACCAGCAAATTCCTGTCTTAGTTATTGCTGACAGCTCTCCTGATCCAAATTCATGGTTGCATCTTCAGGACCCTGAGGACCCAACCTCAACCCTGACACTGTATGAAGATTCAAAGGATCACATTTTAAACAAGACAACATGGCTGTGTGATTCTGAGATACATGCTGGTCAGATCCTCCTAAAACAAAAATTCCCTCTTGTAGATGGTCTAAGGGACCCTGTTATTGTGGGTGCATTAGTCACTCCAGCCATTAGTGAGTTTGTACAGATCATAAACACTGGCTCACACTGGGTTTGCCTGAGCACAATAGCTACTAGTCCTGGAACTGTCAAGGTGTATGACAGCTTATATCAAAATGTAAGCGCGGTTGCCGTTGATCATTCATGTTGCATGCTATTGTATACTGGTTCTACAGTCACTTTTTCTAATGAAAGAGTGCAAAAGCAAACAAATTCAAATGACTGTGGCTTGTTTGCACTGGCATTTGCTACAGATTTATGCCATGGCCTAGGTATCCGGTTAGATCGCTCCATGGTTAGATCGCTCCAAGTCAGATCGCTCCATACCGAAGTCAGATCGCTCCACTCGAAAGTTAGTTCGCTCCATCAAATAAGTTATTTCGCTCCATACATAAGTTACTTCGCTCCATGTAGAAACCTAATACACTAACTTACTTCTGATCTACTTCTGATGATGTGTATTGCGTCTTGCGATCGGTCGAACTACCGATGTTGGAACAAGTGTTTCAGTGTGTAATGAACGTAGAAAACTAATAACCTAACTTACTTCTGATCTTTGTAGTTTATAGTTGATGATGTTGCTTGCGATCAAGTTGCTGAAATATAAAGTGATCGACGATTCGTTCACTTGAACCCACCAAAGCGAATTACCAATGATGAAATAAGTGTTTCAGTGTGTAATAAATGATGAAATTTCCCTTATCCTTATGTCTTTTATCAACCTTCCACGTTAGTTTTCTTCATGGAGCGAAGTAACTTATGTATGGAGCGAAGTAACTTATTTGATGGAGCGAACTAACTTTCGAGTGGAGCGATCTGACTTCGGTATGGAGCGATCTGACTTGGAGCGATCTAACCATGGAGCGATCTAACCGTAAACCCATGGCCTAGACCCCACAGCGCAGTCATATGACCAAGACAAAATGCGCAAACACTACATCAACTGCCTGGACTTGCATGATATGGTTCCTTTCCCAAGAACGACAAGACGGGTACCATATCATGCAATCACCAAAAGAAAAGCAGTGACAATCTAAAAGTCTATATGTGGCTATGGTCTGAATGATTTGTAACTCAAAATTATGAATGAATTCAAAATTATGAAAACTATGAATTTCTCCGTCAGTTTTCTGCCTAACTCAGTTTTCTGCGTTACTTATTTTTCCTTGTTCTTGAGTTTGGGGTGCTTTAATATCATGATGAAAATTGCCTGTAAGAATTTCATGGATGATACTTAATGACCCACATTTAATCCATAGGTTGTATTCTACAAGTTCAAATTGAAATACTTAACATTTAGGAGGAAGCTCAAGCTGAATATTCGAATGTTGACCGTCGGTGTATTGTCATCACACAATCATCTTAAAATTGTGAAATATGTACATCAATTTATTTAATACAAGTTTGAAGGCTTATCATGAGATAAACTTCTGATTAAGTACCTCTTCAGAAATTTCTGTACATATAAGTTTAACACAAATGCAATTAAAATTGATACTTATCTTTCTCGAGTATTTTGATGTCATTGTTCTTCTGCTCACTTGGCAGCTATGAGGCTTAGGTCGATGGTGTGTAGGATTTTCAAGAGGTGTTGCCAATCAATCAGATCGACCGAAACCAGGTTGACAACTTACGAACCGGCCAAACATTTCGTTAACAGCGCCATCAAAGTATCATTACAGTCCAACAAAGGACCTGTTTTTCTGTTCAAATCTGGCAGAAACTGGCTCAGACGCACTACGCGAACTTCCAAACACTCGAGTACACTGTGAGTACGCGTCAACAAGAAAAAGCGGAAGTCACATTGTAAACTGCGGATACTCATACAAGATGCCGCTGATATGTCGTGGGCTCATCTGGTTTAGGACGATGTTATATAGTGCTTTCCATTAATCGTTGGCTCTTTCTCGAAACGTGACCTTGGGTCGCCTGTGACAAGACAATTGCGTAAACAATACTTGACATAATAACATACACAAAAAACACGGGATTTTGGATCATGTATTTATTAAAAAAGAATATCCATACAACTACAATGAAAATAAACATAAGATTCACCTTTCTGATCGTGAAATTAATACCATTCGCACTATTATCGTAGCTACGTTCCCTGGCATCAAGTGAATCCAACATGGCGTCTTTCTTCACTAGCAGTTTGCATCCATTTGAATTTTGTTCTTCAGTCTCACGGTAGAAGTGTTGTTCAATAGATTGCATAGAGTATATGCAGTTTGGTTTCAGATTTCAGATTTTGCTTTTTACAACGAGTTTACGTTTTCAACTAAGACATTGGCATACTTGGCATACAAGACATACAAGGCATTCAATGCTTTCATGGCTTTCAAGCGTTCGCGATTCTGTCCGATCCAAAATTACCGCTCAATAACATCTTTTTGTGTTGATTGGACGCGAACAATACGACTTGTGTATGCGTCTATAAGTATTTTGAGCGTTTGCCCCATAATGCTCCAGATAATCGTAATCCAATTACGTTGAAATACAAAACGACTGACAAAATAGTTTTATGGGCAAAAATCTCGTGTTCGTCATGTGACCCGGCCCTGTCCGTGCATGACAACGTCAATCATCATCAAGATAGCACGCGTGATCAGCATATGAACACCTCATTGGATCACAGTTAGTTGCCATGGTGTTGAGGGCCCAATGACCTATGGGTACTATTGCGCAATTTTTCCATTTTGTGGCGGAGGAAAAAAAAAACAAACAAAAAAAAACTAGACCCTGTGAGCAGGGTAACTGGGATACCTGCATGGTACTGGATCCTTGGAATCAAGTTTAGTGATACTACGGGTGTCGGATTAGTATACTGAAATAGTGAGCTCAAGTCTGGCTAAGGGCATACACCTATTTTAAAACATAGGCATGCTATGTATGCAAGAGTTATTTTTTGTAGGGTGGGTGGATTACTTGTGGTCTACATTCTTACAAAAGGAAAGAAGAGTATTAACGTGGAAAAGAACGAAAATGTCGAATTACCTCACACACAGGTATTTTGTGGTAGATTATGTGTGCTGTGTGAATAATGTAACCAAAAATAAACTGTATTGGTGCCACAGATACCTATTAGTACAAAATGCAGACAGCAGACCGGATACAAAATATGGAGACTGCAGAGTGGGTACAAAATGCAGACTGAGAATCTGAAGAGTTTTTACGTCTGGTAAATAATAAAATGTCATCTTACAGCTTACCGAGCGTCATGCAATCGCTTTTCCTCGATCAGCCTTCACGATTATTTACACTATTGTGGAAAATTCCTGGCCCATTTCTTGATGAAAATCGATCGTAATATAATTTCAAGCCTTCAATATAGTCTTCTTACTTTGTGCGCGAGTTGGTTTGTGTGATGTCTGTACAGATTTTACCAACGTAATAAAAGTAGATGATGTGAATAACAGTGATGGTAAAGCAAGCTTAAAACGGTAGAAATCACCAGAAACTACAACGGATACACAGTTCGCGACTCAATCCGGCCCAAAATTACCGCACAATAACATCTTTTAGTGTAGATTGGCCGCGAACAATACGACTTGTGTATGCGTCTGTAAGTATTTCGAGCGTTTGCGCTATAATGCTTCAGGTGATCGTAATCCAAACACGTTGAAATACAAAACGACCGACAAAAGAGTTTTCTAAGCAAAAATCTCGTGCTCGTCATGTGACCCGGACCTGTCCGTGCATGACAACGTCAATCATCATCAAGATAACATGTGATCAGCATGTGAACACCTTCACCCTCATTGGATCACTGTTAGTTGTCATGGTGTTGAGGGCCCAATGACCACTGGGTACTATTGCGCAATTTTTCCATTTTGTGGCGGAGGAAAAAAAAAAAAAAACTAGACCCTGTGAGCAGGGTAACTGGGATACCTGCATGGTACTGGATCCTTGGAATCAAGTGTAGTGATACTACGGGTGTCGGACTAGTATACTGAAATAGTGCGCTCAAGTCTGACCAAGGGCATACACCTATTTCAAAACATAGGCATGCTATGCGTGCAAGAGTTCCTTTTTTGTAGGGTGGGTGGATTACTTGAAACATTGTGAGTGATGTCTACATTCTTACAAAAGGAGAGAAGAATATTAATGTGGGAAAGAACGAAAATGTCGAATTACCTCACTCACAGGTATTTTGTGGGAGATTATGTGTGTTTTGCGAATAAATGTAACCAAAAATAAACTGTATTGGTGCCACGGATACCTGTTAGTACAAAATGCAGACAGCAGGCTGCAGACCAGATACAAAATATAGACTGCACCCTGCAGAGTGGGTACAAATTGCAGACTAAGAATCTGAAGAGTTTTTACGTCTGGTATATAATAACATGTCATCTTACAGCTTACCGAGCGTCACGCAATCGCTTTTCTGCAATCCGCCTTCACGATTATTTGAACTATTGTGGAATATTCCTGGCCCATTTCTTGATTTAAATCGATCGCAATATTATTTCAAGCCTTCAATACAGTCTTCCTACTTTGCGCGCGAGTTGGTTGGTGTGATGTCTGTACAGATTTTATCAACGTAATAAAAGTAGATGATGTGAACAGTGATGGTAAAGCAAGCTTAAAACGGCAGAAATCGCCAGAAAATACAACGGATACACAGGTTATGAGTAAGTTTTATTGATTTTACGAGAAAAATGTTCATATTTCGAAATATGTATCGTTGTAAATCGACCATACTTCGTTCCCTGTACTATTCCTTATAACGTGCAGTTCCTCTCGTAACTTAACACCGAGTCACACAACGCGTGACGCGTTCATGAATTAATCGTTGGCTTTTTCTCGAGACGTGAGCTTGGGCCGCTTGTTACTCCAGGAGTTATAAATTCGGCTCGATTTGTAGTTTTCGACACAAATCTGCATTCTTGCGCAATATTGTGACGTAATCCCAGTACGCTTTGCAGGCGAGTTTTTCCATTTGACAGGCTCGTGTTTCTGTATCGTGCTCAAGCTCACGTTTGTTCAATTCGTTCAATTCGCTCAAGCTCACGTTTGTTCAATAAAAGGCACTGGACGTAGCCGTTCATTCCTGGCTAAAGGTAAGCTGTCTTGTGTATTCTTTGTTATTTTGAGTTGTGCTGTAGCTTTTTTCCAAACACTGCAACATTCTCTCACCGTCGAAAACAAATAAAGGTTGAATGCCAATGAATGCCTTTATACCTTGAATGCCAAACTTACGAAAGTACACTGAATGCCTGAACAAGAATCGGGATTAAGCTTAAACTAAAATGCACTACTTAGAACCTGAATGCCAGAATTCCTATGTAAACAACTTAGAAGTGAATAATGGCCGTAATTGTTGTTGCCCAGAGTCTACATTTACATCTGTACCTGGCAAAGACAAATCTATTTCAATAGAGGGCTGTAGATCTCGATATGCCGAGTTTATCCATTGTCATTGTGTCAAGGCTAGCTGCCATACAGTTCGACGTGATCGTGAACCAAGCAGAATTCCAGTGAAACGGCTCACTCGTGTTTTTAAAAAAAGCAGGAAAATAAGGAGGCTAGTGAAAAAACACATCATCAAAAATATACCGCGGTCATCTCGAATTCATATTTATATTACATTTAGAAGTGCTCGTCCAACTGTTGATTTTAGTTATAACACCCATATGTTTCAGTGGAGATCTGGACACAAGGTTAAACCAAGAAAAAAGCGAGTTTTCGCATCTCACTTTGCTATAGCATCACGCAGAAGAAACCATAAGACTACTAACCTGAAGTTTAAGGTTAAGGAAAATTGTAGATTTCCAAAGGAAGTAAGTAAAGATATTTTAAAAGAATCACGTGTTTATAAGAATTTGAATCATAGGGTAAACTATTGCCAATCACTCCTTTGCAGAGATATAGAAAAAAATCCAGGCCCTGTCTCTGTTGTTCCCTCTCAAACACTTCATGCACCATATTGTCAAGGTAATGTTGCAGTGTTTGGTCAAAATGCTGGACAGCAATGTGCAGCCATGTCTTTATGTAGTCTAATATACAATGACAAGAAGTCAATTACTTCTGCAGTGTCAAAACATCTAAAGCAAATACAAATTTTAGATTTTTTATTGCATTACATATAATTAAAGACACTCGCCACTTGCTGTCAAAATTACGTGTAAGGGGGGGGGGGGGCTCCAGGGGGCTCCGGGGACATGGGAGCTGTTTGAAATAGCAATTCCAGCCTTCTGAGAGAAATTTCCAGTCAAAACACTATCATCACCCACCCCCAACTGGGGCTCAACGAAGGGATGCCCCACCCCTTTGCGAAGGTTCAAAACTTGCTGATACACCCCCCTTTTCCTCCACCGCACCCCCAATACTTTTTTACAAGTCCCTAAAGACCCAACAGGACAAAAAACCCTCAAATTCCAACACAAATCTGATAATACTCCAACAGCTCATTGTTTATTGTCATATATACACACATTGTTTAAGAATCAATCCCCCCCCCCCCCACCCAAACATCCACCCCTAAAATGGCCGGAGTGAACGCTCAACAGGCGTCTTGTTACAAGACAATTGCGTAAACAATATTTAACATAACAACATTATACACAAAAAAACACAGGGTCACGTATTTATTAAAAAAGAATATCCATACAACTACAATGAAAACAAACATAAGATTCACCTTTCTGATCGTGAAATTAATACCATCGTACTGTTATCTAGCTACGTTCCTTGCCATCAAGTGAATCCAACATGTCGTCTTTCTTCACAAGCAGTTTGCATCCCATATAGTAATGTTCTTCAGTCTCACGGTAGTAGCGTTGTTCAATAGATTGTATAGAGTATATGCAGTTTGGTTTCAGATTTCAGATTTTGCTTTTTACAACAAGTGAACGTTTTTCAACTAAGACATTGGCATACTTAGCATACAAGGCATTCAAGGCTTTCATGGCTTTCAAGCGTTCGCGACTCCACATCTTTCAGTGTGGATTAGCCGCGATTAATACGACTTGTAAATGCGTCTGTAAGCATTTTGCGCGTTTGCGCTATAATGCTCCAGGAGATCGCAATCCAAATACGTTGAAATGCAAAACAACTGACCAAAGAGTTTCACGAGCAAAATCTCGTGTTCGTCATGTGACCCGGCCCTGTCTGTGCATGACAGCGTCAATCATCATCAAGATAACACGCGTGATCAGCATGTGAACACCTCATTGGATCACAGTTAGTTGTCATGGTGTCGAGGGATAACACGCGTGATCAGTATGTGAACACCTCATTGGATCACAGTTAGTTGTCATGGTGTTGAGGGCCCAGTGACCTCTGGGTACTATTGCGCAATTTTTCCATTTTGTGGCGGAGGAAAAAAAAAAAAAAAAAAAAAAAAAAGGTATCCCAGTAATAAGTGCTACGCATTCCGGTGTGTTGGGCAACCTGTCAGAGACATCAACCTCGGATCAAACCCAAGCACTTATCTCGGACGGGGCAATGATCTCCCGATCCCACTCGGCTCTCCACGGAGGAAAATTTACAACAATTGCGTTGTCCGATTTGCTGACAACTTTCGCTTTTGTCCAAATTCCTAACTGATCGACAGCTTCGACAGAATCGCCAACACTAAACTCCATCGCGACAATAAACAACACGGTCAGATCACAACAAGTTCATTCGAACAAGACGAAAGTTGTGAAAGATTGAACCGCCAGCGCACGAACACGAGCACTATTTATGACACGCAATATTTACATAATAAAGAAGTAGTTTAATTCAAGTGCACTCATTCGGATCAAAACAAAACGATCGGCGCTCGAAATGATAAACTATTTTCGCTTTTGCTCTTCGCAGTGATTAAAACATCTCGTCCAAGATCCATTTTTAAATCTTTTGCGACGCTCTTTAATCCTAAAAACATATTAAGGCTAAAAATACACCGTGAATAGAAACTAAATCCATTCAAATGATTGCAGTTTATCGATCTCGAGTTCATTCATCTCAAGACAATGTAAACAAAAGGATACAAGATCACAAGTCTGTTCGCGCAAGTTAACTTAATTACACTGTTGTCCAAGTCTTTTGAAGTACCTTCCGCAGTTCCTTTGGTCTTCTTCCAAAATATCTCACCTTTTTCGAAACGAATAAAACCGAAATCATTCGACACGTTTTCGGCAGCCACCGAAAGCAATGCCCAAAGGAATAAACCGAGCCTTCGATAGATAGTATCACAAGATCTGATTGCCTGTTGTTTGTCTCTTTTTTTTCCGATAGATTATTGCTGTTGATTAAACTGCAGCCAGAGCATCTTTTTTGTTAAATAAACCTCCAAAATTTTCCATTGTAATAAGATTCCGTGGGCTGAAACTTTTTACACATGCGACATAATTATCATTACTTACTTAGTTATGTTTACATTTCAAGCTGTTTTTAGTTTGTGAATTAATTCCAACTGCTTAGATTTCTTAATCATCTGTCAATTCTCCGGCGCCATTTGCTTCATAATATTCTGTATATTGAGTCTCTCTATCACCAGGATAATTAAATCAAGTATCTATGTTAAGAGAGGATGTCAGCATCCATCGAAGAAATTTGAAATATTGTGGCAAGTCGCCCAAAATTCGTTTTCTCTCCTTATTTCATATTTTGTAGCCCAATATGTCCTGATAATTGTGGTGTAGTTTTTTTGTGAAAATATATTTTCGTTTTTCGACAAACTATTTTCTTCGTTCGACCGCTCAATTATGAAATTTTCACCCTGAATATTACCCGAGTTGTGTGACCTCATGTAACGAATTTACTACACCTCCGGTACTTTTATCAACATAATCCTTTTTTTTATCATCTAAACTTAACCCCCTGTCATTATTGAAGCTGGCAAAAAAAAAATGTTTATTTTTTGGTGAATATTTTTGTCCGACATACTTTTTCTATGTCGAAAAGCAGCATCAAAACAAAGACAGTTTTAACAATGACCGATATGACAGAACCTAATGAGCTTCACGCTTTTAAAAGACAAAGGATGTTTATAAAGTTACTGTAAATATTTCCTTGTGTCTTTGTGTAGTTCTATCGTGAGACGAACTCAAAGTCCGGCAAAATTTACTTGCTAGCGACTTTGAAATATACATGGTTTGCCTACTTTCGCTTCCGTTTATTGGCATATCGAGGCATAAATCACTACAATTTGCAAAAAAATCTAACGTAACACTCTTTCCTTGTTTGTTTATGATTTTAGAAGACCAATAAGCTGTTTTGGTTATTATGTTACGCTTGGGTATTACTTTTTGCCAGGAGCCCAGGTTTTACGTTGTGTTTTCCCTATCCCACTTATATCATGAGCTAGTCACGCAATAATTGATGCCAACACAAATGAATATTTACCCTGTATGAAGATTTTTGTTTATGTTGAATTGACAATATTACAATATGTTACTTTTGCGGTCACTAATCGTTGTTTCAGTAGCAGCATGTGTCAAAGTTTTTACCACATTGGTAGCCGATTTCTCCGGTTATTGACAGGTTGCTGATCTATGAACACAATCGACGCGGGACCGAGGGAAGCAAGCTCAGGATATTTGAAATTGATTTATTAATTATATGATATCAAACTCCAGGTAAAAGTATTTATTCTTTTCATCCAAAATTTTTCTCCCCAGATATTACATTGGGATGTAAATTGGGATACAAAACAAAACCATAGGGCACAGCGTACGGCACAAGCTATTAGCGGTCTTCTCTTATGTGCGGACCTTTGTGAGAACAGTATAACATCGAACTGGATCGTCGTGAACTAAATTTAAGCGATTATTTCTACACTTCAGAAGCCTAAAACCTTCATTTACCTCTCAGCTTCCAGACATGGAGAGTTTATATTCTGATTTTGGAAAAAATTCAACTCTGTAGCGATGTTAAATGGGTGATTCACTGCGAAATGTGGCCAATTCCGACATTTGTTTTGATACCACGATTCACGATGGATGCCGCCTACTTTTCGAAGGCAATACCCAGCTAGTTGTTGAGGTTATCATGGATTTCACCAATTTGGTTATTAGAAAAATTCTGAAGTGGGCCATGAAGCCGGGCTGCAAAGCGGGTAAGCTGTATTTATGACGAAATCTGCTCCAGTGATTCGATTTTGGTGTAGGCGAAAAAATCGCAAGTGCTCGTACATGTGCTGATTTAAACAGTCATAACTTTTGAAAAATAGAAAACGTACAAGAGTTTTTGCATGTTTTTGCCTTTAAAGGTCTAGACTTAACGGTTTAAGATAGAGTTGATAGAAAAAAAGATTGAGATAGAGAGAAGACACGAAACCGAAAAAGGAAATGCGAAGGCAGACTTTAAAAATTGTTGAAAAAAAAATATGCACAACTGACCAAGTGTGTAGTCAAGATGGTTGTATATTGGACGAGTTCTTTAAGTTTTTGTTACATTTTAATGGACCGAGACGAAGTTGAGGTCCTTAAAAACGCAGTGAAAGACCGAAGTTAACATCATGCCTTTTTGACCGTACAAGCTTGGTCAATAAAGAATTTTGTACCAGGTTTCGCTTTTATAAGAAATGTTTATCAAGAGATTATCATGTCTTGTGTTTATGTAGGCCTATTTTGCTTATACGAGGTGGCTATGTACGGATAAATTGTTGAATGCAAAACTGTTTCTTTCTTTCTGAAGGAACACTCGTCAACCATAGGACAAACTAACTCAGCTGAGGATCGTCGAAATCTTTGAAGCCTATCTTAATTAAAGAAGCTTGAGGGTTCACTCCAGCTATTAGATAAAAATACTACTGAAAGACAACATGCACCTGTTCAGATACTTATATTTACATGTCATTGTATTTTAAGTTTGGAATAATTTAGCTTTCTTAATTCAGTGCCCTCGGTTCTTTCTCGGGCTGTCTACTTGATATTCTTCATAGTCATCTATCTTTCTTGCCGGGCGACTATACATTCAGGTATTCAAGGAATATTCTCGTGATTGAATTTACGTTTTTTTGAGGCTTTTCGGTAATTTTTCTTTTTGAGGCTTCACTTTGTGAAAGCAACGAAGGAAAACATTCCTGGATATTTAGGAAATATCTACGTTCAATAAATTTCAATCATTCATTAAGATACATATTTTAAATGTTGTAATTCTTAATTGAATTTGTTTACTAATTAGAATCACGGCCCCACACTCGTTTAGTTTTATTATTATCGAGTTTGAATAAAGATTCTTTATATCTATCTGACTCAGTTTTTGGTTAGGACTGGATCACTAAGGAAAAAAGGAGTAGGAAAAAAGGACTCTTCCGCGACTCGGATTTTCAGTTGGATAATATCAAATCCTTCCAAACTTGTTACCTGACTGCAGTGTTTAAGTATGATCAGGAAATATTTCCATGGCATGCTTACGTTGACCTAAATTTCTTTGCACGAAAATCAAGTACGAGCAAGGAGAAGAGTCAAAGTTTTTCTTTGTTTCAAAGAATAGAACTTATTTTTTTTTATCTATGTCGCTCTCGTTGTCTCTGGCTCTCCGTCTTCAAAGGTCGTAATGAGGGGCTTTAAGCTGGGAAATAAAAGGTTGAGTATATGGTCACATTATCATTTATTAGGTTATCTGTCGTAATGTCGTCGAGATGAAATAGTGAAATGCTAGTGTCATCGGCCGACATGACTTGTGGTTACATTTATACAGTGCAAAACCAGTCACTCCTAGCCTTGTGCTGCTTGCGATAAGGTAAAAAACGGCTACGGGATTGGAACGAGCCGGAGTGGAACGAACGGGTTAACACTAGAGAATTTCCACTTTTGGGTAAATCAATCTGGAAGCTTTTATTGTGTGTGGTGTGATTTTCGCCTGGTATTTTCAAGGAAACTTTTGTTAACACCATCCTCTACCATTTTCAGGAAAGCAGGGAAAAATTGTGCTCGGAATTTGTTTGTTATTCCTTTTACCATCTGGTAAGCATACATTCAAAAAGGATGAAAGCTTTCAATTGCGTCAAAATTGTTGAGTCGTGGCTGGATCAGAAGCAATTGATGATAACTTACAGTAACTTATCTTATGGCAGTGTCAAGTATTATTTCCCAACTTTTGTAGAATTGATTTGTTTCTTTAGCGACCAGATTGATTCCGTAAAAGGTATTTATTTGTTTGCATCAGCAGTCTAAAGCAAAGTTCGTCGATCAGTGTACCCAAAACCTTCTTTTTTTTTTTTTAAATTCGCCGTTATGCCCCGATAAAAGTAATTAAAGATTGATACCAAACGTTGAGTTGAATTGTAACGGCTGCCAAAATCAAGTGATATTCACAGGAAGAAATCGATGAAATTGTCATTCGTCTCAGAGTTATGATGTAATTTTTTTGGAGAAACTTTTAACACTCCTCAGTTCGTCGTTTTTCTCTTATCAATTGCGTAATGGAATTTTTACGTTGATCGTTGCGGTCGACTCTTGAAAATTACATTCCGTTAAGTAGTCCTTTATACATTGAATGCCTATGAAAATAAAATCAATGAATTGCCATATTTTAATTTGCCTTTATGCAGTATTAACTGCTCTTCCAAATGTCCAAAGATTCAAGTATGAAGATATACCATGGCATGGATTATCTAATGGCTCCACAGGTTACCCAGCTCCATTAAGTGTTCCAAGTACGATTTGAGCCTTCATAACTATTGTTTGGTTTTTCTGTACAAACAGAGAGAGTGACGATAAATGCATTTAGAAAGGAAAATACTCAAAGGTTATAGATATGTTGATTACTACTATAATTATCGATAGCCATGATCATAACAGAGATAAAACACCCCATTGTCCATATAGTTATTGAATATATTGGGAAAGATGTTGAATTCTAGGAGCTCGATCTTTTAGCCATAAAAAGAGATGTTAATCGTTTTCAAACTATTTACTTGCATGACGCTTTGGACATCGCTTATCTTAGCAATAAGCAGGTTGTTTGTCATATATGAACGAAGTCTTTTCCCTGTTTCACCAACGAATTCTCTATGGCTCAGTAATAGAGCAATGAAGGAAAAATTTCGATGTTCTGAGAGTCAATCATTCATGTGGGAATAACATCTCTCGATAACTTAGAAATAGCTCAAATGTTAATCACGATATGATAAACAGCTTCGATTTTTCATTTAAAAAATGTTCTCGACTTAAAATGTGCCAATAAAAAAAGTAAAAAACGGTTGTTAAAACTACTAACTGACAGTTAAACCACCAGGTAGAATATTGCAAGCACCTGCATCTCTATATGAGATGCTCTCCGTGAAACAATCAAAGGTATCGTCTCTTTTCAGTTGACGTCAAGTCGTGTATTCATGATTACTGCAGTCCCTAAAAAGCTTTCAGGTATTTGTCTTTTTTTTTGTTTTCGTTTGATTCCAAGTACCCAAGTATACCCGATTCAAGGTTCGGCTGCAATAGTCGTAAAAGAATAAGGAATATGATTAATGGAGAGATTTCGTAACTAATTGATTATTATGAACCGGCGAAATGGATTCATAAGGGGACAATTGTAACTTAATTGCCTTCAAAATCCAAACCAAAGGAATCAGAAATTAGAAAAAATTTGAGGGAAATATTGCAAGGACCTTAAAAGAACTTAGGGGAGAAACAACTGCATCGAGAGAACGGCTTGGAGCAGGGAAACGGCAGTACAAAATTTGTTTGTTTTGTTTTGTTGTTGTTTTTTTTTTTCCATAAAAGTGGTCGAGAGGGTGGCAAGAGTATTTTAAACCAATCGCTGAATGAATTAAAGAAAAGACATTGCAATCCCGTGTTGCCTTCGACGCTCAGTGGAAAACTGCACCGAGCGATCTAAAGATATTAGTTGAAGTTGAGCCTTAAAAATGATTTATTTTCAGTTTTAAACAACAATTGATTTGGCTTCGTCTAGAACGTCAACGTCACCAGTTTTATTTCGATTTCATCTTCGGTTATACTATAACACTACAGGCCGGAGTTGCTCTTAGGATAACCGGATAAAGCTATCCAGTGGAAAGGGCAGTGCGAATTGTTGACACAATTATTAATCGGTTACGAATATATGAAAGTCATATATTAACACAATTATTAATCTGTCGGTTAGTGTTATCAACCCGGTGAACAACTGGGCCCAATATATAAAGACTGAATGAAGAGACTAGCTTAATAAGTTATAAATTTAGCAGGCATTTTCGTCTTGCTTAATTACTTCAAATCACATACAACTTGCTTTCAAACAAGGGCTATTCATATCGTTTATGCTCCTTGGGATTGAATCACATTTTCACAGAGGAAGAAAGTGGACCATGCTTTGTCAAATTCTACTTGAGGCAAACATTCTCTAAGAAGTCTTCTCCCTCGATTTGACAAACTTTTGCCTTGGGTGAAAGAAATAAAGAACTCGCCTTCAATAACATTGAACGCATGCTGTAGTTGATGAATAACTTGAGCTTCGTATAGGCTTGGATCACTCGTATAAATAGTGACAGTCCAATCAATGCATCCTACCCTTGGTGTCAGAGCGCCAAAACTGACAGATCTGTGAATACCATCTTCGCCACATTTGTCGACAGCGAAATAAAAATCTTGACCGATTTCATGTTGGAAATGATCGATGTTTGATCGCGAAGCCTCCATGGGAATCCAGTCAAGCACAATGGAGTTATCGGGGAACAATTTCTGCGCAACAGGGCTTGAAAAGATTGTGTCACAGAGGTACTCTTTCGTACAAGGCTCTATCAGATCTGAAAAATTAACTTTAAGAGAATTGAGCGCCAAAAGACTCCTATTTACAGCAGATGTCCTAATAATTGTCATCTGTGTGATTTCTCTTGCGGGGGAAGGACACGCTGTGGATGCGAATATCTCTCGCTGTACATTCGGGTATTGTCTTCGCACGAATTCGCTCATTGCTTCTGATAGCCGTTTGTAAACACCCTGACCACGAAACTCCAGTAATGTCCTGGCGGCCTGTCGAACTGCTGTTCTTCCATCGTTAACAACCGAGCACTGAACCAGTCCAACAAGTTTTTCGCTCGTGTGAGCTAACATCACCGCGACGTTGTCCATTTGCATCCAGTTATGAAATCTGACTGGAAGATAGTCTTGGCCATCATAAACACCCTCTGATAGTATTAGGATCTCGTCCAAATCGCTGGTTTGAGCAAGGCGGAATATCAGCTCAGTACTCATATCTTATCTCTCTTTGTAGCACAGCTTTAGGGTTAGTCGGTCTTCCCAAGGAAACGAGTGATCGTATCACTGCACTTAAAGGGGCGGCGTCATTACCATGACAAAAACGACTTTATTCTTTTTGTTTAGCTGCGTTTAGTGACGCATTTATTGCACGTCAGTCGCTTTTCCAGAAGGAATGAAACTAAGATAGTACCACAAAATCTGATTGCCTGTTGTTTGTCTCTTTTTTTCCGAAAGATTATTGCTGATGATTAAACTGCGGCCAGAACATCTTTTTTGTTAAATAAACCTCCAAAATTTTCCATTGTAATAAGATTCTGTGGGGTGAAACTTTTCACGCACACGACATAATTATCATTACTTAGTTAGTTATGTTTACGTTTCAAGCTATTTTTAGTTTGTGAATTAATCCCAATTGGCTAGATTTCTTAATCATCAAAGAAATGTTTATTTTTTGGTGAATATTTTTGTCCGACATACTTTTTCTATGTCGAAAAGCAGCATCAAAACAAAGACAGTTTTAACAATGACCGATATGACAGAACCTAATGAGCCTCTCGCTTTTAAAAGACAAAGGATGTTTATAAAGTTACTGTAAATATTTCCTTGTGTATTTGTGTTGCTCTATCGTGAGACGAACTCAAAGTCCGGCAAAATTTACTTGCTAGCGACTTTGAAATATACATGGTTTGCCTACTTGTCGCCACCGTTTATTGGCATATCGAGGCATAAATCACTACAATTTGCAAAAAAATCTAACGTTACACTCTTTCCTTGTTTGTTTATGATTTTGTAAGACCAATAAGCTATTTTGGTTATTATGTTACGCTTGGGTTTTACGTTGCGTTTTCCCCTATCCCGTTTATATCATGAGCTAGTCACGCTATAATTGATGCCAACACAAATGAATATTTACCCTGTATGAAGATTTTTGTTTATGTTGAATTGACAATATTACAATATGTTACTTTTGCGGTCACTAATCGTTGTTTCAGTAGCAGCATGTGTCAAAGTTTTTACCACATTGGTAGCCGATTTCTCCGGTTATTGACAGGTTGCTGATCTATGAACACAATCGACGCGGGACCGAGGGAAGCAAGCTCAGGATATTTGAAATTGATTTATTACTTATATGATATCAAACTCCAAGTAAAAGTATTTATTCTTTTCATCCAAAATTTTTCTCCCCAGATATTACATTGGGATGTAAATTGGGATACAAAACAAAACCATACGGCAAAGTGTACGGCACAAGCTATTAGCGGTCTTCTCTTATGTGCGGACCTTTGTGAGAACAGTGTAACATCGAACTGGATCGTCGTGAACTAAATGTAAGCGATTATTTCTTCACTTCAGAAGCCTAAAACCTTCATTTCCCTCTCAGCTTCTAGACATGGAGAGTTTATATTCTGATTTTGGAAAAAATTCAACTCTGTAGCGATGTTAAATGGGTGATTCACTGCGAAATGTGGCCAATTCCGACATTTGTTTTGATACCACGATTCACGATGGATGCCGCCTACTTTTCGAAGGCAATACCCAGCTAGTTGTTGAGGTTATCATGGATTTCACCAATTTGGTTATTAGAAAAATTCTGAAGTGGGCCATGAAGCCGGGCTGCAAAGCGGGTAAGCTGTATTTATGACGAAATCTGCTCCAGTGATTCGATTTTGGTGTAGGCGAAAAAATCGCAAGTGCTCGTACATGTGCTGATTCAAACGGTCATAACTTTTGAAAAATAGAAAACGTACAAGGGTTTTTGCATGTTTTTGCCTATAAAGGTCTAGACTTAACGGTTTAAGATAGAGTTGATAAAAAAAAAAGATAGAGATAGAAAGAAGACACGAAACCGAAAAAGGAAATGCGAAGGCAGACTTTAAAAATTGTTGAAAAAAAATATGCATAACTGACCAAGTGTGCAGTCAAGATGGTTGTATATTGGACGAGTTCTTTAAGTTTTTGTTACGTTTTAATGGACCGAGACGAAGTTGAGGTCCTTAAAAACGCAGTGAAAGACCGAGGTTAACATCATGCCTTTTTGACCCTACAAGCTTGGTCAATAAAGAATTTTGTACCAGGTTTCGCTTTTATAATAAATGTATATCAAGAGATTATCATGTCTTGTGTTTATGTAGGCCTGTTTTGCTTACACGAGGTGGCTATGTACGGATAAATTGTTGAATACAAAACTGTTTCTTTCTGAAGGAACACTTGTCAACCATAGGACAAAATAACTCAGCTGAGGATCGTCGAAATCTTTGAAGCCTATCTTAATTACAGAAGCTTGAGGGTTCACTCCAGCTATTAGATAATTCGAATACTACTGAAAGACAACATGCACCTGTTCAGATACTTATATTTACATGTCATTGTATTTTAAGTTTGGAATAAGTTAGCTTTCTTAATTCAGTGCCCTCGGTTCTTTCTCGGGCTGTCTACTTGATATTCTTCATAGTCATCTATCTTTCTTGCTGGGCGAATATTCATTCAGGTATTCAAGGAATATTCTCGTGATTGCATTTACGTTTTTTTGAGGCTTTTCGGTAATTTTTCTTTTTGAGGCTTTACTTTGTGAAAGCAACGGAGGGAAACATTCCTGGATATTTAGGAAATATCTACGTTCAATAAATTTCGATCATTCATTAAGATACATATTTTAATGGTTGTAATTCTTAATTGAATTTGTTTACTAATTAGAATCACGGCCCCACACTCGTTTAGTTTTATTATTATCGAGTTTGGATAAAGATTCTATATATCTTTCTGACCCATTTTTTTGGCTAGGAAAATAATAATACAAGGAAAAAAAGGAATAGGAAAAAAGGACTCTTTCGTGACCCGCATTTTCAGTTGGATAATATCACATTCTTCCAAACTTGTAACCTGACTGCAGTTTTTAAGAGGCTGTCTCTCTTATTTCCACCCGGTCAATTTCGCGTCAAAAATAATTTTGCCTGAAACTCTGTCAACAGAAGGACTTTACCTAGGAAAGAACTAAATAAAATTAGGTTTGATTCGAAATAATGTTCTGACTGCATTAGTGGCCATAATTATTTCCCAGTCCGTAAGGGCCGTCGCAACGTCTCGAAAATTGAAAAATCGGCATATTTTGTAACATTGTAAAATATTTGATTCGCATAGCTAAGCCACAGAATTTATATCAGATTGCTTAAAAACCTTTCTAGTTTGCCAAGAAAGTTAGAACTTGCCCCCTCAACATATTTGAAAAGGCGAATTTTAGCATATTCTGACCACTAGAAATCGCCATCGGCCGATGGCCGTAAATAACCTTGATTTAGACGTTAAGTTTTGGGATTTGGGACCTGGTTGACGACTCTATCCTACACAGCCGTTAAGTTTAGACCTTTATAGGAAAAAATTTGCAAAAACCCCTGTACGTTTTCGATTTTTTAAAAGTTATGACCATTTGAGTCAGCACATGTACGAGCATTCGCGATTTTTTCGCCTGCACCAAAATCGAACCACTGGAGCAGATTTCGTCATAAATACAGCTTACCTTCGGCGCATCTTGGGTTTCAGATATTCCTCGCTCCCCAAACTGGTGAACTCATCGGCAGAAATATTGAACAAGATGGCGGCCGCGCTTGCGCATTTCGTCCATAATGGCGTCCAAATAATATAAGAAACTGTATGGAAATTTGTAAAAATTTCTAAAATATAACAATCAGGAGCTCATGGTCCCGTCTGCTCTCGATCGAGACATATTCAATACTGATTCTGCTATTCGTCAAACCTCACAGGGACTCGATAAATAAAAACCACTTACTTCCCGAGCCAGTTCTTTTGTCATTGATCATTGACCTAAGTCGCCATACAGTTCTTCAAAATCCGTCGTTCTCCATCCCAAACACTCGCCTATTACAGGAAAGTGCATCAATAAAGTCACTGAACTGCTCTCGATCGAATTGACTGCTACAGAGTTCAAAGCGTCCAAATATCCTGTAAAATTGCCATTTCCTCCCATCAAAAAACTTCCCAACGCGCCAGAATATCCCTTATTTTCCATGTTGAGTAAGTGACGAGACGCCATGTTGAAAACTATGACTGAAATAGTTAAACACGAGCAACGCTGATCTTCGAATCTTCGGCCATATTTGTTTATGTTCTTGCAGGGAAATAAATTAGTTCTCAGGTCCTCTTCAGAATAAAAATATGCCAGGCATTGAATGCAAATTCAGTAGTTTTAGCGCGAAAATTAAATTAAAGCAAATCAAAATTCTGACATCATGTCATCGCTCTGCCTCGAAAAGTCCCAAAGATTTACTTGCAGGTCTTCTTTTCTTTTTCTTTTCATCAAATAGAAGATCTGCGGCGCTCAAATTGTATAAGTCATGGTACGAAACACTCTTCTTCGCAGATAGAGCCGTGATCGCCGCCATATCGAATTCTCTTGATATTCTATTGTTCCGGAGTGTAATACGATATACCGCTGATAATTGTTAGCGGGCTCGAAATGTCCTTGATCTCTGGCGATGTTATGATAACTCCAGCAAATAACTCCAAACTTCAGTGGTCGGCATCTATCGATACTCTTCTTTGACTCGTTGTTGGAAACTAAACTCGAAAACTAAAGCCATGTTTCGCGCTTAATGTCCTGTTGAAACTTTGGATTGCAGCTGCCTTCTCTTCAAGAATCAGTCATAGAACTCCACTTGTAAGTCTATGTGTCGAAGTTTGGGGGCTAAAATTTGGAATTTAAAGCTGAACGATTGTACTATCGCGCACAACAGAGGTCCTCATTAACCATTGCGGGTGAACTCGCCGACCCTTTATTTTTTCTGGAAGGCCTGCAAGTGTAGTATGGCATGCAAGTGCTTTTTCGAAACCAGAGAGGCTTCAGTCTGTAGCGAGTTTTCCGCGAGGTTGATAAAGCTTTCAGAATGTAGAGGTGATATCAATGATCATCTACAAGCATTTCACTTAGGTCAGCTTAGAGGAACGGTAAAAGAATATGAACTTATCGTTAGCAGGTCAGGGTTGCCACAAGACCTTTCCCCCTGATCAACTTAACGAACTTTGGATCTGCGAAAAGCATAGAGGAAACATGGGTGAAAACTGACGACCACGTCGCACTTGCCAGTACCCGCTGCACAACGGCCAGAAAAAGGAGCTAAACACTAGAAATGCAGTTCATCTCGACATGTCAAGGGAAATTAACACTATCTTTGCAGAACTCGTTCCAACAGGTTCCCGTGAGCATGATTTTTATGTAAATTCTAGCTTACTAACCAGGTATTGTCCTGAATGTGGGACAGGGTTTAAATTAAGATATCTACACATATATTGGGGTGCGGTAAATGTCAGAATTCAGTATTTTGGAATTTGATTAACATTTGGGCCAAAGCCCGCACGCGAGTGAGTATAAAACAAAATAACTGCTGTGATTTCGTCCCAAGATACGTACACATGGAGGCCATGTGGCAGCTAGTGCAATTTGATAAGTTAAATCACTCTTTGCCTTGTAACATTGCTCTGAAGCAAACTTGAAATCTACAACCTAAGTTTCCAACACCATAAAATTGTAACGTTAGTCAATTATGTATATAATCGGGAAACACAGCAACTGAACTGAAAATGCGTAATACATTGGGTTTTACTGCCCTACCTTATCTCTAGCATCTACATGTTTACAAAAGCATTTTTCTATGTCATACACGCAAGGTGCGATACGAGATAAATAAACTTGGAGAGTAATTTGACACCAATGTTTACGCCGATGCAAGATATCATTCCTTCTGTTTTTGACATTTATACATTTACACAAAGCCCTTTTGTGTTATTGATACAAAAACGAGCAGGCATCCATTTTCGCCCTTTTATCCCTAAATAGAGTCAGGGTTTAACAACCTTCACAACACATCCCCTATCCGAAATTTAAGAGAGTACCCCGGGGTATAGGATAGCAAAACCTTAAGAGGGCAGCAATGCATCGGTAAAGGGAAGTACATTCCATATGACGTAATTGATATCAAGCACCAAGGTTAAATGTCCCTTCAAACCATGGAATCTCAAGGGTTTTATGATCCTCGTGAAAAGCGTGTGGTCAAGCGTCGTTGAAAGGGCAGCAAGGAAACAGAGAGTACAACGCCATTGTTTGAATGCTCTGTGCTTGGATGTGTTGAAGTGTTCGAAACGTTTTCGCAGCTAGAGCTGCTCCTGGAAGTTAGAAAGCAAACAGCCAGCAGGTTAAGCCAGCATGATGCAATCAAAAGGGACTGGGTCCCTGAGTTCTGATTGATAGATACCGCTGGTATCGAGTGTTCGAGCTGTTCGTTAGATTCCAGTACACCACTCACTTCTCCCTGGAATACTTCGCCCCACTCTTCTCTACGAACAGGATGGGCCGTAAGCAAACCAAGGGGCAGAGTTAGATTTTCAGAGAAGGTAAAAGAATACCTAACGGCACGGTTTACACTTGGAGGAAGAATTGGGCGAAAGGCCGACCCCGCCCAAGTTGCAGTGGACATGCGAAATGCAAAAGATGAATCAAATGCACGTTTGTTCACTAGAGAACAGTGGCTGACAAAGAGCCAAGTTCAGAGCTTTTTCTCCCGGCTAGCAGCAATGCGACGAAAAGATCAGGGTGTGATCGGGATATCGCTGGATAAGGAGGGGGATGTCCAATGCGTCCTGGAAAATTCCGAGAGACAAGATCTGGTAGACAAAGTTAACAAAGAGATCAAAGTCTCACATCCAATCTACTACGACGCGTATGACCTCTGTGAACGTTACCACAGAAACACACTTCAGAAATTCAATGTGGTTTTGTTGAGAGCCATATATAGTCATTTTGAGATCCCTGTAAAATTGGGAGACAAAAAACAGATCTTCATAGACAAACTGTCGGACGTGATTACTGATTGTCAATGTGTTTCTCAGTAGACTTATGTAAACAATGTCTTAAAAGGTGGCTGAAAGTGTAGAATATGCTCTACAGGTACAAACTACCTTTAGTTCCGATATCAAGTTCTGACTCGATAATATAATAATATATTATAATATCTAGTAGTCAGTGAAATGTTTTGATGAAAACGATTAAAAATTTACCAAAAGCAACACTTCTAACATCTGTTCATACGAAGCATGTGTCAAAGTTTTTATCACGTCGGTAACCGCTTTCTCCGTAAATCGATTCATTACACTGTAAAATGAAAAGAGCCAAATTGACCCCAAAAGCTAAATTGGCCCCAATTTCTCGAGGGCCAGTTTGGCCCATCAAGGTTCGTTTTGGACTATTTGAGCCAAAACGGGCGGGACAGGTACCATTTCGACCCCTCCAAAATCTGAATTGGCCCCTATAAATTCTACTTTGGAACTTTTTCTCAATTTGGCCCTTCCAAGAGCCAAGTAGGATTGACCAATTTGGCCCCAACGAGGTGCAATTTTTGAAAAAAAAAGAAAATATAAAAATAATTTTCTTTTTTCGACCATATTTCGTTCCCTATACTATTCCTTATAAAGTGTTCAAATTTTCAACGGTTCCTCTCGTAACTGAACACCGAGTCACACAACGAATTAATCGTTGGCCTTTTCTCGAGACGTGAGCGTGAGCTGCCTGTGATGGCATTAGTCGAACCTAGACCACGTGCGTCGGAAACAATAATGAATTATAGCAGCGAATTCGCCACTGAAGAGGCTGTTTCTTGGCTGCAGTCGCATGGAATGAGACTTAAGAAAGGAAAGGTAGGCAAAAGAAATTTCTTAACGACGTATTTTACTGCAACTTTACATTCACAAACTTGACCGCTCCATTGATCTTTGTTCGTATCTTATCTTGCAGAAAAAGACAGTTGCGATGGCCAAGATCTTCTTGCCATCGCCCAAGATGCAGACGTACCAAGGCACTACATCCCTATTATAAAAGAGCGTCTAAAGCTCAAGAAATTGATTGCAATGAACGCTGAACCTAGAGATGACACGAGTTCTTCGTCGGTACGATAATTAATTTTCCCACCAGAGAATTTGACGCATGAATGGTTCGCCTCTTCTCCCGAGTCTTGTTGAGTCTCAGCGGTTTCGCAACTAAAGTCACGTGATCAAATTTTGGCGCCGAGAGATAGAGACGGTTACAGTTCGAATACTGCATTTGCACAAGATGGATTTAACTTATTTCAAGATTCTCTGATTTTAGGATCTCTCACTGCGAATTCTTAATCTTTTTCTTGAACTGATATTTTTATGTCTATGTCTTTGTTTGCATCCACTTAAGCTGATTTTTTGGCTCTCACTCTTTCAGCGTGCAGAATCAAGTCCTTCGAGTAAGACGGTTCAAACGTCGATTGATGATTCAGATAACATCAGCGATTATGAAAATTTAGAGGTGACATTGGCACCGGAAGAAAAGGGTAAATCGCCCAAGGATCTCTGTTTTACGGACGAGGCGACAGAACTGAGCACTGTCTAAGTAAGTTCTTGTATATTAAACTTAGCAGGATGGTGAAGAGTACATTATCGATTACTTTCTTTCGATTATATCCTAAAGGAAAACACACAAGGTGCCAGTTGGTCAGTTAAAGATGACAAATCTCGGGTATTACACCTACAAAAATGGCGAGATTTGCTTTATTTTTATTGAAATATATTAGATATGTATTTACTTGCACCATGCATAAAACAAAGTAAACCCAATTTTTAAATCTGGTAAATTAAAAAATTAATGAATTGATAGGATGTTATCAGACAGTTTAATTTTTTTGAAAACAAATATTTACCTACAGGTTCCTCCTGAATGGCTTTCAAAATTCCAACTACCATCGAGGGTAAGAAACTTTTCTTTGTTTTGTTTTTTAAGTCTACAAGCAATCCTTATTTATTCATGAATACTGAACTAAAACTGAGGTGCATAGAGGTATGATTTCTTTTCTTGATAAGTACATATACAGTTTGGTGAAAATACATCATTGATCATCACCATTATTGTGTTTTTACTTCTTATGCACAGTTTGCTTACAAATATTTTGCAACTTTGTAG
Organism: Pocillopora verrucosa; assembly: GCF_036669915.1. Taxonomy (NCBI): domain Eukaryota; kingdom Metazoa; phylum Cnidaria; class Anthozoa; order Scleractinia; family Pocilloporidae; genus Pocillopora; species Pocillopora verrucosa. Next base: position 5,792,153 of record NC_089324.1, read on the forward strand.
TTGCAAAAATTTACTGTTCTCCAACAACAAATTAATTTGCTCATTTGTTTGTTTTTTTGTACAGTTCTCTGCCTCAGTAGAGTTGGATACCCAGAAGGGATATCTCATCAGCAGCCTAAAGTACTCTGAGCAACAGTGGATTGCAAAAAAAAAATTATTGCAGAGTATCCTTGTATGGTTAGCAGGATACTAGACCAAGTTGACTTGGAAACTGAATGGATTGGTATGGTCTAAAAATTTATTGCTTCACCTCTTCTGCTTGCAATGAAGAGAGACAATTTTGTGGTGCTGAATCTCTTGCCTTAAACTAAAAAGTTGCAAAATAATCACTCTCACCTTTTAAGTTCATGACCTTTGTTCTTGTGTGTTTGTCATCACATGCATTTAATGAAGTTGTGACGGAGGTACAAGTCCAAAAAACTGCTACTTTGGTACTAAGATGAACAGCTAAAATTTCTGAGCCCATTTGCCAATGAAGTCCGGATACAAAGGTTCAAGTACTTTGGGGTTGTATTAATTTTGCCTTTTTGTTTAGTTTTTTTGATTTTGCAATTTTTTAAAATATTCCTGTTGTCAAACCATTAGATAAATATTGGACATAGAATAGCTGATTTTTTTCAGATATTTTGGGAGTCATACATTAGTTTTTCAAGTCTTGAATGGGAGACAAATTACACACATTGAGCTAAACTTCCACTTCCATTTCTGGCGTTTTAGCTTATAGTTTTAGAAAAACAATATATATATATATATATATATATATATATACCGTAGTTATTCGGTCATAGGGCGCACCGTTTTTTTCAAGAAATTCCTAATTTCTACTAAAAATTACCGCCAAAGTTTGGGTGCGTCTTATAGGCGAATATTTTCCCGAAACAGTTTTTTTTTTATCACAGTTACTGGTACGATTTCAAGCAAATAAAAGGACACAGTGTTGGTCATTGACTTTTATAAATATGGTGGTTCTGAAAAGACGAGTGAAGTCAAATTTGCATAGATATGATACGTGCTCGAGAGCACGTGCTCAGTAATTTTTTTGTTTGTGCGCGTGGTCGCGTGTGCGACAATTCTGCTTTTGTCAATTAACGGTAAACTAAAATCAATACGCGACTTTTTCGCTTTTTTGTAAGTTTATGAAAGAATTTACAATAAACTTGACCGATCTTTATTCCCCAAACAACGGCGCGCCTTATAACCAAGTATTTTAGCGATATTTTCAGTTTGAAAACATGCAATAATGAAGTTGCCGAATTGGGGGTGCGTCCTATAGCCGAGTGCGCCTTATAACCGAATAACTACGGTATATGTAAATGCGGGGGTAGAGTCTACTTGGCATAAAGTGCTCAATGCTGTGGTAGCAGAGCTAAGTATACATAAGTTAAAGAATTAAAGAGGACACATCAATTCTCTGTGACTCTGAATTTCGCACCTAAGCGCTTGTCAGACAGAACTTTTCTGTCTGACAAGCGCTTAGGCACAAAACTCAGTCACAGAGAATTGATGCGTCCTCTTTAATTCTTTAACTTCAGTGTGTATATACATATTCTTTTTTTTTCTGGCTACAAGCACTTTTTGCACTTTGGCTTGATTTTAATGTGGTTGTAAAACTTGTTTTTATTGCATAGAGTAGCTGATGTTGATTCAGCAATCAGAGATTATGTCCAGCACAAATTTTAATTGTTGGAGATCTTCAATACATCAATCACCTGAATATAGTAACAGAGGGAAGTGTAATTTGTCACTTCTCACAAGAAAAGATTCTTGATGCTCTTATTGGGTTACTTGACTCATTTATATTTTCTTACAATCGGTCAAAGGCAATTTTGACTTTTTTTAGAGCAAGCATTGCTTGAAATTGGGCACAGGCAGACTCTTGTCATTGTTTCCTCTATTTTCAATGACTTGGCAAATGCCTGCGGTAGTACTTGCTGATAGTTTATATTTTGATAACATCTAAAGTAGCAATATGAGTGCATGTATTCTCACATCCACTGGAAGAATACTCTTTGCTGCTCTAAGGCTCTTTGTTTTTCATATGCACAAATCAAACAAGATCTATATTCTTGTGCAGGAACTGGACCATTTGTTGCCTCTGTCTTGATAATTTTATGTACTTTAAATCAGTCTTAATTATAAGCTGCTTTACATTACCACATTTGCTAAGTGAAGCTTTACTCACAAGTGTCTCTTGGGTGTAATTTCTTGCAATGCTTGCACTGTTAAGAAGTATACTGATTTAGGGAAGAGATCTATTTTAGAAAATGGTTGAATTAATGTTAAATATGCATGTATGTTGTATTCTTTCACATGATGTTTCAAAGTTTGTCTGTTTTATACCACAATTAAGATTCTTAAGAATGGCTGCCTGTCAGGATCGAGAATTGTCCGTCAACGACCATTTTGGTGAATTGCTCATATTTTGCTCAAAGATACCCTTTGATAAACTATTTTCAAAAATCATGTTTTTAAGTTTCAGCGATTATTAAATTTTCATAAATTTGCGAAAATCTGAAAACACGGTTTTCAGGCTTCCGGAGCTCAGGCTCCGCATGACGCACGGTCAAAAATTAACTGCAAAAAACCAAGCCCCGTTTAAGGATGAAAATGGAATCAATCAACACCAAACTTCACACGATATTAGGACAGCTATTCTCATTCAATTCTAGTGAGTGATTTTTTTTGGGCACATCGATTTTGGGATTACTTAAGCCCTTGAAAGAACATCCTCACAGACCGCGTAAAATGGCAGCGAAAAACGGGTGATATTTCACGCGAAAAAAATGTACCTGGTACCACATATTTTAGATTTTCAACAACATATTCGTGAAATATTGCTATTTTCCATTCATTGTGGAAAGTGTGATGCTCGGAATCGCATTGCTTCCCTTCGAAAATGGCAGAAGTGTTTGTGACTTGAGCGAGCAAAATGATGCCAAGTGTGTAAACAAACAACAAGGTAATTTAATCAAATCGAGTTGTTAAATCTCCAAATTCAATCCGGCCTCTGCTGTGTCGGTTTGTAGCTCGGAAAATGTAAAGTGACAAGTAAATTATTCCGTAAGATATTTGAAAAGGTTCTACAAAATATTTTTTGGCTAAAAATCTGCAAGTGAAGTACATATTACATTAGCACCAACTCACATTCAAGTAATGCAAAAGATACATTCGAGAGAAGCTACTTAGTAGATTAGTACTTGATTCCATGCTGATAAATTAGATTTTTTTTATCTTTTACTTTGAGAACTCATTTTCTGTAGGTTTAAATACATGGAAAGGCGACTTTTGACCTTCAAAGTAATTAAATGCAAGGCGACAGTTCTTGTTATCCTAGTGATTATCAATGTCACGCAACGTAACGCCATTGGAAACGTGTCGGGGGTGCTGAAACATACCCGCGTAGAAACCGCAAATGAAATAATTATGTCGTTAAATTATAAAAAGAAATCCCGCACTTCAAAATGAGCGGAAAGAAATGTAGGTTGAATACTCTCACGTCTGTCAGTTTGCATGTATCAGCTACCAGATGAGTAAACTTCATTACCGATGTGAAGACCAGAAAAGGAAAGTGAGGGTCAATATTGGCATGATTAAAAGAAAAACAGAACAAAACGAAAGAACTTCTAATTACTCTACGAGCTTTAAAAATGAGATAACTAGTAACTGACGATTAGGAACGAGTCACCGTTAATTCGTTTCTTCCTCACTTTTCTATTCTGCTAAACTAAAGAGAAAGTCAGCATCACGATGACTTTTGGCAAGTACATTTGCTGACAATCTCTTTCAGTAGAGCCAAGTACGGGGCCTTTTTACGCATGGGCTTTGATGGTATATCGAGGCCAAGGTCTTCACACATGTGCTGCAGCATGGGTAGCTTCAAGATCTTCAAAGAGTCATTTAGCGCCATTTCACAAAGATCGTACTGATCGTAGATCAGGGGATGGTCAAGTTGTATTGACGCGACAGTCTCCTTTGCTTCGCTAAAATTACTCTCCTCTTGAGCTGCTCGGATATCAGCCTCATCAGGATCTCTCTGGCGTACTAAGGCACTCTGTCTTGAGAAGAAGGAGGTGATCTGGGTGGTTGTGAGGAATTCCGATGACTGGAATAGTCGTGCACCATCGGTGCCCCGGGCACGCCGCATTTCTCGAGCAACTACCTCTGCGTCAAGCTTGTGGCCTGTCGTCTGCCCTATTCGAAATTTAGATAAAAGTTACGACTTTTGCTTTTCACTGAACCTGTAAGCCTTCCTTACTACTCTAAGAGCCCATCCTTCTTTCAGAGAAACACGAGAATCTTCCTGTCGTACAGGGGCTTGAAGCGATGGCAGCTTTCCCACACCTTCCTCCAAATACGATTTGTAGCCAATTTTTGCCAAGTCCATTAAAGAATTTTTTTCTGGTACCCTGGTACATTTTTCAAGTGACAAGTGCTTTTATAAGGCTGAAAGCCTTTGAAAAACACGAGTGCAGCCGTCTTGAGGACATGAATACACCCCTGCTGCCTGGCCACGTTCTATGGAAGCTGTCTCTTCAGCCACATTTTCTTCCCCTGACGATTTGTGTGGGGTACTTTTATAGGAACGGAAATCTCCTGCAGAAAATGATGGCTGCAGAATCCCTTGTCCAGGACCTTCAAAAGATATAAGAGAAATATAAATATGACAGCCACACAGCTAAGAAATAATTATCTTGCATCAACGCGTAGCCCTCAAAGGCAGCCCACGACAGAATACCGTGTAAGAGGGGTTTAAAATACTCACCCCTTTTTCTTGTGTTTTGTTTGTTTGAGCAGCGTTTTGTAAACATTTAATCTCTTATGGAAAGTCTTTTATGATGCATTGCGGATAAAATTTTTCCCTTATTAATAGAAATCTTACAGAACAGACTGTCATAAACTAGCAGAAAGGCCTGGGCTCATTCAAGAACCATTAACTCACCAGAAGAGGATTTTTCAATTTTGATCACTTTCCCTTGGCCGACGGAATATGCGCGCCAACAGGAAATAGAGCCCACTGAACTAAACTCAAAGTTGTTCAACTTGGTGATTCCTGTAATGGTTTGCACATCGTCTGGCGTTTCTTCGATGGTATCCAGAGAAACCACTCGTACACCTTCCAAACCGCCATGGGATAGCAGAGCTTCCTTCAGGTCGCTGGCGGTGCAGACATCATGGCCTTCATTAATAAATGCCCTAATGTGGCTTTTACAGCTCGCAGCTAGTCGATCTGCAGCCCCTTTCCCGCCTTGCGGGTCGCTGAAATCAACGCGGACTATCTTCACTCCGGTGTTCGCTGAAATTTCTTGGCACTTCGTTAACGTGCGGGAGGAGTGGTAGCAGCCGGCGTTATCTTGCCTGAAGTAGGCCTTGTTGATTTCAGGATACTCTTGCTTCAATGTGGCTAGAACATGTTGCATAATCGCGGTAACAGCAGAACTTCCTTGGGTACAGGACTGAATCACATGGATAAAGGCTTGCCACTGTAGCACACCCTCTATTCGTCTGTATACCACAGATATGTGCCAAGAAATACCCCGCTTACCAAACCAGTCTGTCTGTGACTCGCGGTATCTCTGAGGCAAGAACTTCATGGCCCAGTCATTTACAATGAATACTGTTCCAGAATTAAGGGCATCGATGACGTCCAAACGAGCCTGATCTTGATGGGTCGACCTCAGCAAATGGCACTTCCATGACTGGATGGCAAGCGTAGCAGAGCTAACGAGAAACAAAGCTTCGTCTTTGTCTTCTTCTGTGGTAAAAGATGCTTCATCGACCGCAGTAGATATGTCGTTCAGGGTCGAATGCAAGCTTTCACATTGGTCACAGAGCTCGTCATGGTTGTGTTTGCATTGCTGCCGCAGGTCAGAATCTTCGGTGTCACTCAGAGCAAATACACTGCAATGACTTGCAACGGGAGAAGAAGAGCTCACGTGAACCTGAGTGAAAATAGGAAACACAGCTTGACACAAAGCATGGATTACCATGTTACTGCAACATTAACGACAAAAAATATTTGCAATATGTATGCTTCATGTTATCTAAATCGAATAACCTCAATAATCTGAGAAGATAAAATCTATTACAAGCATAATTTATACTGATAAAAAACGAATAACAAGAGCAAAAACCGACGTATATTTCCCAGTCAGGGTGGACCTGTCATCGGAACGGTTTTTTCGTGCCATACTTCCATCCATTTGTGAAATAAGATCACCCTGCTTGAAAAACATAATCCAATTTTCTTGGAACTCTTGACACTTTCGGTTGCTTACCTTGAAATCACCCTTCAGGTAGAATTTGGCCACCTTTAATGATTTCACGTATCGCACTTGCCACTCCTTTCCACGACCAAGCTCCCCCAATTGAAGAACCAAGCCTTCTAGTTCATCGAACGCACGCGCCCCGTCTGCTGCAAAATAGTCAAGGCCTTGGAGAGACTTTCTGGTCGAGGCCTTGCATTCATTTAGAACACGCAGCATCGTCCGCTCGCTGAACGCCTCAAATCCAGTCTCTTTGCAGTACTGGGTATACTGACGCACTATCCTTTGCGGTATCATGGTGCGAATAACATTGGGTACTTCAACCAGTTGTCCAGAGGAGAGCTTCAGTGTTTTTTGTCCAAATGGCAGATCTTGCACCAAATGGGGGCTTGTTATATAAGATAAAAAGTGATCCAGTTGTCTTGGGTCGACTCTTATCTTTGATGAAGGCTGGGGGGTCACTGAAGCGCCGCTTCCGTGCTGAAGACGATGCAGACTAGCTATGGTAAAACGATATCTACTTAAGCCAGGTATGAATCTAGAGATATCATTATAATTGGAAACGCCACTCATCATCGAAAGAATTTGCCGTCTTGTGTCCCACCCATGGGCTTTGTCATATGCCTCAGCTAAGACCTGGAGGTAGCATTAGGAAGTTTCGGAGAGTTCGTCCAGCCCGAGTGCTTTGTTCATGGCAGGATAAGAGACGACTGCTTGCCAAAGAGAACCTGCACAACTGGGTGTTAGGTCGTGGAGCACAGAAGAAAAAATCTCTGCGGTTCGTCTAGTATACCGAAGCTTAGTGCTGTCACTGGCCTTTTCCCACTCAACCCAAGGTTGAGAGACAGGTTCAATGTTTTTGGACATTAGATACTCGTTCAACTTTTCACGGGAATTTGGCTTTGAGGTGATGCTCTCTTCACTCGTTGAGGAGACGAGGCTTGCAGTATCGGGACTGAGAAACGTCTCGTCATCCTTCAACCACTGGGATGATATTTCCAGAAACATCAAGTCCGTCTCTAGACCATCAGAAGATGACTCACTGCCAGCACTTGATTCCTCTCCTGGACGGTCTGTTTCCATCTCATGAACCTACGAAAAGGTTTGCTCTATAAGCATCAAATCTCTAAAACTGATTTCTTTGTATATGTTTGTAGGGAATCAGTTTCGGGTAATAAAAAATCTCAGCAGCACCAGGTACTGTTTCGGGACATCCAGAAAACAAACAAATGTGGGACAGGAATTAGCCTACCAAAGTGCGGCATAGCACCGCTCCCCTTCCCCACCCCTCATATAAAAAAAAGTGACCGAAAAGCAGTGAGTTTTACTGGTCAACGAAGAAGCCTTGTCCCAGATTAACAACTGTGTTTGTCACGCTGTGTTTGTGTTTGTCACGGGTTTTTTTTTCCTCGATTTTTTTCCCAATTTCTATGCTCTTCTAAAAATGACTCTTTTCCTTTTAAAAAACAAGATTGAGATCATCAATTCATATTTGAAGCTTACCATTGTCTGTTGTTCAGGTATCTGCACCACTCGAGGCTCTTTAGGGGTAGACACAGTACTTGCTCCAGCGCCCTCCGCCGGCGTCTGTTCATCTGCAACTTGCCTGCAGATAAACTCGTCGCATCGCCTACAAATTGCTTTTATTAAAAAAAAGTAAATAACTCATATCAATTACTATTTCTAGGTATAAAGTAATCAATCTGTTATCAATCAATGGATTATCAGCTACTCAGACGAGAAAAAAACGTTGGCAATATAAATTGCAGTTTCCTCACAAATATAAAATTTGCTAGCTTGAGGAAGTTGAAACTTATAGTGCTTTTTTTGTGTGTAAGGTATAACAAATAAACGTGAGAAAAAGCAATTTCATGAGAACATTTATCAACAGAAGCAATTCAACTTACGCGACCCAACTGGAACTAAGGTGTTGGTGTTGCAAAAAATATACATCGATTTTCGGCTATCCACACGGTTGCTTCCTTTGGCACTTGAGGACTTATGTGTCGCTAGATCCTTGGGAATTGCACAAAGGGTTTTCCTAGTCCTCCAACGTATGCCAAAGTCTTCCCTATGGCGTGGGCAAATAGTCAGGGTAAGATGTTTTTGCTCAAATGAGAAAACACCTGTAAAAAATATAACACCAATTAAATCTGTTGCAGCACTCATTCATAAGCACAATAAAGTTACCTGAAAACACACAAAATCAATATTTACCGGCTCTGGCTAATAGCAGCTTCATTTCAGTTCTAGAACCTTCATCTGCACTCAGTCCAAGAGTCGATAGATGTCCAGTTACATCTTTCGTGCAATCCTCGAGTGTAATGCATTCCACCTGACCAGGATAATCAGGAGATCGCCCGCAAGGGGTCACCTTACCAACTAGCGTTATATAGCTACAGAGAGCCATAAAATGACAAGAAATAATAACTTCTGATGAGAGCACGTATGAAAGCTCAAGACTCGTCCGTGAAATAACTTTCCTTAGATCTGTTACGAAATTTCAACCATTTGCGCAAGAGCTTCGTGGACAGTGATGACGTGACAGGCTTTACCACGAGAGAAAATTGTGTTTGAATTACAGCATCTTGGTCAAGATGGTGCGAGATGTTGGAAGCTCAATGAAAATACATCTGAGATTGAAGTATAATAGTGTTATCGTGTAGTTATCAGACCTTGAGTAAAGTTTTTGTTTTCAGTCTTTGGTATATTTCATGATGACAGCCCATTTAGGGTCTCATGTGGTGCGGCCAGTGTTTGTTGGGACCGGATGTCGGTTAATTATGATTAATAGGAACAATTCGCGTTAATACACTGAACTGCTTGTAAAGAATGCTGTTCTCCTTCTGTATTCGCTGGAATTCTTGATTTATATATACATATATATCTAAAACAAACTAAAACAAAGCCCTTGCAGATGAAATATTTAAAAGTCATTCAACAGACTGATCAATTGTCACAATTTTCGTAATCGTAATACTTGTAATGGTGATCGATGAAATGACTGTAAGAACATTTTCGACGGTGATTTTATTTTCTCTCAGCTCTCACACAACTCTGAATGTACGACTTCACTATAACTCAATATTTTGTGGAATACAAGTCAAACATTTCCAGAATTAAAGTTTATTTTAAAACCTTTTTCCACCAGGGAAGGAATGATAAGATTAGCGTTTGTTTACACAACACACATCATTTTGCTCGCTCTGGACACAAACATTTGTGGTATTTTCGAAGGGAAGCGGTCCGATTCAAAGCATCAAAGTTTACTCAAGAAATAAATAGTATCATTATATTACGAATATCAAGTTAAAAAATTGAAAAATGAGGTACCAGGTACACTTTTATCGCGTTAAATTTAACCTATTTTTTGCTGTCATATTAAGCGCTCTTTGAGGGTGTTGCTAAGAAGACTTAAAAATTCTCAGTATCAATGTGTACAGAAAAGTTAACATAGTGGAAATGGATGGGAAGGCTTTTTCTTATATCGTGTGAAGTTTGGTGTCAATTGAATTAATTTTAAGCCTTCAACGGAGCTTGGTTTTTGCAGTGAATTTTGGACAATTTGATAGGCGGAAAACCGCACTTAAACCGCGTTTTCAAATTTTCGCCAATTTCTAAAAATTTTATAATCGTCGGAACTTTTAAACTTGATTTTTGAAAATAGTTTACCAAAGGGTATCATTGGGCAAAATATGAGCAATTCACCAAAATGGTCGTTGACGGACGATTCTCGATCCTAACAGGCAGCCATTCTTAATAACTGTAAAATCAGGTAGCATAAAAGGTTTTTACATAAACAATATCTAGAACCTAATAAATGAGTGTTTTAAAGATAAAGTATGTGGTGTATTTTCATTATTTGAATGTAAGGGGGAAAATCAGCATGGAGAGGAAAGAGCCCTCTACTTTTGAAGTGGCCCACATTGGAGCTGAATTGGCTCTTTTTAAAGGGGCCATTTGTGAGAGGGCTGAAATTTCGGGGGCTGTTTGGCCCCTATAAATTTCAAAGTGGCCCCTGTAGTTTTCAAATTCACCTTTCACATGGTCCAATTTGGCCCCTACAACGGGGTCAATTCAGCCCCAAAATTGGTGCCAAAAACAGCCCCATTTCAATGGGGCCGAATTGACCCTTAGCGAGTACTAAACTGGACTCACTCGTTTTGGCCCCATTTTTGGGACCAAATCAACTCTTTTAATTTTACAGTGTAGGGGACAGTTGTAACTAAATTGCCTTCAAAATCGAAACCAAAGGAATCAGAAATACCACTTAGAAAAGATTCCAGGGAAATATTGCAAGGGCCTCAAAAGAACTTAAGGGAGAAACAACAGCATCAAGAGAACGGCTTGGAGCAGGGAAATAGCAGTACAGTATTTGTTTGTTTTGTTGTTGTTGTTATTGTTGTTTTTTTTCCATAAAAGTGGTTGAGAGGGTACTATATTAGTTGAGGTTGCGCCTAAAAAAAATTATATTTTCAGTTTTATACAACAATTGATTTGGCTACGTCTAGAACGTCAACGTCACCAGTTTTATTTCGATTTCATCTTTGGTTATACTATAACACTACAGGCCGGAGTTGCTCTTAGGATAACTGGATAAAGCTATCCAGTGGAAAGGGCAGTGCGATTTTTTGACACAATTATTAATCTGTTAGTTAGTGTTATCTACCCGGTGAACAACTGGGCCCAATATATAAAGACTGAATGAAGAGACTGGCTTAATAAGTTATAAATTTAGCAGGTATTTCTGTCTTGCTTAATTACTTCAAATCACATACAACTTGCTTTTCATGCAGAAAATTGTAACTGGTGGTATAAAGGTGATACAAATGCTATGCTGATAATCTCGTCACACTTGGATTAACAGAGAACGCCTTGCATGTTGTTATATGCATCAAACCAAAGAATTTCGCCATACTTGGGATAGATGTATGGCTTTCTAATAAAACAGGGGCTATTCGTACCGTTTATGCTCCTTGGGATTGAATCACATTTTCACAGAGGAAGAAAGTGGACCATGCTTTGTCAAATTCTACTTGAGGCAAACATTCTCTGAGAAGTCTTCTCCCTCGATTTGACAAACTTTTGTCTTGGATAAAAGAAATAAAAAACTCGCCTTTAATAACATTGAACGCATGCTGTAGTTGATGAATAACTTGAGCTTCGTATAGGCTTGGATCACTTGTATAAATAGTGACATTCCAGTTCGTGCATTCTACCCTTGGTGACAGAGCGCCAAAACTGACAGATCTGTGAATACCATCTTCGCCACATTTATCAACAGCGAAATAGAAATCATGACCAAGTTCATGTTGGAAAATATTGATGTTTGATCGCGAAGCCTCCATGGGAATCCAATCAAGTGCAATGTAGTTATCGGGAAACAAGTTTTGCGCAACAGGGCTTGAAAAGATCGTGTCACAAAGGTACTCTTTCGTGCAAGGCTCTATCTGGTATGAAAAATTGACTTTGATAGAACTGAGGGCGAAGAGCTTCTTATTTACAGCAGAAGTCCTTATATTTGTCATCTGTGTAATTTCTCTCGCCGGGGAAGGACACGCAATAGATGTAAATATCTCTCGCTGTACATCCGGGTAACGCCTTCGTACGAATTCGTTCATTGCTTTTGATAGCCGTTTGTAAACACCCTGACCACGAAACTCCAGTGATGTCCTGGCAGCTCGTCGCACTGCTGTTCTTCCATCGTCAACAACCGAGCACTGAACCAGTCCAACAAGTTTTTTGCTCGCGTGAGCTAACATCACCGCAACGTTGTCCATTTGCATCCAGTTATGAAATCTGATTGGAAGATAGTCTTGGCCATCATAGACACCCTCTGACAGTATTAGGATCTCGTCAAAATCGCTGGTTTGAGCAAGGCGGAATGTAAGCTGAGTATTCATAGCTCTCTTTGTAGCACTGCTTGAGGGTTAGTCGGTCTTCCCAAAGGAACGAGTGATCATGTCACTGCACTTGAAAGGCTGGCGTCATTACCATAACAATTGTTTGCTGCGTGTAAAAAACATAAATTGGCCACTGTAAAGAGTTTAAAGGCCGACGTCTCGAGCGTTAGTCCGTCGTCAGAGTACTTATACACCACAGTTTTTTTAGAAACTTACCCCTTTATTAATTACCATATCAATTTGTTTGGTGCGTTTAGCAACGTGTTTATTACATGCAAATCGCCTTTCTAGAAGGAATGAATGAGAGCATCACAACATCTGATGGTCTGTTGCTTGTTTCTTTTTTTCCGGCCCGAGAAGATGCGACGAAGATTATTATTGATGACTAAGCTGCAGCTAGAACATCTTTCTTACTGAATAGACCTTCAAAATTTTTCATTGTAATAAGATTTTGTAGGCTTAATCATTTTACGAATGTGATATATTTATCATAACTTTGTTATTTATATTTACATTACACGCTATTTTTAGTTTGTAAATTAATTCCAGTTGCCTAGATTTCCTAATTATCTGTCAATTCTCCTTCGGCGCCGTCTCTCTGAGCTAACAAGCCAAATGGGAGCAGGTCATCATGCTGGTTGCAAATAAACCCGTGACGTGTGAATAAATGACTGTGAATGTATAAAAATCATATATGTAAACTGCGGTGGTTTGAGGGAGGCGGAATGTAAGCTCAGTATTCATAGATCTCTTTGCAGCAGTGATTGCGTGTAGATCGCTTTTCCAGAGGGAATGAATGAAAATATCACTAAATCGCAATAATGTTTTTTTGTTTTTCTTTTTTTTTCTGGAAGATTTGACGAAGATTATTGTAAATGATTAAGCTGCAGCGAGAGCATATATTTTTCCACCAATAAACCTCCAGAACTATGTCCATCGCTGAAAGGTTCACCCATACAATATAATGATAATCATAACTCAGATAGTTACTCTTCCGTGTCAAGCTTTTTTAGTTTGTAATTTACATCGAATAATCAAGATTTATTGTCTATCGATTTTTTTACGATGTTACGTTGTACTGTGTAGTCTCTCTATTGTCAGAATAAGTAATTATGTATATCAAGTAAAGGTAACAAAAATTGCTTTATCATTTTGGTTTATTGCGTTCATCGAAGCATTGACAGCATGCAAGTCTAATGATTTCACCACAACACCTAATTGTTAGTTGCTCATTTCTTTTTCCGGAAGATTCGACGAAGATTATTGTCGATGATTATTAAGCTGCCACGAGAACATTTCTCTACCACAGAGGACTCTAGAACTTCCCGTCGTAACAGGTTTCATGGGCTAAAACATTACACGCATCGGATATAATTATCATAACTTAGTTATTTATATTTGCATGTCAAGATGTTTTCAGTTCGTATTTAAATCGAATAATCAAGATTTCTTAATTGTCTGTCAATTATTTTACGGTGTTGTTCTGCATGGTCTCTCTATTATCAGTTTAAGTAATTATAATTAATTAAGTACCTGTGTGAAATCCTATTGTCGAGCCAGGTGACAGCTTAGCCCAAGAGCAATTGTTCCGCCGCACTTTCAGAGGGTAGGAACTATCTCATGATTTCACATGAAAGGATGCTATGGTTTTTCCAAGGGAATCGAGGTGGCAGGGAAGCTTGTGGACAGGCAGTTGCAGATAATTGATGACGCTCAACAAAAGGCTGCAGATTTTCTGAAAAAGGAGGTCAGTAAATACGACGCGGGGAAAGAGGAAAATAAAACTGTAAGCCAGCACCCACTGCTCATTATTTAAGAGGAATCCTACAGAGTTAATTTTGAATCACTTCAGATCGGTGTACACCAACTGAAGATCCAGAATAAAAAAATTTCATCCATTTAATTGGGATCACTCGAACAAAACCGTTCGTCTTAATTATTCAATTTTTCCATGAGCACGTTAGGATTGAGATGGTAAAAGCTAACAAGGCGCCGAGCTGCCTATAACCAATCTCGTATCTAACAAGTGCGAATGGACTACAAGGTAACTCAGAATATGAGCTGATAACCGAAATTGAGTAAACCAATGAAAAAACTAGAAATGCAATATTCGAAGTTGAAAGTCTAATAAATCGGTATTCTCCAATGAAAGCATCCAGGCAGGTGATGGCATCATTCTTGGCAGGCAGATACATTGGCAATAAATAAATCACCCAAGCAAGTTTCCCGATGGAATAGGGAACGTTTGGCTGGACTGTGTCCATTAGCCTTTTTTCCCTCTCTCTCTCTTTCTTAACCACTGATTCAAAATTGGGAAAGAATTACCAACAATGATTCCTACAAATCACATGACATTTTAAAACAGACGATTATTGCCAAAAAAAAAAACAAAAACAAAAACAAAAGAGACATGTGTTCAATGAGATAAACATGCTCTTCAGGCTTTATCACTTCATAGCTCTCAAATATTAATTCTGTTATGGGATAAAAGAGGTTAATCTCCTACCCAGATCGTACCGTGTAACTGTAACTAATACACAACCGCTTAGCTGTGAAAGGTCTAGGTACGTGACATGATGTGACTTGCAAAGAACATTTACCTATGTCACTGGATATTGCAAATAACACAGAGGCTGATCGAAATGATGGCAGATTTTTTCTTTTGATTGATTGATTGATTGATAGATCAAACTTGACATCACTCCAGACAAAGGATGGGAAAACGATGATTTGTTTCTCCCCGCTGGATACCACATCGATTCAAGTGTCTCAGGAGGCGAAGAGTCGCCAAAAGAAGGAGGTGAGACTCCTTATGTGTTTCCCGCTGGCCTTGGAACGGCACTTATGAACGGGTGCCGGGGAACCGGATACAAAGAAACTGATCCTTGCTATACAGCAAAGTGGAAATCAAACGTCTGCCAGGTCAATAAACATTAACTGCGAATTAATTATGAGCGAGCTAAGATATGAATGCTTCTCTGGAAATTCTTTTTGTGACTGTGAATATTTGAAAGTCATATAATGTAGACTGCGGATAAAGACGTGAATTTAAGAGTTTCAGGGCTCTTGATGAGGGTAGACGAGAAGACGTTTTAAAGTATCACGCGCCTAAGATTTTAAGCTTTGTGCCAACGACTGTACAAAGACAAATTTAAGAGATTTAACTGAAGCAATTCGGCAGTGTCGTATAAAGTAAAAAATCCCCCAAAAAAATGGCACTAGAGAAACATAAATCTTTTCTTAAAACGCTTAAGTTTTTCTGTGAGGAAATCTGCGTCTCGCTTTGTATATATGACAGTGAAGTCGTGTTTAAAAGCCTGTCAATCTCCGTCATTCCTAAGTGGATACTCTCAGTCTTCTATTGCTCATTAAAACTAATTTGCCATTTTTTTTGGTATTCCTGAGCTGGTGTTAATTAATACAAAAGTTATATAAAATATTAATAAATAGCAGCAATTAAAGAGGTGCGTACCTCACCCTCCTCTAACCCCACAACAGTCAATCAATAACAAGTTAGGATTGTTTTTGGGTTAGGGGAGGGGTAGTTGCGCAGCTATTGATCCAAACTATCGTAACAGCTCCTTTGACCGCAATTATTTTTTGTTTGGAACAGAAATCTCATTCGTTCGTATCATTTAATTCCTGGCAGTGATTACCTATGCTTGAGTTGTGGAGGAGATTAAAAAAAAAATTTTGATTCGTAATGTTTCCTCGGACAGAGTATGATCGATGGTGCAGCTTTTATGGGAGTTGGTTTCAATGGAAGAGGAAAATACAGCCCAGAATCCAGAAAAATAAGTATATTTCAAAGAAATTGTGCCAACAAAGCCACGTAAGTTATTTGAATTTGAAAACCATACTACCCCGGTCACTAAAACATCGATTGCATTGAAAAAAAAAAAAAGAAAGAAAAGAAAAAAAAAAAACCTCCGTGGATATCATACATCTCGAACTACTCTGGTGTCATTTTCTCTTTAAGGTACGATGGCGTGGATGTTCCTGATACCATGAACGTCCACAGTATCTATGACACATCTTCCTCGTTAGTAACGTACGAGAGTCGTGAGGAATACCAGAAGTACATTCAACAACAGGCGGGCGTTTCTGGCTCATACTTTGGTTTCTCTTCAGGGGTTAAAGAAGCCTGGGGAGATTCTACAGCATCTGCTCGCCAGAAGTACCTGGCAGTAATGGATGTTGATGTTGACAGGTAAAATTTAATTTGAAGCCTCTAATGAAGCCTGAAAGTTGGAGGGGGAAAATAATACTCAACCAAGGAAACAACTATGAAGATGGGGATGTGTGATCTTAGCAGTAATAAACACTACTTTAGCAGTAGTGAAAGTAAAGCCTGAAAATATTTAGGCTTGCACGAAAGTGGAACCCATGACCTCTGCTATATGCATTGCTAATAACTGAGCTAACAAGCCAACTGGAAGCTGGTAATTCTGTTGGTTCGTGATAAACCTGTGTAGTGATGATTGGACAACTGTAAATACCTGAATATGGAGATGATGATGATGTTGCCGTTGATATCGTTGGGATGACATTACTGCCACAATTGGCAGTAATGATGCAATCTGATTGGAATAAGCTGATCGCCGTCTGATAAGAGTACTGACAACGCTGCTCGCGTCAATGTGTCATGTACTGAAAAAAAACCGTTTTACTTGACGTCGATATTGTGGTAAAAAATAATCGACAGTGGCAAGAGAATGTGATTTATCACATAAACTACGATGTTATACAGGGATTTTCGGCCTTGAGAAAAGCCGTCCCAACACACGTGAAAAAATTTGTGTTTTTTCACGTGTGTTGATATGGCCAATCAGCTGCTGACACACCACTCGCCTTTGGCGCCACTCGGCCAGGTTGATGAATGAACGGCAAAGCCTTCACGATCCTCAATACAAGTTGTTTGTCGGAGTTTCACCAAATTATGACAGCTAAAACATTTAAAAATCCGTATCGCTGACAGACAGAGAGGTTCAAACTTTCCTACAAGGCGAAGAAAACCAATAAACTAAAAGAAAAACCGAAAGTTACGCATTCAGTGGCTTAAGTGTTGGCATTTCTCTCGGCTGAGAATGAAAATCGACAACTGGAAGATTTGCCACCGGCCGATTTGGCCGTTTACCTGAAAGACTTCTTCTGTCGGTAAGGACAAAGTCAATAAATGAGAATTTTGTAAATTGAAAGTTACGACCATTGTTGTTTTTGTAATCATGATTCAACACATTTTTCCGTCTTAAGAGTTAGCGCCGACGCACTCTACGATTGTTATTTGGGGATTGTCGATTCATTTATTTTCATTCATTAATGAAGGCAGATTTTCTTCTCAATAAAGGGCTATTGTGTTTATATGATAAACAAAATAATACATGGTTGCTTGCAGATATGGAATTTCTCTTCTCGTGTTCAACTCGTCATCTCACTCTTTCGCTGCGCCCATGCCACTCGTGAGCTATCGAGTTAAACACTCGAAGAGAAATTCCATATCTACGCACGCCCATCTATTATTCTCTATTTCTTAACAGGGGTCAAAATTTGTTGCCTCGTGAGTCCACAACACTTGACCACTGTGATGAGGAATATCGCTGTCGATAAAGTACAGACCACGCTAAACCACTGTTGATCCGTTAAATAGACTACAGTCAGCTATTTTTCTATTTCAAACAAACCAATTTTTTTTGCCTCTCAGATATGAAATATTTATGGATGAAGTCAAGCCACAAGATCTTAGTATGTCATTTCTACGAGAATTTATGAATTTACCAACTTCCTCCTTCTTGGCAGGCGGACCTCTGAAATACCGTTAAGTATCTTTTAATGACAGCTGGATGAATGTAAAGCATCAGCTTTCCATTAAGAAACTCTGCCCTGACTTTGATCGACAGGTTGTTAGGAAATGGTTGTGAGCAAAATGTCGTGAAGAATGACAATTCTATAGAATTTCTAGATCAGCTACGCACCTTCTCCTCCCCTGACATAACAGTATCCTTAAATTTTCATCAGTTGATTGTTGCTGGGTGACGAGAGGGGTAGGGGTTCTGTTGCTCTGATAATGACACAGATCCGAACTTCTCATCCAAAAGATATAGGCCTCATTCAGTCTGGTTGAGACAGCGATTTTTCACTGATTAATGGAAACTATGCATTTTAAAACAAACCGATTAATTATTTTTAAGAGTCTAGGTTTCAATCTGCATTAATTATTCAAACGTACAGTATCTTTGATTCTCTAGAAAACTTTATAATAAAAACTATATAATATAGAAAAGATGTTTCTCGTCTTGTCAAAAGCTTGAGACAAAGAAAAATTCTGAGTCCCCATGAGGAGTCGAACCTCAGACATTCGGATTCCACGCCCCGATGCTCTACCACTGAGCAATAGAGACTCTATGGTGAGCGAGGTCCATTACGAAGTTCTTATGACAGGTATAAAACTTAAGGTTTTCGGTTCTTTTGGGAATCCAACAGTAATCTTTTACATTAATTAACTTAAATGACTGCTACATTGGTATAACGGTGTACGTACCAAATTGGGATTGCTGATTCATGCGAATGAAATTAGAGACTACACTGCATTGAGCAAGAAGAATGAGACTAGGAATTAAATAACTTACGACGTAACAATTATTCTTTATTTGAATACCCCTAATTTGTATTTTATTTAAGGGTGTAATGTCTATTTCTGATATCGAGTTGAATGCCTGCAAATCACAAAATGACCAACCCTTCAAAGATGATCCAATTGCAAAGAGTCCCTTTTTTAGAAAGTGGTGAGATTCCAACTTGGACGAATATCATGAAAGACAGCACAACTTGGAAGGTATCATTTGACATGGTAGACGATCTTCCCAATGCACACCGTTCAATATTGGTCATGACAAGACCCGCCTTGTTAGATTATATAAAAACAAATGGTATAAAAGCGACAGGAGTAATTCTTTTCATTTGTTCGGTGTGTACAGTAATAGTAACACCAACAAAGTTTCTCTGAGAAAAATGTCTATTTTTGGACTTGTGCTTACTTTTAATGAAGCCGATGGCAGTCTTGTTCTGTACCCCAGCAACTTCAAGGCATCGAAAACTTTCTTTCCTCTCTAACGGAGGAAATGATCGGCACTCAGTTAGCACGGGTGTATAAGTTTTCCACAAGATCTGACAAAAGATCCACATCAAGTCAGCCTCCAAAATCAGTCCAACCCTGCCGTGTAAAATGGTCAAATGCGCTTCGATTTGATCCAACGGACACTAAGGGTAAATGCTTGCATTTTACTGCATCATTGTTTGTTGTGTTCGCAGCTTTACCTAAGGAACCAGATTCGCCTTCTTTAGTGCAAATATCTCCTGGCATGATTTCTACTTATAAGGTAAGACTTCGCGATAGAACTTCAATTTTTGATTTTTAAGAAGAAGCAATTGTTATTCCTTTTAGTGTTAAAATTATAGGATATTCATTCAAGATAACACTGGAACTAATCTAGATGCTGAGCAGAACAACACTTTCCACTCCTTTACAAAACTTGGGGCCTTGTTTGCAGTTGAGTGTAATTGTTTATCTCTGATAGTGAGACCCCAGGTACCACTTCACTACAGTGTGTTTACCTTGTGAATAACCACAACCTTTTTGTGACGATGATTATACGATCAATAAATTTGAGTTTGGGTTAATCTTTCCTAAAATGCAATTAATTTGAATCTGAGCTGTTTCCAACTTCAAATTTACCTTTTTATTCAAGTGTTTCATTATCGATCATTACCTCACATAGGGTACTTCTCTAAAGACATCAACATCAAACCTAAACGCTCAGGCACTTGGAGATGCTTCCCTTTATCAGTCGTACTTTGTTTGTATCACGGAATCGGAGAAGAGCACCCTTATTGAGTATGGAAAGAGTCTGGGTACATCTGAGAGTGGAGATATTTATCTGAACCTGATTGATAGCGGCAGACACCTCAACGTACGATTCTACGTGTTTGGAAATGATCAAAGTCCCGCCAAAGTAATGAATGCCCACATCGTGTCTCGCCCTTTGACGAAATCAGAATGTAAAGGAGACACAGTCAAAGATTTGGAGACAACCTTTGCGTTCAGAAGTGCCATAAGGATTGCGATCCCTTGGCTGGTGAGACCTGCAATCGAAAAAAGTATCAAGTTTTAGATTTACTTCAAGTTGTTCTTATCTTTGATTCTCGCTGTCTACTTTTGTTATTTCTTGTTTTAATATTGCAATTAGTGAATTTATTTGTCGATATACTTTTAACAGCTTGTACACATTTGGGTCACAACCCATCCTTGGTACTGCATAACATCAAAATTTCTCTCAACTTTGCAGAAGAATTCTCACAAACAAACTTTGCGTTTGTTTTAGTGAATATTTTAATGCCCAGCTATAGAGCTATGTTGAGATAAACAAAAACGTTGAGGTAACAAGAGAAATAAGACAAAAAATGTGGTTGTAGCGCACCTCAACATTCAGAGCAGCACCAGTGGAGAATAGGAAAGCAAACTTTGACCTATAATCCTAGAATGAAACCTTGCCAACTTTGTTAGATTGCGCCCACACTGCGACGAGGCCACGTTATGTCCAAATAACGTTCAAGTGCCCACCCACATCTACCCTAAGCCCGTTTTAGATCTTTCAAAGAACAGTTTACATGTTTTATCACTTGGATATCCGATCAAAATACAAACTTCTGTTGTTTTTATAGGTTGCAAGTCCCCTTACAGCGCCCAATTTCCTGAAGGATGTAACGCTTGCAGAGCTGCTCTTGACGTAGAGCAGAATAAATGCATACCTGCATGTCCAAAACACAAAACACTGACGAAAGACAAGAAATCGTAAGCGTCCGTAAGTGTCATGATACTCTTTTTCTTTTTAAGATTATAATAACCGCATAAAATTTAACAGCCTCTATTAATTCAGGGATCTTCAGGTGAGTGTCTATTTCTAACTGGGTATTCAGGATGCTCAGATACGAAGATCGCTTCCATATCCGTTTCTTTGTCTGCAGTTGACATAGATAATTTTCATATATTTACAGTCATTTATTCATCACTTCGCTGGTTTATTTGGAACCGCTTTTATTTTGACCAGCTCCTAATTGGTTGTTTGCTCAGTTGGTAAGGCTCTGCACCGGTATCGCAGGGGTCATGGATAAAGGAATTTGGCAAATAACCCGGCCAAAATCGACTTCCTAAGAAAATTGCTGAATCACCGATTGTAAATGTCTTCGGAATTTTGCTTTAGATTTTTTCTCGGGAATTTAAGTTCTTAGCTTGCAACCCAATGCAGTAACTCTGAATTAATATAACTTGTTACCATTCATTCTTCACCGCAGTGTATCATAAGCGCTGTTCCAACTTTTTGCCTTCATCCATATACTATTCTTAATTTTTTTGGCAGGCTAACGCTGCAACAGTTGGGAGACTTGCCGTGGCATCAGTTTTGTGTGACTTGGTCCGTTTTTACAGGAGTGATTCAGTACTATTTAGACGGAAAGAATATTTTATCAGCCACCTACCGTCAGAGAGGCGAACTTCGAGGAGGGGGAAAACTGATGGTTGTTAACAGCCGCGGACCCCCCCCCCCCCCTTTCCAGGTCGCGTTAGATACATATACGAGAGATTTTCAGTACAAAATCTTAAATAGAATATTATTTACTAACTCTGAACTATTTAAGCTTAAACTGGTTGAGTCACCTTTATGCTCATTCTGTGATAAGAACGAGGAAACCCTTGAACATCTTTTTGTTTTTTGTGAACACTCTAGAGCTTTCTGGAAAGAAATCTCTAGTTGGTTACATGAATGCGGTATTGAAACGCTTCCTGATCTAACAGATCAAATTAATATTATGTTTGGCTTATTTGATGTCGATAATCACTTTATGCTTTTAAATCACATCATGTTAATAGCGAAGCAGACCATCTTTCTCTGCAGACAGAAATCTATTACCCCAAGCTTTATTATCTTCCTCGCGCACCTTAAAAAAATTTTTAGAATAGAAGAATACCTAGCTAAAGAAAAGAAAAAACTAAACCTGCACTTAATGAAATGGGAAAAACTTTTACAATCCCTCAGTTGAAATAACTTTACCTTGGGTAGCCTTGTATTAATACTTTTGTTTATTTATTTATTTATTTATTTACTGACCTTATACAATTTTATTTACTTTATACTGCTGTAATTTTTTTTTCTTCTTTTTTTTTTTCTTAAAAAATGTAAAACGGAAAAACACAATAAAATATTAAAAAAAAAAACAGCCGCGGACAACTTATCACAGAGGTTAACGTGTGGGATCGAGTCCTTATTGAAAAAGAAATCAGTCAGAATCTGAAAAATGTGGTGCTGGTAAAGGCAATATCGTACAGTGGCATCAAGGCTTTGAATTCCTCAAAAAGAGCAAGAAAATGTACTTCATCCCTTCGGTTTAAGAAGCCCCAGGTTCAATACCGGTCTTGGTTCAAGACAAGCTGAAGACTTACCCTTGGGGATGTCGTGAATTTGGACGATAATTATTAATGTTATCATAGACAAAATATGCAGTTTGCAGTTATTATACCTAGAGGTGGGAAATAATGCTAACTGAAACCAATCAAGTCCAGAAATCGGAAGGAGGCTGTGTTAATGAAACTTTCATTTCATTTTCTTTTTGCAATGGAAGGTTAAATCATATGAAAAGCTCGTCACATTTTTCAGGTAATTGCACGGTGACAATGTAACAGAAAATGGAGAACTTTTAAAGATTTTGAAAATAAATTATTTTCCCAAGTAAAATAATGGATTTCTTCAAAGGTTCTTTGTGTTCTTAATTGGTCTGTTTCGCCTGTTTCTGCTTCTATTTTAAAACTTCCCTGTGTGTTATGGTCTTTGTGATAATTACTTCCGAACGACGCTTTGCACTTTCTTCCAAAGTTGTAAACAAGTGCTCTTTGATAGTTGTGTGCTCGACAGTGGGACTTCTGCTCCGCGTTCGAGCAGTTCTTTCTATTTCAATCAAGCTCCAGTGGCGAATAAAATAAATAAAAAAAAAGATATCGAGTCTCGTTTCTGAAGAGTTCATTAAATCTTAATCCTAAAATGAAATTGTGCACAAATCAGAGAAGAACTTCTTTAAAATTCTTGTGCCTATATTTTGAAATTGAAAATGAAATGAGGTGTGTCTTCTTTTAATCATTCAGTGGAGTTGAAGTTGAAGATAATCTGTTCATAACTTTATGCATTAGCCTAATTCAGCTCTATCTTTATTTAATCTAATGTCCGAGTACCTTCGGAGTGTTTAAGATTTTGAAGTTCAATTTGTTCTTTGTAACAAATTGCGTACTGTTTATCAAATAACTGTGAGATCGTTAGACCAGCAAATATCGACTGTCTCTCAGCCAACCAACTGTTAGGGATTTTCTAACGCTCAGGGCAAGTTTTTTTAAACCGCTATTCTGCCGTCATACTAATGATAGAATAATTTGCGAGAATGTTAAACTCCAGAAAGACCCAACGCCCCCTCGTGAATAACTGCTGAGTGGATCAAAGTACCATCCATTGTTACACCCTGGTTAATATCGACACCTATTTCAAAGTAATCACTTGAATGATGCATGCCGGTCAATTGAAGAAAGGTATCAATCTTAAGGAATGAAATTAAAGTCATCTCAGTAAAAAAACTTGTCTCCTAATAATGTTGAACAGATGTGTTTGTGAAAGCTAATAGTCGTGTGGTGTAAAGGTGAAGTAATGAAATACATTGGATGGGAGAAAACGTACATGATTTTCAAAGTAAAGACTTTTAGGTATCTTAGTGACGGCTGATTTAACTCAAATATCTTTAGTCAGTTATTGCCTTAATTTAAGCGTATGACAGGTCGAATGTGTCATTGTAGAAGCTCAAAGTTATTTGGCGTAAGTTGATGTTTGTATACCACAATGTTTTAATTATGAACTTAATGAGCCGAGCTGGCGTCAAACAACCGATGCTGTTCTTCTAAACTGCGTCTCAAAGTTACTCACGTGAAACTACAATTGGTGTCATTAGGATGTCATCAATGATTAACTATTACGTTACATCAACAATTAAGGAGTGGCTTAGAGGGTTTCCAAATTGTATCGCCCTAGTGCTAATTTTTTTCCCTCTAAAAACTTCTGATACCTTCAAGATGGAAGGCAGCTAAGAACGGACAATTTTATATGGCGGTAGGGTGTTCAGAATCTTAGAATTCAGCATTATCATGGCTGATGAATTAGACTTCTTAGAGAAGGAAGCTTTCGCCCTGAAACAGTAGCTCAGTTCGATCAAGATTTCCATCGTCACCAGCCATTAATTTATTTTCAGTATTCCTGCATACACAATGGGCTTTCACTTTCAAACATCATAGCAACCTAGGAGTTTGGATGCTCACCACATTTTTCAGTTGATGGCACAGTGACAATGTAACAGAAAATGCTATCTAATGAAAAAAGTTGTGGTTGAGAACTAAAGAAATATTTAAATAACTTTCTCATTGCACATTAGCAATGCTGAGTTCTGAAATAATTCTATTTGTGTACTTCACAGTTATTTTCCCTCACAAACATTGCCTGAATCTACCATACCAAAATCCCTTTCATACAAGAAAAGAGATTCATTCGTATAAAACTCATCATGCTGCAAGTTTAGTTTCTCTTCCAGTGTCTTTTTTCCAAGGTTCCTCAGCCCTTTGTGATGGAAAGACACAAAAGTAAATTCTTCCTTGATAATCTTGCAAGCGTGGTAGTAGTGTTGAATAACATGAGCTTCAAATAGCCTTGGGTCGTCAGTGTACACTGACACGATCCACTCCTTAACTTTTGCTTTCGGTGACAGCCGACCAAAGCTAAAAGACCTCGGCATCTCGTATTCGTCACATCTTTCGGTCAGTAATAAATCGTCGTCTTGTAAAATGTAATCGATATTTGAACAGAGAGCCTCGAAAGGGCACCAGTCAACAATTAGGACATTAAGTGGGAAGAGTTTGTGTGAAAATGCGCGAGACAGAATGACTTCTGAGAAATATTTCTTAGAACATGAAACGAGCTCTGAATTTTTCACCGAGCAAGGCATGTGAGGATCAAGCGGTAAGTGCTCTACTCTGTACCCTAAATTATCCAACTCTAAAACCATCTTCGTTGCAGACGAGTATTCGCGATAAACATAGTTTGTAAAACGCAACCTCCGAACACTTGGGAAGTTCTTCTGAACGTAGGCATCCATGGCTTGCGAAAGTTTTCGCGAGAGACCTCTGCCTTGTAAGTCTGGAGCGAACCGCATCGCCTGACGAACAAATGTTTGTCTCTCATCCACGATGAAGCAAGCTTGTAACCCGACTAACTTCTCATCGACAAATGCAAGCAATATGGCCAAATTGTTCATCTGAAGCCACTTATTGATCTTGTGCTGAAGATAGTCATTTCCACTTGGGAAAACTTCACTTGATAACCTTATAATTTCGTCAAAATCGCTTGGTTCTGCTATACGAAATGTGAGAGGGAGATCTTTCGAAAGATCCGCCATGTTTTTCAGGCCTTCGTTACTCTACAGCCAGCGGAGTATCAGGGCTGTGGTGTATGGGTCACTTAGCGTGACAGGTCCAAGCGCGGCGGCCCAAGGGTACACTGTGTGATTTTTAGGTATAAAGGTCATCAATAGGAGTAGATAATGAATTTTAAGAGCAGAGAAAAAGAAGAAAAAAATACAAACAAATAGAAATGATAATGAAACAAGAAATATAATGTGCTAATTCTCTTTACCTTTACTCCGATGCCGCCTTGTCGCTTCCGACCGTTTTAACGCTATTTTGTCGACTCCCTACCGCACAACACACGGAAGGAAGGTCGGAACCAGTCCCGAGGACCAACCGTCCCCACTCGAGGGCCAATAAATTCAATAACAGTTGACGGATCTCTTCAAAATTGCTACCCCCAAAGGCGAATAGCAACTACCCACTCGCTCGAACACAAAAGTTTCCAAATTTCGCCTTGTCGGCCTTTGAGGCACTCCCTTTGTTGTTAGCCTAATTGCCAACAGCCTTAATTTGGAATATCAAATATCAAAGAACATCTGACCAAATAAAGGACTCTAGTGGATCGATAGGAAGGTTGTTACTTTTGTCCACGAGCTTATGGTCTCTTGCTTATGCCCAATTGTCAAACAACACCATGCAGGGAGTTGGCGCGTGTAATTCCACCCGAAATTTAAAGCTATGATTATTTTGTTGTTGTTTCTTTTTTGTTTATTTTACTGTTAGCAACGCGTTATACAACAGTGTCGGGCTGTGTCATCGACATGATCTGCATCGCACAGATCACATGACAAGTGTCAAACAACTCAGTGTTGATTCACAATGGAAGGCTTGACTTCCTTTGGCCTAAGGTCTTGTAAGGTCTAGTTTTCTACTGACAAAAATTGGCTGCGGGGTAAGGTCGATCCTATTACTACCATCAGGTAAATACCTATGGACAGTATTGGCAGAGATACGATCTTTGAAAGGACTAAGTCGCTCGTGTCAGTTTAACTTTCCGCTAAGTTTGTTAAGTGGATGCATAAATCATTTCCATTTATAGCTTGCAAGCTGTGGAATAGGCTACCGTCATACATTAGACACTCAGATAATCTCAAAGTGTTTAAAAGGCTCTTCAAAAGTTCAACTTAGAATCTTTATACTAGTTTTTGTCTTGCATATGTTATTAGGTTCTTATTAGGATCTCACAGCTCAGTGGTATCAAAGCGCGTTCTGTCCGTTCTAGAAGCAGTAGTAGCTGTCGTTCGTTCTTCTGACGGGAGCACTTGATTATTGCCGCAGCGTTGACAAATCTTCCGAAAACAGCAGCATGAAGCAATTTGCCTCAAAGCATGCAGGTAACCTTCTCGAAAACTCTGATTGAAAACAGGGTAGATGTACGGTGTCGCTGCACTGTTTGAGTAGCACAGGAAATACCTGATGTAAGCGAAGTCATCATTGTGGCACATTCTCGGTGGTGGCACATTCAAACAGGCCAAGGCAACCCAAGTTGGCATCCAACAAATGCAGAATGCAATGAGGACTGCAACAAGCATAGATATCACCTTACGATTAACTGTACGATTCCGGGCAGCATTGGCGGCAGTTTGATTCCCTGGAGTTACTCGAGTGCACATTTTCACCCCAATTACGATGTACAATATTGTAGTCGTAGCAATCGGTATTCCAGTCACGAGAATAAAATCGCAGATCAAATAAGAACGGAAATTTTCCTGTGATTTCAAAAGATCTCTCACAATACGGTTAGCACAGTATGTCTTTCCATTTATTTCTACCAGCGTTGCGTAATGGAATACCAGAGCGTAGCAACAGCATGACAGAATCCATGTGAAGGCGATTATTCCAACCATAATTTTTTTGGTCATGGGGCGTCGGAGTGGAAAAAATACTGCTAAGAATCTATCCAAAGCGATAAACGTAAAACTCAAAGTAGAAACGAGCAAAGCAACAAAAGGTACAGCGCTGGTGACTTTACACAAGAAAAGAGCAAACTTTCCTCTTATCAACAACTCGTAACCCACCAACAATATGGATATTATACGTGGTATGTTACATACAGTAGCAAGCAGATCCGCCACACTTAGATTCACAATCAGATAGTTGCTCAGAGTTCGCATTCGTCTGTTCATATTCTGATAAACTGAGGAAATTGTGAGGAAATTCCCAACCAGGGATAGAATTATGACGATTGCCAAAGCTGGAACTTTAAAAACCGTTGAAGCTAACGGCTCCTTGACTAATATCTGGTTACCGAGTGGTCGAGGAACCGTAGCATTGCTGTTTGTCCAATTTGAAGATCCATTCGACACATTCGAAAATAAAGAAAACGATTCAGCAAATGCATGGATGGCGAAACTCATGATCACTGCTCGAAAGACAACGTTTAACCAAAGGTTTCGACACAATTTCTTCCCGTCTTGCTACTTGAAAAGCTGTTAGTTCAGCCAACAGATGTTGTCAACATAATATTAAACTGTGGTTGCAATTACAACGGCAACTGCTCCTTAAAGACAATCATATGAAAACAGTTATTAAGCCGTTGTTCTTGTGAAACGATAGTCTTTGTGTCTTGGCAGCTCACTTCTATCAAAAGAAGACATCTGTATTTAATCATTCGTTGAAACCAATTAGACCTTCAAAAAAGCTTCAAAGAACTTGTCATAGGTATATTAACTTTTTTGCTGAGAACACCTTTCCAATTGACTTTTGCACTCAAGCTGTTAGCGCTTAATAGAATTCAAAGCTCGAGAAAAACAAAGATATGAGTTACATTGAATGGCTGTCATGGTGAAGACAAGCAATACGTCAACACAAAGCAAGATGTTAATTGTTGGCTTCATCGCTTGCCAAACTTCAAAGGAGTTGTTAAATAATCATGTTGTCAGAATTTAACTGCCTTATTCTAGACCTCTTATTGATTTGTTCAACGTTATTTAATGTATTATCAGTTTAAAGCGACAACATGACCGATATCTAGCCTTATAGAATAAAAAAATTGAAACAAAACAAACACTCATGTACTCAGGCGACACCAAAGTTATGGAAACCGAGCTTAGAGATGTTGAATTATCTATATTTTTTACCGTTACATCATTAGATCGTAAAAGTAAATAATTTTCATTTGGTACACTGAGAGAAGCAAAGTGATAATTTTTAGCTTTATCTGTTGCTCAACTTTAAGGGTAGTTTTTAATCGTGCTGTCGATCAAAGTTTAATTGCCTTATTCTAGACATTTTATTACTTTCTTCCACGCTTTCAATGTGTACTTAGTTTTATAAGACATCTTCACCGATTTCGCGCCTTATCGAATGAAAATATTAAAAATTAAAAAAGAACAAACAAACGAAAACATTGATGTACTAAGGTGTCACAAATAATTTATTTTTGACTATTATACCATTGGCACCCTTAAAAAAATTTAACGGACACGTACATTTCTTGAGGTCCAAAAGCAAGAGCAGAACTGTTAGCTTCATCTATTTCCGCACTTAAAAGAGTTCTTAATAATGTTTTCATCAAATTTAACTGCCTTATTTAAGACCTTTTATTAATTTATTCATTGCTATTGAATGTGTTCTCAGTTTTAAAAAAACATCATTATCGATTGCACGCCTTATCGAAAAAGAAAATTGAAACAAAACAAATATTTGTGTACTCAAGAGTCTCCAAAAGCATTGTGATCTTCTGAGCATTATCATACACTCTTTCAAAAATCGTGCAGGCGCGTGCTCTTTCTTGAGGCAAAGAAGACCTTTCTTAGGAGTTATTTCCTTTGTTATTTCCTATTTTTTGCTTGTTTCGGGCCTCTCATGTTTTTCAAATTGCAATAAGCACCCCGTCAAGAGTCCCATCAGATAATTACAAGCATCCCGAAGTAATCCTATCGATTTTTTTTACATCAGAGCTCAGTTGTGTTTAAACACAATCTTTCAGTTCTACTCGAAGTTGTGCCTGGCTTTTCTTCCTGTTGAGGGAGCACTTGAGCATAACTGCAGCAGCGGCACATCTTCCAAAAACAGCACCTCCCAGTAATTTGCGTAAGAATGTACACATATCCTTCACGGAAGTTCTGATTAAAGACAGGGTAGATGTAAGGCGTCACCGCACTGTTAAAGTATGACATGAAAAACTTGAAGTAAAAGAAGTCATAACTGTTGCAGAATCCCCTTTGTGGCAAATATAGACAGGCCAAGGAAGCCCAGGTTGGTATCCAGCAAATGCAAAATGCTATAAGGACCGCAACGAGCATAGATATCACCTTACGACTGACCATACGATTCCGGGCGGCATTGGAAGCTGTTTGAATCCCAGGGGTTACTCGAGTGCACATTTTAAGCCCAATAGCTGTGTAAAAAGTTGTGGCAGCAGCGATTGGAATTCCAGACATGATGATAAAATCGAGGATAAAGAAGGTACGAAATAATTCTGGGGTTTTCAAGAGATCTGTTTGGATAGAAGTGACACAATATGTCTTTCCGTATATATCTTTCAGTGTTGCGTAGTGGAATAGCAAAGAATAACTGCAACATGGAAGAATCCATGTGAAGGCGATTATTGCAACCATAACATTTCTGGTCATGGGGCGTCGCAGCGGAAAAAATACGGCAAGGAATCTATCCAAAGCGATGAACACAAAGCTCGATGTGGAAACGAGCAAAGATAGTGAAGGAACAGTGCTGGTTATTTTGCAGAGGAGAAGTCCAAAGTTGCCCCCGATGCGCCACTCAAAACCCACCAGGAGAATAAGTATCATTCGAGGCATATTACATATAGTAATAAGCAGATCAGCAATGCTGAGATTGACAATCAGGTAGTTACTCAGAGTTCGCATCCGCTTGTTCACGTTTTGGTAAATTGAGCCGATTGTGAGAAAATTCCCGACAAGCGAAAGTATTATGACAATCACCAAGGCCAGAACTTTGAAAACCGTTGAAATTAGCGGTTCTTGAGCCACAGCTTGATTTGCAATATTTATGATAGGAAGGGAAACCGTTGCATTGCTCTTAGTGCAATTTGTAAATCCATTCTTAATTTCCGCATTGATGCAGATTAAGTAAGGAGACGAGGTGTTGTTCATCGTAAGGAAGTGCACTGTAAACTGGAGGATTCAAAGGAATCAGTTCTTCTTTCGTTTTCCCTGCGAAATGTTTGTTATTTCAGCCTTCAGATGTACTCGTAGGATTATCAAACACTAGCTGACTTTTCAATGTTAAATGTTTATTTATGGCAATTTTAAGTCAACAGCTATTGCTGCGAAGCGGGTGTTTCTTCAAGTAAGATCCTCCAATTTTTTTTTCTTGCGAGTGACTTCCGTCAAAAGATATTTATGGTTATCTCACCCAAACGCTTCTAAACAGAGTGAAATTAAGTCTGCGACGGTAACAGTTTTTCCACTGAAGATTTTTCTCACTGAAATCGATCCTATCCATTCAAAGCATGAGAAAATGCAAAGAAACTAACAATAGAAAATTCCCAATTAATATTATTGAGGACAATTTGTACGTTCGCCAACTTTATTAAAGATTTCAATTAGGTTGTCTTTGAAGTTAAAACGCGCTATTTCCGATTTTTCCGATGCAATTTACTTTGTGTTCCGTATTTGAGTACATTCTCGCTATTTTCTCACCCTACTCTTTTAGAATGCTTGAGACAAAACAAATACAGCTTTAACTTTGGCGACACCGAAATTGTAATCTAAGACCCGTTAATGAATTGAACCCTTGGGGATCGAAAAAAAATGGAAATATTGTGACTTATTCAAGAGGCCTTTTTTTTCTTCCATGCCCAAAGGAACTGCACAGTTTGCATTGGTGTCGGGGCTGTTAATATTAGTAGCTGCCGAGACTTTCGAGTTTTGATCTGAGTATCCCGTATCGTGTTTGATGAGTGTCGAAACTGTAAGTTTACTTCCCACACAAAACTATGAGTTGCACTCGCATCGTCTTTTCCATGGAAGAGTTAATTCGAAAGATCCTTTAATAGCATATTCGCTAAAGAACAGAGTTGCATAATTTTAAAATGCAGTTTCATTAAAGTCTAGTCTCAAAAGTGAGCTAATAATTTCATAAAATGTCCTTGCATTTATCCGAAAAAGGAAATATAATGAGTCTTCTTAGAATGCGTTATTTGAGAGTTGTGTACCGTATTTCATAGCATATACTACATGCATCCATATTCCGTTATTTTAAGTTCTTGTCCGTTAATTTCAGTGCGTTTGAGATGCTCAAAGAACCAAAGACTAGCCTAGATTGATTCAGGTCTCATCCACTCAATCATTTGTTGGGTGTTCATCGAGTGCTCTTATCAGTAATATGTACTAATCATAACCTTTGTGACACATTTGAGCTAAAGTTGAAAACTGAATT
The DNA here is from genome assembly GCF_036669915.1 of Pocillopora verrucosa. Classification (NCBI taxonomy): domain Eukaryota; kingdom Metazoa; phylum Cnidaria; class Anthozoa; order Scleractinia; family Pocilloporidae; genus Pocillopora; species Pocillopora verrucosa. Next base: position 5,824,222 of record NC_089324.1, read on the forward strand.
TCGGTGACTTGTCATTAAAATGCAATTTTGAGACTAATTTCAAGATTTTGTTTCGGAATATTTACAATCCATAATAAGTCACTTTGAGTTGGATTTTGAATGATAAAAGGTCTCATTTCTTTGAAAACATTAATTTAAAACAACGGCCAAAATAAACACGTATTTCTCGAAAGACGGCTCATGAGTCACATATGATTTATCAGCACTATAAATATGTATGAACATGAGAATAAAGGTAAAGACAGACCGGCAAGGACTCCCTATGTGGCTTTTGTGGTCGCGTCGCATTATTGCCTTCAAATTGTAATTTTGCTCTCACAGGCACGTCTTTAAGGGATTTTCCCTTTTCGCACGAAATGATCGGAGGTTTTGTAAATATTTTTTCGACAAGGGTTGATTGTGTAACGGACTCGAATTTTCCATCAATATTTGTTTCATATTTTTAACAGCCAATATATTGATACGTGTCTCGCTTTACAAATTTATTGTTGGTTACAGTTGCAATAAAAGGGTTAACCAAGTGAAACTTATATTAAGCAACTTAAGAATCTTTTCATTGTGTAATGTTGTCAAAGCTGCCAATAATTAACGACTGTGACTGATCAACTGTAAAAAAGTGGAATTGAGTGGGATGCATGACCTAGTAATAAAATTTACAGGGTTTTAATTTTTCTGGATCGTCAAAGTCCAGCTGCGGAAGATAGATAAGCGAGCCCCTGCTGTAATCCATTTTGCAATTTCAATGAATGGAAACAAAAAAAACCTCATTTCCATTTCTTTCCGAAGCCGAGACTCCAATGTGAAGACTATACCTCCCCGCTCCCTTCATAAACTAGTCCCATGTGGATCACATTAACATGTAATGAAAAGTCTGAGAGTATCAAATGTGCACACATCAAGTAATGAAGTCCACTGGCCAATAGAAACAGGACAGGAATTTCGTTGCAAATGTAAATAATAATAATAATAACTTTATTTGTATAGCGGTATATACAAAAGCTCTATATCGCTTTACAGTCAAAAAAGAAAATAACTAACTTACAATAACACTAAAACAAAAAGTCAAATGAAAGCGAGTCTGAAAAGATAAGTTTTCAATCTAGATTTAAAAACATCAACTGATCCTCTTAATTTAATGTCTAAGGGAATATCATTCCATTGCTTTGGGGCAGCGACCGAAAAGGCCCTGTCCCCATAGCTCTTCAGGCGCACATTCGGTACTTCTAATAAATGTTTGCCAGCAGACCTAAGATTTCTTGTAGGGTTATATGGGACTATAAGTTGACTTAAATACGGAGGCGCCAGATTATTGAGAGCTTTAAAAGTTAACAGTTATACTTTAAAGGTAATTCGCTGCTCCACAGGTAACCAGTGTAGCTCCTTAAGGACGGGGCGAATGTGCGCAGCCCTAGGTTGCCCAGCTACAAAATCTGAAAACACGACTGGTGTCAGTTATTCTTCTGTTTGTTAACCCAAAATACCGACGCAGTTTATCAAGAGCCGCGTCATACAGTTACTCGCGTGAGACTACTCTAAGTCAAACTGTGCTATTTTTTTCTGTTATTTTTCCATTGAGTGATATTTCCCTCTGGCAGGTATTTATTTGTTACATTAATGATTCACGAGGCGTACTGCTCATGTTCAAATAGTATTGTCTGAGTATTGATCAGTACTTTGTTTTCTCGACCTAGAAGGAAGATTTTTTCCAATAAACTACCAAGCTTTCAAACAAAAGGGCGTCTGAACCTTCGTTTTAAATTTTGAGATATACACTTTGATCACAAAGTTTCCGGTAATTTGAATCGACGCCAAGTGAATAAATTAAAATTTGGCTTTCTTATGATTAATTCCGATTACCAATTAACCCTGACCAGTGGGTTTATCAAATAGTAAAGATATTTGCAGAACTTTTAAGGAGTTTGAAAATAATTCATTTTCCCATGTAAAATGATGGATTTATTCAAAGTTTCTTCGTGTTCTTAACTGGTCTGTTTTGCCTGTTTCCTGTTTCTATTTTAAAACTTCCCTTTGTGTTATGGTCTTTGTGATAATTACTTCCGAACGACGCTTTTCTCTTCCAAAGTTGTAAACAAGTGCTCTTTGATATTTATGTGCTTGACAGAGGGACTTCTGCTCCGCGTTCGAGCTGTTCTTTCTATTTCAATCAAGCTCCAGTAGCGAACAAAATAATAAAAAAAGGTATCGAGCCTCGTTTCTGAAGAGTTCATCAAATCCTAATCCTAAAATGAAATTGTGCACAAATCAGGGTAGAACTTCTTTAAAATTCCTATGCCTATGTTTTGAAATTGAAAATGAAACGAGGCGTGTCTTCTTTGAATCACTCAGTGGAAGTTGAAGATGATCTGTTCATAACTTTATGCATTAGTCTAATTCAGTTCTACCTTTATTTAATCTAGAACTAGAGTACCTTCGGAGTGTTTCAGATTTTGAAGTTCAATTTGTTCTATTAACAAATTGCGTGCTGTATATCAAATAACTGTGAGATCGTTAGACCAGCAAATATCGACTGTCTCTCAGCCAAACTCTGCTGTTTATTTTAATCACAAAGTTCAGATGGAAACAAATATATATCATTTAAAATATAACTTAGCCTAAAACCAACTGTTAGGGATTTTCTAACGCTCTGAGCAAGTTTTGTATTAAACCGCTGTTCTGCATTTATACTAATGATAGAATAATTTGCGAGAATGTTAAACTCCAGAAAGACCCAACGCCCCCTCGTGAATAACTGCTGGGTGGATGTGGTCAATATCGACACCTATTTCAAAGTAATCACTTGAATGATGCATACCGGTCAATTGAAGAAAGGTATCAATCTTAAGGAAGGAAACTAAAGGTATCTTATTAAATTTTGTTTCTTAATAAGGTTGAACAGATATGTCTGTGGAAGCTAATAGTCGTGTGGTGTAAAGGTGAAGTAATGAAATACACTGGATGGGTGTAAAAGTACATGATTTTCAAAGTAAAAACTCTTAGGTATCTCAGTGACGGCTGATTTAACACAATTATCTTTAGTCAGTTATTGCCTTAATTTAAGCGTATGACAGGTCGAATGTGTCATTGTGGAAGCTCAAAGTTATTTGGCGTAAGTTGATGTTTATACTCCACAATGTTTTAATTATGAACCTAATGAGCCGAGCTGGCGTCAAACTACCGATGCTGTTCTTCTAAACCGCGTCTCAAAGTTTCTCACGTGAAACCACAATTGGTGTCATTAGGATGTCATCAGTGATTAATTATTACGTTACATCAACAGTTAAGGAGTGGCTTAGAAGGTTTCCAAATTGTATCGCACTAGTGTTAACTTTTTCCCCTCCAACAACCCCTGATACCTTCAAGATGGAAGGCAGCTAAGAACAGACAATTTTATATGGCGGTGGGGTGTTCAGAATCTTAGAATTCAGCATTAGCCGCGTTCATGGCTGATGAATTAGACTCACTAGAGAAGGAAGCTTTCGGCCTGAAACAGTAGCTCAGTTCGATCAAGATTTCCATCGTCACCAGCCATTAATTTATTTTCAGTATTCCTGCATACACAATGGGCTTTCACTTTCAAACATCATAGCAACCTAGGAGTTTGAATGCTCACCACATTTTTCAGGTGATTGCACAGTGACAGTGCAACAGAAAATGCTATCTAATGAAAAAAGTTGTGGTTGAGAACTAAATAAATATTTAAATAACTTTCTCATTGCACATTAGCAATGCTGAGTTTTGAAATAATTCTATTTGTGTCCTTCACAGTTGTTTTCCCTCACAAACATTGCCTGAATCTATCATACCAAAATCCCTTTCATACAAGAAAAGAGATTCATTCATATAAAACTCATCATGCTGCAAGTTTAGTTTCTCTCCCAGTGTCTTTTTTCCAAGGTTCCTCAGCCCTTTGTCATGGAAAGACACAAAAGTAAATTCTTCCTTGATAATCTTGCAAGCGTCGTAGTACTGTTGAATAACATGAGCTTCAAATAGCCTTGGGTCGTCAGTGTACACTGACACGATCCACTCCTTAACTTTTGCTTTCGGTGACAGCCGACCAAAGCTAAAAGACCTCGGCATCTCGTATTCGTCACATCTCTCGGTCAGTAATAAATCGTCGTCTTGTAAAATGTAATCGATATTTGAACAGAGGGCCTCGAAAGGGCACCAGTCAACAATTAGGACATTAAGTGGGAAGAGTTTGTGTGAAAATGCGCGAGACAGAATGACTTCTGAGAAATATTTCTTAGAACATGAAACGAGCTCTGAATTTTTCACTGAGCAAGGCATGTGAGGATCAAGCGGTAAGTGCTCCACTCTGTACCCTAACTTATCCAACTCTAGAACCATCTTCGTAGCAGACGAGTATTCGCGATAAACATAGTTCGAAAAACGCAACCTCCGAACACTTGGGAAGTTCTTCTGAACGTAGGCATCCATGGCTTGCGAAAGTTTTCGCGAGAGACCTCTGCCTTGTAAGTCTGGAGCGAACCGCATCGCCTGACGAACAAATGTTTGTCCCTCATCCACGATAAAGCAAGCTTGTAACCCGACTAACTTCTCATCGACAAATGCAAGCAATATGGCCAAATTGTTCATCTGAAGCCACTTATTGATCTTGTGCTGAAGATAGTCATTTCCACTTGGGAAAACTTCATTTGATAACCTTATAATTTCGTCAAAATCGCTTGGTTCTGCAATACGAAACGTGAGAGGGAGATCTTTCGAAAGATCCGCCATGTTTTTCAGGCCTTTGTTTCTCTACAGCCAGCGGAGTATCAGGGCGGTGGTGTATGGGTCACTTAGCGTGACAGGTCTAAGCGCGGCGGCCCTAGGGTACACTGTGTGATTTTTAGGTTTAAAGGCCATCAACATGAGTAGAAAATGAATTTTAAGAGCAGAGAAAAAGAAAAAAAACAAAAAACAAATAGAAATGATAATGAAACAAGAAATGTAACGTGTTAATTCTCCTTACCTTTACTCCGTTGCCGCCTTGTCGCTTCCGACCGTTTTAACGCTATTTTGTCGACTCCCTACCGCACAACCGCGTGTTGTGCGGTGGGGAAGGAAGGTCGGAACCGGTCCTGAGAACCAACCGTCGCCACTCGAGGGCCAATAAATTCAATAAAAGTTGACGATCTCTTCAAATTGCTACCCCCAAAGGCGAATACCAACTACCCACTCGCTCGAACACAAAAGTTTCCAAATTTCGCCTTGTCGGCCTTTGAGGCACTCCCTTTTTTTTTTAATCAATTCTGGCCTAACTCGCTTTGTTGTTAGCCTAATTGCCAACAGCCTTAATTTGGAGTATCAAATATCAAAGAGCATCTGACCAAATAAAGGACTCTAGTGGATCGATAGGATGGTTGTTACTTTTGTCCACGAGCTTTGGTCTCTTGCTTATGCCTAATTGTCAAATAACACCATGCGGGGAGTTGGCGCGTGTAATTCCACCCGAAATTTAAAGCTTTGATTATTTTGTTGTTGTTTCTTTTTTGTTTATTTTACTGTTCAGCAACGCGTTATAAAACAGTGTCGGGCTGTGTCATCGACATGATCTACATCGCACAGATCACATGACAAGTGGTGAACAACTCATTGTTGATTCACAATGGAAGGCTTGACTTCCTTTGGCCTAAGGTCTTGTAGGGTCTAGTTTTCTACTGACAAAAATTGGCTGCAGGGTAAGGCCGATCCTATTACTACCATCACGTAAATCCCTATGGACAGTATTGGCAGAGATACGATATTTGAAAGGACTAAGTTGCTCGTGTCGATTTAATTTTCCGCTAAGCTTGTCAAGTGGATGCATAAATCCTTTCCATTTATAGCTTGCAAGTTGTGGAATAAGCTACCGTTATACATTAGAAACTCAGATAATCTCAAAGTGTATAAAAGGCTCTTTTTCAACTTTCAAGGTTCAACTTAGGGTCTTTATACTAGTTTTTGTCTTGCATATCTTATTAGGTTCTTATTAGGACCTCACAGCACAGTGGTATTAAAGCGCGTTCTGTCCGTTCTAGAAGCAATAGTAGCTGTCGTTCTTTCTTCTGACGGGAGCACTCGATTATTGCCGCAGCGTTGACAAATCCCCTGAAAACAGCAGCATGAAGCAATTTGCCTCAAAGCATGCAGGTAACCTTCTCGAAAACTCTGATTGAAAACAGGGTAGACATACGGTGTCACTGCACTGTTTGAGTAGGACAGGAAATACCTGATGTAAGCGAAGTCATCATTGTGGCACATTCTCGGTGGTGGCACATTCAAACAGGCCAAGGCAACCCAAGTTGGCATCCAACAAATGCAGAATGCAATGAGGACTGCAACAAGCATAGATATCACCTTACGATTAACTGTACGATTCCGCGCGGCATTGGCGGCAGTTTGATTCCCTGGAGTTACCCGAGTGCACATTTTCACCCCAATTACGATGTACAATATTGTGGTCGTAGCAATCGGTATTCCAGTCACGAGAATAAAATCGCAGATCAAGTAAGTACGGAAATTTTCTTGTGATTTCAAAAGATCTCTCACAATACGGTTAGCACAATATGTCTTTTCATTTATTTCTACCAGCGTTGCGTAGTGGAATACCAGAGCGTAGCAACAGCATGACAGAATCCACGTGAAGGCGATTATTCCAACCATAATTTTTCTGGTCATGGGGCGTCGGAGTGGATAAAATACTGCTAAGAATCTATCCAAAGCGATAAACGTAAAACTCAAAGTAGAAACGAGCAAAGCAACAAAAGGTACAGCGCTGGTGACTTTACACAAGAAAAGAGCAAACTTTCCTCTTATCAACCACTCGTAACCCACCAACAATATGGAAATTATTCGTGGTATGTTACATACAGTAACAAGCAGATCCGCCACACTTAGATTCACAATCAGATAGTTGCTCAGAGTTCGCATTCGTCTGTTCATATTCTGATAAACTGAGGAAATTGTGAGGAAATTCCCGACCAGGGATAGAATTATGACGATTGCCAAAGCTAGAACTTTAAAAACCGTTGAAGCTAACGGCTCCTTAACTACCATCTGGTTTCCTAGTGGTCGAGGAACCGTAGCATTGCTGTTTGTCCAATTTGAAGATCCATTCGACACATCCGAAAATAAAGAAAACGATTCAGCAAATGCGTGGATGGCAAAACTCATGATCACTGCTCGAAAGACAACGTTTAAACAAAGGTCTCGACACAATTTCTTCCCGTCTTGCTATTTGAAAAGCTGTTAGTTCAGCCAACAGATGTTGTCAACATAATATTAAACTGTGGTTTCAATTACAACGGTAACTGCTCCTTAAAGACAATCATATGAAAACAGTTATTAAGCCGTTGTTCTTGTGAAACGATAGTCTTTGTGTCTTGGCAGCTCACTTCTATCAAAAGAAGACATCTGTATTTAATCATTCGTTGAAACCAATTAGACCTTCAAAAAACTTCAAAGAACTTTTCACAGGTATATTAACTTTTTTGCTGAGAACAATTTTTCTATTGACTTTTGCACTCAAGCTGTTGGCACTTAATAGAATTCAAAGCTCGGGAAAAAATAAAGATATGAGTTACATTGAATGGCTGTGATGGTGAGGACAAGCAATACGTCAACACAAAGCAAGATGTTAATTGTTGGCTTCATCGCTTGCCAGACTTTAAAGGAGTTGTTAAATAATCATGTTGTCAGAATTTAACTGCCTTATTCCAGACCTCTTATTGAATTTTTCAACATTATTTAATGTATTATCAGTTTAAAGCGACAACATGACCGATATCTAGCCTTATAGAATAAAAAAATTGAAACAAAACAAACACTAATATACTTTAAGCGACACCAAAGTTATGGAAACCGAGCTTAGAGATGTTGAATCATCTATATTTTTTACCGTTACATCATTAACTCTTAAAAGCAAATAATTTTCATTTGCTACACTGTGAGAAGCAAAATGATAATTTTTAGCTTTATCTGCTGTCCAACTTTTAAGGGTAGTTTTTAATCGTGCTGTCAATCAAAGTTTTATTGCTTTATTCTAGACATTTTGTTAATTTCTTCCACGCTTTCAATGTGAATTTAGTTTTATGAGACATCTTCACCGATTTCGCGCCTTATCTAATGAAAATATTAAAAATAAAAAAATAAAACAAACAAACAAAAACATTGATGTTCTAAGGCGTCACAAATAATTTATTTTTGACCATTATATCATTGTGGCCACCCTTAAAAAAATTTAACGGGCACGTATATTTCTTGAGGAGCAAAAGCAGGAGCAGAACTGTCGGCTTCATCTATTGCCGCACTATTAAAAGAGTTCTTAATAATGTTTTCATCATTATTTTACTGCCTTATTTAAGACCTTTTATTAATTCATTCATTGCTATTAAATGTGTTCTCAGTTTTGAAAAAACATCATCATTGATTTCATGCCTTATCGAAAAAGAAAATTGAAACAAAACAAATATTTGTGCACTCAGGAGTCTCCAAAAGCATTGTGATCTTCTGATCATTATTATACACTCTTTCAAAAATTGCACAGGCGCGTACTCTTTCTTGAGGAAAAGGAGAGCTTTTTTAGGAGTTATTTCCTTTTTTAACCTAACTACTTTAGAAAATTATAAAAAGAAAACAAACACTAATGTTCTTTAACGCCACCAAAGTTCTTCAAAACCGTCAACTTTCCATTCAGACTCTCAGATATAATGTATTCTTTATTTTCGACTTTAAGGAGCTTCATATTTTTCTTATAAGTAACTCGTTTGTCTGTTATATTGAGCAGATGCTACCTCTCTTATAATAATAATAATATAAATAACATAATTGATAAATATGATTTATTTGAATATGAATAAAAGACCCGTAGAAATCAATATATTTCCCTTCTTTCCCTTTTGGCTTTCTTTTGCTTTATTCTTATTCTGCTTTATCAGGAGAATATAATATTCCATTAGTCTTTCTTATTATGGACATTTTGGTTTTTTATGTTAACATATTTATTTTTTGCTTGTTTCGGGCCTCTCGTGTTTTTCAAATTGCAATAAAGCACCCCGCCAAGAGTCTCTTTCCCCCACCAGATATTCACAAGCATCCCGAAGTAATCCTATCGATTTTTTTAATATCACAGCTCAGTTGCGTTCAAACACAATCTTTCAGTTCTACTAGAAGTTGTGCATGGCTTTTCTTCCTGTTGAGGGAGCACTTGAGCATAACTGCAGCAGCGGCACATCTTCCAAAAACAGCACCTCCCAGTAATTTGCGTAAGAATGTACACATATCCTTCACGGAAGTTCTGATTAAAGACAGGGTAGATGTAAGGCGTCACCGCACTGTTAAAGTATGACATGAAAAACTTGAAGTAAAAGAAGTCATAACTGTTGCAGAATCCCCTTTGTGGCAAATATAGACAGGCCAAGGAAGCCCAGGTTGGTATCCAGCAAATGCAAAATGCTATAAGGACCGCAACGAGCATAGATATCACCTTACGACTGACCATACGATTCCGGGCGGCATTGGAAGCTGTTTGAATCCCAGGGGTTACTCGAGTGCACATTTTAAGCCCAATAGCTGTGTAAAAAGTTGTGGCAGCAGCGATTGGAATTCCAGACATGATGATAAAATCGAGGATAAAGAAGGTACGAAATAATTCTGGGGTTTTCAAGAGATCTGTTTGGATAGAAGTGACACAATATGTCTTTCCGTATATATCTTTCAGTGTTGCGTAGTGGAATAGCAAAGAATAACTGCAACATGGAAGAATCCATATGAAGGCGATTATTGCAACCATAACATTTCTGGTCATGGGGCGTCGCAGCGGAAAAAATACGGCAAGGAATCTATCCAAAGCGATGAACACAAAGCTCGATGTGGAAACGAGCAAAGATAGTGAAGGAACAGTGCTGGTTATTTTGCAGAGGAGAAGTCCAAAGTTGCCCCCGATGCGCCACTCAAAACCCACCAGGAGAATAAGTATCATTCGAGGCATATTACATATAGTAATAAGCAGATCAGCAATGCTGAGATTGACAATCAGGTAGTTACTCAGAGTTCGCATCCGCTTGTTCACGTTTTGGTAAATTGAGCCGATTGTGAGAAAATTCCCGACAAGCGAAAGTATTATGACAATCACCAAGGCCAGAACTTTGAAAACCGTTGAAATTAGCGGTTCTTGAGCCACAGCTTGATTTGCAATATTTATGATAGGAAGGGAAACCGTTGCATTGCTCTTAGTGCAATTTGTAAATCCATTCTTAATTTCCGCATTGATGCAGATTAAGTAAGGAGACGAGGTGTTGTTCATCGTAAGGAAGTGCACTGTAAACTGAAGGATTCAAAGGAATCAATTCTTCTTTCGTTTTCCTTTCGAAATGTTTGTTATTTCAGCCTTCAGATGTACTCGTAGGATTATCAAACACTAGCTGACTTTTCAATGTTAACTGTTTATTTATGGCAATTTTAAGTCAACAGCTATTGCTGCGAAGCGGGTGTTTCTTCAAATAAGACCCTCCAATTTTTTTTTCTTGCGAGTGACTTCCGTCAAAAGATATTTATGGTTATCTCACCCAAACGCTTCTAAACAGAGTGAAATTAAGTCTGCGACGGTAACAGTTTTTCCACTGAAGATTTTTCTTACTGAAATCGATCCTATCCATTCAAAGCATGAGAAAATGCAAAGAAACTAACAATAGAAAATTCCCAATTAATATTATTGAGGACAATTTGTACTTTCGCCAACTTTATTAAAGATTTCAATTAGGTTGTCTTTGAAGTTAAAACGCGCCATTTCCGATCTTTCCGATGCAATTTACTTTGTGTTCCGTATTTGAGTACATTCTCGCTATTTTCTCACCCTACTCTTTTAGAATGCTTGAGACAAAACAAATACATCTTTAACTTTGGCGACACCGAAATTGTAATCTAAGACCCGTTAATGAATTGAACCCTTGGGGATCGAAAAAAAAATAGAAATATTGTGACCTATTCAAGAGGCTTTTTTCCTTCCATGCCCAAAGGAACTGCACAGTTTGCATTGGTTTCGGGGCTGTTAATATTAGTAGCTGCCGAGACTTTCGAGTTTTGATCTGAGTATCCCGTATCGTGTTTAATGAGTGTCGAAACTGTAAGTTTACTTCCCACACAAAACTATGAGTTGCACTCGCATCGTCTTTTCCATGGAAGAGTTAATTCGAAAGATCCTTTGAGAGCATATTCGCTAAAGAACAGAGTTGCATAATTTTAAAATGCAGTTTCATTAAAGTCTAGTCTCAAAGTGAGCTAATAATTTCATAAAATGTCCTTGCATTTATCCGAAAAAAGGAAATATAATGAGTGTTCTTAGACTGCGTTATTTGAAAGTTGTGTACATTATTTCATAGCATACACTACATGCATCCACATTCCGTTATTTTAAGTTCTTGTCCGTTAAGTTCAGTGCATTTGAGATGCTCAAAGAACCAAAGACTAGCCTAGATTGATTCAGGTCTCATCCACTCAATCATTTGTTGGGTGTTCATCGTGTGCTCTTATCAGTAATATGTTCTAATCATAACCTTTGTGACACATTTGAGCTAAAGTTGAAAACTGAATTTCGGTGACTTGTCATTAAAATGCAATTTTGAAACTAATTTGAAGATTTTGTTTCGGAATATTTACAATCCATAATAAGTCAGTTTGAATTGGATTTTGAATGATAAAAGGTCTCATTTCTTTGAAAACATCAATTCAAAACAACGGCCAAAACACCACGTATTTCTCGAAAGACAGCTCATGAGTCACATATGATTTATCAGCACTATAAATATTTGCATATCTTGCTTTAAGGAAGTACGCATGTATGCATGTGTGTAAGAGCCAAAGATCTTGGACTAGTTCGGCTACGAAACGGAGAAACCGTTACTTAGTGCATAAATGTCATCAAAACATCAAGTTACGTTATCTATCAAATTGAGATTTATTCAGTGGAGAGCGTGTTCCATCCTTCGAACAACCAGGGCCTGATTAAAATGCAAAAATGTATCTTTTCAATAGCCCACTAAACTGATAGCATTCAATTTATCAAAGGGATATTTGGACATGCGTTTCGCTTCCAACAGACAAATAATTTACGTTGCGTCGGCAAGAGTTATATTTGGAGTAGTTTTAATGAAAGAAAAGATGACAGACAAGCATTCATATGCAATAAAAATGCTTTTATTTTTTATCACTAGTTGTGGAAAAGCTCTTTCCCTTTAAGACAATTTAAAAGTGACCGCATTCTAAGAAGAGATTCCGCTCTGTCCAGCTTCAATTCATCTGCATTTATTGTTGCTACTCGTTATTTTGTCGCTACGGTTGGAAAGCCAACCAGGCAACATTCTCATCATCAAAAAGGTTTATCATTTGCTGAAAAAATGGAAAAAAGTGTTATTTAGAGAGACGATTAAAAAAACACACACATGTGCATATTTTCTTCAGAAATAATCACATCGCTGATACGTTGAAAATGCAAAGGGAACCTTCACTGTATGTAAGAATATAAGCGAAGTGATTCGAAACTTTACAGTCAGGATCAAATATAAAACTGTCCAACAGGTATACAAATCATTATATACTTACCCTGCACCAGGGCAGCAGCAGCGCTTTCCTGAGCCAAATGGACATAGGTGATCTCTACATTCTTCATCGGAGAAGGGAGGGCAAGGCTCAGTGTATTTTACACATGTTCCGCTGCCGGGAATCCTGCCACAGATGACGTCTGAAAGCAAAAATAGGAAGAGGTCCTTATGTCTTAAACCCTTAATCTTATACAAATCTTTGCCTTCACTTGATTAATAGCAAAAAGCTCACCATACTGACGCTTGAAATAAGAATGCAGACGGCTCATATGTCTGTGACTTTGGCCACGCCGTGCACCCAGTACTTGAACAGCTCCCAACAAAACCAAGATCAAACACAAACGAAACAAAGCAGCCATGATTGCCTGAAAGACAAAAACCAATGAGTAAAAAACAATGTATTGATATAAAGCAAAAGCGACTGGAAAACGAGAGAAGAACAAATAATAACTGCCTCTCTTACTTTCGCTCGAGTTTGCAGTCGCACAAGATTTTATAAATAACTGTACGTCAAATGAACCACACTGTACGAGATGCAATGAGTTTCTGGTGCACTGAAGATATGTGCGAAGCTATAAGATGGTTATCAATCTGATCAAAGAGGCTTAAAGTTCATTGTTTGCTTGAGTACTTGAGTGTCTTTCTTTGTTTGTCAGTGTTTTCACGGGGCGTCCTTTTACAACACCTGTCAACTGCTCCAATGAATGCGTCTGTTGAAATTGACAGCCTAGATGCATTCTAAGTGTCTGCTGACATAATCAGTCCAAAAGAATGTTCCATTTGCAGCTCCCTTGGTTGTGAGAAATGCCTCTACCAGTTAAGTCCACGATTTTGAAGAGAATGAAAGTGCATGGTCTCATTGTTGTGAAATTCAAACTTCAACCTCGAACTGAACACAGATACCAGTGTAAGCACCCCCCCCCGTCCATCCATTAATTTTTTTTATTATTATTATCATTGGAATGAAAGGGAACAGTGTCTGTCTATTTTAAACTATTTGAAAGTTCTACACAACATGTTATCAACGTTTTTATCTAAGTTCAAGTCAACTTATTTCAGTGAGTTTGAGACTTTGGAAGCTAAGTCCAAACTATATTCCATTCATTTCGAGGATTTTATATCAAATGTGTATTAACATGAGAATAAAGGTAAAGACAGACCGGCAAGGACTCCCCATGTGGCTTTTGTGGTCGCGTCGCATTATCGCCTTCAAATTATGATTTTGCAACACGTCTTTAAGGGATTTTCCCTTTTTGTACGAAATGATCGGAGGTTTTGTAAATATATTTTCGACAAGGGCTGATTGCGTAACAGACTCGCGTTTTCCATCAATATTTGTTTCATATTTTTAACAGGCAATATATTGATACGTGTCTCGCTTTGCAAATTTATTGTTGGTTACAGTTGCAATAAAAGGGTTAACCAAGTGAAACTTATATTAAGCAACTTAAGAATCTTTTCATTGTGTAATGTTGTCAAAGCTGCCAATAATTAACGACTATGAATGATCAACTGTAAAAAAGTGGAATTCAGTGGGATGCATGACCTAGTTATAAAATTTACAGGGCTTTAATTTTTCTGGATCGTCAAAGTCCAGCTGCGGAAGATAGATAAGCGAGCCCCTGCTGTAATCCATTTTGCAATTTCAATGAATGGAAACAAAAAAACCTCATTTCCATTTCTTTCCGAAGCCGAGACTCTAATGTGAAGACTATACCTCCCCACTCCCTCCATAAACTAATCCCATGTGGATCACATTAATATGTAATGAAAAGTCTGAGAGTACCAAATGTGCACATATCAAGTAATGAAGTCCACTGGCCAATAGAAACAGGACAGGAATTTCGATGCAAATGTTAGGATAGAAGGCTAATTTAATCAAATCAGCATTCTTTAGTTTATGTCAAATAAATTTTTATAAAATCTGAAACATGCACGGCGTCAGTTATTTTTCTGTTTGTGAACACAAAATGCCGACGCAGTTTTCAAGAGCCGCGTCACAAAGTTACTGGCGTGAGACTACTATAAGTCAAACTGTGCTTTTTTTTTTCGTTATTTTTCCACTGAGTGGTTTTTCCCTCTGACAGGTATTTATGTCATATCATTCACGAGGCGTACTGCTCATTTTCAAATTATATTGCCCGAGTATTGATCATTATTTTGTTTTCCCGCCGGAGAAGGAAGATTTATCCAACAAACTACCAAGCTTTCAAACAAGAAGACTTCTGAACCTTCGTTTTAAACTTTTGAGATATACACTGTGATCACAAAGTTTCCGGCAATTTGAATCGACGCCAAGTGAATGAATTAAAATTTGGCACTTTAATGATTAATCCCGACTACCAATTAAACCCGACCAGTCAGTTTGTCAAATAGTGAAGATATTTGCAGAACTTTTAAGGAGTTTGAAAATAAATTATTTTCCCATGTAAAATAATGGATTTATTCAAAGGTTCTTTGTGTTGGAATTCTTAATTGGTCTGTTTTGCCTGTTTTCTCTTACTTTTTCAATACTTCCCTTTGTGTTATGGTGTCTGTGATAATTACTTCCGAACGACGCTTTGCTCTTTCTTCCAAAGTTGTAAACAAGTGCTCTGTGATATTCTATGTACTTGACATTGGGACTTCTGCTCCGCGTTAAAGCAGTTATTTCTATTTCAATCAAGCTCCAGTAGCAAACAAAATAAAAAAAAAAAAAGATATTGAGTCTCGTTTCTGAAGAGTTCATCAAAATTTAACCCTAAAATGAAATTGTGCACAAATCAGGGTAGAACTTCTTTAAAATTCCAATGCCTATGTTTTGCAATTGAAAATGAAACGAGGCGTGTCTTCCTTGAATCATTCAGTGGAAATTCAAGATGATCTGTTTATAACTTTATCCGTGAGCCTTATTAAGCTTTACCCTTATTTCACCAAATGCCCGGGTACCTTCGGAGTGTTTAAGATTGTGGAAGTTCAATTGGTTCTATGAAACAAATTGCGTTCTGTATATAAAATAACAGTGAGATCATTAGACCAGCAAATATCGATTGTCTCTCAGCCAAATTCTGTTCTTTATTTTCATCATAAAGTTCAGAATGAGACAATTATATCGTTAAGGTTGTAAGTTTGCTCAGAGCAAATTTTATTTTAAACTGTTCTGTAGTTATACTATTGATAGAATAATTTGCGTGAATGTAAAAATTCTAGAAAGAGCCAAAGCCCTCTCGTGAATCAGTGCGGAGTGGATCAAATTACCATCCATTGTTACACCGGATGTGTTTGTAGTGTGGTGTAAAGGTGAAGTAAAGAAATACATTGGATGGAAGAAAAAGTACATGATTTTCAAAGTAAAAACTTTTAGGTATCTTAGTAACGGGTGGTTTCACTCGATTATCTTTTGTCAGTTATTGCCTTAATTTAAGCGTATGACAGATCGAATGTGTCATTGTGCAAGCTCAAAGTTATTTGGCGTAAGTGCATGTTTGTATACCATAATGTTACAATGTTTTAATTATGAACCTAATGAGCCGAGCTGGCGTCAAACAACCGATGCTGTTCCTCTAAACCGCGTCTCAAAGTTACTCACGTGAGACTACAATAGGTGTCATCAGGATTCTTTTTTTCTTGAAACTTTCTATTGAAAGACTCTTTCTTTAACAAGGGATTAATTGTTGTGCTACATCATCAATTAAGGAGTGGCTTAGAAGGTTTTCAAATTGGATTGCATTAGTGTCGATTTTCTTTTCCCTCCAACAACCTCCTATGCCTTAAAGATGAAAGGCGGCTGAGAAAAGACAATATGATGTGGCGGTGCAGTGTTCAGAATCTTAGAATTCAGCATAAGCCGTATTCTTGACTGAATGGAGGATTTTATGTTTTAAATTCACTCTTTGGAGAAGGAAGCTTTTTGCCCTGAAACTGTACTTCAGTTCAATCAAGATTTCCATCGTCACCAGCGATTACTTAATTTTCACGGTGGCGAACTGGTATCTCTGATGTAAATACTTCCACTATCCTTTCGCGTTAATTAACAGGTGGTTCATACGTCAGCGTGCGTTCATCGAGATATGAAGCACGCGGGAAGTTTGGAGAGCACGAAAGATGCGTAAGAGTCGCTCGAGGTGTAGCCGAGAGCAACTCTAGCTTCTTGAGTGCTCTCCAAACTTCCCAAGTGCTTCATATCTCGATGATCGCACAGCTGATGTATGAACCAATTGTTTTATAACATTTTTAACCCAACGGAAAATTTTTTTTCGCGAGGGATTTGTTTGCTGACGTCATGAGCGTGCACAATAGGAATATGAAGCACGCTCGGGCAATTGAATTTGATTAGACAAATTTACGCGCTATGTTATAAACGCCTATAGAGAATAAACTGCCTTCAAAATCCTCACTCAGAATTCTAGTTTTGAAGTAAATCTTCATACAAAAATAAAATGGAACTGAGCACATACATTCATATTTTGAAGACGTTTCAGACGGATTTTTACACCACTTTCAAGTCGAGATTTGAGATCTAACACGATATTAATAAATGACATCCCTTAAAATGCACCACACATGCACGAGGCTGGGAGGACACATGCACGACTTTAAAAAGTTACCGTTTAGAATGGCGCAAAGAGCGCAGAGTTAACTGTACAAACCACTTACTCTGGAAAAAGAGAGATTACAAATCATAACATCTCTCGCTCCATTTTACAATAATCATAAAAACAAACAAATAAATAAAGGCCAAACAAAACAAGGAAGTGTGTACATAAAAACAACAAGCTATGCGCATTCCACAATTTTTTTTTGAAAAGAACATTCGATGGAGATGTCAATGGTACAGAAAATGGAACAAACTAACTGCACTGAAAAAAATTCTAGGCCACCATCGGATTTCCAAAGCCGACTTTTTGTTGCAATTGATGAATTTCTTCTAGCAGGTTTTTGTCTTGTAGATTTAACTGCAAATAGATCAAGAAGAAAAATCAATCTTACATATTTTCTCCCTAACTTAGGGAATCATTTAGCTCTAGATGGAGGATTGATGTCGAAGCTGTAAAGTTGTACAAAATACATTAAAATCCTACGAAAGTGTTCAACCTCGTTTGTCAGGTCTCGAGGCTAATCCTTTCCACCGTAACGTCAGTAAGCATATTCTGCTTAGCTCGGTGCCCATTCCTTTTGTTTTTATGACCTAAATGTTTCATACACGGGTGATACTGTGGGAGAAATTAGATACTTGTGGGGATTAAATTGTCAGTAGGCGTTGATGTCCAGGATTTCCAGAAAAAAGGCTTCTTCAAGAGTGGGAGGGGAGTTAAATGAGGTGGTTTTTAAAAAGGAAGCAAACATTTAAAAAAGGGGTCTTTAAAGAGAAGGAGGCTTATCAGCCTGAACTAGCCTAATCCAAGAAGCTTTCTTTCAGATTACGCAACGGCAAGACGGTTGATAAATTGCCCCTTACCTTCAGAGCGTACTTGTACGACTGCTCGGCTTCCAGCTGTCGACCGGTCTACAAGAAAATATAGAAAGGGGATAAATATAGAAAGGGGATAAGATTCGCCTAAACCAAAATGCTTGCAAGGCTCTTAAGCGATCTAAAGTGGAGTACAAACGTATAGAAACAGGCCAGTAAACTAGCGCCAGAAAACTAGACGACACAATAGTGTTACTGAATAATGTTAAGCAGGATAAAGTATTCACTCTTCCGCAAGGGTCTACGTCTAGCTCGAACAAAGGATTACACAATAACTTAGCTTGCCTTTAGACTACGCTCGGAAGAACTGGAAGGAAAACGAGAAAAAAAGAGTCGTTCTACTTTTGCAAATCCTAAAATCTTACAGAAATATGAATTTGATTTAAAGTTACCTGTAAACACACCAAGGACAGATAAGCCCATACTTCGGCGTCTTTGTTGTTTAATATATTTGCTTCAGAAAGAGCGTCTTCGGCTTCGGCCAAATCTTCCAGCTAAAATAAATCAAGAGTGGAAGTCAGGATAAAATTGTAGAGATTTGACGAAGCTAAAAACTTAACATCCACTTGATTTATTTCATAGCTTCAAAGGTCCCTTTGTTCTATAAAACTAGTAAAATGATTTCGATCTAAGCACTAATTCCAACGCCAATTCGCAACGTCAAATTCTGGCCACGGTCCCAAAAGTCAGTGATTAACACATACAGTCTACGTGGTGTACGGCAGTCGCAAATCCGAATGAAAGTAAGATGACAAAGTATGGTATATTTATAACATCGCAATAATTTGTTTCATTCCTTGTGGGCAAAGAACGCTTGACGTTTAAGTTTTGCAAAGCAAGTCATTCAAAGATTCAAGCTTAATCTCTTCTACGATCGTGTAATACCAATAAAACCTTTTCTCGTAGTAAGTCAATTTAATAACTTGTGCAAAATGATACATGCGCGGGTGCAGAAGAGTAAAGGGAATTTTTAATAAACACAGAGTAGTATCTCAGTAAAGTTATTTACAGTATTTACCCTGTAACACGCAATTCCAACTCCAAGCCACGAAACACAGGAAGGCGAGCGAATGCAGGCTTTCAAGAAGGTTGTCTTCGCTTTATCAAACTGAATTTGAAGAGAGGAGACAACCAACAGGGTAAAATGTCAAAATTTTAACGTCCCAGTCAAACATCAGATGTCAACCATGAAGTGTCACACGTCAAAATGTTAAAAGTTACACGTCAAAGTTGAACGTCAAATATTAAACGTCGAACTCCAAACGTCAGACGTTAACGTCAAATGTCAAACGTCAAACATCAAACATAGAAGGTCAAAAGGTCAAACGTCAATAGTGAAAACTTCAAGATACCAACCATAGTAAGTGGACAATAGAATGGGATACAAGCGATGAATCAAAAGCTTTTCAACCAAAAACTTAGATAGTATAACGTTGCACCAACCTCTCCTTTCTCCAAGTAAATCGAGGCAAGTCTCAAATAGATGGCGTGCATGTCTGAGGCTTCGGTTGTATAGGCCAGTGTTCTCTCGTAGCAGTCCTGAGCTTCCTCAGTGCGGCTTGTCAAATAATAGAGGTGTCCCATCAAGCCCCAAGCATCTGGGTTCTGATATCGAATAAAGAGACAAACTTCAGCGTTTGGCACTGCGTACATTTCAATCACACTCAATAAGACAACATGCCTCCCTATTCCAGAGGGTTTTCATTTTCGCACACTGTCCGCATTGCAGTTTCTAAGTCGCAGGCACGTTTACATTTTTCGTGCTTATAGTAAATCTTTCTGTAAAGCAGGAAGTTTTCGGCTCAATGGGCTAAAACATCAATAGTCTATTTCGCAGCCGTTAGAATTTTTTTACAAAAGTTACCCGAAGCTTTTTTTGTTTTCGTTTTCGTTTTTGTTTTTTTTGTTTTGTTTTTTTTCAGTTTGACTTATTGCAAGACGGCTGCGGCGAGGGAGACAAATGGGGGATGCAAACTCGAAAAGTTAACAAGATCAAACTCTCAAAGATTGCTCGAAAAATTCCAGGGATAAAATCTAATAGAAGAGAACACATATGCTGTTGTTCTACCAAGTTGGAAACTAAAAGCAAATCACACAATTGTATTGAAACTCCAGGAAAGCCTCTAACGCAAATCACCTGATGCTTCAACATGACAGCTTGTTTAAGATTCTCCTCAGCCCCGATGAAAGATTTCTGTTGTATCTTCAGCCTCCCAAGAAGCACATAGTATCTCGCTCCAGGCTCTCCGTTGGCTGCCACCAACTCGTGCGCCAATGCCGCGTCCGTAAGCTGGTACCCAGTAACAAAAATACAAACGTTGATTGAAACAACGGGGAGTGGTTGAGTAAAGAGACTAACAGTGTGTTTTTCCCCAGTGTGTTGGTCCCAGCCAGGGCATAAGCGTAGAACTTCACTATTCACGAGCCTACTGCTTCCATTACGAAAGGATTTTAAATTCCAACCAACAAAATACCGAGAGTGGGATCGAAAGAAAACCGCGATAAAAAAGGTCGCTACATTTGGTGTGTTAGGTAACAAGGCTGCATGCCCATAGTCCGAAGTTAGCTTTATCTATACGAGCACCTAAAGGAATTTAGACAAATTTAACTTTAATCGCCAAAGGGAATAATCATTTTCGTCGCCAATACATTCTGATTCTTATCTTCTTTTTTTTGGTTGACTTCGAACTGAAAAAAAGAAAATCTACAGACGTTTCATTACATAAAACACATTACAACGCTTGAACGATCACCGGCTAAGTTCAGATGACCGCAGCAAAAGATAACATTTGTTTTCTTCTTGGGTGTTGATCGCTGATTTACGAGAAAAACATTCGCAAGAGTTCAAAATAGTTGCCTGCAAGCGACCAGCATTAGAATTATAGTGAGGAACAATTAATTCTCAGTCCCGTTGGTGACCAGTGTGTCCAACATTTCAGACCGGGTTGTAGAGCAAACATTTGACAACAGCAACACAAACACATTATCACTACCGCTTAGAAAAACCACCAAAACACTACCTGTAGAGCATTTACTTCCAGCAAGAAATCAGCAACTTGTAAGAAAATACTATCATTCGGCTTGACCTCCGCTGACTTCTCCTCTGCAGGCGCTACAGGGTCAGTTTCCGTCGGAGGAGGTGATTGGCGGTTTGAGCCGGCAGGACTTGGAACACGCGAATTCTGTTTGGATGTCATTTGTGTCGTAGACTGAGGTTTCACTCCAAGCTTCCCAACAGGCGTTGCAGAACTGATCACTACAGATGGGGGAAGGGCTGCAGTTGGCGGGGCGGAAGGTTGGGCGGTGGTTTCTCCACTCGCTGACCCAGGCTCCTCACGTAGTACATCATCAACTAAAGAAAAACAAATATAACTTTCCTTTTATATACACTTTTCACATTCCGTGTAGTAAGCTGATAAATTTTTAATTTCGGTCACTGTTGGAAAAAAGTTGTTGCCGCTTGTCTCTTCTTAGACAGTTGTTGCCACTTGTTCTATTCTTATACCTTCCTGAAGCTAGCATTCACGCATTGCGGGCCTATCATTATGCACATCGCCGAATCACTTCAAAAAAGGAGGTAACGATATTTATACTTCTTGTTCACGTGACAATGACAAGCAGGAAGAAGTAATAGGTCAACAGAGAGCTCAAACGCCTGCGTGTGCGGACATCGTAAAAGCGAGGGCGTATTTTTAGGCTTTCAGATCCAAGTTGTATTCCGTGAGTTACAGACCTAAGTTCAAACCAACCGATATTCATTCCCTTACGCATGTGCAACCTATTAACCGCTGGCCTATTCTTCCCGCATGTTATTGCCGAGTGAGAGAGAAGTTTAGACCGCCATATATTTGGTGATACGGCGTTGCTTTTGTGTTCTTGACGTTGACCTTGGAGAGAGCCGTGGACAATAGTTAATCGAATGTTAGATTTAGATATTTAGATGCTAGAGGTGAAAAACAGTCTGCAAGTTTGTCGTTTACTAGACCAAAATTCTGGCCAGTGGAGGCTGTTTATCATCTTGTTTAATGATCGATTTTGTTTTGAAAAACCTTCCCTAGGCTATTCGAGCTGTTGAGAGTTCTAGGATTTTGCTGTCTTATGAGATAAAGCATTTGTCGCTTCTTAACCATGGTTTACGTTTTTTATCTTTACGCTAAGTCTACGCAATACTAGATATTTCGCGATTGAATGCTCTATTTCTTAAATAAAGCAAAGGAAAAATGCAAAACATAATAAAACAAAAAAAGGAGCAATAGCAAACAAACAACAAAACAAAAAGACCCTCAAACATACCATGGACCTCTGGCAGTTTCTGGTCCTCAGACACAGCAGTTCCAGGAGCCCCTTCTCCAGCAGGTTCGTCGGCAATAGTCTCCGAAACAGAATCTTCAACCTCGGCCGGTCCATCTACTGGGGCTATCAGTTCAGAAGAAGACGACGTTGCCGCATTTAAGCGGTTGGCTTCTAGAAACGCACGCTCAGCTCCGATGTCGTTTTGAATGCTGTCATAGTACAAACCTGTAACATGAATGAAGATACAGTCTCGCTGTCGTGCAAAAATGTCAAACTAGTAAGTACCTGCTGGTCTTTAATTTTGCCTTTTTTCGCTTTTATTCTAGCTTACAGAAAGACAATTCTTTCCTTTTCTCAAATGATTTAAAGTTTACAAGAGAGCTCCTTAAAATAATGACATATTTACCCAGCATGGTCCATGCAATGACGTTCTTGCTCTCAGCACATGTTGCCGCTTCAAGGAAAGTCTCGGCTTCTTCGTACTTCTCATTCATCAGAGACATGCAACCATGCATCAGAAGACTGTAGAGATAAAGCTAGATCAGTCGAGAGAGGACTGGGGCGGCTAAACATCCCTGGCACACTCAGGGTCAGTAAAGAAAAATGATACCCGACTCACCCTGGTACGTGTTTCTGCGCAATAGCTACTGTCTCCTTGAAACACTCCTCAGCCTACAGAAAAAGACACATCACAATAGTAATTCCTTTGCAATATTTGCAGACAATTTTCCAGGGGTCTGATCCAAAACGTTGGAAAAACCGACTTCCCCTCTTTCCAGTCGTATGATTCTAACACACGTGTTGACCAAACGATTGAAGTTTGAATGATTGAAGTTTGCAGCCATCGATCTTATTATGCTAATGTTATAGGAAATCCCATTCAACAGTTTTTGATGACGGTCTCGGAAAATTCTTTGTATGATTTTTTTTCTCAGCTTCAGGATTTTCTTGTTTCTGGAAAAGGCCTCGATTCTTCATGATTCAAGAGCCATGACAAAACTTGACGCGCGAATATAACCATTGTTAGAATTCGTACCTTCCCAAAGTCGCCAATGAGCAAGCAAAACGCTCCATAATCAAACCAGTGATCAGGATCATTCTTGTTACGAGACAAACGCTGATAAAAGAGGAAAAAAAGTTAAATAAGCAATGCTTTCGGGAACACATTAAACAAATGAGCAATTCAGAATAGTGAGCAGGCGGACAAGGAGGTTTGAACACCTGGAGAGCCTCTTTTTCCACTCCGCGCAGGTCCAGGCTCCGGTGAGAAACTTTGGAGATCAAAACTTTTGCTTTTGAATGTTTCAGCATTTTGAGGTTTACACAATTAAAGTCGTTCTGTTGTTTCCCGGAGTTAACCAATTTGAACAAATCCGTACAGGATTACATGTGAATGGGCTATTTCTTAATTACCTTTTGCCTTTTTCTCAAAACGAGGCCTGGTGCTCAACCACTCGTCTGGAAACGAGTTTAATTTGCATGTGAATGCAAACTTATGATCAGATGAAGGAATGAGCACCAGTACTCGCTTTGAAAATGAGGCCAAATGTAATTCGGAAATGGCCTATTAGGGCACAGTGACATTTGTGGAAAGGTTAGAAGCGGGTATCCAGCGGTTACATCTGGGCAGATCTACTCGCTTCTCTGTTATTCTGCTGGAACGCTAGTAAATGAATAAAATCTTTAAATTGTCTATTTTAGATTTTTATTACCTCTTGATAATATTTCGCTGCTAGTTCAAAGTTCTGGTTCACCTTTTGATAAGAAGAGAAACATTCGTCAATAATGACATCTTAGGAAGCACATTGAAACAAAACAGACAAAACAGGTTATTTTTCGAATACAGCGTGACATGATAAACTATCACACCACACTTCAGAGTTTCAGCGTACCTCAGCCTCTCTCGCGAAGTGCTTCAGAGTGGCGGAGTCCGTGACGGGCGGTGGTTCCTCTGGGGCTTCTTCTGCTGTGAGGAACTACAAATTGAAACAAGGAAACGATGTAAGATGACTGGAACAGTCTCAGACTACACAAAATAAACGCATATACCGTTAGGGTATGACACATTTATAAGCCTATCAATAAACTTGTGATACCAGCTCGGTATAAACAGGGATATATTTTTGGTTACATGACGCAGTATTGAAACACCCTCTTCCTGTTCATGTCGGGGATTGGGGAAGGGAATTTTTTTGTTTAATTCTGTCATTGAGTAAGTTCTTTGACATGTCTTTAGAGTGCATTGTAACTCAAAAAGTAGTAAAAGTTTAAATACTGCGTTTTCTTTCCTTCAAATTTGTTGTAGCTTGAATTGAAAATCGCAAAAATTAGTCCACCAACAAAACTTTCAGACCTCTCAAACCGCAAAAAGTCGCTAATCCACAAAATAAAACCTCCCGCTAAATTCTCATGGTAAGTTGCATGCGAAGGTGCGGTACCTTAGTGGTGGATGCACTGAGCAAGAGATTGAAACCTCCTGGTTTGAGCTCTGGATACCCAAGATCATAACATGATGTTCTTTGCTAAGACATAATTGGCTTGGGAACTCGGTTTTAAGTGCTGAGAAACACTCAGCTCGAGTAAGAGACTTCACAATTCTATGTTCTGTTGTAAAAGTTTATTAGCCTAAAATATAGAGTATAACATTCCATTGACAAATGATGTAAACATTACCTTGTTCAGAGCCACGTGCATCTGGTCAATTAAAAACACATACAACTCGCTGAGGAATGCTTGTAGTTTTTCCTTGTCTGTAAAAGCTGTGGTGTTTAAATACTTCTCTCGCACGATCTTTATGACGCTATTCTGTTAATCAAAGGGAAACGTATGTTAACTTAGTCTACCAATGAACTTGCCTATTTGTAGACGATCTTCGAGTAAAAAGGTTACTCTTTGGAATCGCAAGACGCGGAAAATTGTAAATGAGTGTGCAATTTGTTTTCTTTCCTTTTTCTTTTGGTGGAAGCAAAATTCATACAGTTTTTAGTGCATACTTCTTCTTCCATAAATACTTCAGATTTAACAAAGTATTCTAATTAAACGGCAAGCTACAGTTATGTTAACAGCTGCGACTGGAGCCATCATCAACCATTTTACTTATAACAAGACATGACTAGATGGATAAGCCTCAAGAAAAAGGCAATATTAGAAAAAATAACCAAAAGACAAAACAAAACAGATGCCAAGACTAAATCAAGCAGTGTATAATCAACTTATTGCATGTAATGTACAATCGATATCGTTTGTGCTACCTTTAACTGTTCTTTAAAAGCGAAATATTTTCCGGATGTATTTAGTTCGTACAGAAACTTCTGCCTCCTACAAAAAAAAGAACCAACGTTATTTCTTTCATTAGTTCAAAATTATGACCGCGGGAAAACGTGGGCGATCAAGTAGTGATTGGGCAAGAGAGTAGCGCGAGTTTTCCGGACCAATCATCAGTCGAAGTAAATAAAAGCCAATGCATTTCCGGACTACTCCTAACACTCAATTGAGAATTGCCCTAAAATAGATGTTGCAGAACCGAAGTACTTGCAACCTGAAAACGGCCGATCAGAACAAGGCTAAACATGACCAGTCTGCCTGAATCAAAAATTTTAAGAGGAGAGGAAGGCGAAGGTAAAATCTTCAACTAAGGTAGACGTGCATCGACCAAATTCTCCAAACTCACACCGATTAAAAATACATGTAGTTTTTAAGAGAGGAAAATCTCTTTCTGACTGTTATAATTTATAACAATTACAATAAGATTTCATTTTTAGACCTTAGAATGGGAGATTTTCAGAGCTAATTATTAGGCCTCTTTTTCCTTCTTCCTTATTTTGCGTGCGAAAGCAAAAATATGTACCTCTGGTCCATGGCATCATTTGACTGCGGTAGACTTCCCTTCAACAAATCATCGCCGTACATTTGCCTGCAACAAGAAACACAAGATGTTACCGAAGAAAATTGGTCGTAAGATGATTGTAAGAAGTGTAAGATGCCGAAAGTTTCGCGTTCATCCTCTGATTTGCTCATCATATT
Source organism: Pocillopora verrucosa (assembly GCF_036669915.1). Taxonomy (NCBI): domain Eukaryota; kingdom Metazoa; phylum Cnidaria; class Anthozoa; order Scleractinia; family Pocilloporidae; genus Pocillopora; species Pocillopora verrucosa. The sequence continues at coordinate 5,850,568 of NC_089324.1, forward strand.
CGAAGCTTTGGGTGTCTTTAGGAAGTTGATTGATTGGCTATAAGCGAAGACGATGAGATAGTGCTTGATTAGCAACTTTAAACTCCCCGAGTTTGTAACGAAAAACCATTTTCTATTGTGAGACTTGGTTAAAAGGCAAGATACCGTTAAGGTTTGGTTGTGTACAGGAATCAAATAATCGAAAACCAAAAAAGAGTACTGCTGCTTTCCTCAGAACGTTACAAACCTGAATTCCTCGAGCAGGGAATTTGCAACAGTGGTCAACTGACCGTGGAAATCTTCCACAGCCTGTAACAAAACAGATAGTTTTACAAATTTGTTAATCAAAGTTTACGATGCTAAACTATTAAATTATTATAAAGCAATCAAAACGTAACAAATTTTATTTCCCCAGTGCGCTGCGTTCCTTATCCCAGTAAATCTCTGAATTTGCTGCCCTTCTTCCACTTTCTCAAATAAACACAATCTTAAAAATGGCACATAAGGAGTGGAAAAAAAACGTAGTCAACTTCAGTGTTCGCAAAACTAAATGCATTCCATGATATGCTACCTTTTTGGAGCCTCCTGTTTTCCGGGCAAAAACTGGACGTGGAGGAATATATTCTGCAACTCTACAAGCGGGGAAAAATGAACAAAGTACAAGTGAAATTGACAATATTGTAAATAAAACTGGTTGATACGCCAGCGTGCGTTTACAGCGGTATGAAGCATGCTGGAAGGTTGGAGAGCACAAAGGGGGCGTAAGTGTTGTTCGAGGCGTAGCCGAGACAGCTCTAGCTTCTTGATTAGGGCAAAAATGACAAAGAAATGTTTCGAAGTAAAGCGTTATTCAAAGAAATACTACATTTGCTATTAAGAGGCGAAAAAAGGTTAAAATCCCTCGAACACAGGCGGCCCGCGCAATGCTTGAATCGTTGTTTACCTGACTTCAAGGCCAGGAAATTGTGTAGCGTTGTGTTAAAAATTCTGAAAGTTCTCAGATTTAAAGTTCTCAGATTTAAGACAAATGAAGTTGCACAATACTTCAAGGACATATCAACTCTTAAAGATAATACTTATCGGGCCAAAGAGAGGTGCAAAACTGGCGAGGCCCCAATGATGTCAGCAAATTCAGTTTTCATTTTCCAGCCATTCGTATCGCGTTTGAGAATTGTAGTATTATTCACTCGAAAGCTCTTTTCGTCGCTTTGAAGGGTTAAATGTCCGTTTCCTTTCCACTTCATTATGAGTTCTTATAGGTCTATCCCAGTCGGGATGGAACGGCTAAACAATTTTGAAAATCTCAAGACTCGCGGACAAGCTGAGCGGGAAGTTTGCAGTCAAACGCGGAGGAAAATTTTTGGCTCGCGAGGCGTTTGTTTGCTGACGTCATAAGCGCACACAACAGGATTTTAACGTACGCTCGCGCACAACCTCGTTCAGGCGTGGAGAGGCTTTCTGGGAGCTCTTGTCACAACTCAAAATTGAGTTAGGAAACCACAGTTACGTTGCAACTAAAAGTTCTCTCTTGTAATGGTCTACATGTCACTTTCTATACGCTCGTTTTGTTTTGTCGACTGGCTTCATTGTCTTCAATTTAGTTTGGTTCTAAGATATTTTGAGTTTTAAAGATTTTTGCTTACCGGTTATGTACAGGGTCAGATAAATTGCTAACTAATTAGGCCCAAAAATATCAAACTGCAAGTCTAAGTCGAGGAGGCACAACGCAACGTATTTAGTATCATTCAGTATCGCCGACTTACTTTCTTGCAAGCGAAGACGGCGGCCGTTTTGGAACAAGCGGCTTGTCGAGGACAAATTCCAAGGTGATAAAAGTTCGTGACTCCAGATATTGCTGTAAATAAAAAGACTCAGGTTTTATTGTTTTTACTCTCATATCAATTTATATTCAAGACAGAATTTCTCCTTACAATATCAATACAATATCAACCAGATAAGTGATGAGAATAAAGAAAAATATCAATTTGGAGATGATTAGTTGATCCAATCTTAAATTCTCTGAACTAGCAATATAAGAATTGTTTGGTTGACTGTAAGGAGAACTACAAATTTGATCTGGGATTTAAAGGATTAACTGAAGGGTTGAGAAGTCCGTGTTCCTCTTGGAACCCAGACTTGGAACCCGAAAGAAGGTGAAATCCTAGTAACCTTTTTGGTTAACGTTTGTGGTAAACTCCACCTGAATTCTGCATTTCTTTATCGACAGACATTTCTTGTACAAATAAATGTTCACTCATTATTGCACATCCAGCCTCACCTGTCCTTCAAGATTTTTAGCCTCGTTACCCTCTCCTTCTGCTAAAACGTCCGGTTTGAGAACAGCACCTGATGGCTAAATAGTTCAAGAAGTCGTAAATGAATTAAATTTCCCTTCAGTTTCGGTTTTTTGGCAATTTCACGAAACATCAAGTCTTAGTTGAGATGTTTGCAGACAAAAAGGGTAAATTTGCAGCCATTCCCGTAGATCTAGAATGTGGTAGACCAAACATTCTCAAAAATGGCGAGCGGAGACAAAAATTTTTCGTTAGGAAAGACAATCCCCAGACCTAGAAAGTAATTGGTCGAAATATTGCGCGCTAAAAATATCAGCTACAAGAACTCTAATTACGGGAATAAAAGACAAACTTACTGTTCGTATTCAAAGAGTTGTTTGACAACAGTTTTGGCAAATATTTCAGCCAAACTGCATATACTGCCTGTATGTTTCCAAGTTCAAAATTATATTTTCTCGGTTGAAACAATCCTTGAGTAGACGAAACTTGCCAACATTACCTAACAAAAGCTGTTGACTTTTTTTGCTGTTATAACGTGTGAAATTGGGAGATTTTCATCCACAGTCATCGGTTTAGCAAAGGTTCTGATTCTTCTTCGGGAGGTTCATTTCATTTCAGCGTCAAAAGTAAATCGGGAATGCATTGGTTTTGCATTACTTCGCTCTGTGATTGGTTTACAAAACTCGCACCATCCTCTCCACCAATCAGATGAAAACGTTTTCAGCTTTAGTTCTCATTGGTTATTTGTGACATTTATCTTTGATACAATTGACTGTTATTTCAGTTTTATAACACCCAATCGAAATGTGCTCTAAAGACACAGCAGTAATAGTACCTTTGTTTTTGCATCTGCTTTGCCTTGTTTGGAAGGTGGAGGGGCCTTCTGCGCCATGGCTGAGGCGAGAGTTCGGCTCATTCCGCTGGCTATTCTGGCAGCCTCTTCCGCCAGTGTACCTTTGCGCTTGGTTTTATCAAACACTTCATTCTCGATGAAGGGCTTCACAAGGTATGCTCCTCTTATTCTGGGTGAAGAAACAACGCGTTACATGTCGCTAAAACGACGAGGGGAAGAATGCTAAGTGTCAGAATCCCCTCTCATCGAACTCAATGGAAACATTGACAGGTAAAACGTACAGTGAGTGGCAAAAGTCTTGGCACAATTAACTCATTTTTAGTTTTTCCCATGAATTTTAATTTATCACCCCCTCTCTCCCGTTTCATTGTTGCCTGGTGCTACATAGTGGTCACATACATCGGGCAACATTTTTTTTTTTTGGAGGGGGAGGGAGGACTTGCAAGTGACTTATTACAGATGAATTACTAGACATATGTTTATTATGGTAAGTCTCCTTATAAGGAAAGGCGTGCCAAATACTTTTGCCACTAACTATAGTTTATTACAGGACTCTTAAATGCAAGAATCCGATCGATACGTTTCGTTTCTCTAGAGACACACATATGCGACTCGCTTATCCAAAGACAAGAATCCCTGCTCGTGAGACGAAACTTGCTTTAAAAGAGACTCTGAAGTGGAATGCGAAGAAACAAACCTTTTCACCCCAGGGTAGAGTAAGGGCGCCATGTTAACATAAGCTACTCCGTGGAATGATATGGGAATATCTTCTTCTAACGAGCCCTGTTTTCCTTTTGTCTTCGTGGCTTGTTGTATTGGGGTCCTCATTATTTCCAAGGGCCAGTAACGATTCTGCGCGATCTTGTTCTGCAAACTAGAAGATAAAAAAAATTAAGTCTAAGAAAATGAATATATTGATAAATAAATGAGTACACTAAATTAAGTGAACGTGTGTTCATGAACTAACAACACAAATGAATAGAGGAGGTAAGTTTCTGAAGAAACTGTGGTACTGCGTCGCATCCGCCCATAGACCTGGGAAGCATTTCCCTCCCTTTTACTGAGGAAAGAACTACGTAATATTGCTTCATCCCATATGGGCCCCCGATATTCCAGCGGGGCTGAGTTGCTATTACATGTACAATTAAAGAATACATAAGAAACTCAGCACTGCTGGAAAACAGAAGCTCACTTGGTTTGAGGCAAAGTCACGAAGAGCTTTTCTTTTACAACGCCCTTGTGAAGGACGATCTCACCTTTCAGCGGCCTCTGCATTTAAGAAACAGCGTCTTTCTGTGTTCCACGTAACGTGATTTTTCTCATTCATAGCTTCCTGACGAAAAACGATATCTTCTCTATCTCTGAGATCACCATCTTCGTCCTCGAACGGCAAAATTTCGATGTTACTAGAGAGGAAAGTTGAAGTTAATAGCAACTGATAAATACATGTCTGACCCAAATTATCACGACAAAGCTGCTTCAAATCTTAGCATGCGTCATCACATCTCAAAGTTCAACTCAAAGTCAAAGTGAAGCAGATTCTACAAAACGCGGGAAAACGCGCGTGACCAAGCACTGATCGGCTTCAGTTTTGTTTCTGATTGGTGGAGAGGGTGGCACCATTTTTGTACACTAACTACAGAGCATGGCAAAGCAAAACCCAATAAGTATCGAAACGCGATTTAAAATTGCACTTTAACCACTTGCAGTTATTACCTGTCAGTAATGTATAGACAGGAGCCAGAGGCACTCGGAGCAGCGGACCACTTCCGATGATTTGTAGTTTCCTGGTAAGTTAAAAAATAAATTAATATGTAAAAAAAGAGAAAGCTTCAGCAAGTCTGCAGAAAAAAACAAAACGAAACAAAGCAAAACACACTCCGTCAACAAAACACCTGAAGATTCCCTGCGTATTAACCAGCGGGCTTTACACCCTAACATCAGTATGCAATATTCTACATAGTCCTCTATACACGTAAATTTCCTAGGGTGCTGATAAGGAGAAATTGTTTAACAGTCATGGGCCGCTTGAAATGGTGATCATTTCTGTATTTTCGTGACCTTAATGTGTGATTCGGAAGAAATTGGATACTAATCACTCTCAGGAGTCAGTGGGTTGACGTGCTTGTTTCATATGACAGAACAAGTGGTAACAGTCTAACCTTTTCGCCTGGTGCACGAAGCTGTCCGTTGGATAACACTATTGTACTCTCTTTCTGTAACGTTGGGAATATAAATAATAATAATAATATACATGAGAAAATTAAGCGCATCTGATTGGCCGAAAACGATTGTATTTTTTACGTACTACGAGTGCAAAATTGTTAGTGTAGTGCAAATTACAAATAGCGCGCGCGTATCGCCGAAATTTCGTCCGTTTTGACTTTCTGTGAAGCTTTTTTCATGTAAAATTAATTAATAACAAGCAACAACATGATTTCTCGTGCAATTTAGTGAAAATAAGCACTTGTAAACTTTACAAATTTTACAAGCCCTACGGGCTCGTGCAATTTTTTCGCCTTTATAAAAATTCACTCGTACCCATAACACTAAATTGCACCCGAAATCATGTTTTTACCTACACAAACTATCTAGCAATTATGAATCGAGGTTTCAAAGATACAACGAAGACAGAGGCACATTACAAAAATTGTTAACGAGTGTCACTTTTGATAATACCAAATTACCTCAATAAAGTACTGAGATAATATGATTTTAACCATTTCATGTGAGAAACGATTACATTTACCATCAGAAGACTAAGAAAGGTAATTATTCACTCCAGAGAAGATAAATTGCATTAGCGCTGAGCGGTCTTTTAGCCACAAAGAACCAATCATCTCCGGAACTTCTTTGAAGTTGCGAGTGTCTTTTTCAAAGAGGGTCTTGCTCTTTTGGTAGCACATACATGTACATTACAACTGATGAGCCACTCTGTGAGATATACTCCTAGCCCCCCCTCCCTCCGCCCTGTACCTCTGGTGAAACTGTTCTTTATTGGGGAGGAGGGGGGGCATCTACATATATCAGCTTTGCATTCAATTGCCAACTCTTCCCTCCTTGGTATACAAAGTAATCACTGATGATAAACCCAGATTCTTGAGGAGAAACATAAATCTCATTTGTTTAACTTAACTTAGCAGTCATTTAGATGTGAACTTCTTACCTCAGTGGATATTGGAACAGGCAAGCTGGCAGTGTAGTTAAACTGCTGAGCCATCTGAATCTGCCAGGAGTCTGGTACAGAGAATGCACTGTCCAGATGGACACTCAATAAATTGCTGTCAATCAAAACAAAATTAAAATGAAAAAAAAAGGGAGATAAGACAAATAATTCAAAATACATAGCTTGAATTCTCTACAATGACTAATTTTCAAAAAGTTACATTGAAAAATATTTGTAGTTACAATTTACCCTTTAACTCCTGTGAGTGACCAAGACAGAATTTCTCCTTACTATAACCATACAATATCATGCAGACAAGTGATGAGAACAAAATATCAACTATGAGATTACTAATTGATCTGATACCAAATTCTCCAGACTAACATAATGAGAAATGTTTGGCAGAAAGTAAGGAGAATTACTAATGGGATCTTGGTACAGTACCACTTGCATATACGTTAACTGCGCAGATGAATTTCATACACACAGATGCAGAGTAGTGTTGATATGAAAAGTTTGCTCGTATGTTTTTGACAGCCTAATTTAAAAGCTTGGTGGGATTTGCAGGGAGTTTCAATAAAAACTGGTTTCTAGCACTCTTTTGCCACCTATAATACTGTATCTCTTGTCACTGTCTGTTAAGCCTTGCAGTGAGCATTGCTCCTTTATTGAATTTTGCCTTACTCCGCAGTCACAGACTGTACCACCAACAGCTGCTTAAATATTGAAAATGTTACTGAAAACCATAGAGTGAAATATTTGGGGAGGAATGCTGGAGTGCTTCCTGTTTCAGGAAGCAACAGTAGCATTAAGGAAGGGAATTCAGCAGCACATCCACACCGTCATGAAAACTGCATACATGTGCCTGCACATACATGTACTTCCTAGATTGCTACCAACTGTGCTGGTAACATTCTGTCCCGTGCATGTAGTTACAGCCATTGATATCTTCTGAAAACAAAATTTGTTGAATACTTATAATGATTTAGAGTTAGTCTTGTAATCAATATTTTAGAGCCTGTTCAAACCTGTTATGGAGCTGTGTTTCTGTAAGAAGAGGTTGTGCTACAGAAACTTGCACTTCAATTTCAGGCTAAAAAAAAAAAAAGAGAGAATGAGCAAACATAAAAATTTTAAAACTCAATAAATAATCATTAATAAGTAATAGTAGTTACTGTTATATAATATAATAAAAATATAATAATAAAATTATCATTATTAATTAATTACTTGTTAATATACAGTTACTAACTGTTACATTAAGAATAATAACTGGGAGAGTTTCACTAATACAAGGATCAATTTCAGTGAAGCGTATACAATCCTCATAGTATGTGTGTATAATTTAAATAGACTTGGTTTCACTATGTACAGTAAATGATATGTCACAAACAGAAGAAAAACTTTCTTTAAATGGTTGAAGTCCACTGTGACCCAATCATCTCAAAAAAATCAGGGAAGCGGCTAGTGGAATAATGTGGCTGTATCAATGTGCTTATTTCAGATTTGATCATTTCCTGACTTTCCTCATCACAACAATTAGACTGGTAGAAATAAAATCATTTATATATAGTCAAAAAATAACAGATCAAATCAAGAAATCAGTATAAGTCCCATATGAAAGCATAACATTGAGGAAAGAAAAGAAAATGAAAAAATAAATTAGGATATTTCTTACCAAAACATGTTCAGTTGTGGCTGGTTCAGTTGGAACAGTGACAGGATGGACATACTGGATAACACTGAATTTGGTCTCTCCTTTTAACCATATGGGAAAATACAGTATTATAAAGTTATTAATATAAAAACATAAATATAGCTAAATCTAAATGTGAATAGAGATTGAAATATCTCTTAGATTCAACACATTCTGTTATCCATAATTGGTGGCGTGAGATCAATGTTTATTTAACCCTTTACACCCTAACATCAGTATGCACATTCTCCATACTGCTCTTTATACATTTCCTAAGGTGCTGACAAGGAGAATTTGTTTACCAATCAAATGCTTCTCTTGTGTGATCGTTTCCTTTATTCTCATGACCCAATGCGTGATTCAGGGGTGATATTATAGGGAAAAGTTAGGGTTTAAATGGTTAAAAGGACATGTATAACAGCAACTCTGAGTCTTTTACATTCAATTTGAAATCATATGTGATCCTTGCAATCTGATTGGCTCTCATCAGTGCAAGCTTATGAGACAGCTTTACTAAAACACAACAACCAATCAGATATTAAGACTTGTTTAAAGGAACCAATCAAATTGCAGGAAAATGAAAGACAACTTTTGCAACTTTTCACAAACTAGCTCAGAACTGGATCAACAAAATATTTGTAAAGACTGAAAAAACCTGTATGTGAATAAATGAAATTTGCAGTTTCAAAATAGATATAATAAAGCGGTAATTGAACCTTGTGTCATGCAATTTTGGTCTTATTTGATTATGAAATTCTGCAAATCATTTCTAAGAACACAAGAGAAGTGCCAAGAAGAAGGAACCAAAAGCAATTGCTTCTTCGCACTTCTCAAGTGTTCTTAAAAATTCCCAAGTGAAAAAAAAATTACTTATTTTTGAGAAAGCATAAATTTCATGAAAAACCATCATGCAGCAGGTGCAGGTAGAGGTACCTTTCTTTTAAGATTAAATCCTACAAAATGAGGATCTTCATAAAAATACAAGGCTATATGTACAAATTGCTAATTAATATATAATTATGATGTTGTTAAAATGACTTTTTACAGCATCTACAATGCCAAAATGATAACAGTGTAACAAAAATATAACCATGGTTGAAGTGTACAAGTATCTACAAGTATTATGTGCCTCACCATGAAGAAGTGGCAGCAAATCAATACAGGATTGGCCCAAAATATTTATTTTTTCTTCCTTTCCCTTCTTGTCTTTAGGAAGAACCTCAACAACAGTAACTGAAAAAAAAAACAAAAATCTATTTTGAAATTCAAAAATTATAGTTGTAAGATATTTTAGGACTATGTACTTATATCAGCACTTTAAAAACAGGTCAGTCTCAATAACTAGTGACTTCCCCCCACACACAATTGCTTTGATAGCACCCTCCCAGCTTCCCTTCAACTGAAACTTTTTATTTCATTATTTTGCAACTGTATTAACCCTGTATAAACTAGAAGTGACCAGCATCTATATGTTAAGAAAATGATTGGATTGCAACCCAAGGCCTTTTGATTGCTAGACAAATTCTTGTTTTCAGCGCTTTCAATAAGACCCGGCACCTGCCAGAACTCTGGCAGGACTACTCTGTTGTGAATTGTTGGGTATACTCTGCAGGGTCCCAATCAAAATTACAGAACAAAAAAATGAATAAATAAATGACATGCTGTAAAAGATTACATGTATAACACAATTTGGTATTGGAGTATTCAACTTATTTATTTTTGAAATTCTGTGGTCTTTGATTTATTCATTCTTTAAGTGGTGGTCTTCTTTATTCGCTTGTTTTGTGTGTTCTAGCCACATAAATTCATCATACATGAAGTAGAAGTATGACATAGGCATTTACTTATGAAAATACTAACTCAAATTGCAATAACCAGTAACTATTTGTCCTTTCAGAGGACTTTTGTGTGAAACTCAGGGAGCAAGTTTACATTGCCAGTAAATGGAAGATTTTGATAACTGTAGAAATAAAATAATCAATTAAACAACTGTTACAAAGGAAGCTAATACTTCATGATCATTTGCTGAAGTTTAGCACAGAAATGTCTGTTTGAAGCCAGTTTATTCTAAATTGCACTAATGGGCTGACAAAAGGGAAATTGTTTTACATACATTCTCCAGCAGGTGCTTATTGAGGTAGCCACCTACTTCAAATCTTATTGAAAGCTCTGCCTTGTCAGTGCCAGAGGAAGGGTAGAGGAGAATGGAGAATAATTTACGAATACTAATGTAAATGGTTAACGATGATACTGATGTAAATTTTTTAATGATATCTTTACCCATCCTCAAAAAATAATGTAAACAACATCATACAGTTGCAATTATATTTAAAATTGCACACATCATTAGTAGCTTTCAAGGGTAACAAGCAAAAATTGCATTTTTTGAGGGGGCATTCACTCCTGTTAGAAGACAGGAAGAAACTCCCACTCAAGAAATTCAAGTTTTGAACAAGATAGTCAGTAATGCTATGTACATGTACACTGTACAGTATAATTAATGAAAGTCAAACTAGAAAATCAATACCTACCTATCACAGGCTTATATGCTATAGAGTCCAGAAAAGTAGCATCTTCAAATGTACAGTCAAATGATGCATTAAAGTTGTATTCTGTGCTATGGGTCTCTGTGTTTGCTTCAACTTTTGGAGATTCTCCGAGCAGATTAGCACCAAACTCAAGCCTCACTAAGGAATTCAAGGAATCACCTTTAGACCCTTTCTAGAAAGTGAGAAGAAAAACACTTTTAAGCTGAATAATTAAAAAACAGATTAATACCATTTTGCCATGCATCTGTTCATTAATTGATCAGAAAAGTGGCACACAAGATGTGGCAGAGTGTGTCATTGACATTCTAACACATTCTGACATCATTTGTGATCAAATACTACACAGATCAACAACAAGATAGCTATAGAACCTTTTTGTTTTCCTTGATGAAAAGGGCAAATGTTTTTTTTTAGGGTGACATCATCTCTTGATGTACATTAAAAGTAAGAATGAATCAAATGCATGTATAATTAACATTTAACTCCCATGAGTGACCAAGACAGAATATCTCCTTACAATATCAATACAATATCAACCAGATAAGTGATGAGAATAAAGAAAAATATCAATTTGGGGGTAAGTTGATCCAATACTAAATTCTCCCAACTAACATCATAAGAATGTATGGTTGACAGTAAGGAGAATTTCAAATTTGATCTGGGAGTTAAAGGGTTAAGCTTATCATATAAATGGTTATAGGTAATGAGGAGAGACAATTTGCAGATGGATGTTGCACAGATTTTGGATCAAATAGTCTAAGGTTCTGTCACTGTTCAGGGCCAATGACTGTAACCTTCTGAGGTGTTTCTTTGTCAAGGAGAGCTAGGAGTGGGAAATGGAATCTGATCTCCAAATATCATCAGCCTTTCCAAGAAGTCTCCCAAACATGTTTGTGCCACTATTAGGTTTCGCTGGCCTCTCAAGAAAAATTAAGAAATCAATTTTTGACCTTTTTTGTAATGAGGGCAACTACACAATACAGACCACCTTTTTGGTATGCTTTGAAGAACAAGGAAGAACACAAAATGATGTATGGTGATTCAATAAGAAGTAAATACTGTAAGTGCACGGCCCTGTATTTTGTAGTTTTACCCTGTAATTTAAGATGACGACTTTTCTCTTTTTTTTTTCTTTTTATTTCCAAACTGAAAGAGGTTGAAATTGTAGGATGTCCTGCTGGAAAGCATACAAGACTCAGTTTCAAAACGCTGGTTGGGTTTTTATGTTGTGTCTCGACTTAACCAAGACCCCTAAATTGCAAAGCTTACACATGTCCGACGTCTGAAACAATTGATATCAACGAACACATGAAAGAATATAACCACATTTGCAAGCAAACTTTCCCTTAAAAAGTCTACGTAATGGAAATTTCTTGGTTTTTAGAAATTTCTTCATTCAATACAATTTAATGAACTGGAGATTCGTTAAGAATTACAAACAGGCTCAAATGTACGTACGCTTACCAGATTTTTGCATCGAACCACGACAATTGTAACCGGTTCTGGCGGTCTGATACTTGCGGCATCTTCTTCATTGGCCATCTTTTAAGGCTTTTGTTGTTCAAAAGGCTCTTTTCTGAGATTTTAAGCTTTTTCTAACGTCTTTAATCACTGTTAACCTCTCCAGGCATGCACAAAAACAACCGCCATATTGACTTTTTAACAGTTTTCATTGTTTCTATGACAACTAGCGACTTCAGTATACACCGCTGGCTTTTTCGGCGCACAACAGAAGTATTTCATAATGGACTGGGACCAACATTGCGCGTTCATAGCGCGAACAAATTTAAAGGTAGATTGAGTTCTCATTTATTCAAAAATCATTTCGATTCAATTTCCTGATCACTTGTCTTCTTTTTATCTTCGCCCATAGAAGAAACAATGGAAAAAAGAATGAAGAATGCAAGAGTTTCCTTGATGGAGAAGAACAATGGGACTCAGGATAAAAAAGGATTGGGAAATTGGCATTTTTTGTTCAGAAAAAGAATCTGGATACCAGGAACTATGCGGTACACCCTAACTAGAATATGAGAGATGATACACGTTATATAAATAATTAAATGAATGACGGTAAAACTGTGATGAGTCTATTTAGCACCCGCATTCAAGTAAGCGCCCCTTCTCTGATAAGGGCTCCCCTCGAATTTAGCTTTTGTTAATAATTATCCTTGTCCTAATAAGCGCCCCCATTGCGTAAGCACCTTTATTTCTACAAACGCCCTTATTCCATTAAGCGCCCCTATTCTGTTGCAGTGTAAGCACTGCTTAAATACATGTATACTGAGATCAGTCGTGGTTCATCTTCATTTATTTTCTTACCAAAAGGTGCTCTAAGTCTCAGTCTCTCAGCTATTATTTTTAAGTGACTGCACAGTTCCTTCAAAGGAATCACCTCGTCTTAAATTTATCAATTTATTCTTTTCTAACGTAGGGAATAAGCTAAATAACTTACTGCCAACATCAACGTATCTGCAACCTATAACTTTGGAGAACAAAAAGGTACCACTTTTGTCTCAGGTTGTCTTAAACAGAGAAGTGGTATCCAGGAAGATTAACTCATTGCAAGTGAAAAAGTCTGCTAGAAAATATTCATCCAAAGTTATTAAGAGTGGCTGGAGACGCAGTGATCCCATCTTTAGTCAGCTTATACCAGCACAGTATTGATCGTGAAGCTGTGTTTTCGCAATGGAAAGTGGCAAGGATTACGCCAATACACAAAAAGGACGATGAGACAGATATCACCAAATACAGACCAGTCTCACTTCTGAGCAAATCAAGCAAGATACTTGAAGAACTTGTGAATGACACATTAGTTGATAATGTTTTCACAGCTAACGACCTTGCTTCGGACAGACAGTGATCATATTGCAAAGAATATTATACTGAGTTACTACTAACACAGTTGACTGAACTATGGAGAAAAATAGCTTGATAAGGGAAAAGCCATTGCAGTTGCGTTTATAGACTTCAAGAAAGCTTTTGATTGCTTCCAGTACTCTCTCCTGATTGCAAAGTTACAGCGCAATTTTGGTGTCTGTGGTCTCTTGCTTAACGGGTTAAACAGCTTTCTAAGTGACAGAAAACAGTTCACTGTGGTCAACGGCGCCGAATCTGGGACCCAGTCAGTTCAAGTTGGAGTCCCACAGGGCTTAGTTTTAGGACCGACATTATTTGCTTTATTTTCCAGCGACCCTCCATCCTCTGTGGCTTCGGGAGAGACATATATGTACACTGACGATACCACAGTACACTGTGTTGGGATCAATAGGGATGTACCGGTTTCACTATTTAACAGAGCGTTAACAGAGCTTTACGAGTGGTGTCTCATAAACAGGCTCACACCACACCCTAAAAACTGCGAGGCTATGCTCATGACTAGGTCTAATTATATCGGACCTATTCCGCCTGTTTCTATTGGGGGCTCCTTGATAACATGGGTTGAAAATCGCGCTTACTAGGAGTAACGGTCGACAACAACCTGACATGGTCACCACACTTATCAGAAGTGAAAAAGAGCTTCGTAAGCAAGCTCAACTTGCTGATAAAATCAAGATTTCTTCCCAAGAGTGTACTAAAAATTTCTATTTAAGTGTTATTCTGCCATCTCTCACCTACAGTCTGATCACTTGGGTAAACTTCAGTAAATGCAGAGCTATTCGGGACGCTGGAGAATCTCGATAGTCGAGCAGTAAGGATTATTTATGATTTAAAGGACACGTCGAACGAAGACTCCCTAAAGATAGCCAAATGGTAGACTTTGGCATACATCTTCAAGGACAAACTCTCTAAGTTAATGCATAGTGCTTATAATGGCTTATTACCGAAACAACTATGTACTAGTATCATTAACAAGAGGGTGTCGTGTTATGCATTTAGGGGGACAGATTATATTGTTGTACCTAGATTTACATCTCGTTATTTACAGCAATCTATTAGTTGTAGAGGAGTAGTCCTCTGGAGTGCAATCACATCGAAATACTCTGATATTGCTTCTGAGCCACGTAGAACTATCAGCTCTAGATTAAGTAAAATTAAAGATTTCACAGAGTTTACTTTTAAAGTAAAATTAGCCTTTACAGTTGATTTTAACAATCAGGATTTTAGATATTTTTAGGATTTTAAGATGTTACAACTGTATTTACGTGATATTTTAGTATTTGTTAGGAGCCTTAAGCTATTTATTAAGTTTCTTATTAATTCGATTAGATAACTAAACACAAGACCCTGTAAGCGTTTAGCTTTTATCATTCATCGTTTACAAATAAAGTTGATGTATTTATGTATGTATGTATGTATGTATGTATGTATGTATGTAATTGAGCGCCTCAGGCGCTAAATCAAATCATTGCGGTAAGGTTTTAAAGAAATTGTAGCGCTGTGCTGGGAGTTTTATAAGATAATTTGAATTAAAAAACTTAGTTGACAATGTAAATTAGCCACCGTAAAATTATTCGTAAAGCTGACGTTTCGATCGTTAGCCCTTCGTCACTCCAGATATCAGCTTTAGAAACTCTTTACTCATTCAGTTATCTTTGTGAACTTAGTTGATAAAAATAAGTTGTCATATGAATCATTAACTGTTGATTAATAATTTGATAATATTTTGACATATGGTAATAATGAAATGATTTTCTTCCAAGTACCACAACGATTATGGAGCATGAATGGCTATTTCAAAAGACTGCGCTGTGGGCGATGCGACGTAACAACATATGTTACATATCCGAGCATTCATTTCTGATTTTTAACTTGCTGGAAATACAGCCGACCTAAATGGATCCTAGTTGCCATTTTCAGTTAGTTATTATTCTTATATCGGAAAACGATCTGCACGTTTTATTTTATTGTGTTATGAAGAATCCGTTTTGTGCGACTACAAAAAGTACTGCTTAAATAAATAGATATACACACGATTCGTACGCATGCGCAAACAGTTAACTTAACACGTGGGAAAATATCACGGCGGTCTTAATGATACAGGTTTGATTGGTACATTATGTCATTTACTCTAGCTTCTTCTCATGTGTCAATTTAATGAAAAGTTGCTCGCTCTGATCAGTTGTAACTAAATCAAGGATACAAGCATCAACTTTCGATTTACAGCACATCAAGGAATATTGTCACTGTGACAATTTTAGGATGGCTTGTTAGAGGTCTACATCGGTGATACAAATGTGACAATATATGCCACAGTCGCAATGATAAGGAAAACCAGAAGAAACATGTAATCCATTCTTTTAGCCACTCTTTTCCACGTGTACTCTGGTTCCTCGTCTATCCTGTCATCTAGTGGTGGGTTCTTGTCATTTGACTCCGTCATCTCAACACCGTTAACTGTTACCGAGGATCGTCCACGAGCCTCATGAGACCCACTGTTAGGCCGCGATACATTTATCCTCCTCACCCTTTTCCCCTTCTTGATGCTGCAGAAGTCGCAGAATCTTTCGATCCAGCCAGGGGGGGTTCCTTCCTTGAAATACACTCTCACTACAAATATGTTGGCGAACAACACTAACGCTATGATGATCATAGTGACCTGGAGATTGACCCCCAAGATTGGGAGTCCGTCCGAAGTGACAGGCAGGAAGGATGGGATAACGAGCAGAAACACTGTCATGGCCAGGAGAACCGTTGTCACAAAGCCAATACGTTCTCCACTCTCAACGTGGATTAGGAAGCTGCTTAGTGCGAGGACGGTCAGTAAAACAGAAGGAATAGTGAGGTAGAACATATAGTACAGTGACTTTCGTTCCATGGTTAAGGTGTAAACCACTTCGCTGAAGTTAAACGGGCAGCAGTCGCCGTGATCAGTGCTTGATATCGCGGCCGTAATATTTTTGATTTCCCAGTCTCCACTCTCAACGAAACGGGCTAAAAGAGATTATAATAAAACTCTAATGAATATAATCGTAAAACAGTTACTGTAGAATGTAAGTGCTTGGCCGGTTAAACCTAGTAGATCAGTTTGGTGAAGTTTGGTGCAATTTGGTGTAATGGTGTCCATTTCCATTTATATATTAAGCTCAGTTACGCACGCATTCTGATTGGTTCTCACTTATGATCTATTGGAGGACCGACGTATAGATGACGTCATCATTAAAACTTTTTTAAAGTCATTATTATATAAAACAAATAGATTCCAAGTTGCCGTGCGTCTGTTCAGTAATAGATCCCAGAGGACGTCAAAATGTGGTAAGAACATCAATGACACACTCTGCTGCGCCTCGTGTTCCACTTTTTAGTTCTTACCACATTTTGACGTCATCTGTGATCTATTACTGAACAAACGCACGGCAACTTGGAATCTATTTGTTAAATACTTAAAGTAGTTTGACGTAGTCTGATGTAGCTTGGGGATTTTTTTTCTCACTAAACTCCACTAGATTACATCACACTGCACCTAACTACACCAAAATTGCACCAAACTACACCAAAGTACGCTAAACTACACCAACTACACGAGCTACTCAGTATAACTACACCAAACTATATCAAATCCATAAACCAGGCTACACAGCACGGTAAAAACAGCACGACAGAACATTAAAACAAAAACTAATCAAGTTGCATTAAGTTACACACTACATCAAGCTGCAGAGAATACATTTCATTAACTAGTTTGAGCTGAAGACTTCTTTTAACGGTTTCTATCTGTTCATAAAATATCCAGTCGGTTATTTCAATTTTAAACACTCTTGGAACGTCCTTAAAGGTTAATTATAGCACTTGACAAATTCCTTACTTGCAAAGTTACTTTGGTCCTTAAACAGATTTAACTTCAGAAGGTTTTCTCCATAACTGAACGAGCCAAAGGCAAGTTGGCACTCCTGTTGATCAAATGGCCACAGGTCTATCTTCATTCTGCAACTGACTTTAAATGTTGCCGGTCCACCCCAAGAACACTTTCCTGTATGATCTACAGCAACGTCGGTGACAAACTTGCTAGGTCCACCAGCCAAGTTGATATCATCGTCACCGCTAAAGACAAATAAATGCTGTAAGCGAATTCCGCCAACTGACATTGGCAGATTACAATCACAGCGGTAAACCTTGACTAAGTGGAGTGATTTCAGGCTTTCAGTGTCAAAGTGTCTCAAATAAGCCAGTAATTCACGGCAATTTAAAGCGCACAACCTTTTTGGTAAAGCCCAAATCAACAAGATACCCAGACTTGAACAAGCTTTGTGTTCGTAAAGATTTTTTGTTGTTTTTAAATTCTAAAATTTTGTGTTATTGCATATTTCCAGAAATGTTATCAAATAATACCCTAATCATTCCCTAATCTGTCGACAGATTTCAAAGAAAAAAAAAATTCTTAAAAAATTCAAGGATATGATTGTCCATTCCTTTTAGGGAAACTAACAATTCAAAACTCTAGCCACACGCATTAAGGAAAGGCAATATTCTTACTTGTTAAACAGGGCTATATCAGGAACCCAGATTTCCCTGGGCTCAAAATGAACACGATCCACGTCTCCGTAATCACTAATATTCCAAGTTAAGAATTCGTTGTCCCATCTCTGTAAAGAAAGTGATACGCCAATATTGAAAAGGACATCAAAGTGCTCCGGCCCTATCTCTCTTTTTGTCACAAGATGATTGTTACAACGGTTTACCAAATCAAATTGGGGTTAAAGGGTAATTTAGTTTTATCTGCTGAGTTGATAACAATTGGCTACCGTAAAGAGTTCCAAAGCTGACGTTTCGAAGGTTAGCCTTTCGTCAGAGCGAAATGTCAGCTTTGAGACTATTTACGGTGGCCAATTACTAAATTACTCTAGCTGTTATACTCTCCCACCGACGCAGCACCAAAGTTTCTTTAGAAACTTATCCACTTTGTGGATTGGAGCGATAATTTTGTTTCTCGGGAAATACATACACGCAGGACGACTTTTCACTGTTCACTGATTAACAAACTGTCACTGCATCTTATAGTAGGTTCCTCGTTTAGACACCGTACTTTCTTAGTTGTTTCGGAATTTCTCAGTTTCCCGACCCTCCAAAAAAAACTCTTGACAGTAAGCTCTTGGAACAATCCACTGTTCTTCTTTAAAATACCACTTCGACCCACGATGCACCGCGTGTTTTTCTGCACGTCAATAAACAGTATCATTTCATACGCCGCTTAAATTAACCACATTTGGACATTGGTGAAGAACCAATCCACCAAATCACCCTTCGTGTTGAGTATATCACTTTAGGCTAAACAGCACCTCATAAGATTGTGTGACACGCTTACCTGTATGACCCAAGTGTCCAGAATAACTAGCTGTTCTTGATTATCCTGTTTGAAAAATAGAGCAAGTGGACATTAAAATATCATATCGACTAGGCAGTGGAGAAATATTTGTTACAGAAAAAAAGCGGCTGGGACGAGCCAGAAACGAAATAGTTAGACGATAAAACTGAATTATAATTTACTCTGCAAAGATGATCCAACTGAGGAGACTGCAAAAGGGGCGAAGGTGGAAGGCGGAACGAGGTAAAAGAGTAAAGGGTGCGTGAAGAGGAGGGAGTAAGGTAGAGAGCGAGGTAATCTCCTACCCAGATCCTACGTGTAACTGAAATTTTGGTAGTGGCTTGCCTTGGCCGTGTAAGGTCTGGGTACGAGACTAAGTGCATGGTAAGGAAGCCAGGATAAGGGGCTAGGCGAGGAGGGCGGAGTGATAGGTTATGAGAGGGGAGAGGTAAGGGGGGCAAAGTTAAAGGGGGGCGAGAATAATGGGCATAGTATGGAAGCGATCTTGAGGTAAGAAGAGGGAGAGGGGTGGTAACGAAGCGAGTTACGGGTGAAAGGTGAGAGGGGTGGGGGAAGTGGGATAGAGGTAAGAGGGCGAGGAAGTGAGGGGAGGGGGGGGGTCGAGGGTAGAAGGAGGCCCTACCCTTAGTGTGATTTTAAAAGAGCCCTCTTGTATCTCTAGACAATCCAGTTGCTTCCTGATATATCTTGAATTTCATTCCGACCTTAATTACCACAACAAATTTGCTTGACTTAAATAAAAACAACAAAACATTTCCAGGCCAATGACTGCTACTAAAATTGTTATTATGGCTCTTTAAGAAAAAAAAACGCCCAGAAAACAGAATTTCAACTAATTGGAACCTTATAGCTGTAGGCTTTGCTTACCACTTTGACAAGTCGGCCGATTCTTAAAGCAAATTGAACTTTCACGTTCTTTTTGCCTCTTAGCACTGGGCGGACTTTCCTATCGTAATTGTCGAGGAGGTCCCGTCGGATAAGATGTTCCCATGAAGAGTTCGTAGAACCTATAGAACCTACCAAATCGAGTACATTCAATGATAAACGAAACGGAATGTTTGATGAAGATAGACAAACTTAAACACACAGATGGGCAAACAGACCCGAAAGACAAACAGACTGACAGACAGGAAGACAGACCAGTTGACAAGTAGAAGAGGGAAAGACAGAGAGAGACCCTGAGACAGTTGACGGGGAGACAAATAGGCCGACAAAACGACAGTCAGATATAGAGAGACAAAATAAACGCGCAGACAGACGGAGAGACAAACAGATAGAAAGACCAGAAGACATACAGAGACGTGGATAGACCGAAAGACCTTGCGCAGACAAGTGACGGATAGCCGGGAAGACATGAAGTCAAAAAACATACAGAGAAACAGATAGACAGAGAGACGGACGGACAGACAGACAGGCAAACAGATAGAGGATAGACAGATAAACAGACAGACAGACAGATAGATGGACAGACAGACAAACAGACAGGAAGATAGGAAGACGGACAGACGGATAGACAGACACACAAACAGACAGACTGTCAGACGGACGGACGGACAGTAGGGTAGACAGACAAAAAGATAGATAGACCGTTTGTCTATCTGACAATTGGATAGGCAAAGGGAGCGGAAAGATAGACAGACAAGAAGACCTGCACGCAAAAGGAGTGCTTAAAGGTGTGAAAAGTGGTTGAAGATAACTAATTGTACAGATATTCAAATCATTTCGAATCCAGTTTGGAATGAACACAAGTCACTTTTTGCAAAGACCAACAAAATTACATAAGCCCGTAGGCATTATGTGACATTGTACTTTTTGAGAACAATTACAAG
The DNA here is from genome assembly GCF_036669915.1 of Pocillopora verrucosa. Taxonomy (NCBI): domain Eukaryota; kingdom Metazoa; phylum Cnidaria; class Anthozoa; order Scleractinia; family Pocilloporidae; genus Pocillopora; species Pocillopora verrucosa. Next base: position 5,871,194 of record NC_089324.1, read on the forward strand.
TGCTTCGTCATTCCGAATTGCGCAAGCGACGAACTCATTAATTATGTACAAGGTAAAACTTGAGGCAGCTTTTCATAATTATGCAGCAGCACGACGCATGAATCGTTTCTTTTTATCCTGAAGCTCATATCAATTAAAGTTCATCACCCATGAAGTCTGACAGAGTTTTAATCGACTTTCAGGCAGCTCAGTGAGTTTTTGAGACGCATTGATTTCATCATCAACAATTTTTCGAAGCAGCATTTAAGTTTCCCTTAAACTGACTACGAAATTTTTAAATCCTGGCAAAACTTATACAGCACGATTATTCTTTCCAAGAATATCGCTTCGATGATTGTTCGGATACATGAACTGGCGTTTATGAAATAAACATAGAGTCAAGGCAATAACAATTTGAAACTTGACAAGATTTTTTAGATAAACCTTTAAGCTAAACAGTTGATGTCGCATTTTTAGTGGAAGATTTGTTGTGTTGATAACATGTTTCCAAGTTGCAAGGGTAACTTGCAACAGTCGAACACCAAAGAAGGCACGCGTTGAAAACCTCATGAGAAATTAAAGATGCAACCGGCTCGAATAAATGAATTGCTAAAAGTAACTGCGTTCTCTTTGAACGCCGGATCCGAGCTTTCTTCAGCGAAAAGATGTGTGAGGTCTATTTGGCGTTCTCAGTCTTATTATGGGAAAATCAAAATTGGAAAGTACAGTAACTGTAATTAAAATTGTTTTAATTTAAGGCAGAACGGGTTCCAGAAGAATAACAAAACAAATTCATCGTAGTTACGTTCCCTCAAATTGCTATGTTTTTGTTCTTAGACCCCTCGTAACTAATTAAAAAACCTCTACATGCAAATACGTTTGTTATTCCGAGCTCTTCCTATCTTTAGTTTTCAATTTGCACAACCCGTTATTTTATTTACACGAACGACGCAATCAGCCATTCAAATTGTGAGCTGCGAAAACAAGTATGTCATCCTACGATGGGTTTTGAAGATACCACCGGCAATAAAACTCTGAACTTCCTGTATAGATACATAGCGATGTCTCTGCTTCTGGCCAAATATTTGCAATGAAGGTGTTAACAATGTGGAACTCGCAGAAATGTTTTCAGCCTGAAAATGTCAAATTCATAAACATGATGTAGACCTTCGACATGGAAAAAACAATATTGGTCCTAGTGCGGTTCAACTGAAAGTTTGACAGTTTAGGAGAATAACTTGCGGCACTGAAACTATTTTCGAGATTAACGTACTTGTAAATAGCAAGAACTTTGAGATATTCAAATTTTTATTTCCTTTGTGGTACAAATTCAATACCATTTAGTTTAACAAGCACTGAAATCTTTTTACATTACAAAATGATTAACATAAACTTTTCTTGAAAAGGTAGTCATTAGCTCTCGAAAATTAATTAAGTTACAGGTTTTGAAATGTAATTCTAATAACTTTTCCCGATCCATTGTAGTGTAGAATACTGCGCTGCTAAACGTTCAACTACAACTAGTTGTGAAATGTTAAGGAATATTTAAGTCGTTAAATTGTTATTCTGCTTTTTAATATTGCGGAGTCATGCAATCAACAACTCCTTCTAATCAAAGAAATACAGTTCGAATGGCAAAACTTGAGGTGAAGCTAAGCTGTTGAAAACATTGGAACAGAACTATTCTCAACCACAAATTGTTGTTGAGACAAAAATTGACGACTGGGAAATCGAACATGTCTTATGCTCTTGCATTAAGTGAGACGTGAGCTTTATCATTGTGCGTCATGCTTGTGAACATGTTTGTTTTGTTGCTCCGTAAGCAAGTGTTTTCCCTTGAGAGAGACTCAGATGCAAAATTTGCTGATCAATTCATGTTCGTGACTGACTTTTTAAACAAACTTTCGCTATGTGGGGCAGGCAAGTGATATTTTGGTGGTCGCAGGAGATAAAAGTGAAGTAATCGAATGATATATTTCAAAAAGGTTAATGCTCCGATAGCGCTCTTCCTGTCATCGGTGAAAATCTTAGGTGTGTATAATAATACGCAAATATTTAATGATTCAACGAAAGTACGCAATAATATGGTAATAATATGAAAATGTTTCTCTCAAGATCTGGTTGTTCCCCTAATTTACTCGTAACTATGGCTCTGTTCCTCGCGCATGGAACAATTTCATGGTGAATATTGAACTAGACAAAAACCTTCGCAACTGATCCTTGTCAGTTTCTGATTAATGGCATAACATTGAAATTCAACTCTAACCCGGAGCGTTTGCCTATTTCAAAAGTAGTCTCCCAGTAGTGTTTAGAACAATAAAGGTAATTTCAAAAGTCACTTCAATGTTTTGCTGAACACTTACCTGCCACAAAAGATAGTATTTTGACGCACATTAGAAGTGCTGCAACTCGATTCATCTTAGAAACTTTGAAGCTGACGACTTCTTTTCGAACTCACTCTATCCCGCTTGTGATCGGGATCTCTCCCTAAGATAGCAGTTGATTTCTGTTCAATGTTTCAATTATAATAACGATATCCACGAAACGATGAAATATTGGACAAGGTTAGCAGGTCGTTCGCGCTACTCACGCACAGTAGCTGGATGACGTCGCACATATCGAGTGACGTCACGTAGGGCCTTAAAATTTATTGATAACCAATTTATTATTTGGAAATTCATTATCATGATAGTAAAAAGTCTGAAAGTGCGTCAGTGACAATTTGTATCATGGGGAAGAATAGGGTTGCAAATAACGACCAAAACACTCAGGGATGGTGTACTTTTGCGAAAATTTAGAAGGATTCAAAACTTTCGTCTCCTGCAGTGTCATATTTGGTCAACATGCCTTGCTGAATTCAATGTTCTCTGCCTAACAGTAAGTCTACGAACTAAATATAAGTCAGAACATAAGTTTGCTGTAGCACCTTGCAAGATTATTTGTTTTCATCATCAGAGTGGGTACAGCAAAAATCTTTCCGCTATAAAGAGTTTCTAAAAATTATCTTTCGAGCGCCCTTCGTCAAAGCGTTAGCTCCTTGTCCTTTAATCTGACGAAGTGCTAAAGCTCGAAAGATCATTTATAGAAACTCTTCGCAGCGGCAAACTCATATAATCCATTCAGTTGATAAAACTGACGTCCTGAAGAAACGGCAAAGGTACTGGCGGCCTTTATAATCCCTCTTCTTCAAAATCCATATGGTAATAGTAGTTTATTCAAAGTGGTTTTAGTGAAAACAAGAAAAACATGCACTTCTCTTGTGACTTATAGGCCATTTTCTCTCTTGTGTGGCGCGCGTTTCGCCAATTGAGTTTCAAATTTAAACCTGGTCAGTCTTAAAAAGTCCCGGATATGTCACGGCATTCTCTGCGATGTCAAATTATTCTGTGTAAACAGACAACTTCCCATCGACACAGTGCCACAGTTTCTTTAGAATCGTCCCCTCTGGTAACAGCTCACGGCGTGGTTGATAATGAAGAACCACGTTGGCCAGAGGTTATAATCTCTTGGCTAAATGAAATAATTTCATTGGACCTGCGGGTGAATATAATATAAAGAAATCATCTAGCAGGAGGTACGAATCCCGTCGAAGCTTAAACTACTTCACGCTTCTTTACTGCAATTGTTTGAATTCCAGTCCACCTAGGATGATCATTTCTTTGCCTGAGAATTTTTCTGGTAAGAATGCATTGCATCTGAATATCTTGAGAAAAATCTCTATTTCAGAAATTTGTCACAAGAATCGGGAATTATTTTCTCAAGAGCGAGAATTCTTTGTAGCAGGCAATGAAGAAGAGTTCTGCTGAAAAGAGTGTTCAGTTGCAAATCTTATGAATAGAATCGCAACTTCAGAATTCAAGGTAAGAGGCAGAATCTTTGTTACAACAATGAGAATTATTATAACGAAAACTTTAATTAAGTAAACTTTTATCGCCAGGAATTTTGAAAATTATACACGTAAACATGTAATGTAGCCTGTTAAGCTTTGCTACATTACAGCGCCGGTTGGAGTAGGTAATATAAACGAACGATTCCCTGGGAAAGCGAAAAATGATGTCGTAACCGCCATAATTTATATAAAAAATTCGTGAGAAAATTCACAACAACAAAATTAATACCTTTCGAAGCGAAAAACTTATCTGGAGGTTTGAGCAGTTATAAAATACTCAAGTGTCTGTCATTAGAATCTATCTTGCAGTTCTAAGCTCTTAAGAGGAACGCGATCGACGTAAAACGCTTGGTAGCCGCCCTATATTCGAAATCGGTTGCGTGGGCTCAACGTTTTAACGGTTCCGAAAATGGGGTTTATATTCTTCATGAAGTATGTACCAGGGCTGAGTTAGGATTTTACCTTCTTTCGATCTCATATGAGGAAGAAGATTTCAGCGGCTAATAATGCCTTCCGCTCCAAGAGGACATTCAGATCTGAGTTCATATCGAGTGATTCAATTGGTATACTTGGAGTGTCAGGTGGGTTCTTGTTACAGTAATTTAGTGTCAACCGATCGAAGGAAGCTGGCATCAGTAAGATGAGGTCCAAGAAACTGAATACTGCTTGATCGGACTTCTCCTTCGTTGGAAACATGCTGTTAACAAAGCTGTTGGAAGAAAGTGCTCTTCAGCAACTGATTAAACCCTGTTCATACTGTTCTGATTGCAGGACTGGTAAATTGAATTTTAGTACTTGTTGCAGAGCTCGAGGTTGAGATAAATTTCAACTGAATGGTGGCACATTATATGATACCCTGGGTGGCGGTACAAAATCTTTACTTGTATCCATACAGGAAAAATTTAGTCCTCTCCGAAAAACGCTCAAACGTATGCGCATTTGCGGACGTGCTAGTGACTAAGTGGTGTGCTTTCAGGCTGACAGTAGAAATTTTTATAAACCATTCTGCCCGATGGGTAAGTATAGTTTGAGCTAAGGAGAAAATTGGATTGAGTCAGAGTGACATCCAGAAAAGGATTTAGGTAGTTGTTTCACAGCTGGCTAACTGTTTGTGGTAAACTGTTCATAGAGGTGCTAATGTAATGTTAACAACTACGCTTTCAGATTATAAAGCTTCTGAAAGCAAAATATGGTTTAAAGGTACGGTTGGGAAAACATCACAAGGAAAATACCACATTGATATAGTTTCACGAACTTCGGTTTATGAGGAAAGAATTGAACTGAAATAACGTTCGATTAATAGCATTGATAATTAATTTTTTTAGCCTGCTTCCGCTGGCGACACGCGATTTATCATTTATTTATTGGGTATTCAACGCCACTTAATTTGTGCAATTATGGAAATTTCTTTCCTAACAACAAAAGAAATTAGAATCTATTGGAGTGCTGAACTGCAAGCCTTCCCTCGCGCTACTTTCGTCACAAATTGCCACTGTTAAAGGAAACAAATGAAATGCTTTCCTCGTGAATAAATAATGTACGTTCTGATACCATAACTTGGTATGAAAATAAATAAACATGTCCTTGTTGAATTTCCTTAACAGTTTTTTGCATTAAACCCAAACAATATTTGTCTTCTACAAGCTGATGAAAACCGCAAAATTCGTTTGACGTCGAACAGTAATCATATTGTAATCACAAAATGAACTTCACTCTACAAGTTCGAATAGGCGTGCTGTTCAGCAGAAAATCGAACATTTGTGAGGTATTAAAACATCTGAATATCTTTGTATGTCGTTTGGCGTGGCTTCAAAAGTTCAGATAATAAATATTCTTCCACGAGTAGAGCATTAAAAAAAGTGTCCGTAAGTAGAACTGAACGTTTATATTACGGGGGTGTCCGGTGGCAGATGATTGACTGTGTTCCACTTGTTTCGTTGTCTCGTTCGGCCAAAGGTTATTTAATTAATGTTAGTAAAGCTGCACTAATCAGTCACCAGTCATGTCAAACGGTAAATAAAGTTAAACTATCACTGGAGTGTGTTGCCGTGGGTGTACTTCATGGATTGCAAACATCCATACGAGAAATGAAGATAGGATACACTTGACACTTACAAATTTCTCACATCTCTTGTAATTTTCTATCAGTCAGCGTTGAAATACTCTTGAAATAATGTGCGATAGCGATGTATACCTACCTTCAGCAAGCTCTGCCGATAGCTTTGACATTCCGTACTCAAGTAGTAAAGAGGAAATGGAAGTTTGCAGTACTATTCAGCCCTACGAAGGAGAACCGCGTGAATCAAACGAAGATTTCGACCAAGACTGACCGAGACGGTTTCTCGCGTGCGGTGTTCAGGTCAAGATTAGAACAGAAAACTCCCGTTATTGAACGTTTAGTTTGCTACGTTTGTGTTTTGTTTTCTATGGCGATGTCTATGTTAAGAATGGGTAGCTGTGTTTCTTTTAATTTTCTGTTGACATAACGTTTTATTCCTTCGCACTAAGTGCGGCGAAGGTTCCCTTTGGTCAATGCTCTTGAGTTTCGTTGAGTAATTCTTTCAGAAAACCACAATCTAACTTTTGACGAAAGAATCGACTGTATCACGAGACACAATGATTTTTCGCCAAGAGGTCATTGAGCGGTTTCACTGCAAGTTGCTCCCTTCCCTTGAGATTGCGAAGGCAGAGGCTATCGTCGTCGAGCCGATCAAACGGAAAACGAGTGAGTTTATAGTCATCTGATTCAAGTTAATCTCCAATAGAGATTTTACCAAAGAAAAACTTTTTTGAGTTTAAGTGCAGCATTGGCATATAACCCATTCCGCTTAATGACAAGTAACTGACATTAGTATTGTGAAAGAATATTTCGCATGCATCGATTTTCACACTTAGATTCGCTACCATCTAATTCAATAAAATTTGCGAATGTTTCTTCATTTGTCTCGTTACAGTGCTGTTATCACAATGACATTGCTACTGTTGCTATTTTTAGTTCCTTGAGGGCAAGGGGGGATTGATGGCTCGTGGGATGCATTTTCGGAAACTTAGGTGAGAAGAATACACGGCCTTCGAGCTTGTGTTTGTACCAATAGCCACCAGAGGTTTCGCTCTGTTCACGCAACGGGATATCGGTCTATTCAGGAAAGGGCTTTAACTTTGTCACAAACAATGTATTTCTAGTAACAAAATACGATTGAAACTACAACTGGCAGCATTTTCGTACAATAAGAAAAGCACAAATGTAGTCATGTGGAAAGACAAGGAGTATAAGTACATCTCAAGCGCGTGAAATAGACAACAATAGACTCACCATTCTACGCTCGCGACATGCCAGCCGTAAAGAATGTTGAACAATCGTTTACGGTGTGGAAACAGACTCCTTAATCAGCATTCTTTTGAGCTGAATTAATTGGTTATCTTTCCCTGATTTTTCTGGTGGTATGTGTTCATAACAGACTTCTTCGACGCCGAATAAAGGGGTAAGTTTCTAAAGAAACTGTGGTGCTCCTTATGCTCCCTACTGCGGTAGGGAGCATAAGGCTGACTACCATAGTTTCCGACGTGTCTTCACAGTTTTCTACGTCACAACGATGTAAAATGATCGTTTTGGCCGCGCGCTTAATGGGGACACCTTTTGGCCACCAAATCGTACTTTCAATGCACAACAAAATGGTCAAGGAGAACTAGCCAGGCGCTTAGGTCAACTATTTCTAATTTTGAATACCGCTATCAAGCAAAAAATGCCCAAAAAATTTCAAACTATAAACTGTAGACGGCAGACTATGTAAAAAATGCAGACTGCAGACCGGGTACAAAATACAAACTGTAGACTGCAGACTTGGTATAAAATGCGCGCAGACTGCGAATTTATACTGTTTTGTTGCATCTGGTTCGTGTAAAATGTCATCTTACAACTTACCGAGCGTCACGAAATCACTTTTCCGCGATCATCTTTCCCGATTATTTGCACTATTGTGGAATATTCCTTGCCCGTTTCTTGATCACAATCGTTCTTAATATTATTTCAAGCCTTCATATAGTCTTTTCACTTTGCGGGTAAAATTTCCGCACAGCCCCATTCTTAATTATGGATTCACTTCTTGGATAGAGAAAACAATGACAAAAACTATACATTGCCATTGGGAAAACAGATTTGTTTCACAATAGTGTGGGCCTATGCGGAAATTTTACCATCCGGTTTTTGTCAATTTGATCATTGAAAAACGTACAATCTTATGGGTAATATATGATGGTGATAACTTTCAAATGCTTCCAATCTTCTCTGCTGTACTGTCCTGTTATGCAAAACTTCATACGAAGCCCATCGCGCAACACATGCAGAGAAGGCGTTGTGTGACGGGCTAACACGATGTCTGTGATTGAGAGATGGCACTAACTTCAAATGTATCTTATCTCGTAAATTCCTTCTCATAGAGATACATCTTCCCTTGTCCTAAATAATGATGATAAACGTTCAACTGTAGTTGTTCCTCAATCACTTTTTCGTGAGTTCTGTCCACCTCTTGTCCTGAAAACAAACAAAAAAAATCGCTTTTGATGAATTCACATGCACGGTTGAGTTGATGTAAAAGATGTGCCTCAAAAAGAGTAGGGTCACCTGAGTAAATCGCAGTTCGCCAATCTAAGAACTTCTCTGTCGGTAAATAAGTTCCAAAACTGATCGATCGTTGAATGGAATCGTCCACAAAATCTTCGGCAAAAAGTTCGTTGCAATCTTCCAAAATATGGTCGATATTAGATCGAAGAAAGGGGTAAGTTTCTAAAGAAACTGTGGTGCTGCGTCGGTGGGAGGGTATAGCAGGTAATTTAGTGTTAACAACTGGGTTGAAAACGTAAATTAGCCACCGTAAAGGGTAAAAAAGCTGACGTTTCGAGCGTTAGCCCTTCGTCAGAGCGATTGACGAAGGGCTAACGCTCGAAACGTCAGCTTTTTTACCCTTTACGGTGGCTAATTTACGTTTTCAACCCAGTTGTTAACACTAAATTACCTGCATTAGATCGAAGAGGTTCGAAAGGAACCCAATTAAAGAGAATTATGTCTTCTGGAAATAGTTGTGCTCTTTCAGTACTTGAAAGAATAACATCGGAGATATATTTTCGCGAGCATGGTTTTATCACGATCGATTTTTTCATAGCAGCTAAGGCTTGGCTGCAAGATTTTAACTTGACCTCATATTCAAGAATATTAAATTCCAAGTCGTCTACCTGTCGTTGGTAGACGTAAATCGTACTCGTTTGAGGTTTGGAAAGCGCTGTTTCGCATGGTTTCTTGCTTATTCCCTGAGCTTTCTGACAAGGCCCTGGCCACGAAGATCTTGATGAATACGTTCAAAGCGGCGGACAAATGTTTGACGATCATCGATAATGAAGTATGCAATTAAACCAATTAGTTTGTTGTCACTAGATTGAGCCAGAATGACGGCCATATTGTTCGTCCGAAGCCACTTGTGAAACATCAGTGGTAGCGAGTCGTGTCCTTGGTAGATTCCCTCCGAAAGTGTAACGATTTCGTCGAGATCGTCTGGCTCAGCCAAACGAAATGTTATGGCATCCATTGCAGAGACGATTCTCAGGATTACAAGCGACTTTTGATTTAGGAATAGCTCATTTCAGAGTTCATCATGACTGGAGACTGGTGCTAAAATAAATGCGAGAGCGAGGCTTCGCGCGAAATTACCCTCAGAGGCGCGAAAAAAAAATACTCTCAAGGGTTTATACAGCAGTTGTATAATAAGCAGTAAACGCGGCACGGTTAATGGTTGTGACAAAATCCTACTTGTTTCAGTGAAAGACAAACGCAGGAGTACCAGAAACGACTTTCTGAATCGTTTGGTTTTCTTTTCAAATATGATAGACTATTCCAGTTACATAACTTGTAAATAACTAATCGTCAAGCAACGTCATTGAACAAGGCATGAACATATTAATTTATTTACTTCACATGTTAAGTCCTTTACCGGTCGTAAGGTACCCAATTTAATTTTACTGTTCTGTACTTGTTCTGGAGAGTGAAGTGTCTTGCCAAAGCTATGGGTTAATGCTTCGTATTTCGGAAAACGGAGCATTAAACTATACCCAGGAACCAATCCTGAACCTAAGGCCATTACTTCAAAATCGAAATCGAATGTAGTAGTGCTGGTCATATCTCATAAACTAGCTCACATTTCGTTTCTTCCCTTGATGTTTTTATAGCTTTAATTTCAAAATTAGTGCCTTCTCGATCATGAATGGGATTGTGACAAACAACAAAGATGAACTTTCTTTGGACAAATAACTACCGAGACCTTGGAGAAACAGGCATAGGAACCCTTCGATTCGGACTCTAAAACGCAATACTGTTTGCTGAATCCGTATCCTACATAATCAAGCTTAAGCCAGTAAGAAGGAAAGAATGAGCTCGGGCATCATCCTCAAAGCAATGAACATATTCATACAAAGGTTTGATCCACCGGTGATCCATTTCACCCAAAAATAATGCCCTATAAGAGATCAAAGATCTCTGATGTTTGTCATCCCAGGGGCTTTCATAGTCTTTCCTACTCGGCGGCAACAACTGGATTAGCTAGCCAATGACCAGGGATACTCTCTCTCCCCTCCCCCCTCCCCCTTACCCCCTCCCCCTTCCCGTCGTGGACAGGAGATTCATCATAAAACGTGCTTTCTATTCTCTGGCTGTTGATATTTGGCACTCAGGCGATTCAAATTTTTTTTTTTGGATAGAAATGATTTATAGAAGATGTTTTCGCATTAATAATAGAGAAAGGTGATCCATATTATCTGTAAAGCCGTCACAATCTCTACAATAAATGCAAATGAAGACTTATGAATTTTGCATTGTGTACATCTATGAATTATGATAAGCGCATCTATCCCAGTGTCAGAAAAATAGACGGAGAGGAAAGAGAGGGAAAAAAATATCGAGCTCAAAAATACCGTTTCCTGTGGAAAAACAGTTTCAGTAACTGAACAAAAAGAAAAAAAAAACTGAAATAATCTGACTGATTTTTTTTGCTTAAATTGTGCTTAAATAATGCTTCGAAGGCATTTGCCAAGAATCTACAATCAAACGCATTCGAAAGCAAAACAAAATCTAAAATTTAAATATTGCCTAACCTCAAAATTTCAAAACGTTTATTAACAATAGAGTGCGCAGATAGAATCTATAATGAAACCTAGTACACTCCTCAGAGCTCACTCTCATTTCATTATGAGGACTTGAATAATTCACAAGTCTTTTGAAAACTTCCTTTTATCGACAACGCGATAACAATCATTTTGCAGCTCGCTAAAAAATACCTTCTGTACTCCCTTGTCACTTTGTTGAACCTTGCAAGATTCTCCCCGTCTATACATTTGGCGTAATTTCACGGTTCTTATGCCATTAATCATAACGGCAACACATGAACGCAATACCAAGGAAAGCGAGAAAAGAAAAACCATGACTTTTGTCAAAACCTAGTTCACAATATTTTGAAATCCTTTCAGAGAAGTCCTCGACAAAATTTCAAAGTATGTTTTTATTTATTTCAAAAATCATAATGGAACATAGGTACACCACACCGAGGAATCAAAAACCGAAAAACCATGGCTGTTGTCAAAACCTTGTAGGCAATAAGTGAAATCCTTTCAGAGAAGTCCTCGCCAAAATTTCAAAGTATTTTTCTATTTATTTCAAAAATCTTAATGGCAACATGGTACACCCCACCGATGAAAGCGAAAGAAGGAAAATCATGGTTGTTGTCAAAACCTTGTTGGCAATAATTGAAATCCTTTCAGAGAAGTCCTCGCCAAAATTTCAAAGTATTTTTCTATTTATTTCAAAAATCATAATGTCAACATAGGTACACCACACGATGAAAGCGAAAAAAGTAAAACCATGGTTGTTGTCAAAACCTTGTAGGCAATAATTGAAATCCTTTCAGAGAAGTCCTTGCCAAATTTTCAAAGTACATTTTTAGAAAACGATACGAACCGCAGTTATAGGTCGAGGGATTAATTTTTTTTACATAAGAATAACTTTCGCAAAGGGGTTTGATTTCTGATCTTAATCGATTTTAGAAGAAACCTTTTATTTTTAAATGCTTTCACTAACTGTCCATAACTCTCCAATAAGTGAGTTTTCCAATAAGTGAGTTTTATCTCACAGTTTAGGTTTTGAAGGTCTACCATAGCAATGCATAAATTTTACCCGCGAACTCAAATGTTTGCCGTTTGGCAAGAGAAAATTACAGTACGCCTTTGTTTCTCAATAATCGCAGTCCTAGTCCATAGGAAGATATGATGGTTCGAACTAAACACAATACGAATGAAGTTTTAGAGTTTAAACATACAGTATAAAAGAAAACAACAACTTTTGAGTTCACTTAAGCTGGAGTGTTGATCGCGAGACTGTTAAGAGGGTATTATCAAGGTTGTCAGAGTTTTCGTCGTTGTCCATGGTAAACCATTTATTTCTCATAAAAAAAAAACACAACAACAACAACAAAGCAACAAACAAACAAAAAGCAGCGCCAAAAAAGATTAATTTTTTGAAAGATCTTTCAGAGCCGTTTTAACTCGCATCAATCTCAAAAAAAACTATATACCATTGGAGAGCCATTAAATAGGAATTCAAACAACATTTTCACCGTTTTGTCTCGGTAACAAAAGTCCCTTCGAGCAGCAAATCAGTTAAAGGCTATTGTTTACCTATTGTGGTCTCTCGTTGGCCCAATCACTTGAAATACCACAGGCTTCTACTCGTGGAATAATATTTATTGTCTCAACTTTTAAAGCATCCTAGTCACACCAAACGCATTTGAGATGGAAGAACTCAGTTTTCGCCTGGCGAGGCTCAGTGATTTTGATGAGATTGTAAGTTTATCCAAAGGAATTTATAAAGGGCACGACTACCTACCTATTGAGTTTCACAAATGGATGAAGATGGAAAACATGGCAATCATGTTGGTTCTTTCTGGTGACAAAATAGTTGGTTCAAGAGCCGCTTATATCATAGATGACGGGAAGACGTACATTAGAAGAGCTGGGCGCGTCCTTCCAGAGTTCCGTAAACAAGGAATCAGCCAAAAGCTCTCGGATGCATTGGATGAATATGTGCGCTTTAGCTTCCCAACTGTTGAACGAATGCGTTTCGTGTCAAAATATAACAAATTTAGCGACAGTTTGAGATTAAAGAAAATTCTACAATTTGAAGTCTTGTCCTATGACATTGACGAAGAGGAGTACCGTGAATCCCAAACATGGAATGAAGAATCAACTGAAATTGCCACTTGTACTAAAGATTACATTTCAAATGTTTTGTTTTCTAGTCGTGTGGTCGAACTATTGTTTCCAGACAATATTCTCCTGTATGATCGAGTGCCCGTCGAGCCTTGTAGTTCAAACTTTGAGCATATTGTGCAAGAGTTTGACAGTCTCACATTTTGCACAGAGAAGAACCCAGCCAGCTCTTCGCCTAAATCGTTCAGCTTCGGCGGTGTCGCTCAAAGAGTTGAATATGTTCACTGGACAACTTATATTTACACCAGAGACGTGAGCCTGTACAAAGAGCATTTGATGTTCCAATTCAAACTTGCTTGCAAATCTATCAAAAGTCGTTTCATATTCGTTTCATCAGTAATGAGTGAAAGTATGAGCGCGCAGGGAAGGAGTTTGATGGAAGAGAAATTAAATCTGAAAGTGTCAGACAATATCAGCGAGAAGAGATTGAATATGTATGAGTTGGATTTAGTACAACAGAACGTCACTGAAATTTAGGAAAAACCTTCACTCGCGATGAAATTGAGCGTGAGGAAACATGTAGCAAAAACACCAGAACTAAATGATTATGATGACTGAAATTTTTATGACTAACGGCATCTGATTAACCGAAGGCAAATAGTATTAGCCTCCTTCATAGAAACTTAGATTTAGCTCAAATTAAGATTCAGAAAGGTTACAGCAAATATATAAGTATAGAAAAAAATCCTTTTGTTTTTCTCGAACTTTTGTTTTGTGACATAAAAAGATATCCAGATTTTTTAATACCTCACAAGTGTTCGATTTTCTGCTGAACAGCACGCCTATTTGAGCTTGTAGAGTGAAGTTCATGTTGTGATTACAACATGTTTACTGTTCGACGTCAAACGAATTTTGCGGTTTTCATCAGCTTGTAGAAGACAAATATTGTTTGGATTTAATGCAAAAAACTGATAAGGAAATTCAACAAGGACATGTTTATTTATTTTCATACCAAGTTATGGTATCTTAACGTACTTTATTTATTCAAGAGGAAAGCATTTTATTTATTTCCCTCAACAGTGGTAATTTGCGACGAAAGTACCACGAGGGAAGGCTTTCAGCTCAGTATTCCAATAGATTCTGATTTCTTTTGTTGTCGGGAAAGAAATTTCAATAATTGCACAAATTAAGTGGCATTGAATACCCAATAAATAAATGATGAATCGCGTGTCACCAGCTGAAGCCATCTAAAATATTTATCCTCAACGTTATTAATTGAACGTTATTTCTGTTCTATTCTTTCCCCATAAACTGAAGTTGGTCAAAATATATCAACGTGGTATTTTCTTTATGATGTTTTCCCGACCGTACCGACCGAACCATACTTTGCCTTCAGAAGTTTAATAATCTATAAACGCGTCGTCATTAACATTACATTAGCGCCTCTATGAACAGTTTACCACAATCAGTAAGCCGGCTGTGCAACAACTATCTGGATTCTTTTCTAGATCTCACTCTGAATCCATGCAATCTTCTCTTTAGCTCAAAATATACTTGCCCATCGGGCAGAATGCCAATACTGTTCTCGCAACATTCAATTGCATAAATGAAAGTCTGACATAGCATGGGGAATATAGAGGCATTTCAGGGTAGATGTCTTTGATACAGAGCGCTGCCCGATAAGGGGTGTAGCTTTCGAGAATGTTCACTAAATATTCTGTATTGAAGCCGGCGAATAAACCCTCCATGGCCTTCAATTTTAATGACAAAAACAGAAGTTACAGGGCATGCGTGTTTATGAATACGTCAGAGGGGATTTCACTAGTCTTTAAAACATAGGGGTCTCACAGCCCTTATTCCTTAATTGTAAGAGGAATTGATGAATGAATTACCTAAGGAAAAATTTATGATCTCTTTCTCTGGAGATTTGCATAATTCAGAATTGACTACCTGGCATTATGCCTTGACTTGTGAGCCAACTTTGTCTTTTCCGAATTTTAATGCCAATGTTTATTACCGTAAATAAATTATGGCTGCACCCTCTAACTGTCTGTAGATCGAACCGTTATACTGTAAGTATGTTGATCTCAATACGAAGTCTGTGAAGTCCGCTATCTGAGCAGGTGTTAGTGTCGTGCGGTCTGCAGGGCTTGCATCACTCTCTAACTTTTGTCGTGCGGCTTCTATAGTACCCTTGATTGGGAAGTTGGTGAACAATGACTCCACGTCGAAGGACACCATGATTTCGTGGTCCTGAATCTTCTCGCTGCTGATGGTGGAAGGAAAGTGAGCTGAGTTGGTCACCGTAAAATCTGAATTTCCTGTTAGCTAAGAAAGCAGACAAGTCATACGCAAGAGTTGTTATGCAAGAAACAGTAGGCCGCAATTGTACATTAGCCTTGTAACCATAGATTCTAGGTGATTGTTTGTGTTGCAGTTTGATCTTCTTATAAACAGCCTCTGATGTGTGCCCGTTCCGTTTTAAGGACAGACAGTTTGCGAGTCAGACGGTCTGTCGGATCTTTTAGCGCTGTCTTCTTAGCATAATATGTGACAGTGTCGAGGACTGTGCTAACACGATCCTTATCCGCCGGGAGGATCTAGATGGAGTTGTCTTCTTTAAGGCTCTTAAGGGCGTCGCATAGTTCTGTCGTGATGTTCGGCTTTGGTGGGTCTGCGTGTTGAAGGATATTGTTGAAGGCTCCTTGTTCCGCATTGAGCGGTCTTATTGCTGATTCAACATTAGCGATGATCTCGGTAGCTGGGATGTTTGCAGGAGTCACGGAAAACTTACATTTTTTCTTTAACAGGGACACCTCAACATCGCTAAAACCAGTACTCACGGCAACAATGGGAATCGACATCCGCCAATCGCGTTAGATCGCCGTGATACAAAAGGTAACGCGTGAGCAGTCGCCCAAATCGCCTGATGAAGACTAGCATTAATCAATTGAAACGTCATGATCTACATCTCAAGTGACTACCTCGATCGTGAGACAAAAGATTAAACAGTTTATAAAAGTTTATACTGTCAGCCCGAAAGCACGCTGCTAGTCATTAGAACGTCCGCACATGCGCATACGTTTGAGCGTTGTTTGGACAGGACTAAATTTTTCCTGTATGGATACAAGTAGAGATTTTGCACCGCCACACAGGGTGACAAAAGGTGACAAAAGGTGACAAAACGACGATGGCTCTCCCAGTGTCGCCTTATATCTGTTGCGTGACGATAAAAAAAACTGAAAACTTTTTGTTTGCCCAGCGACAGAATCTTAACTTACTTCGCGGCCTCTTGTCCAAAGGCAAATAGCAACAGGTGACTTCTAATAAGCAACTAAAACCACTTGATCGCCATTATTTTTCAAGCCGCCAAGCAAGCGTGACTTCGCTCGCGTGTCTTCGCCCTTGTGCTTTATTTCGGCACCAGCCTCCTATCATGCGGAAATTTTGAGTATTTATAATTAGACAGTAATTGGAATAGTCACGGAATTTTAGAGAGGAATCTAAGGGTTGCGTGTGTAAGTCGTCTCTACAATGGACGCTATAACATTCCGCTTGGCAGAGCCTGACGACTTCGATGAAATCGTTAAACTTTCTAAAGGAATCTATGAAGGACACGACTATCTACCGTTAAAGTTTCACAAGTGGCTTCAAACAAACAATATGGCCGTCATTCTGGCTCATTCCAGCGACAACAAACTGATTGGTTTAGTGGCATACTCCATTGTCGACGATCATCAAACATTTGTTCGCCGCGCAGAACGCATTCATCAAGATCTTCGTGGCCAGGGTCTTGTCAGAAAGCTCAGGGAATATGCGAGAAACCATGCCAGACAGCGCTTTCCAAACCTAACACGAGTACGATTTACGACCACAAGTGAGAATGTGAATTCTCAGCATCATAGAAAACTCCAGGAATGGAATATTCTTGCATATGAGGTTGAGATAAAATACTGCAGGCAGGCGCCAGCGCCCATGAAAAAATCGGTCGAGATCAAATCATACTCACGTGAATATTTCACGGATATTATTCTTTCTAGCCTCGGAAGAGCAAAACTTTTTCCTCGAGATGTCATCGTCGTGAATTATTTTCCTTTTGAACCTCTCCGATCGAATATCGATCAAATTTTGGAAGATAGAAACGAACTTTTTGGCGAAGATTGCGGCGATGATTCTATGCCTCGATCGTTCAGTTTTGGAACTTATTTGCCGACAGAGAAGTTCTTAGATTGGCAAGCTGTGATTTATACAGATGACCCTGCTCTTTATGAAGCTCATCTTTTATATCAATTCAAGCGTGCATGCGAATTCATTAGTAGCGATTTTGTTTTCGTGTCTCTTCATGACAAGAGCTGGACTGAACTCACTAAAAACGTGATGGAGGAACAACTACAGTTAAAAGTTCATGGATTAAAAGGGATGATGTATCTATATGAGAAAGATTTAACGAGCTAAAACGCTTTTGAATAAGTGTTAAATTTAGCCATCCCTTCCCAGATATTGTATTTGACCGTCACGCGACGCATAAATAATTGCATGTGTCACGAAATGAGCTAGGATGAAAATTAGAACCCAAAGCCGAATAGGAGACGTGGGTTTAGTTAAATTTTTTTTTAGGTATCGAAATTAAGGAAGTGTGTCTTAGTGAACACGGTTTAGCTCTTTTGGCCCTAATGTTATTAATAACCTTCACCGATTAGTTGGTTGTCAAGCGTGTAAGTCATGTAGAAGCCAGACGTTTCACGGCCAAATGGTTACAAGACACATCAGTTGCAATTACACGGTTAGAACAGATTCGAGATTAGCTTGTAAGTATAAAGGAACTGAAAACCGGATCCAATAGAAATGATTTATTTGTAGGAGATATGACACTAAAATACTCATTCTCAGCACGTTTGTTCGACTTTCTGTCCTTAAATTAAGTTTGTATTCATTCGCTCTTTCCTTATGTGTTATTTAGTATTTAACACAAAGGTGAAAAATGCTTTTTGCGCGCGCTGATTGGGTTGGTCAGAAGTGAACAGCAAGTTCTATTCACCTCCTAGCAGCCGATGAGTTAAAATCGCCCACAAGAGTTTAATTACCAACGGTATATTAAAAGAATAAACCATTTGTTTTTGTATCTGTGTGGTATATACTAATAGGTGAAAAGTATCACGACAGTAGCTGAATAGGAAAATTATTGATGGAAGTTGTTTGAGCCAATCTCAAGTTCCTACGTTTGTCATCTATCGCTTAAGGGAGGTTGAGGTGGGGGGAGGTCGATGACGTTTTACCAGGTCCCTACATAAGGCTTTGTTATAATCGTTATGATCCCCCTTAAGTGGGAACTAATTAGTAGTCAATTATCTATATTTTCTCCCCTTTGACTTTACTGGCGATTACTGACCCCCTCCGTTCCACCTAAAAACCACGCGATCCTCTCCTCCCCCCCCCCCAAAAAAAAAAAGAAAAAATTCCTCCTATTCCCCTCCCTCAAGCGATAATCGAAGTTCATGGGAAAGGCTGTTCCACAACATAGCACCTTTTTAGGAAGAACGTTTCTTTAAATAATTGACGCGGGGTTGTGGACGAGCCATTTTATTTTCAGAATTCCTCAGTTGGTTCGCAGTAATATGTAATATCATTTCGATATTCCAATCGAAATTATAGCTATTTAGGAGTAAATCCATGTAAAGTTTTGTGCATTATAACAAAGAGGAACATAGGAATAGGAACATCAAAAGGAACCGGATGCCTTATTCTTTTAATTTCACCCAAGGCAGAGGCAATCTTTTTACAAATACTCTGTGTATGACGATCCCATTTTAAGTTTTGATCAATATGTAACCCTAGAGATTTCTTGGAGGCAATGGTCATTTATCGTGAAATTAAAGATGGAATCTCAGAATTACGGCAGTTGATAGCCTCTGCCTAGATGCAATTCATATAAATTAATTAGGTTTTGGTTAAGTTAAGGGTGATTTTTTTTAGCGGATAGCCAGAATTACATTTAAATCGTAATCAAGACAATCGTCATTGCACGTTTACAGAACTGCTTAAGTATACATAAGAATATATTAAATTGTTGTCATCTTAATACATTCTAGATTGTGAAAAAAGTGTGAAATTTAGAAATAAACACCTACAAGGGTTTAATGTTTTATAATTGATGGCACACAAAGGTTTAATGTTTTAAATTGATGACCTAATCTCTATCTTATCTTCATTTGTTGTATGGATGTTTACAACCCATGAAGAACACCCACGGCAACACACTTCAGTGATAGTTTAGCTTTATTTACCGTTTGACATGACTGGTGACTGATTAGTGCAGCTTTACTAACATTAAATGACCTTTGGCCGAACGAGACAACGAAATAAGGTGTGCGCAGTTAATCATCCGCCACTGGACACTTTCGTAATATAAACGTTCAGCTCTACTTACCGACACTTTTTTTAATGCCCGTTTTGCCTCCCAGTCAAACTCTGTATTTAACATTCCCGTAAGCGACACACTCTCGCAAATGAACACTTTTGAAAACAGAAATTGGAGTTTTCTTCTCTTTACGTTCTATCGGATGCTACCCAATTCATCTTTGATGTCCGCTTATCAGAAATTCTACTAACAGACACTTTTTCCCGAGGGCGTCTGCTTACGAGAGTTTACTGTATTATCAAACTCCTTTATCGGGTTGCTGTCGACCAGGTTTGGAACGATGGCATGTTACATAAATAAAGGCAAACACCTAATGTGAGTGTAGAGGTTCGAAAGGTGAATTATTTTAGACATAATCATCCATGTTAAGACAATATTCAGGCCATCGACTAAAAAATATATATTTGTTCAGCATTGCTTTCCACCTGATTACATATCTCATTAAATTTACGCCGGACCAATCCTAAAAGAGCTGAATATACAACAAAATTACGGACGTGAGATAATGTTTCTCAGACGATCTCTTATAGGTGGTCCGATTCGTTTGAAGTTGAGTCTTTTTCACAATGAAAAGATTCTGTGTCTCTTTGATTTTGTTAGTCTCCCTTTTCGACGGAATGCTGCGAAGTGTCGCTGGTGAAGATTTTTGCTCTAACGAGGTAAAATTTGATTTTACAACTATGCTGACAAGTTTTTGTAAGAAAGCTTCAAGTTCTCTAACAGAGGGCAGTGATTATCTGAGTAATTCTCTTTTTCTACCGCAATGATGTATTGCCGTGGCCTTGAACAGGCTCTAAGCTTAATCTTGCTTGTCAGCATCCAGAAAAGTTTAATAAAATTGAGAAACTATCATGCAGATATCGTGGATGTAGAGATGATTTAAATCAAATTCATGTTAGGAGTCCGTCGTTATTTAGCAGCTGAGGTACACGTAAGAGAGGGGAAGAAGGAGTCGGAAGACTTCTGGCGGGATTTGCACGGGTTTCAGTTGGAACAGTGGGGGATCAGTCGTCATCAGCAGAGTATAAAGGGGACTATAGAAGGTTGACTGCCCCAGTAAGGTGATGAATATATAATGACCACTCGCTCAAATCTATCATGAGCAGGCAGAGAAATTTGAAAATAATTTTAGTTGATATTTGAGTGGTTCACAGTTAGATCTTGGTAAAGAAATGTTAAAATTAAACAGTAGGATTTTAGTTTTAAAGCAATTCTTGAGTTTTATAGACATGCATGTTCCACTTTTTTCTTCAATCCAGGATGAAGACTTATCGTTTGAAACAATACCTTGTACTGCGGTTAGGACAGGAATGGTGCGCTCCACTGAAGGTCAAAAATTTCTAAGCCTTTGCCTCAACAACCAATGGAAGCCATATTACCCCCTAGGAAGCCCTGTTAAGGGTTGCTATAACAACCGTATTCCTGGTCTGATTGGTCATTGGCGCATGAATGAGCAGACTGGAGACGAGGTGGCTGATGACTCGGGTTATGAGAACCACGGCTCGGCTGATGTCCCAGTGCCTAAGTTATCCAAGTTCACACGTGGTCGCCATTTTGACTCCAGTGGACTCATCTCCGTCCCAAACTCCCCGGTATTGAATTTGGGGGTGTCAAGCTTCACCGTGACTGGATGGACAAAGATTTTGGACGTCACCTACCCTCTGACAACCTTTGCTGTCCAGAAGGGTGGCTGTTATTATCACCCAGGCCATTCGGGCGTGAAAGCCGGTTGGGAAATAGGACACGGTTACAATGCCAAAGGACTTGACGTTTGTATACGAGACAAAGAATCCAGAATGACTCGAAAGAAAATCGAGTTTGATGATGACTTTCAGCAACATCATCTTCTTGATCAGTGGGTTCATTATGCAGTTGTCTTTGATCGCCAACAGCAGAAGAAAGTCTTCCTTTACATCAACGGCAAAAAGCAGTCCAAGTACCTCGACATCTCAGCAGTACAAGGCAGCGTTGACAACACCAGACCTCTCATATTCGGTTACCTCTACGGCTGGAAAACTAAGGGAACTCTGGATGAATATCGAGTTTACAACAAGGCTTTAGACGACTTCGAGGTGGGGGCCATCTTCAAGAACCACCTTGTGTAACAAGCACTAAAAAGTTTTGCAAATTATACAAACTGTCTCCTCGTGATATGTTGGCAGAATAAAAAAATTGATGATAGTGATCTGATTGTGATGCATCGAATTGTTTAATTCAAATTAATTTCGAAATTTGCATCAAATTTTAGGAAATATACAGAAGGATGATGTAGGGCTAATGTCAAAAAACTATTTTATTCCACGTTGTATCGTGGATGCTGCCTCTCCACACCCTAAATTCCCCTTCGTCTTCTTCTTCATGATCTGTTTAGATCCGAGCTGATTCGTCTGAAACCAAATTGTCTATCACTTCTCTAGTTTCTTCAATCGAGCCGCACCTTCAATAGGAAATGCCATACGCACATTTTTTTGTGCGATTCCCTTACTTGCGTCACAATCTCAAACGCACTTGCCAATTTAACGGTGAAGTAACGACACCAACCAACTTATGAAGGGGTGGTTCTTGGTGAGGGAAGAAAGGACTGGGACTGAATTTCATTTTAACAGCTGCTCTACGAAACGCTTTTCCTAAATATTTCGGACATGTTTCGCCAAATTTTGTTGGAGCGGGAATGGAAAATGTGAAGACGTAATTTGTTTTTAAATCATGAATTTTAAAAAGATGTTTTTTCCCCATAAAATTTGAGCCTCTACATGGAGTACTTTTAAATGGCGAAACAGTGCTCCAAAATTTGAATTAACAGTTCCTTTAAAAAGTTTTCCCTTTTTTCATCAGTGGAAATGTAGTTGGCTGAGCAGTTTCGCATATTTCTCGCAAACCGTTTAAATTTTGTCTATAGGATTTTCTAGGCGCTGCAAATCTTCAAATTTTCGCTCTTTCCTGCCTCCGCTGCTAAATGTTTTTTGTGCCCGGCGACAGAATTTCACCCAACTTCCAAGCCTATTGCTAGAAGAAAAAAATAAAATATGACATCACTTCGATTGTGATTTCCGTTATTGCAACGGGCGACCGAGTGATAGACCACTTTATAAACATCAAAATATTCGAAGCAGAGTGATCCAATCAGGAGAGAACTCGGAAATGAGCTATTCGTAACTCAACAGTCACTGGAATTCACGGAATTGTCCGTGTTTTTCCATAACAAGTGGTGGACTGAACTCACGAAAAAAGTGATGGAGGAACAAATGCTGCTGCAATTTCATCGACATTTTATAGGAGAAAGGAAAAGGTCTCTCTTTGTGAGGATTTTGCAAGCTGATACCTTCCTTTTCTTAGTTTCGGAACACTTCGTTTTTTTACTTTGTATTAATGTTTTGTTTTTCTTGACCTGTAAGGGAAAATGTCGAACAAATCTCAAAGCACTAAGGGGACCAAGCTACGAGTCTGCACAGATAATAATAACTTTGTATTAATGTTTTGTTTTGGTTCATGCCTTGTTAGTTAATGGTTATGATTTAACAAATGTGTCAAATCTCTATCAGCAGATCAGTATTTGTATAGCTTCACCAGTAATCGGATCTTTGTGTTTCCGCAATGAGCATGGACAATTAACATGTATATTAACATTGGATTCATCGTAACCGTTGCAATTTCCTCAATGTGATTGGTGCATTTGCTGCATAATTTTTCACTAATCACTGTGTACAGTTGTAATCGGACAGTGTAATCGGACAGTTGGCTGTAATTGGACACGTGTAATCGGACAGTTGAAGTAACCAATCATAAATCAGCGAAATCCACCAATAATAGAATTAATCACAATAACCACAGCAACAACCACTGATCCCGAAACAAAAGGGGAAATTCCAAAATAGAGGAATTTTTTGCTTGAGACATCGTAAAGCACGTAAATCGAACTCAGAAAAGCACTGGAACACTTACAGGAAACTGAGGAACAAAGTAAACCGCTTAGTAAAATCTGCTAAGTCGAAATATTACTGCGAAATGATCGAGGAAGCCAGAGGAGATCACGGCAAAATGTGGAAAGCTGTAAACGAAGCATGCAATCGTAATTCATCCTCAGAAAAGGTTCAGTGCATCATTTCCGATGGCATTCAGCACACCACTTCCAAATCCATTGCTGTTGCTTTGAATAGCTTCTTTGCATCCATAGGCAAGCGCCTAGCTGACAAAATAACGACTACCTGGTCGAATTGCAACTTGGTTTTAGAACAACCGTTGTCTCAGTTCCAGTTAACTGAACTAGAGGAATCGTTTGTGCTTCAGCAGCTTACCTCTTTGAAGACAAATAAAGCAATTGGTTTGGACAAAATTAGTGCTAGACTACTCAAGAGCTCTGCTAATACAATCACTCCCTCCATCACTAAGCTGTTGAATCGATCGATTCTTACTGGTAAATTTCCTAAATTGTGTAAATGCTCAAAAATTACAGCCTTGTTTAAATCAGGCGACCGGTCAAATGCATCGAACTATCGACCTATCTCTATTTTACCGACACTCAGTAAAATTCTCGAGAAAGCCGTGCATTCCCAGCTGTACCAGCACTTGGTTATTAACAACCTTCTCACAAGGAAACAGTTTGGATTCAGGAAGGGGCTCTCTACTGAATCTGCTTTGACATCATTTGCTGATGAAGTCTTATTGAACATGGAACAAGGTAAACTGTGCGGGGCCGTGTTTTTGGATTTAACCAAGGCTTTCGACACTGTGGACCATCGGATTTTGTTACGCAAGCTCTCCAAAATTGGTTTATGTGAGAACTCGCTTCAGTGGTTCCGCTCTTACATTACTGACAGGAAACAGCGTACATGTTGTGGGAATGAGTTGTCTGATGAATTGCCAGTTACCCATGGGGTCCCTCAGGGAAGTATTCTGGGTCCTCTGCTATTTGTCATCTACATTAACGATTTGCCAAGCGTTCTAGATGCCTGTCAAGCATCACTTTATGCAGATGACACGGTGATCTACTGCTATGGGTCTTCCTCTCAGGAGCTGACTGAAAAGCTCAACCAAGACCTCCTGGCTGTGGCGAAATGGCTGAATGAACATAAGTTAACACTGAATCTGGACAAAACCAAATGCATGCTTATAGGCAGTAACAAGAAGTTACAGAGGAAAATAGCTCTAACTGTTTCAATCTTTGATCATTGTATAAACAATGTTACTTGTTTTAAATATCTTGGAATCTTAATATCGTCTGATTTTTCGTGGACAAATCATGTCGAATACATGGCAGGGAAAGTTAATCAAAGGCTTGGCCTACTTATACGCATTAAGCATTTGTTACCGTTTAAGGCGCGCATCCTTTTTTATAAAAGCCTTGTTATGCCCTTATTCGAGTATGCTGATTTAGTTTGGGGAGACAAACATAATGTAACTTTAATGTCTAGTTTGCAAGTGCTTCAAAATAAGGCGGCTAAAATAATATTAGATCGACCACTGTATTCCTCTGCGTCTGATGCGTTAAGTACACTGAAGTGGTTAACACTAGAAAAAAGGCGCTTCCAGCGCCGATGCGTACATGTATATAAATGTCTTAATGGTCTCACGCATCACGAACTAACATTAGTCACTCAGCAAGAACAGCATAGTTACAACACAAGAAATAAAGCAAACCTCAAAATTCCATCCGTTAAAAGAAACTGGGGCAAACAAAGAACTGGCTATCATGCTGTAAGTGATTTTAACTCGCTGGACAAAACTATACGAGCCTCTGATAATGTAAATATTTTGAAGCGTCAGATTTTTAATTCATTGATTTAAGTTTTGTATTACACATAAGATACATTAGTTTTTAGTAGCATCTTTTAGCATTTTTATTCATTGTAAATTTTTAATTTTTAATTTTCGAGGTCCTTTTTGTAAACCACTTTTTAGTGAAAAAGTTTCCTCATTAAAGATTGTCATTATTATTATTAAGGAAAATTGAGCTGATTATCAAGGTTTCCTTTCCCACCAAAAGAATTCTTGGCTAATGCTAAAAGAGGAAATGTTGCTCCCCAAATTTCACGTCAACTAGTCGACTTCCTGTCTGGTCTAGATAAAGTTCTGAGCCTTAAGCTTGAGCTAGCAGCTATCGTTCATGTGGGTGAATCTTTCGTCAAAGCCATTTACGTTTTAAAGGGAGATGGCCCACTAGTCTTCTCGTGCATCGAGAGATTACAAACGGTTGCGAATGCATGTCAGGTGCCACATTTCCGAAATGTCCACGCAGTAGCTGTCCCTATAGCGGCTGGATATCCCACAAAAAATGTTGCAGCACTGGAACAGGAAACCAAAAGGAGTGTCGAGCCTGGAATTCAGTGGTTTTTGCGAAAATTCAATGCAGATTTGTACAACACGTTGAGCGCATTCAAGGCTGCTAGAATAATGTGCCCGGAAGCTGCGCTGCGACCGACGCCAGCAACTGCAAAAGGCTTACGATTATTTCCGTTTTTGGACAGTAACCATGTAATAAATGGCTTAATCACGGAACTGCCTAACTATGTTGCTGCGGCCCATAACGTCACAATGGCCTGCGAAGAGGACAAAGTGAAGTAGTGGCGACAGCACTCAGATCGATTGCCACATTGGTCGTCTGCAGTCATGAAAGTTTCTCCAAGTACAACCCTCATCTGCTGCTGCAGAAAGAGTATTCTCAATAATTAACTGCTCTTTTAACGACTCGCAAGACCATGCTTTAGTAGATTATGTTCAGGCTTGTGTTATGCTTCAGTACAATAAGCGCTGATAAGCGTATTACTCTGCATCCTTACTTTGACTAACGAAGCTCCATTGATTGAAAAATGATGAGCGGTGTGTTAATCAATTCTGAGGAACAAATGCAAGGGAAACGTGTTACGACACATTGTTTGATAGTCGGTTTATTAAAATGATGAGCTGCAGTCACCAGATATGTAATCATTTGCTGTTTGTTTTGTGTTTACCTTGGTAAAGATACCCTGCCTTTATTTTGCTTAAAAATTAAGTAGCATAATTTTTATGCGAGGAACATAATTTAGAGAAACGAGCATAACTCGGGTATAAATTAAAAAAAAAATTAGCAGTGTTAGGAGCATAATATGCCAGTTTTACGAGCACAATCTACGACACTAGCGGCTAAACCCCAGAGATTCAAGCAGGAGAACAAAGAGATCGTGTGACAACGGTGTTAGAGGCCTGGCTCAAGAACCTTTCCAGACCTCTCGCCCGCTCTCATCCCTCGCCTCTCCCTCAAGAATCAATATCCACTAAGTCCGTAAAGAAATGTGACGCTTTCATGAATTAATCGTTTGCTCTTTATCGAGACGTGAGCTTGGGACGCCTTTGTTCACACGAATCTGCACTCGAACTATCGCAAGAAGCTTGCATCTGTCTACTGTTTTTCTTTCGATATATTAACGAGTAAAGTTAGAAATTAACCAGGCGCTAATCTTGCTCTCGTTGGGAGTCCTAGTTCGCGGTAAATTCAAACTAAAAATAGACTCGTCTGTGAAAACACCGTGACAAAAATACAGGGCAGTTGAAGGCTCCAAGTGATGGGCTCGTAAAATATATATTCTGCATTATAAATATTTAATCTAAAAATAATAACATTAATTTTCCATTTTCAATTTCCCATTTTATTTTCTCATTCTCTAATCTCTATTCTTCACTCTCCGCTCTCCATTTTACATTTTTTATTTGTCATTTTCCTTTTTCCACTCTCCATTCATCGTTTTCCACTCTCAATTTTTCATTTTCCATTTTTCATTCTCCATTTTCAATTTACCATTTTCCATTGTCCATTTTTCATTTTTTCATTTCCTTTTCCCATTGTCCATTGTCCATTGTCCATTGTCCATTGTCCATTGTCCATTTTCCATTTTCCATCGTCCATTTTCCATTTTCTCATTTCCTTTTCCCATTGTCCATTCTCCACTTATCATTTTCCATTTTCCATTTTTCCATTTTCTGTTTCCCTTTCTCTATTCTTCACTCTCCACTCTCCCTTCCCTATTCCCAACTCTTTCTCTCCATTTACCCTTCTTCATTTAAATATTTTTTGCATTTTTTATTTGCTTTTTTCCAATTCTCCATTTCTCATTATATTTCCCATTCCACATTTCCCATTCCATGGTCCACAGTCCGTATTCCACATTCCTGCCTTTAGTAACACACGAAACTTTCCCCGGCCACCGCCAAAACACTCGCAAACGTAGATGGAAGCGGCAGTATGTAATGCATTTTCCGTCAACCTTTTCAAAAGCCCCACGTCTACGCGTCTACAGCCCCAAGTCTACGCAAAAAACTGGCCTTTTAGAGACGATGTATTGACAAAATGCGGCCTTAATTTTGAAATCGTTTTCGACAGGTTTCGCTACCATAAGTACTGATTTTTGACCGTCTTCGACGTGAATGATCATGAAAAAAACGCATAAGAACATTAGTTTCTAGTACTGACGAAACCAAACTCGTCTGGTTCCACGTTGTGCTTGTCTTTTCGATTATGGAGTCGTCTCGGGTTGATTCGGGCTGAAACATGATTTAGGTGGCTCTATGTAAATTATTTTTCAAACCATTAAAAAACAAACAGCGAAATAAAACCACGATAACAATAGCTATCTAAGAACATTTTATTAAATTGTGCAAGTTAAAATTATAATAAGTCTTCGCAGCATTCAAATGAAGCAAGAGATTATTTGTCTTTTCTGTGTTTAATGTTCTGAATTCTTAATGACACCTAAGAAAAAAAAAAGACAAAAAAAGGTATGAAACAAAGAAGTCCGATCATCCATCAGAAGAACGATATTTGATGTGTCTGGATTTTGATTTTGATAACTGCTTATGCATTAGAAAAGTTACCCAAATATATTTCGTTATAATAAGTGTTTTTTACTTGAACTCTATCGAAGTAATATCGATTGCATGCTTTTAAAAAACATGACAGTCTAGAAGATCCTTTTCGCTCCCATTTCCAAAGAGAACAGTTATCGCAAAAGAAAAAGGCCTTGTGATCTTTCATCATTATTTTTTTTCGTTATGTAATCGCAAGGAAAGCTGGTATCATAAGGTAGTAATAAACATATTCAGGCATCGTTTGAAATGCACATGGTCTCTGGAGTTCACTTCCCCGTAAAACGATTTACGGCAGGGTCTCCAATCGAAAATAATTTATTCACGGCAGGACGCACAAGTAATATCTTTTATCTCACGTTAATGTTTATTCATACATCTACAAACACATCAATGCGACAGTTTGTCGTCTTTTTTCTTTTCCTATATTTATTATCTATTAAAAAAGCGTCAACTTCTCAATACTTAACATCTGTTCAATGCCTAAAAATCTAACATGTTACTGTAAAATTTGACACAAGTATAAATAACAGTACTTTAGATCAAAAGGAGTGAACCACCGTCGTTCTGTAAAGAACTTTAAGAGAGGCTTTGAAGATGTGAATAATTATACTGATATCACACAGTTTTGTCATCGCGTGCCTTATCTAGTAATATTTATCACACATTCACGTCGATCATTCGTTCGAATTTTATTGCGTCGCGCGTTTAAATGGCTTTTCCAAACACAGAGGTCGCACTAACGTAAAATAATAAAAAAATCTAAAGCCCTAACAGAAGACGACCTAAAGATAAATCCCACCGAATCAAGTACTTTTTCCACAACTCCATACCAATATTTCCACTACACTAACGCAACAAAGACGAGGAGAGAGGTTTTTCGACGATATCTTCCCTCAAATGACGTCGCACATTCTGTTTGGAGCCCTTCCAAATCACCTGTTACAGCGATAGTTTGCACGAATTCATCCACGCGTTCATTTGCTGATATTTCAAACGCAAAATTCTTCTCCAACAGCTGAGAGATGATAGATAATCCACAGAATTTCTGAACAAACATGGATCCACAGAATTGATCGTCGTTCATCTAACTATTTCCTTCAAAGTTTCGGTTAAAGAAGTACATTTCCCATTGAAGCCCACAAATGTTTACAAGAGGAAGTCCTTTTGTTTAGATGTCACTTCTTTCCTACGATGCCTTCCTACGAAATAAATTTTCTGGGGCCAGATTTCATGCATTACTTTGACGCTCCTGTAGTAAATTTTGTTGTCTTTCCAATCCAATATCCATATTACTTTGTATTAATTTTCATCTTTTTGATGTAATCTAAAGGTTGCAATGAAAAATAATGTCTTTGCATATTAAGTACAATTTTGATATGTAATCAAAGATGGAGGAGTTTTTAACAATCATTTTTTCTACTCTACTAACTGAGGGCCTGGAACTTTGCAAGCGCTTATTGGTACTCCCTCTAAGGAGAGAGGGGAGGTTTTGCAGAGGTAGCTCCCCTAGAAAGCTTTTGTAACCTCGGTTCTCAGAAATGACACTTACTTCCTTCTGGGGTTGGATTGCGAATAATAATTTCGGTTGTTCTGATAGGGAATATGTTCCATTTAGTTACAATTGAATGCCACTTAGTCTCAAACTACTCAAAAAATGGTTTGACATGGAAGTTATTTTAAGATTATATCGAAAATCCAAGTTTGAATCTATAGGGCGTCACCTTTACTTACTTCAATTCAAGTGCCCTTGAGATCCGATCTAAATTTGGAATCCTGGGTTTGTGAATGAACGAGAACCAGAAAACCCGCTGAACATGAACAGACAAACAAATAAACTTAAAGAAAGGGCGTGAACCATCAACAAACTCAGCCCAAATGAGGTATCAACAAGAATAGAAACCAGGTCAACGCTCTGATAAGTGAGTATTATCACAATTACACCATGCTAGATCCTAAATAGAAAGAAACTCTCACAAACTCTGAAACAATTATTGAGAGATAACAAAAATTTTATTCTTATTTTATCGAAATAACTAATTACATATGAATAAACATAGTTACATCCAGTTATCATAAATCACCTTTTAACTCCCATGAGTGACCAAGAGAGAGTTTCTCCTTACTATATCAATACAATATTAAGCAGACATGTGATAAGAATAAGAAAAATGTCAATTAGGGAATTAATAGTTGATCCAATACCAAATTCTCTGAGCTAACATCATAACAATTGTGGGGCAGACAGTAAGGAGAATTACTAATGAGATATTGAAAGTGAAAGGGTTAATTCGAATAAACTGTCAATAAAAACTTAAACTCAAAATATCGCTATTAAAGAATATTGAAAGTATCCTTTACATAGAAAACATTAAAATAAACTTCTCCCTACAGATTTAGAGCAATTTTCAACTTAATATATATTTCCGATGTTTCCTTTTGACTACTCAAACCAATGGCTGGTTTAAAAATCTGAGATTTCAAGTCTGAACCAACTCGATGTAAAACCCTCTTGTAGTACCAGGCTTGTCAGAGATTTCACTGGTTCAGTAATCTTAGTCGTTGATTCTTAACCTAGGGGCTCTGGTTTCATTACTCTTCCTTGGTAATTTCTCGTTCCAATACCTAAATTCGATCTAAATAACCAGTTTTTGTGATAATAAAAAAGAAGTTCTCTAAGCATATAATAACGGTTTATTTTTTCCACAGAAGTAAATATTCCTCAGGCTAACTATCGGCTTGCTCGTAGGTGACTCACCCGGTTAATGCTCGCCTACGAGCAGCCGAAAAGAGCTGAAAAGATAGCTTTCCGTTTCGCTTCCAAGCCAGTTCCCGCAGAGCAGAGAGAGGAGGCCACAGCCAGAACACCAAATTGCTACAAACTCTCTTGGCTCAACATTAATAAATAGTTGGTTAATCAACCTTTTCGACCTCAAATTTCAAAGAGAAGTATTAAAATATAATGTCTAAAGTTGAACGTGTATTAAGCGGTCACCCCACTATTCCCCGATAAACTTCATTTTTTAACTTGTTTATTTTACCATTTGTTTTTTAAGTCACCATTTCAATAATACATTTCTGAAATACGGAAATCAATTTTTTATATAGATTATAGTTTACTTAAATATCTGAATACGATCGTTGCCCCTATCAGTGACAACAATTTGCCCTGAAGCAAGAACCGCCAGAGACTGTGGATAATGGAATTTTCCTAAATTTCCACCTTTAGTTCCAAACTTATTGAGAAACCCTCCATTCAGTTCAAATACTTGTACTCTATGATTATTTGTGTCACATACCACCAGGTGTCCTGACTTGTTCACTGACAAACATGCAGGATAATTAAACTCCCCGTCCCCTCCACCCTCCTTTCCAAACTTGTACTGAAATTTTCCATACCTGTCATAAACTTTGATACAATGTTCATCGTGGTCCGACACTATGAGATATGTATCGTACTGAACACAGTGGATAGGAAAAGTAAAATCCCCATGTCCACCTATCTTCATCAGAAACATGCCATCAGAAGAAAAGATCTTAATCATTTTGTTATCTGAATCAGCAACAATAATGTTTCCATCACTGTCTACCGATAAGCCCCAAGGTGATCTGAGCTGACTATCCCTGTTTCCTTTCCTACCAAAACTGTTCACGTATCGACCCTCCCCCGTAAAAATCTGGATTCTGTGGTTCCACTGGTCTGCCACGAAAATATTCCCGTTATCATGAAATGCTATATCTATGGGATATTTAAATTCTCCCGCCTTGTTACCCTCCCTACCAAATGTAGTATCCATTCTTGTTAAAAATTTGAACTCTGTGGTTGAAAAAATCAGTTACAGCTATCTCATCCTTGGCATTCACTGCCACCCCGTAAGGACCTCTAAACATTCCTACAGAAGAACCTTCTTTTCCGAAAGTCAACACGGCTTTGAACTGAAAGCCTTTTACTATTATAGTAAAAGGGCTGTTTTGAACATGTTCTCCGTTTACCTTTACTCTTACTTTAAACCTTCCTACTTCTCCGGGAGAGTAGCTGATCTGATAGTGTCCGTCTCTATTTTCATCTATTTGCACTTCCGTCACGCATTCTCGTCCTTGTTCGTCCTTTATCTCCACCGTTATGTGATCATCTGCATTGAAGCACTGTCTTCCTTCCGCGTCTCTTGTAGTTAAAGTAAAGTGTGCTGTATGGTTAACAATCCCTTCTTCAAGTCCTTTGCCTTCAGCAACGGATTGACTTGCTTTTGTTTGGTGCACTACTCGCAAAGATCCAATTCCTTGGCCTTCAACAGTGTTCAACAGCTTTTGATTCCCCACATAAGCTAAAGAGGAGGGCTTTTTTAGGTCGAGGTCGTCTGGTTGGTTTTGATCATCTCGGTGAAATATTGTCTCTAATGAAATCATCAGTGGAACGACTTCGGCGTTTGTACTTCGTATCATCAGTTTATCAGCTTTCTCCAACGATGACTTGATTAACTTAATTTGTCGTTCGATTTTCGTTTTTTGCCCTGCATTAATTTCGAGCGATTTCCTCGTTTCTTTCTCCACTGCTTCATACATGGCTTGTTTCTTCACTTCAACAGTTGCAAACAAATCGTCCACAAACTCCTGTATTTCTCGCTTCAAGTCTTCTTCTCTTTGTATCAGTTTTGCGTAATCCTCGTCGAGTTGTCGTACAATATTTATTTTTTCTCGTAAATCATTCTTCTTTGTTTCTATAAGTGATTTCATTTGAATCTTTTGTTTTTCAGCTTCTTCGTTTAGGAGCACTATAGCGTGACCCGCATGATCTATCAATACACAACTTTGGCAAGCTGTCTCAGTACAATTCTTGCAGAAGTATTTCAGTTTTTCTTTCTCGTGCCGCTGTTTCGAGCAGTACATGGGTCGTTTCATTACATCTTCAAAGTCCTTTTCTTGAAAATCTTTGAGCGCCAGAACACGGTGATCTTTGTTATTTCGCATGATGTTGTGTCCAATGACGCATTCTTGGCAATAAAATGTGCAACACTGGAAACAATAAAATGTCTCGTAGCTTTTCCTGTCGCAATTTCCACACTGTACTTGACTGTTTTTACATTCTTTAATGGCTAATACATCAATCAGGCCGTTCAAGTAAAAACTGGTTGGTAGATCTTTCAGATCGCCACTTTCCGGCACTTTGTTTAGAGCTTGGCATTTCGGACATCTGATTGTGTCTCGGCCATGACTTGTTCTGCGCCATTGCTGCAAGCATTGGAGGCAGAAACTGTGTAAACACTGGAGCTGTTTTGGGTTCGTGTAGATGTTAGTACACACAGGACATGACACTTCTTCTCGAAGATCTTGGAGCCATGTTTTGATATCCATTTTGTTCGTCAGATGTAAGCAAGGAGAGCAACTGTTTGGCATAAATCAGCTTGAAACAATGAAGCCTTGTGATAATCTTTTTCGGCTTTCCTTACAACTAGTTGCAAATTACCTTAGTGGATTCAGCTCACTCAACCAATCATGAAACAGGAAGACATTTGTTTGTCTCAGACTCTTTCATTCAAGTTTAAACGTTGATTAAACCAAAAGAAAAATCTCTTTCATGCATTGCGTGCAAGTAAGACCACTCACAACACCAGTTCTTAAAAATTACGCACAACAAGAAAAATATAAGAAAATAAAATTGACCTCTAACTCTTTTTGATCTGTTAAAAAAAAATTTGATTCAATCCTAAAGTGGCAAAATTTAAGGAACGGAATAAATTAAATTGATGATACGAAAAAAAGTTACCCTGACTTGTTTCGTTATGTTACTATCTGAAGCTGAGCGAATAGCAAAAATAATTACTTTATTTATGTCAATCTAGTTTACATTAAAAAGAGTGTTTTGTGATAATAATGCATCATAAGTTCAGGAGTTGGCCGCACACTTGCTATCAATATTCAGGCAAATTACTTCTTGAGACCTGTTAGATTCGTTATCTGCTTGGCGCGTGCTTTTGTCGTGAAAGGAGAATTATTCTTTGATATGATTTTTCAGTTTCGCTTCAGCCGCCAACTTGAAAAATGAGGCAAGTGCTTTGACTGATCGAAAATTATCCTCTTAATTAAGCAAACCTCTATTACTTTCGAAGAATGAAATGACAGACTTTTTGAAGTGGACTTTCAACGGTGGACTCGGATTTGAGTAGTGACGTAGACTCTGAAAAATTTAACCTTTTAACGGCTAACCTGTTCTTAACTTCCAATCGACCAATTTTCAACTAAACGTTAAAATATCTCTTTCATTAATTTCAACCAATTTAATTTGACCAATCAAGGGTTAATGAAACGAATAATCTTAAGTTTTACAACCTTTTTTGCTCTGACAATTTTTGTAAAAAGTATGGATATCGATAATAAACGCTGAAAATATATATTCCGCATTATAAAAATAACATCTGTAAAACATTAATTTCCCAATTTTTTTAAAAATTTTTAATTTTATTTTCCCATTCTCTATTTTCCATTCTCAATCCATTCTAAATTTGAAACGCTTGTACCACGAGGTAGTAGTAAACATATTCAGGCATGGTCTTAAATTATTTTTTTGTTTTCGTTATGTAATCGAAAGGAAAGCTGTTATCACAAAGAACATTTTCAGGCTATCACTCTGACAAGGGCTAACGCTCTACTTAAACATCAGCTTTAAACCTCTTTATGATGGCCAATTTACGTTATCAACTCAGTTGATCATACTTGTTCCCTGTTATACTCTTCCAACAACGCAGCACCACAGTTTCTTTAGAAACTTACCCCCTTTATATGTTCAAGCATGTTTGTGTAGTCTCTGGCGTTCATTTCCGTAAAACGAATAATTCACGGCAGGACCCCGAAAACGCAAAAAAAAGGGAGCCCCTTTAAAAACGATGCCGCGATTGTCATAACGCTGTGCTTTTCAAATAGGTTTCGAAAGGCTTCTTTACCATGAGTATTTTCGGGCGATTTAGTTTGGGTGATAAATAAAAACACATTAAAAAGGAAGGAGTTTCGAACAAAACCGAATTGTATCCTGGTATCGCTTATAACTTTGGGATAGCTCAGACTGTCCCAGTCTTCTTGGAAACTGAGGAAATCGGGTCGACTCGGGCTGAGACTCGACCAGGGTGATTCTCAGTAAAAAGTGATATATTCTCATTTCTCTCTTCACTGCTTTGTAAATGGCTTGTTTCTCCGCTTCAACAGTTGGAAACAAATTGCTAACAAACTCGTGTACTTCTCGCTTCAAGTCTTCTCCTCTTTGTATCATTTTTACGTAATCCTCGTCGAGCTGCCGTACAACGTTTATTTTTGCTTGTACATGTAAAACACTCTTCTTTGTTTCTAGCAGTGATCTCATTTGGATCTTTTGTTTTTCAGCTTCTTCGTCGAGGTACACTATGGCGTGACCCGCGTGATCTATCGGGACACAGCTTTGGCAAGCTGCTGTGCTACAATTGTTGCAGAAGTATTTCAGCTCTTCTTTTTCGTGCCGCTGAGCAGTCTATGGGTCGTATTATGACATCCTCAAAGTCCTTTTCTTGAAAATCTTTAATTAAGTGCCAGAACACAGTGGTCTTTGTTACTTCGCATGATGTCGTGTCTGATGGCGCATTCTTGGCAGTAAAATATGCAACACTGGAAACAATAAGACGCCTTGGAGCTTTTCTAGTCGCAATTTCCTCACAGTACTTGACTGTTTTAAAATTCGTTAATGGCCAACACATCAACCAGGTCGTACAGGTAAAAACTGGTTGGTAGATCTTTCAGATCGGTACTTTCCGACACTTTGTTGAGAGCTTGGCATTTCGGACATCTGCTTGTGTCTCAGCCATGGCTTGTTCTGTGCCACTGCTTCAAGCACTGGAGGCAGAAACTGGGCGAACATTGGAGATGTTTTGGGTCCGTGTATATGTTAGAACACACAAGACATGACACTCTTTTTCATGAAAATCTTGAAGCAACGTTTTGATATCCATTTTGTTCTTCGGATGCAAGCGAGGAGAGCGACTATTTGGTAGAAATCAGCTTTAAACAAGCTGCTCATTATCACGATGGATTTAACTCACTCAACCAATCATGTAACGGAAGATTCTGTTTTATCTCAGACTTTGTTATCCAGTATTGTGAGCTCGGCATTATTGAAACGCTGATTAATCCAAAACACAAATCTCTCATTCTCTGCGCTCTAGACTAACCACAACACTAGTTCTAAAAAGTTAAGCACAACACGAAAAGTTACCTCAAGCTTTTCTTGATTTGTTAAGGGAAATGTTGAGTCAATAAAGGGGCTGATCTTCGAGTCTGCGCACAAGCCTCTTCAAAATTATCTGGTCTCGTAACGACCAGCCGCTCACTAGCTGTGTCGTCAAGACTAACGGCTAAGCCCCAGAGCAGGGGAACAAAATGATAGTGCAATAGGCGGTGTGAAAGGGCCTAGCAAGAGAACCTTTCCAGATCTCTCGCACCCTCGCATCCCTCGCCGTCTAGAAACCCGCAGGTCTCGCTGTCACAGCACTAATGAAAGTCTGCTCTCCATTCCCCATTCTCCACCCTCTATTGCCCATTGTACATATCCCATTTTAAATTTCCCTTAGTATTTTCCCATTCCCCATATTCTAATCTCTTTTCTTCATTCTCCATTCTCTATTTTCCATTCTCTATTCTCCATTCTCCTTTCTTCATTCTTTATCCTCCACTCTAATCCCCCATTCTACATTTCTCATTTTTAATTTCACATATTATTTTCCCATTCCCCATTCTCTATTCTCCGTTCTCTATTTTCCGTTTCCATTTTCCATTTTTCATTTTCAAATGTCCATTTTTCATTTTTCATTTTCCAATTTTTCTTTTTCCAATTTTCATTTTCCCTTTTCCATTTACTTCTTAAAATTAGTTTTCAATAATTTTTTAATTAATTTTTTAATAAGATTTTCTAGAAATTTTCAATAACTTTTTATATTTTTTTAAAATTATTTTTTAATTAAATTTTTAATTTTTAAAAAATTCTACTTAATTGATTTTTTCTAATTTTCTTAATTATTTTCTTAAAAAATTATAATTATTTTTTAATTGATTTTTTAAATTTTCTTAATTATTTTCTTAAGAAATTTTAATCAATTTTTAACTATTTTTAAATTACTTTTTAATTTTTTGAAATTTTTGATATTAATTTTTTAATTAATTTCTCAATATTTTTTAAATTAATTTTTTCAATATTTTTTTACTGAATTTTTTAAAGAATTTTTTAAAAAAATTTTTCAATTTATTTTTAAAGAATTTTTTCATTTTCTGAATTTTTTTAATCAGTTTTTTAAATTAATTTTTTAATTATTTTTTTAATAACTTTCTTAATTTTTTTTTTATGTTTTTTAAAATTTTTTTCCATTGAATTTATGCCGCACCAATCCTAAAGTAGCTTAACATGCGACAAAAATAGGAACGTGAGAAAAGGTTTCTCAGACGATCTCTTATAACTGAACCTGTGCGTTTAAAGCTGGGCCTTTCTTACAATGAAAAGATTCTGTGTCGCCGTGATTTTGTTAACCTCCTTTTTCGACGGGTTGCTGCAAAGTGTAGTTGGAAAAGATTTTTTTTCTAACAAGGTAAATTTTGATTTTACAATTATGTTGACAATTTTTTTGTAAGAAAGCTTCAAATTCTCTAACAGAGGACAGTGACTATCTGAGTAATTCGTTTTTTCTATCGCAATGATGTATTTCCGTAGCCTTGGACAAGCTCCGAGCTTAATCTTACTTGTCAGCATCCAGAAAAATTTCATAAAATTGAGAAACTATTATGCAAATATCGTGGATGCAGAAATATTTTAAATCACGTTCATGTCAGGAGTCGGTCCTTATTTATCGGCTGGGGCGCACGTAAGAGAGGGGGAAGAAGGATTCGATGAACTTTGGGGGATTTACACGGCTTTCAGTTGGAACAGAGAGGGATCAGTCGCCATCAGCAGAGCATAAAGGCGTATATAGAGGGTTGACTGCCCCTGCATGGTGATGAATAATGGCTGCACGCTAAAATCTATCATGAGCAGGCAGAGAAATTTGAAAATAAGTTTAGATAATATTTGAGTGCTTCGCAGTTAGATCGTGGGAATAAAATGTTAAAATTAAACAGAAGAATTTCAGTTTGTAAGCGATTGTAAAGTTCTGTAAACATGGATGTTCCACGATTTCTTCAATCCAGGATGATGACTCACCGTTTGAAAAAGCACCTTGCACTGCAATTAGGACAGGAATGGTACGCTCCACTGAAGGTCAAAAATTTTTAAGCCTTTGCCTCAACAACCAATGGAAGCCATATTACCCCCAAGTAAGTCCTGTTCCGACTTGCTATGACATCTGTATTCCTGGTCTGATTGGTCATTGGCGCATGAACGAGCAGACTGGAGAAGAGGTGGCTGATGACTCGGGTTATGAGAACCACGGCTTGGCTACTGGCCCGGTGACTAAGTAATCCAAGTTCACACGTGGTCGCTATTTTGACTCCAATGGAGTCATCTTGGTTCCAGACTCCCCGGTATTAAATTCGGGGATGTCAAGCTTCACCGTGGCTGGATGGATTAAGATTTTGGATGTCTCCTACCCCCTGACAACCTTCGCTGTCCAAAAGGGTTATGGCTGTTTATTTCCCCCAGGCCAAGAGGGCTGGAAAGCCGGTTGGGAAATAGGGCATGCTTATAGTGCCGAAGGACTTTATGTTTGTATACGAGACAGGAAAAACAGAATGGCTCAAAAAAGAATCGACTTTGATGATGGCTTTCAGCAACATTATCTTCTTTATCAGTGGGCTCATTATGCAGTTGTCTTTGATCGCGAACAGCAGGAGAAAGTCTTCCTTTACATCAATGGCAAAAAGCAGTCGGATTCCCTCGACATCTCAGCAGTACGAGGCAGCGTTAACAACGACAGACCACTCGCATTTGGTTACCTTCACGGCTGGAAAACCAAGGGAACTCTGGATGAATATCGAGTTTACAACAGGGCCTTAGGCGACTTAGAAGTGGGTGCCATCTTCAAGAACCACCTCGTGTGACAAGCACTAAAAAGTTTTGCAAATGTCGCACAAAATGTCCCCCGAGTGATATGTTGGAAGAATATAAAAATTGACTGTAGTGATCTGATTGTGATGTGTCGAGTTACATAATTTAAATTGACTTCAAAATTTGTGTCAAATTGTGCGAAATAAACAGAAGGAAGATTTTAGGGTTAATGTGAAAAACTATTTTATTCTACTTTGTATCGTGGATGCTGCCTCTCCACACTCTAAATTCCCCTTCGTCTTCTTCTTCGTGATCTCCTGTTTAGATCCCAGCGGATTCATCTGGAACCAATTTTTTTATCACTTCTCTAGTTTCTTCAAAAGAAAACTTTCTTAAAAGCCGCTCTACGAAATGATTTTCCTGAATGGTTTTGATATGTTTCATCAAACTTTGCTGGCACGAGAGTGGGAAATGTAGACTTAATCTATTTTTAAATCGTGAATTTTAAAAAGACGATTTTTTTTTCTCAAAAAATTTGAGCCTCATACATGGAGTACTTTTACAGGGGAAATAGTGCTCTAAACTTAAATTAATAGTTGCTTTAGAAACTTTTCCCTTTTTTAATTGGAAGAAGCGTTTTGCTCTGTCCTGCCTCCGCTGCTGAATTTCTTTTTTCTGCCCGGCGACATAATTTTACCCAACTTCCAAGCCTATTGCCAGAGGGCAAAAATAAAATATGACATAATTTCGATTGTGATTCCCGTTATATGAACGGGAGACTGAGTGATAGACTACCTTATAAATATTAAAACATTTGAAGAAGCGTGATCCAATTAGGAGAGAATTCGGAAATGGGCTATTCATAGCTTAACAGTCACTGGAATTTATGGAATTTAAGGGAGTAATCCTAAGGGTTACGTGTGTAAATCGTCTCTTCAATGGAGAGCATAACATTCCGCCTGGCTAAGCCTAACGACTTCGATGAAGGACACACCCATTTTTTGTTTCACAATTGCCTTGGAACAAACAATATGGTCGTCACTATGGCTCATTCTCCTTAATTGGGTCCCTTGAAAACATCACTGATCTAATATCTTGCTGACGATATCATTCCACGATCGTTTAGTTTTGGAACTTATTTACCGACAGTGAAGTTCTTAAATCGTCAAGCTGCGATTTACTCAGATAACTCCGCACTTAGGAAGCTGAACTCACCAAAAAAGTGACTGAGGAACAACTGCTGCTGTACTTTCATCAACATTTCACAGGATAAAGGAAAGTTTATCTCTTTCTTTTTCAAACGGTGAGAAGGATTTTGCAAGCTAATAAATTTTCTTAGTCTCGAATTAATTTAATTGCTTATTTTGTATTGATGTTGTGTTCTGGTTTATGCTTGGTCAGCTAATGGTGATGACGTAATTAGTTTCCTATATCCTCATCAGCAAATCAGTTTTTTCTATAGCTTCAATAAATGAGTCGCCAGTAATCGGATCCTTGTGTTTCTGCATGGCCAATAAATAAGCTGAAATTTATTAAAATATATCGATATTGGATAAATCCCAACCGTTACAATTACCTTAATGTGACTATTGCATTTGCTGCTTTAATTTCACTAATCATTCTGTACAGTTGTAATTGGACAATGTAATCGGGCAGTTGGCAATAATTGGACTCGTGTAATCGAACAAGAAGCAGCCAATTATAAATCAGCTAAATCCACCAATCACAGAATTGATCGAAGAGCAACAACCACTAATCCTGAAAAAAAGGGGAATTTCCAAACTGGAGGAATTTTCTGCTCGAGACAAATGTGTTTATTTTTGGAAATTGTTACAGTTATGATAAATTGGTAAAAGAACTTTGCGTCGTCCAATTCTGTCTGTAACCTTACTCCTGATTGCTCTTATCAGAGCAATTTTAGAAATAAAGGCTATGAAGCTGGAAAATCAACAGG
The DNA here is from genome assembly GCF_036669915.1 of Pocillopora verrucosa. Lineage (NCBI taxonomy): Eukaryota > Metazoa > Cnidaria > Anthozoa > Scleractinia > Pocilloporidae > Pocillopora > Pocillopora verrucosa. The sequence goes on from NC_089324.1 coordinate 5,912,499, forward strand.
ACAGAAATTCTATCAAACTCTCAAATTATATGAGAGATTACACAAACTTTATTCTCATTTTATCGATGTAAGGAATTATTAATGAACAAAGAAGGTGAGTAAAAGCTTGCTTTGAAACTCTTTATGGTGGCCAATTTACATTATCAACTCAGTTGATGAAATAAAAATTATCTAAGTAATCACTTAATTGCATCCATTTATCAGAAATATATTATATCTGTCACTCATACAAAGCTTGGCTAACTCTGAAACTCCCATGAGTGACCAAGAGAGAATTTTTCCTTACCATATCAATACAATATCAAGCAGACAAAGGATGACAATAAGACAGATATCAATTAGGGAATTAAAATTTGATCTAATATCAATTTCTCTGAGCTATCATCATAAGAATTGAGTGGCAGACAGTAAAGAGAATTAATATTGCGATCTTGGGTGTGAAAGGGTTAATTCGAATAAACTGTCAATAAAAGTTAAACTCAAAATGTCGCTCTTAAAGAATATTGAAAGTATCCTTTACTTAGAAAACATAAAAACAAGCTTTTTCTTACGGATCTAGAGCAATTTTCAGCTTAATATATATTTCCGATGTCCCTTTTTAATTACTCAGTGACTGGATAAAAAATCGGAGATTTCAAGTCTGAACCAATTAAGTGTAAAAACTCTCTTATAGTACCAGGCTTGGCTGAGATTCTTATTGGTTCAATAATCTCAGACGTCGTTTCTTAACCTGGAGGCTCTGGTTTCTTTACTCTTCCTTGATTAAATGATGTCTCTTTCTAATACCTATACTCGATCTAAATGACTAGTTTTGATGATAATAAAAATAAGTTTTTTAAGCATATAATAACGATTTGAAGATGCCACAGAAGTAAATATTGCTTAAGCTAGCTATTGGCTTGCTCGTAAGTGATTTACCCAAGTGATGCTCGCCTTCGAACAGCCGAAAGGAACTGAAAAGATGCCTGTCCGTTTCCTAAATGCTACGAATGATGAATTTTCCACTCAATTCTCTCGCGTTTTGTCTTTATCTTCAAATAAAATTCGTTTTCAGCCACCTTGGACTTAACCCAATCGCCTGTTAATTCCTTGTAAACAACCTGCATTTTATCACGTATTTCACACACAGAGGGCAAAGTCCAGATAGGCAACAACCAATCAAGGAACCGTCTTTAAAATGTTATTCTCTTTTCTCGTTAAATGTATCTTCACTTATGTCTAGATCGCAATATATCTTTGGTTAGGGTCTATTGGAGATACAACAGAAATGAAAACACTAGGTACACAAAGTGCCCCATGTCAGCCTGCCAGGCCAAAGAGTAACTCTTGCATGCAACACATGCTTATGTTTTATATAGATTATACTTTACTCAAATATCTGAATACGATTGTTGACCATATCAGCGACAACAATTTCCCCTGAAGCAAGAACCGCCAGAGACATTGGACAACTGAGTTCGCCTAAATTACCACCTCTAGTTCCAAAATTACTGACAAACTTTCCATTTAGTTCAAATACTTGTATTCTATAATTATATGAGTCACATACCATCAGGAGTCCTGTCTTGTTCATAGACAAACATTTGGGACGATTAAACTCCCCGTCCCCTTCACCGTGCTCTCCAAACTTGTACTGAAAGTTCCCATTCCTGTCATAAACTTTAATACAATGCTCATTTTGGTCTGACACTATGAGGTATGTACCGTACTGGACACAGTGGACAGGAAAAGTAAAAGCCCCTTGTCCACCTATCTTCATTAGAAATGTGCCATCAGGAGAAAAGATCTTAATCACTTTGTTATCTGTATCAGCAACAATAATGTTTCCATCACTGTCTACCGATAAACCTCGAGGAAAATTGAGCTGACTATCAAGGTTTCCTTTTCCACCAAAACTGCCCACGTACTGACCCTCCCCACTAAAAATCTGGATTCTGTGGTTCCACTGGTCTACCACAAGAATATTCCCATTATCATGAAATGCTAACCCAGTCGGATATTTAAATTCTCCCGCCTCGTCACCTTCCCTACCGAATGATCTCAAGTAATTACCATTCTTGTTAAAAATTTGTACTCTGTGGTTGTTAAAATCAGTTACAGCTATTTCATCCCTGACATTCACTGCTATCCCCCAAGGAAAACTAAACAATCCCACAGAAGAACCTTCTTCGCCGAAAGACGACACAGCTCTGAACTGGCATCGTTTTCCTATTAGAGTAAAAGGGCTGTTTTGAACATGTTGTCCGTTTACCTTTACTTTTACTTTAAACCTTCCTCTGGGAGAACAGCTGATCTGATATAGTCCATTTTTATTGTCCTCTATTTGCACTTCCGTCATGCATTCTCGTCCTTGTTCGTCCATAATCTCGATCGTTACGTGATCATCTTCATTGTGACAATATCTTCCTTCCGCGTCTCTTGCAGTCAAAGTAAACTGCGCTATATGGTTAACAATCCCTTCTTCAAGTCCTTTTCCTTCAGCAACGGACGACTGACTTGCTTTTGTGTCGTGTACCACTCGCAAAGATCCAATTTCTTCGGCTTCAATAGTGTTTAACAGCTTTTGATTCTCCACAAAAGCTGAAAAAGGAGGCTTTTTCAGGTCGAGGTCCACTAGGTGGTTTTGATCATCTCGCTGAAATATTGTCTCTAATGATTTCATCAGTCGCACGACCTCGGCGTTTGTACTTCGTATCATCAGTTTATCAGCTTTCTCCAACGATGATTCGATTAAGTCAATTTGACGTTCGATCTCCGTTTTTCGTCCTGCAATAATTTCGAGCGATTTTCTCGTCTCTCTCTCTACTGCTTCGTATATTGCTTGTTTCTTCGCTTCAAAAGTTGCAAACAAATTGTCCACAAACTCCTGTATTTCTCGCTTTAAGTCTTCTTCTCTTTGTATTATTTTTTCGTAGTCCTCGTCGAGTTGTCGCACAATGTTTATTTTTGCTTGTAAATCACTCTTCTTTGTTTCTATCAATGATTTCATTTGGATCTTTTGTTTTTCAGCTTCTTCGTCGAGGTGCACTATGGCGTGACCCGCATGAGATATCAAGACACAGCTTTGGCAAGCTGCCGTATTACAATTCGTGCAGAAGTATTTCAGTTCTTCTTTCTCGTGCCGCTGCTTCGAGCAGTACATGGGTCGTTTCATTACATCCTCAAAGTCCCTCTCTTGAAAATCTTTGAGCGCCAGAACGCGGTGGTCTTTGTTGCTCCGCATGATGTTATGTCCAATGACGCATTCTTGGCAAAAAAATGTGCAACATTGGAAACAATAAAATGTCTCAGAGCTTTTCTTGTTGCAATTTCCACACTGTACTTGACTGTTTTTACATTCTTTAATGGCTAACACATCAATCAGGCCGTTCAGGTAAAAACTGGTTGGTAGATCTTTCATGTCGCCACTTTCCGGCACTTTGTTGTGAGCTTGGCATTTTGGACATCTTATTGTGTCTCCGCCACGGCTGGTTCTGTGCCACTGCTTCAAGCACTGCAGGCAGAAACTGTGTAAACATTGGAGCTGTTTTGGATCCGTGTAGATGTTAGTACAAACAGGACATGACACTTCTTCGCGAAGATCTCGGAGCAACGTTGTGATATCCATTTTGTTCGTCAGATGTGAGAGAGGAGAGAAACTATTTGGCAGAAATCGGCTTAAAACAATGGAGCCTTAGGAGTTTATTTTTAGCTTTCCTTTGTATTAGCTGCTAATTATCCATTATCAACATGAATTTAGCTAACTCAACCAATCATGTAACGGAAATTATTTGTTTTATCTAAAACTCTGTTATCCAGTGTTGTGACCTCGACATTACTGAAACGCCGATTAACCTTAAACATAGTCTGCGTTCCAGACTAACCATACGCTAGTTCTCAAAAAATTATGCACAACACGAAAAACATACTTCAAGCTTTTCTTGACTTGTTTAGGAAAATGTCAAATCATTCTCAATGCGCTAAAGGGGCTAAGATACGAGTCTGCGCACAAGCGTATTCAAAATTATCCCTTAAATGCTAATGCTTTGTTTGATTGTAATCCACTTTAAAGAGAAAAGCTATTATAGCCGATCAATCATGTGTCGTTTTGGTCTCGTAGCGACGAGAAGCCTCTCACTGGCTGCACCGTCGACGCTGGTGGTTAAGAGCCAGAGATTCGTGAGGGTATACGAAGTGATCGTGCGACTGACGGTGTAGAAGGCCTGGCAAGAGAACCTTTGCAGACCTCTCGCACGCTCGCATCCCTCGCCGTCTCGAAACTCGCGGGCCTCGCTGATGATGTCACCGTGATCAATGAAATTATGTTCGCAGGCTAATCGGCGTTATAAACATAAAATCTAAAAAAAAAACATTAATTTCCCATTTTCAATTTCCCATTTTATTCTCCCATTCTCCATTCTCTATTCTCCATTCTCCACCCTCCATTTTCCGTTTTTCAATTTTTTATTTTCCTTTTCCCATTCTCCATTCTTCATTCTCCATTCTTCATTCTCCACTCTACATTTTCCACTTTTGATAATCTACTCTCCACTCTCCATTCCTCATTCCATATTCCCTTTTCTTCATTCTCCATTTACCTCTTCCTTTTCTTCATTCCCCACTCTTTCTTCCACTCTCCATTCCGCATTCCCAGTTTCTCATTCTATATTTCCCATTCTTCATTTTCCATTCCACACTCTACATTCCACATTCCACATTCCTGCCTTTAGTAACATCCGAAACTTTCCCCACCATCGAAAAACTCGAAATTGTTGATCAAAGTGGCAGTATGTGATGCACCTCTCGTCAACGTTTTCAAAAGCCTCAGTTTTCAATTTTCTACTCAAAAAACTGACCCTTTTAAAGACAATGTATTGTCAAAATACGACCTTAATTTTGAAATCGTTTTCGAAAGGCTTCGCTACTATGAGTATTTTCGACTGTCTTCGGCTGTCTTCGACTGACTTCAGCTGTCTTCGACTGTCTTCGGCTGTCTTCGATTTTCTTCGGCTATCTTCGACGTGAATGATTATGACAAAAAAACGCATAAAGACATTGATTTCTAGTAATGAAACCGAACTCGTCTGGTTTCAGATTGTGTTTGTCTTTTCGACCGTGGAATCGTTGCAGTCGTCTCTAAAAGTGGGGCAGTAGGGTTGATTCCGGCAGAAACATGACGAGGGTAATTCTACTATTTTTTAACCTTCAAAAATAAACAGCGAAATATAACTTTGATAACGATAGCTATCTAAGAACATTTTATTAAATTGAGCAGGTTAAAATAATAATGAATTTCCGCAGCATTCAAATGAAGCTAGAAATTGTTTTTTCTTTTCTTTATTTGAAAATACAACTTTTTAATGACTCCTCTAAAATAACAAAAAGCCGAAAAACGAACCCAAAAAAAAAATAAAATAAAAATAATAGGTCAGACCGTCCGTCAGAAGAACGATATTTGTCATGCCTGGGTTTTAATTTTGATAACTGCTTATGCGTCAGAAAAGTTACCCAAATATTTTCCGTTATAATAAGTGTTTTTCACTTGAACTCTATCGAAGTAATATCGAGAAGATCCTTTTCATTCCTATTTCCAAAGAGAACAGTAATTGCAACAGAAAAAGGCCTTGTGATCTTTAATTATTTTTTTTCGTAATGTAAACGAAGGAAAAGCTGGTATCATAAGGTAGTAACCTACAAATTCATGCAGCGTTGTTTTTGCACATGGTCTCTGGCGTTCGCCCCCGTAAAACGAATCATTTCCGGCAGGTTCCCCGATCGAAAACAATTTATTCACGGCAGGTCTCGCCTAAATACGCAACAAAATGTTATCTGTAGTGGGAACTCACTGCTCATTTTTCCCTTTTTTCCCTTTAAGCACGAAGTACTTTCGAGCAGTTAGTAAAAAACAAAGTTAATAACTCTAACTGTAACACACTACTAGACTGGTCGCACTGACAACAAAAGTCAAATTTGAACTGAATTCAAAACTTAAAACATTGTTTTTGATCTTGAAATGATCATATCATGATTATATTTTCCTCGCAATGGAATTTCACATCGCCTTAAATCGATTCGATGTCACCAAATGAACTCACCAGTCATCAATTTACGATGATGAAAAAGTCACGTTGAGAATTCTTAAGTTATAAGGAATGAAAAGCACAAGTAATAATTTCTATCTCACGTTCATGTTTATTCTTGCATCGACAAATACATCAGATCGACAGCCTGTCGTCTTTTTCATTTTTTTTTTCATTAAAAACGCGCCAGTTTCACAATACTCACTGATTTGTCAAATGCCAAAATATCTATCACTTTATTGTAAAATTTGACAGAAATATAAATAGTAGTACTTCAGAGAAGTTTTCGGCTGTGTCCATATTAAAAAAAAATGTTTGCCTTACAAGATCAAAAGGAGTGATATTTCAAACGCAGAAATCTTCTCGAACAGCTAAAAAAATGAAAAATAATCCACAGAACTTCTTTAACAAGTATGGATCCGCAGAATTGATCGTTACTAGTCAAGCTATTTCCTTGAAAGTTTCGGTTAAAGAAGCACATTTCCCATTGAAGCCCGCTAATGTTTACTAAAGGAAGGCCTTTTGTTTAGATGTAATTTCTTTCCTACGATGCCTTCCGACGAAGGAAAGTTTCTAGGGCCAGATTTCATACATTGCTTCGACGCTCCGGTAGTAAATTTTGTTGTCTCCTTAATCCAATATCCATCGTATTTTGGAAGACAGGAACTAGTTGCCAAGGACTGTGCCGACGATTGCATTCCACGATCGTTTCGTTTGAACTTATTTGTCAAAAAGAAGATCTTAAATTGGCAAGCTGAGATTTATTCAGGCGACCTTGCTCTTTGACCCGTTTTTGAGGCTCATGTCTTACATCAATTGAAGCGTGCATGTGAATTGATCAGCAGTGATTTTGTCTTCGTGCCTTTCTTTGACAATAAATTAAGTGGACTGCACTAACGAAAAAAATTCATTAACATTTAACAGGAGAAAGGAAATGTATATCTTTGGGAAGGATTTTGCAAGCTGATACCTTCTTTTAGTGTCGAAACATTTTATCTGTTTACTTTGTATTAATGCTTTGTTTTGGTTTATGCTCGGTTAATTAATGGTTATGGCATAATAAGTTTGTCATATCGCAATCAGCAGATCAGTATTTCTATCGCTGTAATGAATGAGTCGCCAGTAGTCGGATCCTTATGTTTGCGCAATGAGCAGGGCCAATAAACAAGCTGAAATTTTTGCATGTATATTATTATTGGACTAATCATAACCATTACAATTTCCTCAACGTGATTGTTGCGTTTGCGGCTTTATTATACACTAATCATTCTGTACAGTTGTAATCAGGCAGCGTAGTCGGACAGTTGGCTGTTATTGGACACCTGTAGTCGAACAGTTGAAGCAGCCAATCATATATCAGCTAAATCCACCAATCACAGAATTAATAATCATAGCAACAACCAATAATCCTGAAATTAAATGGGGAATTTCCAAAATGGAGGAAATATTTTGTTGGAGACTTTCTTTCTACCGGAGATGTTTGTCCTAAATTTTTTTTTTCGAAGTTGTAACGGTTATAATAAATTGGTAACAGGACTCGTGATTGACAAATCAGACTCCCGCTTTGCAGTCGTCCGATTTTGTAAATAACTCTCATGATTACAGACCAGATTGGACTCCACTTGGTCCTATTACCATTATAAATCACCTCTGCGAGTTCTAAGAAGAGAAGTAGAGGCCACAAGCCTGGAAAATCGTCAAGCGTTACAGATGGAAGATCTCGTTCCTAAAGTTAAAAAAAAGAGCTTCAGAGCTCAAAATAGAAATCGCTAAAGCCCAAGCTGAAGAACGTGTGTACATCGAAGCCGGAAACACTTTTGAAGATTCGGCAGCCGAATGTAACAATACTGTTTCATTCAGATTTAAGGTGCAGCGACACCTAACTACCGATGCTTTGCCAAATGACAAAGGCAATACAGACGAAGGCGCTCAACAAGAAAGTGCCGCAGAGAAAAATTTAACCCCGCCTAATTTTCCGGGTGCTACAGGCTTTTCCAGATCAGATGCAAATGCAGTTGCTCCGCTTCACTGTAACTCGCTGATTGCAAAATTACCCACCTTTCCTCCAACCGTTGTGAAATCAGAGTGTTATGGGTTTGTTCATGGTTCTTTTTGCGCAGATCCTACACGGAATGACGCACTAACTCAGCAATTGTGAAAAGCTCAGTTCTTAAACAACCAAGACTGCAAGCTTTGATCCACCGACAGCACAATGGTGCTAACTCTTGCTAAGCCAAATGATTTTGGCATCAGTGGAAACGCAGTCGAATACTGGGCGTTCATTAGAGCGCTCGAGAATTTAATAGTCAAGAAAATTGCGGGTCAGAACACTCAACTTTACTTCCTTTTGCTGTATACCTCTGTTAAAGTACAAAGCTGGTGAACAGCTGCCTCTCAGTAAGAAGGAAATTGGCCATCGGACAGCAGGTGTCCTACTACAGGAACTATATGAGTTAAGCTTTGAGATAGCTAGTTACTACGTGGAAAAGTTGTCAACTGGACCAGCAATCAAGGTTGAGGATGGTGAGGTATGAGACAATTTTCCATCCTGCTGACGCGGTGCAAGAACACTGTTATTAAAATTGTTGAGTGTTTGAACAAACTAGAAAATCCCGATGCGCTCAGAGTCATCGTGCAAAGGCAGATGTACGGATTAAGGCAGAGGTGACGCAGTGTAACGGAAAAAATTGCGAAAACCCAAGGCTGGGAGATAACTATCGTGGATTTAAGAGCCTTTTTTCGCTGCTGGCCCAGAGCCGCCACTCACGCCATAATTGAGGATACTTCTAACCAATTGCTGCAATCTCAGGGTGGCCCTAGAGGTATGCAGAGACTTTCAACACTTTGCGTTAGTTAGCATCTCTTATTGAAATTGGCAGGTAAGAATCAAAACCACTAAATGTAAAGGGAGTGATATTATTGCTCATTCATCTTTCACCTAAGTTTTCGAGGTTTGTCGTTCAGAATCTGTGTTAATGTTCGTCATGTCCGGCATTCTGTATTCTTTTTCAAGAGAATTCTTTCCCTTGTTTGGTGTTTTTTTTATATAGAGCTAATTATAATTTACGTTTTTACCATCTATTTGTCGGTTTTTTTTTACGATGTAAGGGCAACTTTACCATTGGATGCAGAAACCACACCAAGGCACTAAAGGATGGAGGAGGGGGGGGGGAACCCCACTCAATCAATTTTCGTTGTTTTGATGTAATCTATGGGTTGCAATGAAAAATTCTGGCTTTGTTTATATAGTATATATTTGTTTTTTATAGAGTGCGTATCTCGCGCCAATCAGATTGCTGCATTAGGGTATGTATCTCGCACCAATCATATCACAGCATTTGGATATCTTCCAGCGTGTTTTTTTGGCTCCTTAACTCACAACGCACACGCCAAACAGCTTACATTCCATTACGTTCCTTGAAAACAACGTCCGAAGTCCAATCAGAACATACCCGATCATTTCACTACATAGACATTACGCAATTTGTATTCCCCTTATCAAATTCCATTTTGCCACATCAGCCTTCGCCCTACTATGTGTCATTTCCTTGCAAAAAAAACCTGCATTTTATTATGTTTTCTATCCGCATTGTCCAACCTTACTGAGATAGATTCACATGGAACTAAATGTTACTGATAGTGAATTTTCCACGCAATTCTCTCGCGTTTTGTATTTTTCTACGAATACAATTCGCTTCTAGCGACCTTGGACTTGGACCCAATCGCGTATTAATTCCCTGTACACAACCTGCCTTTTAACACGTATTTCACAGAGGGCAAAGTCCAGATAGGCAACAACCAATCAACGAGCCCTCTTCGAAATATTATCCTTTTCTCTTGTTTAATGTATCTTCACTTATGTCTAAATCGCAATTTATCTTTGGTTAGGGTCTATTGGAGATAAAACAGAGTTTCAGTTTGCTTTCCGTAGTAAAATTATCAGGAATTTTATCTTTGAGATAACTAACTGTAGACGAATAATTTTGATGTTCTCTCCGTTAGAGGAACGGCAGTAAGCGTGGGCCTTTTGGCAACCGCTATTTGGTCTCGTCACGCAACGCACTCTATCTCCAATACCGCGAAGTAGACAACAGCAATTGTGGCACCGATTCATTTTATTTTTGCTTAGAATATTTAGACAATAGAGATAATAGGCCACAAAATACCTGTGTGAGTTCAAATACATTAGGTTTTTTTTTTCTTTTAGAGTGAAGTAATGCGATATTTTCGTCCGTTTCAAAAATATGCTCTTTTTCTGTTACAGAAATAAAAACACTAGGTACACAAAGTGTCCTATCTCAACCTTCCCAGCCAAACAAAAAACTCTTCCCTGCTACGCATGCCTATTTTTTATAAATATTATAGTTTACTCAAATATCTGAATGCGATTGTTACCCATATCAGCGATAACAATTTGCCCAGTAGCAAGAACCGCTGAAGAAGTTGGATGATTGAATTCTCCTAAATTGCCACCTATAGTTCCAAACTTACTGAAAAATCTTCCATTCGGTTCAAACTCCTGTACCCTGTTATTATTTGCGTCACATACCATCAGGTGTCCTGACTTGTTCACAGACAAAAATGCGGGATGATTTAACTCCCCATCCCCTTCACCCCTCTTTCCAAACTTGTACTTAAAGTTCCCATTCCTGTCATAAACTTTAATACAATGTTCATTTTGGTCCGACACTATGAGATATGTTTTGTATTGGACACAGTGGATAGGACAAGTAAAAGCCCCTTGTCCACCTATCTTCATTAAAAACGTGCCATCAGAAGAAAAGACCTTAATTATTTTGTTGCCTGTATCAGCAACAATAATGTTTCCATCACTGTCTACCGATAAGCCCATAGGAGAATTGAGCTCACTATCACGGATTCCTTTCTCACCAAAACTGCTCACGTACTGACCCGTCTCATTATAAATCCTGATTCTGTGGTTACCATGGTCTACCACGAGAATATTACCATTATTATGAAATGCTATTCCTATCGGATATTTAAACTCTCCCGCCTCGTCACCTTCCCTGCCAAATGACTTTAAGTAATTTCCATTCTTGTCAAAAATTTGAATTCTGTGGTTGTTAAAATCAGTTACAGCTATTTCATCCCTGGCATTAACTGCTACCCCCCAAGGAGAACTACACTTTCCGAAAGACGACACAGCTTTGAACTGAAATCGTTTTTCTATTTTAGTAAAGGGGCCGTTTTGAACATGTTCTCCGTTTACCTTTACTGTTACTTTAAACCTTCCTCTGGGAGAACAGCTGATCTGATAGAGTCCATCTTTATTGTCATTTATTTGCACTTCCGTCATGCATTCTCGTCCTTGTTCGTCCATGATCTCCACCGTTACGTGATCATGTTCATTGTAACACTGTCTTCCTTCGGCGTCTCTTGTAATCAAAGTAAACTGCGCTATATGGTTAGCAGTTCCTTCTTGAAGCCCTTTACCCACAGTAACCGACTGACTTGCTTTTGTTTGGTGTCTTACTCGCAAAGATCCAATTCCTTCGCCCTCAAAAGAGTTCAACAGCTCTTGATTTTTCACAAAAGCAGACAAAGGAGGCTTGTTAAGGGGGTGGACCACCAGTTGCTCTCGATCATCCCGCTGAAATATTGTCTTGAGTGATTTCATCAGTCGAACGACTTCGGCGTTTGTGCTTCGTATCATCAGTTTATTAGCTTTCTCCAACGATGATTCGATTAACTCAATTTGACGTTCGACCTCCGTCTTTTGCCCTATAATAATTTCAAGCGATTTTCTCGTTTCTCTCTCCACTGCTTCAAAAATAGCTAGTTTCTTCGCTTCAACAGTTTCAAGCAAATTGTCCACAAACTCTTGTACTTCTCGCTTCAAGTCTTCTCCTCTTTGTATCACTTTTGCGTAATCCTCGTCGAGTTGTTCTACAATATTTAGTTTTTTTTGTAAATCACTCACCTTTGTTTCTATTAGTGATTTCATTTCCATCTTTTGTTTTTCAGCTTCTTCGTCAAGGTGCACTAGGGCGTGACCCGCATGATCTATCAAGGAACAGCTTTGGCAAGCTGCCGTAGTACAATTCTTGCAGAAGAATATCAGTTCTTCTTTCTCATGCCACTGTTTCGAGCAGTACATGGGTCGTTTAATCACATCCTCAAAGTCCTTTTCTTTAAAATCTTTAAGCGCCAGAACACGGTGATCTTTGTTGATTTGCATGCTGTTGTGTCCAATGACGCATTCTTTGCAAAAAAATATGCAACATTGGAAACAATAAGATGTCTTAAAGCTTTTCTTTTCACAATTTCCACACGGTACTCGACGTTTTTTACATTCTTTAATGGCAAACACATCAATCAGGCTGTTCAGGTAAAGACTGGTCGGTAGATCTTTCAAATCGCCACTTTCCGGCAGTTTGTTTAGTGCTTGACATTTCGGACATCTGATTGTGTCTTGGCCACGGCTTGTTCCGTGCCGCTGCTTCAAGCATTGCAGACAGAAATTGTGTAAACATTGAAGCTGTTTTGGATCCGTGTATATGCTAGTACACACAGGACATGACACTTCTTCACGAAGATCTTGGAGCACTGTTTTGATATCCATTTTGTTCATCAGATGTGAGCAAGGAGAGCGATTATTTGGCAGAAATCAGCTTGAAACGATGACGCCTTGTGACAATCTTTTTTTAGCTTTTCAAAGAACTAGCTGCTAATTATCATAATAGGCTCAGCTGAGCAACCAATCATGTAAAGGAAGATGCTTGTGTTATCTCTCCCAGTGTTGTGACCTTGACATTATTGAACCGCTGATTAAATCAAAACACACATGCATTGTTTGCGTTCCAGACTAACCACAACATCAACTTTTCAAAACAACGTCACGAAAAATTTACTTCTAACTCTTTTTGAGTTGTTATGGAAAATGTCGAATCATTCCTAAAGCGCTAAAGGGCTAAGTACGAGTTTGCGCACAAGTCTCTTTAAAATTTTCTCTGAAAATTTTTCTCTCTTCAGGAAGCATAACTGTTAAAGCCGATCAATCATGTGTTGATTTGGTCTCGTAGCGACGAGCAGCCTCTCAATGGCTGCACTGTCGACACTGGAGGCTAAGCGTGGGGGAACGAAGTAATCGTGCGACAGGCGGTGTAAGAAGCCTGGTGCGAGAACCCCTCAGGATGACTCGCACGCTCGCATCCCTCGCCGCGGGCTTCGCCGGTGATGTCACAGCGCTGTTGAAAGTCTGCTCACACCATGCAGTGAAAATGGCAACTCAACTTTTTTTCAGATTTATTGTTTACAAGGAGGAACAAATGTTTTCCAGCGTTGCAGCCGCAAGTTTGAAAAGTGAGGCAAGTGCTTTGTCTGATTTGGCTTGTTTATCGTTCGGAGTTTAGTAGTGACTTGGACTCTGAAAAATTCAAGTACCTAACGGCTAACCTTTTTTAAACTTCCAACTGACTAATTTTCCAATAAACATTAAAATATCCCTTTCATCGACTTCAACAAATTTAATTTGACCCATCAAGTGTTAATGAAACGAGTAAACACACACTTCTAGAACAGTTGCACTGACCATAAATATTAAATATAACCTGAGTTCAAAATTTCAGATACTGCTTTTGATCTTGAAATGATCCGTGCATCCTTTAAATTTTAAGTAATTAAATTTTTCTCGCGATGGAGTTTTGCATCGCATTTACACGATTCAAATCATATGAATTTATCTGTGTTAGAAGCTATTTACTGAGCTACTTCCACCTCGTCATGATACCCCCGTGCTATAGACAGTAGAGTCCGTCAAGTCGACATTAGTTTTGTAGTTTTGTCGTATGCTTTCTTCCTTCCTTGCGTGCACGTTTGAGAAACTAAGACGCAGTCTTTCTAAAAGTGGTCCGGTGTGTGTTAGGACGAATTCTTTCAAACTTTGTCCAGAATCTATCTTAGTCTAATTGTAATTGAAACCACCATGGTTTTTTCAAATATGGCATAACAATTTTCTTCTGAGCGAAAATCGCTTCAGCGCTCAAACGCCAGTTTTTAACAACACCGAATATCAAATATGGCACGAATTGCCGAGCTCGTCTTTTCACAAAATTCTCGTGCGAGGTGTTGTTTTGCTTCGCTTATTTAGATAAACCCTTTTTGAGAACAAATAACATAAATTTTGTTCTTTTAACTGTTTTTCTCAATTTTTTTTGTTTCACCTACTTTGACGCTACTGGCGCCATGTCCTGAAATATGAAACCTTTTATCTCAGCTCAGCGCAAAATTCCAACTTCTTCCCCAGGATATCTTTATCCAGACTGGTTAAAATAGGGTAGAATATATTTGATCAGAACATATAGTATATCAACCAGGTAGAATAGTTTCCGGTTTTTTTTGTTCTTTCCCGCACCAAAATATACACGGGTATGTATTGTATCAATTAATTTTTTGTCACACAACCTTAGGCAGTCCTACACCCTATACCTCAAAGAAGGACTTATATTTCATTCAGTACCTTTTTTTTTCGGTCCTGGCATTTCAGAAAGTTAAATAAATGTAAATATTTCGAGTCTTCTGCTTTTTCTCACTTCCTCCAAGTGTTCCCTCCTAAAGGTCTGCCACGCATAATCCAGAATCCAAATAATCCAGACCGTAACAAATGTCACTATTGAAAAAGTTGTTGAATTTCAATTTACCAAAATAATTGTTTGAAACTTACATTGTGTAATTTTATTATTTCGTGCATGAGCAATCTTCGACCATTTCTTAATCAAACTTGATTTGGTGTCTCTTGAGTTAGATGGGATTTCAATATGCTTGCACATTTCCCTGAGCATCATCTGTTTTCAAATGCCATTTCGCAAAGGTTGTAGACATCATACATCACTAGATGCTTGACACCAATTTCAGACTGTACGGCTTCACTGGCTTTCTCGAGCATTTCTTCATCTGTCAGCGAGGCATACTCTTCAGCTAGCTCTTCACTATCGTCAGGCTCGTCGCCATCGCTGGAGGTTTCCTTACCATTGGATTACTCTCTCTTAGCAGAGACTCGCGAAAAAAATCCCTGGATTTGAAGCTTTGAAAGCCATTCCATTTTACTAAACATTCGTGTGTCATAGGTGTTGTGAGCATTGTGCATATCGTTAGCTACTTGTGCGGGATCTTCCTTTCTCCCAATTTTTTTACCAATGTCAATGAAGTACCCACGGACTTCGTCAGAAAAGCGTGTTTGTCCGCCTTTAGATTTGTGAAGTGTGCCCAACCCATTCGGAGTGAGTTACCTCAGTTGTGGTTTCAATTTAAACTTCTTTTTGGAGGCGTGATTTTCTTTTAGAATCCAGTGAAATGCTCTAGAAGCGTTGAGGCCAATCGATTCGTAACTGGTCATACACGCCCCTCTGTACCGCCTTCACTGGGTTGTGATTTGCAGTCACACTTCGATGAGTTTCCAAGGAATTCTTTTGAGCACTGGAGATGGGGACATTCGAAGGTGCCTCTGACATCATCGACTCTTCCTTAGTGCGTGGTCGTCTTATTCATATCTCGTGCTGAGATTGGGCAAAACGGTTTTTTTCGCTGAGGCAGGTAGCTTCTTGAGGACTGAATATGATTTAATTCCATGCAGTTAGCTTACCAGCTCCAATTTTAAAAGCCTTCCACATTCGAAATCCGCCAGGGGTAAACTCAAAATTGTACATTGTGCTGAAATAAGGGATCTCCTTTAACTTCAGAGTTATATTCTTGTCGTTCATGCAAAATACTCCTGCTGTTGTTCCTCGAACTGGTCTTTTTTTGGGGGCGGTCTGCAGGTCTCGAGCCGTCAAAATATCAAGACTTTCGTTGCAGTAGCGTTTGACGGCGGCTTTCATTGGGCATAAAATCCTATTGCAAATATCCTTACCGTGCTATGATTCCGAAAAATCATATCTCACAACGTCAATTCCCTGACGACTTCCGACATCTCGGAGGGCCGCTAAGAGACTGCTGTTGTGACAACAACCCGCTTCGTCTGATCTTAAGCTACGCCTTTTTATGGCAGTCATGACTTGCTCTAGGATCGAGAAAACAGCGAACCAATCCTGGCTACAACTGTTCAACAGGTGAGCGTAAGAAGAAACTTCTAGCTTCCCGCCTTTCTTGAAAACCACACTGCAAATATGCTAATTTATGCCTCTCTTTGCAATCCACTCTGTTTGCTTTTCGCGAAACTTTATTTCCAAAAACTTCATTGCCCAGTCAGATGATATAAAAACTTCGTCTTCCAAAAGAGAAAGCAGGATGCTTTGCTTGCATTGTTCCTGGTTGGGGGCGCGCAGAATGTGTGCCTTCTGCCCTTTGACTTTCTCTTCAGCGACAAGTCCATCATATCGAAAATCATCCTCCTTCTCCTTCTTATTTATCTTTCAGGAATACTTTTCAATGGCAGAATGAATTTCCTGAATAGCCTCCTTCAGTGCCTTACAGTCGTTAAATGAAATATTATGGTCGTGGCCACAATCTGTGCAATAATCAGCGTCAGCGGGATCGCTCAGGGCGAATGCAGTACAGTGGTCGGGACACTTGTCTTGCGCTTTGCAGTTATCTCGATAGGCCGTCTTCAAGTATAACTTGGCCTCTTTCAGCCTTGTGCACGTTTGCGCACACCACTCCTTGTTCGCCCCCATCTTCTTTCAATTCGTATAAAATCTTGTGAAGTGCTTCAAAACCATCGACGTCATCTTCTGCCGTGTTATCAAGACCTTTAAGGGATTTTCTTTGGGAGGCTTCCTAAACTTCAAGAATCCTCCACAAAGTGGTGCGACTCGTAGGACTGAAATTTTCTTCTTTGCAGAAATGGTACGCACTATGTTTGGCATCACTAATTCTTCACTTTCAAGCTTGAGTTTTCAGCCTCCGAATGCCACATCCTGATAGTAGTAAGGAAGAGATGTAAATTCCAGAAAGTGATCTAACTGACGTTTATCTAATCGGACTCGATGCTCTGGTATCTTTGCTACTGGGATACCGGGGCCTCCAAGAGAACTGTGCACTCTGGCTTCTTTTATTTGCCTATCACTGAGATTTTCAAAAGGTCGATGAAGAGCCTTCAAATCACTAACTTTAAAATTATTAGTATATTAATATACACTAAGGATCTGTGTCCTTAGCATCTCAGATGGCGCTCTCCTATAGGCCACGACTAACGCCTCTAGACCAGGGTCAGCAGTCATGCTGTTCACTTTTTATCCCTGGAGAGCTTGGGGCAGCTTCTCTCCATCATTTGGTGCCATGACATAGCAAACCAACATGCATGCCTCGGTAGCGTTACAAACAGACTTTTCTCGCTCCACATCACTGCTAGCATGCCAGCTTTTCAGCTGATGTTGCGGCTGATCAACGTTTTTTTCGCCCTGATACCTCTGTTTTAAAAACCTGAACAGAAGAATGGCAATTGCTCTTTACCGTCAGGTATGATTCTTCTTCTTCTCTACTACTTTCTAATTCATCAGTGGACTTAACCGAGGAGTCTGCACTGTGTCTGCCTTAGCATGGATAACGTCGATTTCTGTTGTTGACAACACCTCGTGGGCGTAAAGAGTTGCCGCGGCAACCTCCGTTGGAGCCCTGTAAAAAGAACGTGATAGAAGAGGTTAATCACGAGGAGTCACCGTCATTACTTTCCCTCCTCCAGCAATTCATCTCCACATTCATGTTCCCCTCTTTCTGTCTTTACTTCTCCGTTTATTCCAATCTTTCAGTCATTCCTCCCTCATTTCTCTGATCTCCCCCCGGCTGCATCTGTCTATATCCGATTACGTTTCGTTTATGAGTTTCAATTTTAATTTTCTCCGAGCTCAAATTATTTGTAAATTAAATCGTTTTTCTCAGGCTAAGGAGGCTTCCTAGAACAATTTGAAAAATTACGTATCTGTCCGAGTTTAAACGATGCCACCTAGCAGATTTGTAATGGTAACTACCTTTACACGACAGACGATTTTGAAAAGTAGTGGGTACATGAGTTTTTCTAACTTTACGCAACTACATGGGAGTAAAATGATTGCAAACGAACTGCGTAATTGAATTTGAGTGAAAAAAAAACTCGCGAATGTGGGAAAAGTTCCGTACCGTTCTCTATACCTATACCTACAGGGAAATAGATCAATCATCCATCATTCTGTTTTATTTAGTTTTTATCGACAAATATCTTTTTTCTGACTATTTTATGAGAGCTTATTGTTTAAGAACACGAAAGAGGGGCCCTTTCATTAAGTAAGTTCTCGTGGCGAATTTTTTTTAAGATTAGAGATTACATTTTCGAGTTAAAAGGACTGCCTTTTAAGTGCTTTTAAGATGAACAGTTTTTAAATGAACATCATACAATATTCTGAATAAACCTGAGTCTTGTCAAAACTATCCTGGCCTCGAAAGTTTTTTTTCCCCTTTTCTCATTGATTGAGTGATAAGCAAAAGAATAAAATAAAGATTTTTCTTCACTTAATGGTGTGTTATCCTATTGCAAGTCATAAAAACGCTTTTTATGGACTCAAATCACTCGGCAAACACAGATTGGCCGTATAAGCTTCGTTTATTTTGGGGGGGAAGGTAGGGGGAGGAAAGTGACCACTCTCATCATTACTCTACACCTGCTTTCCAAAACAAATATGAGGGTTGGGGAGGGGGAGGAAAATGAGTACTTTTATCGATTATTTCTCTTCACCCGCTTTCCAAAACAAATACGGTTTTCAAAAAGGTGTCTGAAATTCTGAAAATGGATTATATAAAAAAAATCAACTTCTTTCACACGACATTAGATTACACAAAGTTTATTCTCGTTACACCGAAGTAATTATATAGTTATATCTGGCAATCAAAAGACATCTATTTCTTATGTTAATAAGTAAGAAAGCGACTATATTAATTGGAATAATATCTCGATACAATATGTCACTATTGAAGACTGTTGAAGCCATCGCTTACGTAGAAAACATAAATACAAACACCAAGCTATCCTAGAAGTGATATGACGGCTTCCCCTATAGCCTCCGTTTTTTCATTTTTTCAATGAACGAGGAGGCAATACCCAAGAACACAAACAGTACTTGCTTCTACAGAATTAAAAGTTAAGTCTATCAATCTATCTAACATCAAGTTTTAAGGGAAATATCAAAATACAATAATTTTTTGTCAGGGAAACTGAGGAGCCCTAAATTCATAAAGTTAACAATGAAACATTGAATATTATGCAGTTATGATTTGAACAACAAGCAATTCAAAATGTACTTATCACATCAAACAGTGATTTGTTAATACTGACTAAATTACTAATGCAGTTTACTTAAAGACAGACTTCATTTCATACACTTGTTGATAGAGCCACGTCTGTCATTTATACTACCATTTCACAGATACATTTTTGAAACAGAAACAAAACCGATCAATTTTTTTTAGTTATTATATGTTACTCAAATATCTGAATACGATTGTTATCCATATCAGCGACAACAATTTCCCCAGTAGAGAGATCCGCCAGAGATCTTGGACTATTCAATTCTCCTAAATTACTACCTTTAGTTCCAAACTTACTGAGAAACCTTCCATTCAGTTCAAATACTTGCAGTCTATCATTAAATGAGTCACATACCATCAGGTGTCCTGACTTGTTCACTGACAAACATGCGGGGTGAATCAACTCCCCGTCCCCTTCACCCTCCTTTCCAAACTTGTACTGAAAGTTTCTATTCCTGTCATAAACTTTAATACAATGTTCATTTTTGTCCGACACTATGAGATATGTATCGTACTGTACACAGTGTATAGGACAGGTAAAAGCCCCTTGTCCACCAATCTTCCTTAGAAACATGCCATCAGAGGAAAAGATCTTAATCATTTTGTTACCTGTATCAGCAACAATAATGTTTCCATCATTGTCTACCGATAAACCCCAAGGATAATTGAGCCGTCTATAAGGGTTTCCTTTCTCACCAAAACTGCCCACGTGCTGACCCTCCCCACTAAAAATCTGGATTCTGTGGTTACCAGAGTCTGCCACGAAAATTCTCCCATTATTATGAAATGCTATTCCCCTCGTATATTTAAAATGTCCCGCCTTGTCACCCTCCCTACCAAATGATCTTAAAGGATTTCCATTTCTGTTAAAAATTTGAACTCTGTGGTTTAAAGAATCAGTCACAGCTATTTCATCCCTGGCATTTACCGCCACCCCCCAAGGACTACGAAATATTCCTACAGTAGAACCTTCTTTACCGAAAGACGACACAACTTTGAACTGAAATGGTTTTACTATTATAGTAAAAGGGCTGTTTTGAACATGTTCTCCGTCTACCTTTACTGTTACTTTAAACTTTCCTACATCTCTGGGAAAATAACTGATCTGATAGAGCCCATCTTCATTGTCATTTATTTGCACTCCCGCCACGCATTCTTGTCCTAGTTCGTCCATGATCTCCACCGTTACGTCATCGTGTTCATTGTAACACTGACTTCGTTCGCCGTCTCTTGTAATTAAGTTAAACTGCGCTATATGGTTAACAAATCCTTCATCAAGTCCCATGCCCTCAGCAACTGACTGACTTGCTTTTGTTTGGTGTAGTACTCGCAAAGATCCAATTTCTTCGGCTTCAATGGTGTTCAACAGCTTTTGATTTTCCACAAAAGCTGAAAAAGGAGGCTTTTTTAGGTCGAGGTCCAATACTTGGTTTTGATCATCTCGCTGAAATATTGTCTCTAATGATTTCATCAAGTGAACGATCTCGGCGTTCGTACTTCGTATCATTAGTTTATCAGCTCTCTCCAACGATGATTCGATTACCATAATTTGACGTTCGAACTGCGTTTTCTGCCCTGCAATAATTTCAAGCGATTTCCTCGTTTCTCTCTCCACTGCTTCATAAATGGCTTGTTTCTTCGCTTCAACAGTTGTAAACAAATTTTCCACAAACTCCTGTATTTCTCGCTTCAAGTCTTCTCCTCCTTGTATCGTTTTTGCGTAATCCTCGTCGAGTTGTCCTAGAATGTTTATTTTTGCTTGTAAATCGTTCCTCTTTGTTTCTATCAGTGATTTCATTTGCATCTCTTGTTTTTCAGCTTCTTCGTCGAGGTGCACTATAGCGTGACCCGCATGATCTATCAAAACACAGCTTTGGCAAGCTGCCGTAGTACAATTCTTGCAGAAGTATCTTAGTTCTTCTTTCTCGTGCCGCTGTTTCGAACAGTACATGGGTCGTTTCAATACATCCTCGAAGTCCTTTTCTTGAAAATCCTTGAGCACCAGAACACGATGATCATTGTTGCTTCGCATAATGTTGTGTCCAATGACGCATTCTTGGCAATAAAATATGCAACACTGGAAACAATAAGATGTCTCGGAGCTTTTCTTGTCGCAATTTCCACACGGTACTTGACTGTTTTTACATTCTTTAATGGCTAACACATCAATCAGGCCGTTCAGGTAAAAACTGGTTGGTAGATCTTTCATAACGCCGCTTTTTGGAACTTTGTTTAGAGCTTGGCATTTCGGACATCTTATTGTGTCTCCGCCATGGCTTGCCCTGTGCCACTGCTTCAAGCATTGGAGGCAGAAACTGTGTAAACATTGGAGCTGTTTTGGATCCGTGTATATGTTAGTACACACAGGACATGACACTTCTTCACGAAGATCGTGTAGCAACGTTTTGATATCCATTTTGTTCAGCAAATGTAAGCGAGGAGAGTAACTATTTCGCGGAAATCAGCTTGAAACAATGAAGCCTTGTGATAATCTTTTTTTTTTTAGCTTCTCTAGAAGCAGCTGCCAATTATCATGATGAATTTACCTATCATATGACGGAGAGATATTTGTTTTCCTATTAATCTTATCCAGTGATGTGATCTTGATATTACTGAAACGCTGATTAAACCAAAGCAAAAATCTCTGCATGCATTGTCTGCGTTCCAGACTAACCAAAACAACAATTCTTAGACATAGGTATGCATAGCGTGCAAGAGTTATCTTTTCGGCTGTATGGGTTGAGATGGGACAGTTTGTGCGCTTACTGTTTTCATTTTTGTCACCGAAAAGAGCATAAATTTCCAAAAACGAAAAAATGCAGAAAGACAGAAAAAACCTAATTTATCTGAACTCACACAGATATTATGCTATCTACTGTCTCTACTGTCCAGATAATTCTACATAAACTTAGGCATGCGTAGCATGTAAGAGTTATTTCTTCGGCTGGGTGGGTTGAGGTGGGACACTGTGTGTACCAATTGTTTTGTAATAGGAAAAGAGCATAACTTTCAAACGGACGAAAATATCGCATTACTTTACCTTAAGAGAAAGAAAAAAACCAATTTTTCTGAACTCACGCAGGTATTTTGTGGTTATTGTCTCTATTGTCTAATTACTTCTAAGCGAAAACAAAATGCATCAGTGCCACACTTACTGTTGTTTCCTGTCTCGTCACACAACGCAATATATTCCCCGTCCCGTTGGAGAGAGAGTGCGTTCTGTGATGAGACAAAATAACGGTTGCGAAAGAGTTGTGTGTGAGTTGTGAGTAAAGGAGCGGAAAAAAAACGTTTTCACTTAAAAATAATACAAAAAGGTCAACTGCGAACCTTTTTATATCCCGATAAATCTCGACCTTAATCGACGAGGCTCTTGCGAAGGCCGCAAACCATAACACTTATCGAAATTAGCCCAAAATTTGTGGTCTGTGTCATTTTCTGTGCACAGCCCCCTGATCCATGACATCATTTACAAGAAAACAATACCCGAACTCTGTGATTGTTGCAAGATATTCAAATGCTGTGATATGATTAGTGCGAGATACATTCTCTAATGCGGCAACCTAATTGGTGCGAGATACATACCCTAATGCGGCGATCTAATTGATGCGAACAACAAACCACTTTATACGCTAACATAGCGTTATTATTATTTTTTTAATAAAAGAGAAATAACTCAAAAACTGCGACACAAAAAATTTACCTCTAACTTTTCTTTACTTAGGAAAATGCTGAATCATTATCAAAGGACTAAAGGGGCTAAGTTACGAGTCTGCGCACAAACCTATTCAAAATTATGTTTCAAATCTATCGTCCGATTGTCCTCCACTTCAAAGTGCGTGTGTTGTTTTGGTCCCATAGCGACGGGCAGCCTCTCACTGGCGGATGGCTGCACCGTCGACACTTGTAGCTAAGCACTAGAGATTCGAGCGGGGGAACAAAGTGATCGTGCGATGGGCGGTGTAAGAGGCCTGGCGCGAAACCTTTTCTAGACCTCTCGCCCGCTCTCGTCCCTCGCCGTCTCGATACCGGCCCGCGGGCCTCGTCGGTGATGTCTCAGCGCTGATGAAAGCATGCTTGCAGGCTAATCAGCCAGGCACTGAAAATGGGAACTTAGGTTTTTTCACTTTTTTGTAGATTTATTGTTTACAAAGGGGAACATATATTTTCCAGCAGTGATTATCGATATCCAAGTTCTCTCCAAAAACGTTCATAGGCAAAACTGATTTAATTAAGGTGTGGAATAAATGAAAGATACCGAAAAAGTTACCTTGACTTGTTTTTTATGTCACTATCTGAAGCTGAGCGAGTAACGAAAATGAATACTTTGTTTTTCTCAGTCAAGTTTACATTACCAATAATCATGCAAATTACAGCTTGAGACTTGTGAGATTCACTATCTGCTTGACGCGTGTTTTTGTCGTGAAAGGAGAATTATTCTTTGATATGACTTTTCAGTTTCACTGCAGGCACCAGCTTGAAAAGTGAGGCAAGTGCTTTGCCTGATCGAAAATTTTCTATTAGGGAAACATCTATTAGTCTCGAAGAATGAAGTAATATTTTTTTTAAATGGATAGTCAACTGTGGGTTTGTTTATCGTTTAGAGTTGAGTTGCAACTTGGACTCTGAAATATTTAAGTACTAAACGGCTAACCTTTTTTAAACTTCTAATCGACTAATTTTCAAATAAATATTAAAATAGCTCTTTCAATAATTTCACCAAATTTTATTTGTCCTATCGTGTGTCTAAAACGAAAAACTTTGGTTTAACAAGATTTATTTTATCACGTATATATTCTTGATATTTCCTCATCATCAATTTATTCTGTTACGTAATTTTGCCTTTGATAGTTTTTGTAAGAAAGCGTGGATATCGGTAATCAATGCTGAAAATATCTATTCCACATCATAGACAAAACATCTGAAAATATTCCCCATTCTCCATTCTCCATTCTCCCTTCCCCATTCTCCTCTCCCCAATCCCCATTCTCCTCTCTCCATTCCACATTCTCTTTTCTCCATTCCCCATTCTCCATTCTCCATTCTCCATTCCCCATTCTTCTTTCTCCATGCTCCATTCTCCATTCTCCATTCTCCATTCCCCATTCTTCATTCTCCATTCTCCATTCCCCATTCCACATTCTCCATTCTCCATTCCCATTCTTCATTCTCCTTCCTCTTTTCTCCATTCTCCATTTTCCATTCTTCATTCTCCATTCCCCATTCCCCGTTCCTCATTCTCCATTCCCCATTCTCCATTCTCCATTCTCCATTCCCCATTCTCCTTTCTCCATTCCCCATTCTCCTATCTCCATTCTCCATTCTTCATTCTCCATTCTCCATTCTCCATTCTTCATTCTCCATTCCTAGTTCCCCATTCTCTATTCCCCATTCCCCATTCTCCTTCTTCCATTCCCCATTCCCCATTCACCATTCTCCATTCCCCATTCCCCATTCCCCATTCACCATTCTCCATTCTCCATTCCCCATTCTCCTTTCTCCATTCCTCATTCTCCATTCTCCATTCTCCATTCCCCATTCTCCATTCCTCATTCTCCGTTCTCCATTCTCCATTCCCCATTCCCCATTCCCCATTCTCCATTCCCCATTCCCCATTCTCCTTTCTCCATTCCTCATTCTCCATTCTCCATTTTACATTCGCAATTCCCCATTCTCCATTCTCCATTCTCCATTCTCCATTCTCTATTCTCCTTTCTCCCTTCCCCATTCTTCATTCTCCATTCACCATTCTCTCTTCCCCATTCTTCATTTTCTCTTCTCCATTCCCCATTCTCCCTTCTCCATTCCCCATTCTCCTTTCTCCATTCCCCATTCTTCTTTCTCCATTCTCCTTTCACCCTTCTCCATTCACCATTCTCCATTCCTCATTCTCCTTTCTCCATTCCCCATTCCCCATTTTTCCATTCTCCTTTCTCCCTTCCCCATTCTTCATTCTCCATTCACCATTCTCTCTTCCCCATTCTTCATTTTCTCTTCTCCATTCCCCATTCTCCCTTCTCCATTCCCCATTCTCCATTCTCCATTCTCCATTCTCCATTCTCCTTTCTCCCTTCTCCATTCACCATTCTCCATTCCCCATTCCCCATTCTCCATTCCCCATTCTCCTTTCTCCATTCTCCTTTCTCCCTTCTCCATTCACCATTCTCCATTCCCCATTCTCCTTTCTCCATTCCCCATTCTCCTTTCTCCATTCTCCATTCTCCTTTCTCCCTTCTCCATTCTCCATTCTCCATTCTCCATTCCCCATTCCCCATTCTCCATTCTCCATTCTCCATTCTCCATTCTCCATTCTCCATTCTCCATTCTCCATTCCCCATTCTCTTTTCTCTTTTCCCCATTCTTCATTCTCCATTCTCCATTCTCTATTCTCCATTCCACACCTTCATTTGCCATTCACCATTCCCCATTCTTAATTCTCCTTTCTCTTTTCTCCATTCTCCATTCCTTATTCTTCCTTCCACTTTCTCCATTTTCCATTCTCCATTTCCCATTCTTCATTCTCTTTTCTCCATTCTTCATTCTCCATTCTCCTTTCTCCATTCCCCATTCTCCATTCTCCATTCCCCATTCTTCATTCTCCTTTCTCTTTTCTCCATTCTCCATTCCCCATTCCCCATTCCCCATTCCGCATTCTCCATTCTCCATTCTCCATTCTCCATCCTCCATTCTCCATTCTCCATTCTCCATTCTCCATTCTCCATTCTCCATTCTCCATTCTCCATTCTCCATTCTCCACTCTCCACTCTCCATTCTCCATTCTCCATTCTCCATTCTCCATTCCCCATTCCCCATTCCCCATTCCC
Organism: Pocillopora verrucosa; assembly: GCF_036669915.1. Lineage (NCBI taxonomy): Eukaryota > Metazoa > Cnidaria > Anthozoa > Scleractinia > Pocilloporidae > Pocillopora > Pocillopora verrucosa. Next base: position 5,938,615 of record NC_089324.1, read on the forward strand.
CATTCCCCATTCTGCATTCTCCATTCTCCATTCTCCATTCTCCTTTCTCCATTCTCCATTCTCCATTCTCCATTCTCCATTCTCCATTCTCCATTCTCCATTCTCCATTCTCCATTCTCCATTCTCCATTCCCCATTCCACATTCTGCATTCTCCATTGTCCATTCTCCATTCTCCATTCTCCATTCTCCATTCTCCATTCTCCTTTCTCCATTCTCCATTCTCCATTCTCCATTCTCCATTCTCCATTCTCCATTCTTCATCGTCCATTTTCCATTGGTCATTGTCCATTGTCCATTGTCCGTTGTCTGTTGTCCGTTGTCCGTTGTCCGTTGTCCGTTGTCCGTTGTCCGTTGTCCGTTGTCCGTTGTCCGTTGATCATTGTCCATTGTCTATTGTGCACTCTTCATTCCCCAGTCCCTATTCCCCATTCTTCATTCTCCATTTACTACTTCCCTTAATCCACTCCTTATTCCCCCTCATTCTATAATTCCCATTCCACACTTCCCATTCAGCACTCCACATTCTCGAAAACGCTAATGGAAGCGGCAGTATTTGATGCATTTTCTGTCAACGTTTTCAAATGCTCCAGTTTTGACTTGTCTACTCAAAAAAATGACACTTTTAAAGAAGATGTGATGTTAATACGCCCCACTTTTGAAGTCGCTTTCGGAAGGCCTCGTTTCTATGAGTATTTTCAACCGTCTTCGACGTGGATGATCATGACAAAAACGCCTAATTACACTTAGTTTCTTGTAACGAAACCGAACTCGTCTGCTTTCTGATTGCGCTTGTCTTTAACCATGGAAACAATAGCTATCAAAGAACCTTTCCTTAAATTTTGCAGTTAAAAATAATACTAAAAATTTCTCTATTTCATGTTTTGACTTTCCAATGACTTCTTCTTTAAAAAAAAAAAAAAGGTATATATACAAAAAAGATGTCAGATAGTCGGTCAAAAATACAATATTTATTATTCCTGGACTTTAATTTTAATAACCGCTCATGCATTTGATAAGTTATTCAAATATTTTTTGTTGTAATAAGATTCCATGTAGTATAGTTACGCGATCTTAACTGGACAACATGACAAAGAGGTGAACAAGTCGTGATAAAATTCCTTCCATTCACGATTTATCAACAAAATGTTTGTCAAATAGTACAAATAGGCTATTGAGACTTTAAAGCCTTATGCTTCAGAGATTTTCTTCTTAGAATTTACGGGCGGTTCTGTAAAACCGATAAGATTATTCTTTTCAGACTTAGTAAGAAACTTAGAGGGGTGATTTGAAAATCCAGTAAATGCATCAATTTGATTTCTTGTATTTAGGTAGGATTCGCACCTCAAACAAGGGCTAGAAATAAAAGATAATGGGGCAGTAACCGTTTCCTTGACATGAAAACCATAACCACCAAAGAATGCTAGCCCGTTCTTCGCCTCTTCCACTGAGAGCCTAGCACTTATCACTTATTGGTCCCTCTTCCAAGGGGAGGGGGAAGGAGGAAGGAAAGTGAGTACTCTCACCATTACTCTACGTTCGCTTTTCAAAACAAATATGAAGGGGGGAGGGGAGAGGGGAGGGAAGCGAGTACACCCATAATTAATCTACACCCGCCTACAAAAAAAATATGGTTTTCAAAGAAAATGTCTTAAATTTAAATGAATTTTAAAAAAAATCATCTTCGATCACCAGACTTAAGATTAAAAAAAGTTTGTTCGCGAAGCAATTAGCAATTAGCTAAATAGTTATATCCGTCAATCAAAAAGACTTATTTATCTTATATACGAAACTTTTGGTAATAAGTAATAAAGCGACTACATTAATTCGAATAATACCTATATACAATATATGTCAATATTGAAGAAAATTAAAGCTATCTCTTACATAGAAAACATGAATACAAACAGGAGCCCATCACCTGATGGGCTCCTGATACAAACTATTTAGGAGATGTGGAGCAATTACTTTTCAACTTATCATGTATTGCTAACGCTTCCTCTTAACTTTCCATGATTGGTTTAAAAGTCTCCTCAGCTTTCAGTTCTGAACCAATCATCTACGAAAACCGTCTGGTGGTCATACGCGTTTTCCCCGCACCTCCTTGGGTTTTTTTTTTATTGATTCACTAACCTGTGATTTACTTTCTTAGCTTCTTAGCAAAAAGAACTTAAATGCACTTCCATGGTATGACTCGTTCTTTTAGTATCTAGCTAGACAAGATTATTTACACAACTAGATAATTGGGTTAACTGAAAGATTTAATTCTTTACACTTCTTGGTAGAGATACGTCTGTCATTTACATCGCCATTTCACGAATACGTTTTTGAAATCGATACTTTTTTACTTATTATATGTTACTCAAATATCTGAATACGATTGTTGTCCATATCGGCGACAACAATTCGCCCTGTAGAAAGATCTGCCAGAGACCTTGGACCATAGAATTCTCCTAAATTGCCACCTTCAGTTCCAAACTTACTGAAAAACTTTCCATTCAGTTCAAATACTTGTACTCTATGATTATATGAGTCACAAACCATCAGGTCTCCTGATTTGTCCACTAACAAACATCCGGAATTATAAAACTCCCCGTACCCACCACCCCTCTTTCCAAACTTGTACTGAAAGTTTCCTTTCCTGTCATAAACTTTAATACAATGTTCATTTCTGTCCGACACTATGAGATACGTTTCGTACTGGACACAGTGGATTGGACAAGTAAAAGCCCCCTGTCCACCTATCTTCATTAGAAACATACCATCAGAAGAAAAAACCTTTATCATTTTGTTACCTGTATCAGCAACAATAATGTTTCCATCACTGTCTACCGATAAACCCCAAGGAGAATTTAGCCGACTATCATGGTTTCCTTTTTTACCAAAAGTGCCCACATACTGACCCTCCCCACTAAAAATCTGGATTCTGTTGTTACCCGGGTCTGACACAAAAATATTTCCATTATCATGAAATGCTATTCCCCTCGGATACTTAAACTCTCCCGCTTTGTCACCCTCCCTACCAAATGATTTCAAGTAATCTCCATTCTTGTTGAAAATTTGAACTCTGTGGTTGTCCAAATCAGTTACAGCTATTTCATCCCTGGCATTTACTGCTACACCCCAAGGACAACGAAACATTCCTACAGAAGAACCCTCTTTTCCGAAAGACAACACGGCTTTGAATTGAAATTGTTTTACTACTACATTAAAAGGGCTGTTTTGAACATGATGTCCGTTTACCTTTACAGTTACTTTAAACCTTCCTAAAACTCTGGGAGAATAGCTTATCTGATAGAGTCCATCTTTATTGTCATTTATTTGCACTTCCGTCATGCATTCTCGTCCATGTTCGTCCGTGATCTCCACCGTTACGTGATCATCTTCATTGTAACACTGTCTTCGTTCGGCGTCTCTTGTAGTCAAAGTAAACTGCGCTTTATGGTTAACAAATCCTTCTTCAAGTCCTTTACCTTCAGCAACAGACTGGCTTGCTTTTGTTTGGTGTACTACTCGCAAAGATCCAATTCCTTCGGCTTCAACAGTGTTGAACAGCTTTTGATTCTCCACAAAAGCTGAAAAAGGAGGCTTTATAAGGTTGAAGATCAAGAGTTGGTCTTGATCAACGCGTTGAAATATTGTCCCTAATGATTTCATCAGTTGCACGACTTGGGCGTTCGTACTTCGTATCATCAGTTTATCAGCTTTCTCCAACGATGATTCGATTACCATAATTTGACGTTCGATCTGCGTTTTTTGCCCTGCAATAATTTCGAGCGATTTCCTCGTTTCTCTCTCCACTGCTTCATAAATGGCTTGTTTTTTTGCTTCAACAGTTGTAAACAAATTGTCCACAAACTCTTGTACTTCTCGCTTCAAGTCTTCTCCTCTTTGTATTATTTTTGCGTAATCCTCGTCGAGTTGTCCCACAATATTTATTTTTTCCCGTAAATCACTCTTCTTTGTTTCTATCAGTGATTTCATTTGAATCTTTTGTTTTTCAGCTTCTTCGTCTAAGTGCGCTATAGCGTGACCTGCATGATCTATCAATACACAACTTTGGCAAGCCGCCTCAGTACAATTCTTGCAGAAGTATTTCAGTTCTTCTTTCTCGTGCCGCTGTTTCGAGCAGTATATGGGTCGTTTCATTACATCCTCAAAGTCCTTTTCTTGAAAATCTCTGAGCGCAAGAACACGGTGATCTTTGTTACTTCGCATGATGTTGTGTCCAATGACGCATTCTTGGCAATAAAATATGCAACACTGGAAACAATAAAATGTCTCGTAGCTTTTCTTGTCGCAATTTCCGCACGGTACTCGACTGTTTTTACACTCTTTAATGGCTAATACATCAATCAGGCCGTTCAAGTAAAAACTAGTTGGTAGATCTTTCAGATCGCCACTTTCCGGAACTTTGTTTAGAGCTTGACATTTCGGACATCTGATTGTGTCTCGGCCATGACTTGTTCTGTGCCATTGCTGCAAGCACTGGAGGCAGAAACTGTGTAAACATTGGAGCTGTTTTGGGTTCGTGTAGATGTTAGTACACACAGGACATGACACTTCTTCTCGAAGATCTTGGAGCCATGTTTTGATATCCATTTTGTTCATCAGATGTAAGCGAGGAGAGCAGCTGTTTGGCATAAATCAGCTTGAAACAATGAAGCCTTGTGATAATCTTTTTCGGCTTTCCTTACAACTAGCTGTAAATTACCTTAGTGGATTCAGCTCACTCAACCAATCATGTAACAGGAAGACATTTGTGTGTCCAGACTCTGTCATTCAAGTTTAAACGTTGATTAAACCAAAAGAAAAATCTCTTTCATGCATTGTGTGCAATTAAGACCACTCACAACACCAGTTTTTAAAAATTACGCACAACAAGAAAAATATAAGAAAATAAAATTGACCTCTAACTCTTCTTGATTTGTTAAGAAAAAATTTGATTCAATCGTTCCGTAAGGAACGGAATAAATTAAATTGATGATACGAAAAAAAGTTACCCTGACTTGTTTCGTTATGTAACTGTCTGAAGCTGAGCGAATAGCAAAAATAATTACTTTATTTATGTCAATCAAGTTTACATTAAGGAGAGTATTTGTGGTTATAATCCATCATAAGTTCCGTAGTTGGCCGCACACTTGCCACCAATATTCAGGCAAATTACTTCTTGAGACCTGTTAGATTCGTTATCTGCTTGGCGCATGATTTTGTTGTGAAAGGAGAATTATTCTTTGATATGATTTTTCAGTTTCGCTTCAGCCGCCAGCTTGACAAGTGAGGCAAGTGCTTTGACTGATCGAAAACTATCCTCTTAATTAAGCAAACCTCTATTTCTTTAAAAGAATGAATTTGACCAATCAAGGGTTAATGAAACGAATAATCTTTCGTTTTACAACCTTTTTTTGCCTCTAAAAATTGTGGATATCGATAATAAATGCTGAAAATATAGATTCCGCAATATAAAAATAAAATCTGAAAAACATTAATTTCCCGATTTTTTTTTTTAATTTTCCATTTTATTTTCCCATTCTCTATTTTCCATTCTCCATCCATTCTAAATTTGAAACGCTTGTACCACGAGGTAGTAGTACACATATTCAGGCATGGTCTTAAATTATTTTTCGTTTTCGTTATGTAATCGAAAGGAAAGCTGTTATCACAAAGAACATTTTCAGGCTATCGCTCTGACGAAGGGCTAACGCTCTAAACGTCAGCTTTAAACGTCTTTACGGTGGCCAATTTATGTTATCAAATCAGTTGATCATACTTGTTCCCTGTTATACCCTCCCACCGACGCAGCACCACAGTTTCTTTAGAAACTTACCCCCTTTTTATGTTCAGGCATGTTTGTGAAGGCGCATATTCTCTGTCGTTCATTTCCGTAAAACGAATAATTCACGGCAGGACCCCGAAAAACGCAAAGAAAAGAGAGCCCCTTTAAAAACGATGCTGCGATTGTCATAACGCTGTGCGTTTCAAATAGGTTCGAAAGACTTCTTTACCATGAGTATTTTCGGGCGATTTAGTTTGGATGAGAAATAAAAGCACATGAAAAAGGAAGGAGTTTCGACAAAACCGAATTCGTTTGTATCCTGATATCGCCTATAACTTTGGGATAGCTCAGACTGTCCCAGTCTTCTTGGAAACTGGAGCAATCGGGTCGACTCAGGCTGAGACTCGACCAGGGCGATTCTTAGTAAAAAGTGGTATCTTCTCTTGACCTAACTTAGTTTTTGAACCTTAAAAAAAGAACAACAAAGAAACAAACAGGGACACATAACCATGATAATAATCGCTTTCTCAGAACGTTTCGTTAAATTGTGCAGGTTTAAATAACAACAATTTTCCGAAACTTTCAGATGGAGAAATTCCTTTCTCTATTTGATATTCTGGCTTTTCAATAACTTCAATAAAAAGCGAAAAAAAGGGTTTCAAAACGAAGTCAGATCGGCCAATAAAAAGGAAATTTTTGTTTATCATGGAAACATAGTAGCCCTTTACTGGGAAGAAAAGCCGACTTTATTAATGAATGAAAATAAATGAATCGACAATCCTCGAATAACAATCGTAGAGTGCGTTGGCGCTGACTCTTGAGATGGAAAAATGAGTTGAATCATTATTACAAAAACAACAATGGTCGTAATTTTCAATATACAAAATTCTCATTTAGTGACTTTGTCCTTAACGACAAAAGAAGTCTTTCAGGTAAAAGGCCAAAATCGGCCAGCGGCAAATTTTCCAGTGGTCGATTTTCATTCTCAGCCGAGAGAAATGCTAACACCAAAGCCACTGAATACGCAACTTTCAGTTTTTCTTCTAGTATATTGGTTTTCTTCCCCTTCTAGGAAAGTTTTAACCTCATTGTCTGTCAGCAATACAGATTTTCTAGTGTTCTAGCCGCCATAATTTGAGAAAGCTCCGACAAAACAACTTGTATTGAGAATCGTGAAAGCTTTGCCGTCCATTCATCAACCTGACCGAGTGGCGCCAAAGGCGAGTGACGTGTAAGCAGCTTATTGCCTATATCAACACACGTGAAAAAATACGATGTTTTTTCACGTGTGTGTACAGCTTTTCTCAGGGCCGGAAATCCTTGTATAACATCGCAGTTTATATGATAAATTACCCAAATATTTTCAGCTGTATTAAATGATATTTACTTGGACTCTTGCGATCATATAATCTATTGCATGCTTTCAAACACATGACAGCCATGAATATCCTTCGTCGTTCCTCAACGTTCCTCGATTCCCAAGAAAAAAATAGAAATAGTATGAAAAAAGAAAACAAACAAAAAATAAAAAGCCCTTATTATTTTTTTTTTCGTTATGTCATCGAAAGGAAAGCTTGTATCACAAGGTAGTAACAAAAATATTCAGGCATCGTTGTGAACGCACATGGTCTCTGGCTTTAATCCCGTAAGAATCCCGTAAGTACCCTCACAATTACACTATGCCTGCTTTCCAAAACAAATATGGGAGGGGGGGGGAAGGGGGGAAAGAAAGAGATTACTCTCATTATACTCTACACCCGCTTTCTAAAACAGACATGCGGGGGGAGAGGAGGGGGGAAGGGAAGAGAATACTCTCACAATTACTCTACATCCACTTGCAAAACAAATACCGTAAAGACTCGCAGATAAGCCGCACTTGCAGATAAGCCGCACCCCGAGTTTAGCAACTCAAATTTTGGAAAAAAAAGTTTTTCATGAAAAAAACTCAAAAATCAGTAAACAAATCACTGCGTGTCTTGTTGACAGAATGCAAATAAGGCATTTCCTTGCGTAGCAACAGAATGCGTTTAGCTTCAAATGGTTCATCTTTAGCCACGTTGGGACTAGGGCGAGAATGATAAATGTGGGTTTGTTTACTCAGAAGCAAAACAGGTCAAAACAAGATGGAAACGTTGGAGTTTGTCTCTGCCGTTCGTGGCTATCATATCTACAAAGATATTTGGGAGCCATCTGTTGGTGAAAAACTCATTGCACATACAGAGTTTGGTAATCAGTTCGACAAATTTGCTATCAAAGTGCTCAACGGCGAACAAACAGTGGGCCATCTACCGCACGAATACTCGAGAATAGCGTGGTATTTTCTCGCTTATGGAGGATCAATTATCCTTGAAGTAACAGGCCGTCGTCGGTATGGTTTTCAAAGAAATTGTCCGAAATTCTGAAAGTTAATCATGATAAAAAACATCTTTAATCACACCACATTAGATTACACAAAGTTTATTCTCGTTAAATAGTTATATCCGGCAATCAAAAAGACTTATTTTTCTTCTATACAAAACATTTGTTGATAAGTAAAAAGGCGAATTAATTGGAATAATATTTCTTTACAATATGTCACTATTGAGGAATATTGAAGCTATCGCTTACGTATAAAACATAAATACAAACTGTTTTTGGAGATCTACAGCAGTTAATTTTCAACTTATCGTGTATTGCGAACGCTTCCTCTACGCTTTTTCATGATTGGTTTAAAAAATCTCCTCAGCTTTCAAGTCTGAATCAATCATCTACAAAAGCCATCTGGTGGTCACACGCGTTTTTCCCGAGCTTGCTAGGGTTTTTATTGATTCACTAACCTGTAATTTACTTTCTTAGCTTCTTAGCAATAAGGACTTGGTTTAAATGCACTTCCTTGGTATAACTCGTTCTTTTAGTATCTAGCAAGACATTATCTACACACATAGCTTTCATTTGTCTATGATATAAAGTAGCACTGGTCTAAGTATATGATGACGATCAGTACATAACACAAAAGTAAATATTACTTTTCGAGCGTGCTGATTGTTTAGCTCGTGGGTATTCACCCAAGTACCATTCAACTTCGAGTAGCCGAAAAGTAATATGACGGCTTCCCCTTTCGCCTCCGTTTACGCAGGGGAAATTTTATTAATGAACGAGGAGGCAATACCCGATAACACAAAAATTGAACAGTACTTCATTAAACAGCTTTGGCAAGCTGCACTGGTACAATTGTTGCAGAAGTATTTCAGCTCTTCTTTTTCGTGCCGCTTTTTCGAGCAGTGTATGGGTCGTCTTATGACATCCTCAAAGTTCTTTTCCTGAAAATCTTTAAGCGCCAGAACACAGTGATTTTGTTACTTCGCATTATGTCGTGTCTAATGACGCATTCTTAGCAGTAAAATATGCAACACTGGAAACAATAAGATTCCTCGGAGCTTTTCATGTCGCAATTTCCTCACAATACTTGACTGTTTTAAAATTCTTTCATGGCCAACACATAAACCAGACCGTACAGGTAAAAACTGGTCGGTAGATCTTTCAGATCGGTACTTTCCGGCACTTTGTTGAGAGCTTGGCATTTCCAACATCTCCTTGTGTCTCGGCCACGGCTTGTTCTGTGCTACTGCTTCAAGCGCTGGAGGCAGAAACTGTGTGAACATTGGAGATGTTTTGGATCCGTGTATATGGTAGAACACACAAGACATGACACTCTTTCACGAAGATCTTGGAGCAATGTTTTGACATCCATTTTGTTCTTCGGATGCGAGCGAGGAGAACATATATTTGGCAGAAATCAGCTTTTAACAAGCTGCTCATTATCATAATGGATTTAACTCACTCAACCAATCATGCAACGGAAGATTCTGTTTTATCTCAGACTTTGTTATTCAGTATTGTGAGCTCGGCATTATTGAAACGCTGATTAATCCAAAACAAAAATCTCTCATGCTCTGCTCTCCAGACTAACCAGAACAGTAGTTCTAAAAAATAAAGCACAACACGAAAAGTTACCTCAAGCTTTTCTTGATTTGTTAAGAGAAATGTTGAGTCAATAAAGGGGCTAATCTACGAGTCTACGCACAAGCCTCTTCAAAATTATCTCTTAATTGCAAACTTATTATCAGACTGTCCTCCTTTGATGGTGTTGTTTTTTTCATATCTTGTTTTAGTCTCGTAACGACCAGCCGCTCACTAGCTGTGTCGTCAAGACTAACGGCTAAGCCCCAGAGCAGGGGAACAAAGTGATAGTACAATAGGCGGTGTGAGAGGCCTAGCAAGAGAACCTTTCCAGATCTATCACACGCACGCATCCCTCGCCGTCTAGAAACCCGCGGGTCTCGCTGCTGAAGTCACAGCACTAATGAAAGTCTGCTCTCCATTCCCCATTCTCCACCCTCTATTGCCCATTGTACATATCCCATTTTAAATTTCCCTTAGTATTTTCCCATTCCCCATATTCTAATCTCTTTTCTTCATTCTCCATTCTCTATTTTCCATTCTCTATTCTCCATTCTCCTTTCTTCATTCTTTATCCTCCACTCTACATCCCCCATTCTACATTTCTCATTTTTAATTTCACATATTATTTTCCCATTCCCCATTCTCTATTCTCCGTTCTCTATTTTCCGCTTCCATTTTCCATTTTTTGCCGTTTTCCATTTTTCGTTTTCCAGTGTCCATTTTTCATTTTTCATTTTCCAATTTTTCTTTTACCAATTTCCATTTTTCCTTTTCTATTTTCTATTGTTTATTTTTCATTTTTCAGTTTTTATTTTCCATTTACATTGGAAACAATAAGATGTCTTAGAGCTTTTCTTTTCACAATTTCCACAGAGTACTCGACATTTTTTACATTCTTTAATGGCAAACACATCAATCAGGCCGTTCAGGTAAAAACTGGTCGGTAGATCTTTCAAATCGCTACTTTCCAGTACTTTGTTTAGTGCTTGGCATTTCGGACATCTGATTGTGTCTTGGCCATGACTTGTTCCGTGCCACTGCTACAAGCATTGCAGACAGAAATTGTGTAAACATTGAAGCTGTTTTGGATCCGTGTATATGCTAGTGCACATAGGACATGACACTTCTTCACGAAGATCTTGGAGCAATGTTTTGATATCCATTTTGTTCATCAGATGTGAGCGAGGAGAACAGTTATTTGGCAGAAATCAGCTTGAAACGATGACGCCTTGTGACAATCTTTTTTTAGCTTTTCAAAGAACTATCTGCTAATCATCATAATAGGCTCAGCTGAGCAACCAATCATGTAAAGGAAGATGCTTGTGTTATCTCTCCCAGTGTTGTGACCTTGACATTATTGAACCGCTGATTAAATCAAAACACACATGCATTGTTTGCGTTCCAGACTAACCACAACATCAACTTTTCAAAACAACGTCACGAAAAATTTACTTCTAACTCTTTTTGAGTTGTTATGGAAAATGTCGAATCATTCCTAAAGCGCTAAAGGGACTAAGTACGAGTTTGCGCACAAGTCTCTTTAAAATTTTCTCTGAAAATTTTTCTCTCTCTTAAAGCCGATCAATCATGTGTTGTTTTGGTCTCGTAACGACGAGCAGCCTCTCAATGGCTACACTGTCGACACTGGAGGCTAAGCGTGGGGGAACGAAGTAATCGTGCGACAGGCGGTGTAAGAAGCCTGGTGCGAGAACCCCTCAGGATGACTCGCACGCTCGCATCCCTCGCCGCGGGCTTCGCCGGTGATGTCACAGCGCTGTTGAAAGTCTGCTCACACCATGCAGTGAAAATGGCAACTCAACTTTTTTTTCAGATTTATTGTTTACAAGGAGGAACATATGTTTTCCAGCGTTGCAGCCGCAAGTTTGAAAAGTGAGGCAAGTGCTTTGTCTGATTTGGCTTGTTTATCGTTCGGAGTTTAGTAGTGACTTGGACTCTGAAAAATTCAAGTACCTAACGGCTAACCTTTTTTAAACTTCCAACTGACTAATTTTCCAATAAACATTAAAATATCCCTTTCATCGACTTCAACAAATTTAATTTGACCCATCAAGTGTTAATGAAACGAGTAAACACACACTTCTAGAACAGTTGCACTGACCATAAATATTAAATATAACCTGAGTTCAAAATTTCAGATACTGCTTTTGATCTTGAAATGATCCGTGCATCCTTTAAATTGTAAGTAATTAAATTTTTCTCGCGATGGAGTTTTGCATCGCATTTACACGATTCAAATCATATGAATTTATCTGTGTTAGAAGCTATTTAATGAGCTACTTCCACCTCGTCATGATACCCCCGTGCTATACACAGTAGAGTCCGTCAAGTCGACATTAGTTTTGTAGTTTTGTCGTTTGCTTGTCTTCCTTCCTTGCGTGCACGTTTGAGAAACTAAGACGCAGTCTTTCTAAAAGTGGTCCGGTGCGTGTTAGGACGAATTCTTTCAAACTTTGTCCAGAATCTATCTTAGTCTAATTGTAATCGAAACCACCATGGTTTTTTCAAATATGGCCGAATATCAAATATGGCACGAATTGCCGAGCTCGTCTTTTCACAAAATTCTCGTGCGAGGTGTTGTTTTGCCTCACATATTTAGATAAACCCTTTTTGAGAACAAATAACATAAATTTTGTTCTTTTAACGGTTTTTCTCAATTTTTTTGTTTCACCTACTTTGACGCATGACTGGCACCATGTCCTGAAATATGAAACCTTTTATCTCAGCTCAGCGCAAAATTCCAACTTCTTCCCCACGATATCTTTATCCAGACTGGTTAAAATAGGGTAGAATATATTTGATCAGAACATGTAGTAAATCAACCAGGTAGAATAGTTTCCGTTTTTTTTGTTCTTTCCCGCACCAAAATATACACGGGTATTTTTTGTATCAATTAATTTTTTGTCACACAACCTTAAGCAGTCCTAGACCCTATACCTCAAAGAAGGACTTAAATTTCATTCAGTACCTTTTTTTTTCGGTCCTGGCATTTCAGAAAGTTAAATAAATGTAAATCTTTCGAGTCTTCTGCTTTTTCTCACTTCCTCCAAGTGTTCCCTCCTAAAGGTCTGCCGCGCATAATCCAGAATCCAAATAATCCAGACCGTCACAAATGTCACTATTGACAAAGTTGTTGAATTTCAATTTACCAAAATAATTGTTTGAAACTTGCATTGCGTAATTTTATTATTTCGTGCATGAGCAATCTTCGACCATTTCTTAATTAAACTTGATTTGGTGTCTCTTGAGTTAGATGGGATTTCAATATGCTTGCACATTTCCCTGAGCATCATCTGTTTTCAAATGCCATTTCGCAAAGGTTGTAGACATCATACATCACTAGATGCTTGACACCAATTTCAAACTGTACGGCTTCACTGGCTTTCTCGAGCATTTTTTCATCTGTCAGCGAGGCATACTCTTCAGCTAGCTCTTCACTATCGTCAGGCTCGTCGCCATCGCTGGAGGTTTCCTTACCATTGGATTGCTTTCTCTTCGCAGAGACTCGCGAAAAAAATCCCTGGATTGAAGCTTTGAAAGCCATTCCATTTTACTAAACATTCGTGTGTCATCGGTGTTGTGAGCATTGCACATATCGTTAGCTACTTGTGCGGGATCTTCCTTTCTCCCAATTTTTTTACCAATGTCAAAATGTTTTTTTAAGTACCCACGGACTTCGTCAGAAAAGCGTGTTTGTCCACCTTTAGGCTTGTCAAGTGCCCAATCCATTCGGAGTGAGTTACCTCGGTTGTGGTTTCAATTTGAACTTCTTTCTGGAGGCGTGACTTTCTTGTAGAATCCAGTGAAATGCTCTGGAAGCGCTGAGGCCAATCGATTCGTAACTGGTCATACACGCCCCTCTGTACCGTCTTCACTGGGTTGTGATTTGCAGTCACACTTCGATGAGTTTCCAAGGAATTCTTTTGAGCACTGGGGATGGGGACTTTCGAAGGTGCCACTGACATCATCGACTCTTCCTTAGTGCGTAGTCGTCTTATCCATATCTCGTGCTGAGATTGGGCAAAACGGTTTTTTTTTCGCTGAGGCAGGTAGCTTCTTGAGGACTGAATATGATTTCATTCCATGCAATTATCTTACCAGCTCCAATTTTAAAAGCCTTCCACATTCGAAATCCGCCAGGGGTAAACTCAAAATTGTGCATTGTGCTGAAATTAGGGATCCTCTTTAACTTCAGAGTTATATTCTTGTCATTCATGCAGAATACTCCTGCTGTCGTTCCTCGAACTGGTTTTTTTTAAGGGCAGTCTGCATGTTTCGATTTTTCAAAATATCATAACCTTCGATGCAGTAGCGTTTGACGGCGGCTTTCATCGGGCATAAAATCCTATCGCAAATATCCTTACCGTGCTATGATTCCGAAAAATCATATCTCACAACGTCAATTCCCTGACGACTTCCGACATCTCGAAGGGCCGCTAAGAGACTGCTGTTGTGACAACAACCTACTTCGTCTGATCTTAAGCTACGCCTTTTTATGGCAGTCATAAGTTGCTCTAACAACGAGAGAACAGCGAACAAATCCTGGCTGCAACTGTTCAACAGGTGAGCGTAAGAGGAAACTTCTAGCTTCCCGCCTTTCTTGAAAACCACACTGCAAATATGCTAATTTATGCCTCTCTTTGCAATCCACTCTGTTTGCTTTTCGCGAAACTTTATTTCCAAAAACTTCATTGCCCAGTCAGATGATATAAAAACTTCGTCTTTCTGAAGAGAAAGCAGGATGCTTTGCTTGCATTGTTCCTGATTGTGGGCGCGCAGAATGTGTGCCTTCTACCCTTTGACTTTCTCTTCAGCGACAAGTCCATCATATCGAAAATCATCCTCCTTCTCTTTCTTATTTATCTTTCAGGAATACTTTTCAATGGCAGAACGAATTTCCTGAATAGCCTCCTTCAGTGCCTTACAGTCGTTAAATGAAATATTATGGTCGTGGCCACAATCTGTGCAATAATCAGCGTCAGCGGGATCGCTTAGGGCGAATGCAGTACAGTGGTCGGGACACTTGTCTTGCGCTTTGCAGTTATCTCGATAGGCCGTCTTCAAGTATAACTGAGCCTCTTTCAGCCTTGTATACGTTTGCGCACACCACTCCTTGTTCGCCCCCATTTCATTCAATTCGTCTAAAATCTTGTGAAGTGCTCCAAAACCATCGAAGTCATCTGCCGCCGTATTATCAAGAACTTTAGGGGTTTTTCTTTGGGAGGCTTCCTAAACTTCAAGAATCCTCCACAAAGTGGCGCGACTCATGGGACTGAAATTTTCTACTTTGCAGAAGTCAAGGCCGTACTGGTACGCACTATGTTTGGCATCACTAATTCTTCACCACTTTCAAGCTTGAGTTTTCGGCCTCCAAATGCCACATCCTGATAGTAGTAAGGGCGAGATGTAAATTCCAGAAAGTGATCCAATTGAAGTTTATCTAATCGGACTCGATGCTGTGGTATCTTTGCTACTGGGATACCGGGGCCTCCAGAAGAACTGTGCACTCTAGCTTTTTTATTTGCCTATCACTGATAATTTCAAAAGGTCGATGAGGAGCCTTCAACTTGCTTGCTTAAAACTTATTGGCGTATATACTAAGGATCTGTGTCCTTAGCGTATTAGTTGGCACTCTCCTATAGGCCGAGACTAACGCCTCTCGACCAGGGTCAGCAGTCTTATCGTTCACTTTTTCTCCCTGAAGAGCTTGGAGCAGCTTCTCTCCATTATTTGGTGCCATGACATTCCAAACCAACCTGCATGCCTCTGTAGCTTTACAAACAAATTCTTCTCGCTCCACATCACTACAAGCATCCCAGCTTTTCAGCTGATGTTGCAGCTGGTCAATAATAATTTTTTTTTAGCACTGATACCTCTGCAAGGTTTTCCATCATAGAATTGAAAACCTGAACGGAAGAATGGCTATTGCTCTTTACCGTCAGGTGTGATTCTTCTTCTTCTCTACAACTTTCTAATTCATCAGTGGGACTTAACCGAGGAGTCTGCTCTGTGTCTGCCTGAGCATGGATAACGTCGATTCCTGGTGTTGACGGCACTTCCTCGTGGGCATAAAGAGCTGCCGCGGCAACCCCTTTAGGAGCCCTGTAAAAAGAACGTGATAGTAGAGGTTAATTACGAGTAGTCACCGTCATTACTTTCCCTCCTCCAGCAATTCATCTCCAAACAGTCTCGTCCACCCATATATGTTCCCCTCTTTCTGTCTTTACTTCTCCGTTTATTCTAATTTTTCACGGTCATTCCTCCCTAATTTCTCTGACCTCCCCCCGGCTGCATTTGTCTATGTCCGACTACGTTTCGTATATGAGTTTCAATTTAATTCTCTCCGAGCTCAAATTATTTGTAAATTAAATCGTTTTTCTCGGGCTAAGGCGGCTTCCTTCAACAATTTGAAAAATTGCATATCTATCCGAGTTTAATGCCACCTAGCAGACTTATAATGGTGACTATTTTTGAAAAGTAGGGGGTACATGTGCTTTTCTAAATTTACGCAACTACATGGGAGTAAAATTATTGCAAACGAACTGCGTAATTGAATTTGAGTGCCAAAAAATTTACGAACACGGGAAAAGTTCTGTACAGTTCTCTATACCTATACCTATAGGGAAAGAGATCAAACATCCATCATTGTTTTATTTAGTTTTTATCGACAAATATCTTTTTTCTGACGATTTTATGAGAACTTGCAGTTTAAGAACACGAAAGAGGGGCCCTTTTATTAAGTAAGTTCTCGTGGCGAATTTTTTTAAGATTGAAGGTTACATTTTCGAATTAAAAGGACTGCCTCTTAGGTGCTTTTAAGATGAACAGTTTCTAAATGAACAACATGAAATATTCTGAATAAACCTGAGTCTTGTCAAAACTATCCTGGCCTCTAAAGTTTTTTTTCCCCTTTTCTCATTGATTGAGTGATAAACAAAAGAATAAATAAAGATTTTTCTTTACATAATGGTGCTATCCTATTGCAAGTCATAAAAACGCTTTTTATGGACTCAAATCACTCGGCAAACATAGGTTGGCCGTCTAAGTTTCGTTTATTTTTGAGACCGCTCCGTGTGCATTGTTGGGTGTAATTTTCTAAAATGCACGCAATTTGTTGGCCGGCTATCCTAGAAGTTCGCCAAAATCACTACATGTTTTTATATTTCCATGCTCTTCTACCCTTTTTTTAGCTAGTGTGGATAAAAATATCGTGGGTAGGTAGTTGGAATTTTGCGCTGAGCCGAGATAAAAAGTTACATATTTCAGGTGATGGCGGTAGCGTCAAATTAGTTGTCAAACAAAAAAAAAATTCCCGTGACAAAAACCGTTAAAAAAACAAAGTTTATGTGCTTTGTTCTCCTAAAGGATTGAACTAAATATGCGAAACAAAACAAAACCCTTGAACTTGAATTTTTTTTGTGAAAAGACGAGCTCGACAATTTGTGCCATTTTAGATATTCGGTGTGTTGTTAAAAATTGGCATTCGCGCGCTTAAGCGATTTTCGCGCAGAAGAAAATTATTTTGCTATATTTAATAAAACCATGGTGGTTTCGATCGCTTTTAGATTAAGATAGATTCCTAGGCAAAGTGTGAAAGAAATCGATTTATCAGCCTATTTTTTTGTCAAACAGTAAAATCGGCTTTTAATACTTTAAAGCCTTTACGCTTTAGAGATTTTCCTCTTAGAATTTATAGTCATGTGACTTCACCTTGCAAATTCAGCACATTATTCAGAAAAAGTGTTTTACGCACGAGGGAACCTTCCCGCTAGGTATTTCAATAATTTGAGTGGACAACCGTCACGGGCGGTCTGTAAAACCGATAAGATTAATCTTTTCAGACTTCGTAGGAAACTTAGATGAGTGATTTGAAAATCCAGTAAATGCATTAATTTGATCTCTTGTACTTAGACAGAATACGCACCTCAAACAAGGGCTAGATATAAAAGATAATGAAGCAGTAACCGTTACCTTGACATGAAAACCATAACCAGCAAAGAATACTTGCCCGTTCCTCGCTTCTTCCACAGAGAGCTTAGCACTTATCACTTTTTGGCCGCACCTCTTGCAAGGGGATGGGGAGGAGAGGGGGGAAGAAAGTGAGTGCTCTCACCATTGCTCTACGCCAACTTTCCAGAACAAACATGGGGGGGAGGGGAGGGGGGGGAAGTGACTATTCTTATCATTACTCTACACCTGCTTTCCGAAACAAATATGAGGGGAAGGGAGGGGGAGGAAAGTGAGTACTTTTATCGATTATTTCTCTTCACCCGCTTTCCAAAACAAATACGGTTTTTTGAAATATGTCTGAAATTCTGAAAATGGATTTATTAAAAAAAATTTATCTTCTTTCACATGACATCAGATAACAAAAAGTTTATTCTCGTTACACAGAAGTAATTAATTACATAGTTATATCTGGCAATCAAAAAGACTTATCTATTTCTTATGCTAATAAGTAAGAAAGCGACTATATTAATTGGAATAATATCTCGATACAATATGTCACTATTGAAGAATGTTGAAGCCATCGCTTACGTAGAAAACATAAATACAAACACCAAGCTATCATAGGACTGATATGAAAGCTTCCCCTTTAGCCTCCGCTTACGCAGAGGAAATTTTTTCAATGAACGAGGAGGCAATACCCGAGAACACAAACAGTATTTGCTTCTACAGGATTAAACGTTAAGTCTATCAACCTATCTAACATCAAATTTTAAGGGGAAATATCAAAATACAATAATTTTTTGTCAGGGAAACTGAGGAGCTCTCCATTCATAAAGTTAACAATGAAACATTGAATATTATGCAGGTATGATTTGAACAACAAGCGAGTCAAAATGTAATTATCACATCAAAACAGTGATTTGTTAATAATCTGACTCAATTACCAATGCAGTTTACTTAAAGATAGACTTCATTTCATGACTTGTTGATAGAGCCACGTCTGTCATTTATACTACCAATTCACGAATACATTTTTGAAACAGAAACAAAACCGATCCATTTTTTTTAGTTATTATATGTTACTCAAATATCTGAATACGATTGTTGCCTTCATCAGCGACAACAATTTGCCCAGTAGAGAGATCCGCCAGAGACTTTGGACTATTAAATTCTCCTAAATTACCACCTTTAGTTCCTAACTTACTGAGAAACCTTCCATTCAGTTCAAATTCTTGTACTCTATGATTATTTGTGTCACATACCATCAGGCGTCCAAACTTGTTCGCTGACA
The DNA here is from genome assembly GCF_036669915.1 of Pocillopora verrucosa. Classification (NCBI taxonomy): domain Eukaryota; kingdom Metazoa; phylum Cnidaria; class Anthozoa; order Scleractinia; family Pocilloporidae; genus Pocillopora; species Pocillopora verrucosa. The sequence continues at coordinate 5,957,590 of NC_089324.1, forward strand.
AACATACGGGGTGAATTAACTCCCCGTCCCCTCCACCTCTCTTTCCAAACTTGTACTGAAAGTTTCCATTCCTGTCATAAACTTTAATGCAATGTTCAAATTGGTCCGACACTATGAGATATGTATCGTACTGGACACAGTGGATAGGATAAGTAAAAGCCCCCCGTCCACCTATCTTCATTAGAAACGTGCCATGAAGAAAAGATCTTAATGATTTTGTTACCTGTATCAGCAACAATAATGTTTCCATCACTGTCTATCCATAAACTCCGAGGAGAATTGAGCTCACTATCACGGATTTCTTTCCCACTGAAACTGCCCGCGTACTGACCCTCCCCATTAAAAATTTGGATTCTGTGGTTGCCAGAGTCTGCCACGAAAATCTTCCCATTATTATGAAATGCTATTCCCCTCGGATATTTAAACTCTCCCGCCTTCTCACCCTCCCTACCAAATGATCTTAAATAATTTCCATATTTGTTAAAAATTTGAACTCTGTGGTTGTTAAAATCAGTTACAGCTATTTCATCCCTGGCATTCACTGCTACCCCCCAAGGCTCGCAAAACATTTCTTCAGAGGAACCTTCCTTTCCGAAAGACAGCACGGCTTTGAACTGAAATCGTTTCACTACTACACTAAAAGGGCTGTTTTGAACATGTTCTCCGTTTACCTTTACTGTTACTTTAAACCTTCCTAAAACCCTGGGAAAATAACTGATCTGATAGAGTCCATCTTTGTTGTCCTCTATTTGCACTTCCGTCACACATTTTCGTCCATGCTCGTCCATGATCTCCACCGTTGCGTGATCATCTTCATTGTAACACTGTCTTCGTTCGGCGTCTCTTGTAGTTAAAGTAAACTGCGCTATATAGTTAAGAAATCCTTCTTCAAGTCCTTTACCTTCAGCAACGGACTGGTTTGCTTTTGTTTGGTTTACTGCTCGCAAAGATCCAATTCCTTCGCCTTCAATAGTGTTCCGCAGCTTATGATTCTCCACAAAAGCTAAAAAAGGAGGTTTTTTTAGGTCGCGGTCCACTTGTTGGTTTTGATCATCTCGCTGAAACATTGTCTCAAATGGTTTCATCAGTCGAACGACTTCGACGTTTGTACTTCGTATCATCAGTTTATCAGCTTTCTTCAGCGATGATTCGATTAACTCAATTTGAGATTCGATCTCCGTTTTTAGCCCTGTAATAATTTCGAGCGATTTCCTCGTTTCTTTTTCCACTGCTTCATACATGGCTTGTTTCTTCGCTTCAACAGTTGCAAGCAAATTGTCCACAAACCCCTGTATTTCCCGCTTCAAGTCTTCTCCTGTTTTAATCATTTTTGCATGATCCACATCGAGTTGTCGTGCAATGTTGATTTTTGCTTGTAAATCACTCTTCTTTGCTTCTATCAGTGATTTCATTTGGATCTTTTGTTTTTCAGCTTCTTCGTCTAAGTGCACCATAGCGTGACCCACATGATCCAACAAGACACAGCTTTGGCAAGCCGCCGTAGTACAATTCTTGCAGAAGTATTTCAGTTCTTCTTTCTCGTGCCGCTGTTTTGAGCAGTACATGGGTCGTGTCATCACATCCTCGAAGTCCTTTTCTTGAAAATCTTTAAGCGCTAGAATACGGTGATCTCTGTTGTTTCGCATGATGTTGTGTCCAATGACGCATTGTTGGCAATAAAATATGCAACACTGGAAACAATAAGATGTCTCAGAGCTTTTCTTGTCGCAATTTCCACACTGTACTTGACTGTTTTCACATTCTTTAATGGCTAACACATCAATCAGGCCGTTCAGGTAAAAACTGGTTGGTAGATCTTTCAGATCGCCACTTTCCGGCACTTTGTTGAGAGCTTGGCATTTCGGACATCTGATTGTGTCTCGGCCATGACTTGATCTGTGCCATTGCTGCAAGCACTGCAGGCAGAAACTGTGTAAACATTGGAGCTGTTTTGGATCCATGTATATGTTAGTACACACAGGACATGACACTTCTTCACGAAGATCATGTAGCAACGATTTGATATCCATTTTGTTCGTCAAATGTGAGCGAGGAGAGTAACTATTTGGCAGAAATCAATAAAAATCAGCTTGAAACAATGAACTTGCGATGATCTTTTTTTAGCTTTTCTTAGAACTAGCTCCTTATTATCATAATGGGTTTAGCTCAGTCAACCAATCATGTACCGGAGATGTTTGGTTTATATCAGACTCTTTTATCCAGTGTTGTGACCTTGATATTATTGAAACGCTGATTAAACCAAAACACAAATCTCTTAATGAATTGTCTGCGTTCCAGACTAACCACAACACCAATTTCTGAAAACAACGACACGAAAAATTTACCTCTGACTCTTTTCGAGTTGTTAAGGAAAATGTCAAATCATTCTTAAAACGCCTAAAGGATTAAGCTACGAGTCTGCGCACAAGCCTCTAAAGTTATCTCTGAAATGTGTTGTCTCTATTGTCCTCCACTTCAAGCTGTATCACTGTTATAGCCGATCAATCATGTGTTGTTTTGGTCTCGTAACGACGAGCAGCCTCTCAATGGCTGCACTTTGCGATGGGTGCGAGAACCTCTCCAGATCACTCGCACGCTCGCATCCCTCGCTGTTTCGAAACCCACGGGCTTCGTCGGTGATTTCACAGTGCTAATGAAAGTCTGCTCACACCATACAGTGAAATGGGAACTCAACTTTTTTTTCAGATTTATTGTTTACAAGGAGGAACATATGTTTTCCAGCGCCGCAGCCGCTAGCTTAAAAAGTGAGGCAAGTGCTTTGTCTGATCGAAATTTCTCATTAAGCAAACCTGAGGGCTCGTTTATCGTAGTTTAGAAGTGATTTGGACTCTGAAAAATTTAAGTATCGAACGGCTAACCTTTCTTAAACTCCCAACTGACTAATTTTCAAATAAACATTAAAATAGCCCTTTCATCAACTTCAACAAATTTAATTTGACCCATCAAGTGTTAGTGAAACGAATGAGCACACTTCTAGAACAGTTGCGCTGAACATAAATATCAAATATAAACTGAGTTCAAAATTTCAGATACTGTTTTTGATCTTGAAATGATCCGTGTATCCTTTTAATTGTAAGTAATTAAATTTTTCTCGCGATGGAGTTTTGTATCGCATTTACTCGTTTCAAATATAAATTTATTTGTGCTAGAAGCTATTTACTGAGCTACATGCTATACACAGTAAAATCCGTCAAATCGACTTTAGTTTTGTCGTATGCTTGTCTTCCTCCCTTGTGTGTACGTTTGAGAAACTAAGACGCAGTCTTTCTAAAAGCGGTCCAGTGCAATATGGCAAAATAAGTTTCTTCTGAGCGAAAATTGCTTCAGCGCTCAAACGCCAGTTTTTAACAACACCGAATATCAAATATGGCACGAATTGCCGAGCTCGTCTTTTCACAAAATTCTCGTGCGAGGTGTTGTTTTGCTTCACATATCATGTTTAGATCAACCCTTTTTGAGAACAAATAACATAAATTTTGTTCTTTTAACGGTTTTTTCCAATTTTTTTTGTTTCACCCACTTTGACGCTACTGGCGCAATGTCCTGAAATATGCAACTTTTTATCTCAGCTCAGCGCAAAATTCCAACTTCTTCCCCACGATATCTTTATCCAGACTGGCTAAAATAGGGTAAAATATATTTAACCAGAACACATAGTAAATCAACCAGGTAAAATAGTTTTCGATTTTTTGGTGCAGAATCCAAATAATCCAAACCGTCACAAATGTCACTATTGACAAACTAGAGGAATTTCAACTTACCAAAATAATTGTTTGAAACTTGCATTGCGTAATTTTATTATTTCGTGCATGAACAGTCTTCAACCATTTGAGAGTTTCTTAATCAAACTTGATTTGGTGTCTCTTGAGTTAGATGGGATTTCAAAATGCTTGCACATTTCCCTGAGCATCTTAACCTTGAAAAATGAAAGTCTGTTTTCAAATGCCATTTCGCAAAGGTTGTAGACATGCATCATACATCACTAGACGCTTGACACTAATTTCAGACTGTATGGCTACACTGGATTTCTCGAGCATTTCTTCATCTGTTAGCGAGGCATACTCTTCAGCCAGCTCTTCACTATCGTCAGGCTCGTCGCCATGGCTGGAGGTTTCCTTACCACCTGATTGCTTTCTCTTCGCAGAGACTCGCGAAAAAATCCCTGGATTTGAAGCTTTGAAAGCCATTCCATTTTACTAAACGTTCATGTGTCATCGGTGTTGCGAGCATTGCGCATATCGTTAGCTACTTGTGCGGGATCTTCCTTTCTCCCTGTTCGGTTGTGGTTTCAATTTGAACTGGAGGCATGACTTTCTTTTAGAATCCAGTGAAATCCTCTGGAGGCGCTGAGAGCCAATAGATTCGTAACTGGTCATACACGCCGCTCCGTACCGTCTTCACTGGGCTGTGATTTGCAGTCACACTTCGAAGAGTTTCCAAGAAATTCTTTTGAGCACGAGGGATGGGGATATTTGAAGATGCCACTGACATCATCGACTCTTCCATAGTGCGTAGTCGTCTTATCCATCTCTTGCGCTGAGATTGGGAGAAACAGTTTTTCTTCGCTGTGGCAGGTAGCTTCTTGAGGACAAAATATGATTTCATTCCATGCAATTAGCTTACCAGCTCCAATTTTAAAAGCCTTCCACATTCGAAGTCTGCCAAAATTGTGCGTTGTGCTCAGTGAAATTAGGGATCTTCTTTAACTTTATAGTTATATTCTTGTCGTTCATGCAGAATACTCCTGCTGTCGTTCCTCGAACTGGTCTTTTTTTTGGGGCAGTCTGCATGCCTCGATCCGCCAAAATATCATAACCTTTGTTGCAGTAACGTTTGACGGCGGCTTTCATCGGGCATAAAATCCTATCGCAAATATCCTTACCGTGCTGTGGTTCCGAAAAATCATATCTCACAACGTCAATTCCCTTGACTACTTCCGACGTCTCGGAGGCCGCTAAACGGACTGCTGTTGTGACAACAACCGGCGTCATCTGATCTTAATCTACGCCTTTTTATGGCAGTCATGAGTTGCTCTTGAACGAGAGAACAGCGAACCAATCCTAGCTACAACTGTTCAACAGGTGAGCGTAAGAGGAGACTTCAAGCTTCCCGCCTTTCTTGAAAATGACACTGCAAATATGCCAATTTATGCCTCTCTTTGCAAACCACTCTGTTTGCTTCTCGCGAAACTTTATTTCCAAAAACATTTCATTGCCTTGTCAGATAATACAAGAACTTCGTCTTCCAGAAGAGAAAGCAGGATGCTTTGCTTGTATTATTCCTGATTGTGGGCGCGCAGAATGTGCGCCTTCCACTCTTTGACTTTCTCTTCAGCGACAAGTCCATTATGTCGAAGATCATCCTCCTCTTTATTATTTATCTTGGAGGAATACTTTCCAATGGCAGAATGAATTTCCTGAATAGCCTCCTTCAGTGCCTTACAGTCGTTACATGAAATATTAAGGTCGTGGCCACAACCCGTGCAATAATCAGAGTCAGCAGGATCGCTCAGGGCGAATGTAGTGCAGTGGTCGGGACAATTGTCTTACGCTTTGCAGTTATCTTGATAGGCCGTCTTCAAGTATAACTTAGCCTCTTTCAACCTTGTGCACGTTTGCGCACATTACTCGATCCTTGTTTGCCCCCACTTCTTTGAATTCGTCTGAAATATTGTGAAGTGCTTCAAAACCATCGACGTCATCTACCGCCTTGTTATCAAGACCTTTAAGAGATTTTCTTTGGGACGCTTCCTAAACTTCCAAAAGGCGCGACTCATCGACGAATCAAGGTACTGGTTAGTGATTGTCATCTTGCAATGGTACGCACTATGTTTGGCATCACTAGTTCTTTACCACTTTCAAGCTTGAGTTTTCGGCCTCCAAATGCCACATCCTGATGTAAATTCCAGAAAGTGATCCAACTGAACTTTATCTGATCGAACTCGATGCTGTGGTATCTTTGCTACTGGGATACCGGGGCCTCCAGAAGAACTGTGCACTCTGGCTTTTTTTATTTGCCCATCACTGATAATTTCAAAAGATCGATGAAGAGCCTTCAACTTGCTTGCTTAAAACTTATTGGCGTATATACTAAGGATCTGTGTCTTAAGCATATTAATTGGCACTCTCCTCTAGGCCGCGACTAACGCCCCTAGACCAGGGTCAACAGTCGTGTCGTTCACTTTTTCTCCCTGGAGAGCTTGGAGCAGCTTCTCTCCATCATTTGGTGCTATGACATTGCAAACCAACCTGCATGCCTCTGTAGCTTTACAAACAAATTCTTCTCACTCCACATCACTACAAGCATCCCAGCTTTTCAGCTGATGTTGCAGCTGGTCAATTTTTTTTTAGCACTGATACCTCTGCAAGCTTTTCCATTGGAGAATTAAAAACCTGAACGGAAGAATGGAAATTGTTCTTTACCGTCAGGTGTGATTCTTCTTCTTTACTACTTTCCAATTCACCAGTGGACTTAACCGAGGACTGTGTCTGCCTGAGCATGGATAACGTCGATTCCTGGTGTTGACGGCACTTCCTCGTGGGCGTAAAGAGCTGCCACGGCAAATTTTTTAGGAGCCCCGTAAAAAGAACGTTATAGAAGAGGTTAATCACGAGAAGTCACCGCCATTACTTTCCCTCCTCCAATTTATCTCCAAACAGTCTCGTCCACCTATATATGTTCCCCTCTTTTTGTCTTTACTTGTCCGGCAGTTTATTCTAATTTTTCACGGTCATTCCTCCTTCATTTCTCCTATCTCCCTCCGGCTTCATCTGTCTATGTCCGACAACATTCCGTCTATAAGTTTCAATTTAATTCTCTCCGAGCTCAATCTCGTACCATTCGATATCTCAAGTTTACATATGAGGATTTAGTGAGCTGCTTGAGTCGCTACCGGCCTTATCCTCTACATCCGAAGCCCAGGCCGACTCCCTAAAGGTAGCTTTAAGTCTCTTCCGGCAATTACTGCAAATCATATCACTGGAAGAAGAAATATACTATTTAAAGCTTTTATCGAAATGTCTGTTAGCAATCATACACAGTATTTGGCTACACTATCAAAACTTCCTCAAGACACCCCGGGGCAAGCTCATTCCTAGCATTTATCATAGTCTTCTCTCTTTTCTCGCCCCAGGGGCATGACTGACGAAACACGGAGTACGAGGCTGCCCTAGGCAAATGTCGTCACTTAGTCCTGTTGTAAAACTGAGTACTTTTTCGTTCTTTCTTCTGCTGCGATCATTCTACAAACGGATTTGTTTACAACACAATCGCATTTTGTACGTCTTAATAAGGTTTGAGATATGATACTAAGGCACGAGCCCATGACTGGGCTAATAGATATTATCTAACACTATTTTCAAAGAGAAAACACCGAAAATGCGGGAGATGTGAATTTGGTTCTCCAAAAAATACAACAAGGATAACTTCGTAACTGACCCACCTGATCAAATCGGGACAACCATTCCATGAAATTTCAGGATTTCTCTCGCCATTTTGAGATTGACTATATCCCTATTTTTTATCGCTTTACTACCGCCTTGGTGGGTGGAGTATTGGCAGGGCCTTCCCTGAATCCAGTACCTCCACGACATGTCTTGGGCATATCATCATTTCGTTAAGCTTTGAAACTGGCAATTCAAAAAGCCCACTCTTGCTAAAATGAGTTCATGTTCAGTTAGCGTTTCGCGAAATAAATGACAAGAGCTCAGATGGCTTACAATTGACTTATTGCAATCTCCAAGGCTCACGGACTGTGTAATACCTCTTGAGCTACCACATGTTCCTCTATAATTCGAAAAGTACAACAAAAAGTATGGAGTCCCCATCTTGTTGTTCGCAACTCGTAAACCAAATCATTACTAAGATTTCTTGTAAATTAAATTGCTTTTCTCAGGTTAAGGCGGCTTCTTAGAACAATTTAAAAAATTGAATATCCATCCGAGTTTAAACGATGCCTCCTAACAGATCTATAATGGTTACTACTTTTACATGACAGACGATTTTGAAAAAGTAGCGGGTTAAGGTATTTTTCTAAATTTACGCAACTACATGGGAGTAAAGTTATTGCAAACGAACTGCGTAATTGAATTTGAGTGACAAAAAATTCACAGGAAAATTTCTGTACCGTTCTTTACACCTGTAGGGAAATAGATCAATCTTCCATCATTCTGTTTTATGTAGTTTTCATCGACAAATATCTTTTTTTCTGATGATTTTATGAGAACTTACAGTTTAAGACTACAAAAGAGGGGCCCTTTTCATTTTTCTTTACTTAATGGTGTTTTCTCCTATTGCAAGTCATAAAAACGCTTTTATGGACTCAAATCACTCGTCAAACATAAGTTGGTCGTATAAGTTTTGTTTATTTTTTAGACCGCTCCATGTGCATTGTTGGGTCGATTTTTCGAAAATGCGCGCGATTTGTTGGCCGGCTATTCTAGAAGTTCGCCGAAACCATAACATGTTTTAATATTTCTATGCTCTTCTACCCTATTTTAGCCAGTGTATATATAAAAATATCGTGGGATAGAAGTTGGAATTTTGCGCTGAGCCGAGATAAAAAGTTACATATTTCAGGTCATGGTGGTCTGTCATACAAATAGAAATTGCAGTGACAAAAACCGCCAAAAAAAAAAAAAAACAAAACGATTATGCTCTTTGTTCTCAGAAAGGGTAGATCTAAATGTGCGGAGCAAAACAAACCCTGAACTAGAATTTTGTAAAAAAAAAAAACCAACTCGGCTATTTGTGCCATTTTTGATATTCGGTGTTATTAAAAATTGGCGTTTGAGCGCTGAATCGATTTTCACTCAGAAAAATATTATTTTGCTATATTTGAAAAAACCAGGGTGGTTTCGATCACTTTTAGACTAAGATAGATTCCTGGGCAAAGTTTGAAAGAAATTGATTTTTCGACCCGAAACACACTGGACTGCTTTTAGAGAGACTGCGTCCTGAGTGTGTGTCCACGAAAAATTATGACCAGATTCCATGTCGTATAGTCACGCGTGACACCCACTCAGGACGCGTCCTCTTAACTGAACAACATATCAAAAAGGGGAAGATGTCGTGATAGCATTTTTTTCCATTCACGATTTATCAGGAAAGGGGGAGAGGGGGAAGGAAAGTGAATACTTTCATCATAACTCTACACCCGCTTTCCAAAACAAATACGGTTTTCAAAAAAAATGTCTGAAATTCTGAAAATGGATATATAAAAAAAATCAACTTCTGTTTCAAGACACACGATTACACAAAGTTTATTCTCGTTACATCGAAGTAATTAATTACATAGTTATATCTGCTAATCAAAAAGACTTATACAAAACATTCGTTAATAAGTAATAAAGCGACTACATTAATTCGAATAATATCTCTACAATATGTCAATATTGAAGAATATTGAAGCTAAAGCTTACATAGAAAACATAACTACAAACATTTTTTGGAGATCTAGAGCAATTAATTTTCAAATTATCATGTATTGCTGACGCTTCCTCTAAACTATTCCATGAACTTAGATTAAATGCACTTCTTTGGTATAACTCGTTCTCTTAGTATCTAGCAAGGCATTATCTTCATACCTAGCTATCATTTCTTTATGATAAAAAGTAGCACCGGTCTAAGTATATGATTACGATCACTATGTGTAAATATTACTTTTCGAACGTGCTGATTGGTTAGGTCGTGGGTATTCACCCAAGAACCATTTGCTTTCGAACAGCCGAAAAGTAATATGACGTCTTCGCCTTTCGCCTCCGTTTACGTAAAGGAAATTTTATCGATAAAAGAGGCGGCAATACCCGAGAACACAAAAGTTACACAGTACCTGCTTCAACAGAATTTAACGTTAAGTTTGTCAACCCATCCGACCTCAAATCTTAGAGAGAGAAATATCAAAATACAATCATTTTTTAACAGGGAAACTGACGAGCTCTGTACTCATAAAGTTAGAAATAAAACATTGAATATTATGCGGCAGGATCTGAACATCAAGCAAGTCGAAATGTAGTTATTACATCAGAAGAGTATTATGTTAATTATCTGACTAAATTACCAACGGGGTTGACTAAAAGATAGACTTCATTCTACACACTTGTTGATAGAGCCACGTCCGTCATTTTTACTACTATTTCACCAATACATTTTTGAAACAGAAATCAAATCAATTTTCTTTACTGATTATATTTTACTCAAATATCTGAATACGATCGTTTCCATCATCGGCGACAACAATTTGCCCATTAGAAAGATCCGCCAGAGACCTTGGACCATTGAATTCTCCTAAATTGCCACCTTTAGTTCCAAACTTACTGAGAAACCTTCCATTCAGTTCAAATACTTGTACTCTATGATTATATGAGTCACATACCATCAGATGTCCTGACTTGTTCACTGACAAACATTCGGGATAATAAAACTTCCCGTCTCGTTCGCCTTCCTTTCCAAACTTGTACTGAAAGTTTCCGTCCCTGTCATAAACTTTAATACAATGTTCATTTCTGTCCGACACTATGAGATATGTATCGTACTGGACACAGTGGATGGGACAAGTAAAAGCTCCCTGTCCACCTATCTGCATTAGAAACGTGCCATCAGAAGAAAAGATCTTAATCATTTTGTTACCTGTATCAGCGACAATAATGTTTCCATTACTGTCTACCGATAAGCCCAAAGGAGAATTAAGCTGACTATCAAGGTTTCCTTTCTCACCAAAACTGCTCACGTACTGACCCTCCCCACTAAAAATCTGGATTCTGTGGTTATTCCGGTCGGCCACGTAAATATTCCCGTTATTATGAAATGCTATTCCCCTCGGATATTTAAACTCTCCCGCCATGTGACCTTCCCTACCGAATGATCTCAAGTAATTTCCATTCTTGTTAAAAATTTCAACTCTGTTGTCAAGGGAATTAGTTACAGCTATTTCATCCCTGGCATTCACTGCTACTCCCCAAGGACTCTTTCCGAAAGACAACACGGCTTTGAACTGAAATGGTTTTACTATTATAGTAAAAGGGCTGTTTTGAACATGTTCTCCGTTTACCTTTACTGTTACTCTAAACCTTCCTAAAACTCTGGGAAAATAGCTGATCTGATAGAGTCCATCTTTGTTGTCCTTTATTTGCACTTCCGTTACGCATTCTCGTCCATGTTCGTCCATAATCTCCACCGTTGCGTGATCATCTTCATTGTAACACTGTCTTCGTTCGGCGTCTCTTGTAGTTAAAGTAAACTGCGCTATATGGTTAACAAATCCTTCTTCAAGTCCTTTACCTTCAGCAACGGACTGGTTTGCTTTTGTTTGGTGTGCTAATCTCAAAGATCCAATTCCGTCGCCTTCAATAGTGTTCCGTAGCTTACGATTCTCAACAAAAGCTAAAAAAGGAGGGTTTTTTAAGTCGAGGTCCACTGGTTGGTTTTGATCATCTCGCTGAAACATTGTCTCTAATGATTTCATTAGGAGAACGACTTCAGCGTTTGTACTTCGTATCATCAGTTTATCAGCTTTCTCCAACGATAATTCGGTTAAGTCAATTTGACGTTCTATCTCCGTTTTCTGCCTTGCAATAATTTCGAGCGATTTCCCCGTTTCTCTCTTCACTGCTTCACAAATGGCTTGTTTCTTCGCTTCAACAGTTGCAAACAAATTGTCCACAAACTCCTGTACTTCTCGCTCCAAGTCTTCTCCTGTTTGTTTAATTTTTGCGTAATCCTCATCAAGTTGTCGTACAATGTTTCTTTTTGCTTGTAAATCACTCCTCTTTGTTTCTATCAATGAGTTCATTTGGATCTTTTGTTTTTCAGCTTCTTCGTCTAGGTGCACCATAGCGTGACCCGCATGATATAACACGACACAGCTGTGGCAAGCTGCCTTAGTACAATCCTTGCAGAAGTACTTCAGTTCTTCCTTCTCGTGCCGCTGTTTCGAGCAGTACATGGGTCGTTTCATCACATCTTCAAAGTCCTTTTCTTGAAAATCCTTGAGCGCCAGAACACGGTGATCTTTGTTGCTTCGCATGATGTTGTGTCCAATGACGCATTGTTGGCAATAAAATATGCAACACTGGAAACAATAAGATGTCTCGGAGCTTTTCTTGTCGCAATTTCCACACTGTACTTGACTGTTGTTACATTCTTTAATGGCTAACACATTAATCAGGCCGTTCAGGTAAAAACTGGTTGGTAGATCTTTCAGATCGCCACTTTCCGGCACTTTGTTTAGAGCTTGGCATTTCGGACATCTGATTGTGTCTCGGCCATGACTTGTTCTGTACCATTGCTGCAAGCACTGGAGGCAGAAACTGTGCAAACATTGGAGCTGTTTTGGATCCGTGTATATGTTAGTACACACAGGACATGACACTTCTTCACGAAGATCATGTAGCAACGTTTTGATATCCATTTTGTTCGTCAAATGTGAGCGAGGAGAGTAACTATTTGGCAGAAATCAGCTTGAAACAATGAAGCCTTGTGATAATCTCTTTTTGGCTTTTCTAGAAGTAGCTGCCAATTATCATAATGGATTTAGCTATCATGTAACGGGAAGATATTTGTTTGTCTAGGACTCTGCTATCTAGTGTTTGTTTGCATTGTGTGCGTTCCAGACTAACCACAACACCAGTTCTTAGACATAGGTATGCATAGCATGCAAGAGTTACCTTTTCGGCTGGATGGATTGAGATGGGACAGTTTGTGCACTTAATGTTTTCATTTTTGTCACTGAAAAAGTCATAAATTTCAAAAAACGAAAAAATTGCTGAAAGACAGAAAAAACCTAATTTATCTGAACTCACACAGATATTATGTCTCCTACTGTCTCTGCTGTCCAGATACTTCTAGGCAAACATATGGCATGCGTTGCCTGCAAGAATTATTTTTTCGACTGGGCGGGTTGAGATGGGGCACTTTACAATTGCTTTTGTAACAAAAAAAGAACATAACTTTCAAACGGACGAAAATATCGCATTACTAAACAGTAAGAGAAAGAAAAAAAGACTAATTTTTCTGAACTTACACAGGTATTTTGTGGTCTATTGTCTAATTACTTCTACGCAAAAATAAAATGCATTAGTGCCACACTTCAGTATTGTTGTTTCCTGTCTCGTCACATAACGCCATTTATTCCCCGTTGGAGAGAGAACGCGTTGCGCGACGAGACCAAATAACGGTTGCGAAAGAGATGACTACGCTTACTGCTGTTCCTCTAACAGAGAGAAAATCAAAAGTATTCGTCTACAGCTAGTTGTCTCAAAAATATAATTTCACGTAATTTTACTACAAAAAGCAAGCTGAAACTCTGTTGTATCTCCAATATACCCTAACCAAAGATAAATTGCGATGTCGATCAGTGAAGATACATTGACCAAGAGAAAAGGATAACATTTAAAAGAAGGATTCTTGATTGGTTGCTGACTATCTGGACTTTGCCTTCTATGTGTGAAATACGTCATAAAATGCAGGTTGTTTATAAGGAATTAACATGGCGGGCGTTTTGAAACAGCCATGCCAATGTCCATTTTTTAAATTTTCTCCTCTCATTCTTCATTCGCCTCTCTCCATTCTCTACTCTCCATTCTCCATTCTTCATTTTCCATTCTCCATTCTCCATTCTTCAATTTCCATTCTCCACTCTCCATTTCCCATTTTTCATTTTTTTATTTTTCTTCTCCCATTTCCCATTCCCCATTCTCCATTCTCCATTCTCCATTCTTCATTCTCCATTCTCCATTCTTCATTCTCCATTCTCCATTCTCCATTCCCCATTCTCCAATCTCCATTCTCCATTCTCCATTCTCCATTCTCCATTCTTCATACCCCATTCTCCATTCTCCATTCTTCATTCTCCATTCTCCATTCTCCATTGCCCATTCTCCATTCTCCATTCTACATTCTCCATTCTCCATTCTCCATTCTTCATTCTTCATTCTCCATTCTCAATTCTCCATTCTTCATACCCCATTCTCCATTCTCCATTCTCCATTCTTCATTCTCCATTCTCCATTCTCCATTCTCCATTCTTCATTCTTCATTCTCCATTCTCCATTCTTCATTCTCCATTCTCCATTCTCCATTCTCCATTCTCCATTCTCCATTCTCCATTCTCCATTCTCCATTCTCCATTCTTCATTCTTCATTCTCCATTCTCCATTCTTCATACCCCATTCTCCATTCTCCATTCTCCATTCTCCATTCTCAATTCTCCATTCTCCATTCTCCATTCTTCATTCTCCATTCTCCATTCTCCATTCTCAATTCTCCATTCTTCATTCTCCATTCTCCATTCTCCATTCTCCATTCTCCATTCTCCATTCTCCATTCTCCATTCTACATTCTCCATTCTCCGTTCTTCATTCTTCATTCTCCATTCTCTATTCTTCAATTTCCATTCTCCACTCTCCATTTTCCATTTTTCATTTTTTTATTTTTCTTCTCCCATTTCCCATTTCCCATTCCCCATTCTCCATTCTCCATTCTCCATTCTCCATTCTTCATTCTCCATTCTCCATTCTTCATTCTCCATTCTCCATTCCCCATTCTTCATTTTCCATTCTTCATTCTCCATTCTCCATTCCCCATTCTCCATTCTACATTCTCCATTCAACATTCTTCATTCTTCATTCTCCATTCTCCTTTCTCCATTCTACATTCTCCATTCTCCATTCTCCATTCTCCATTCTCCATTCTCAATTCTCCATTCTCCATTCTCCATTCTCCATTGCCCATTATCCATTCTCCATTCTCCATTCTCCATTCTCCATTCTCCATTCTCCATTCTTCATTCTCCATTCTCCATTCTCCATTTCCCATTCTCCATTCTTCGTTCTCCATTCTCCATTCTCCAAATTCCATTCTCCATTCTTCATTCTCCATTCTCCATTCTCCATTCTCCATTCTCCATTCTCCATTCTCCATTCTCCATTCTCCATTCTACATTCTCCATTCTCCGTTCTTCATTCTTCATTCTCCATTCTCCATTCTCCATTCTCCATTCTCCATTCTTCATACCCATTCTCCATTCTCCATTCTTCATTCTCCATTCTTCAATCTTTATTCTCCATTCTCCATTCTCCATTCTCCATTTTACATTTTCCATTTTTCATTCTCTATTCTCAATTCTTCATTCTCCATTCTCCATTCTCCATTCTCCATTTCCCATTCTCCATTCTCCATTCTCCATTCTCCATTCTCCATTCTCCATTCTCGATTCTACATTCTCCATTCTCCATTCTTCATTCTCCATTCTCCATTCTCCATTCTCCATTCTCCATTCTCCATTCTTCATTCTCCATTCTCCATTCTCCATTCTCCATTCTCCATTCTCCATTCTCCATTCTCCATTCTTCATACCCATTCTCCATTCTCCATTCTCCATTCTCCATTCTCCATTCTCCATTCTTCATTCTTTATTCTCCATTCTCCATTCTCCATTCGCCATTCTCCATTCTCCTTTTTCATACCCATTCTCCATTTTCCATTCTTCATTCTCCATTCTCCATTCTCCATTCTCCATTCTTCATTCTTCATTCTCCATTCTCCATTCTCCATTCTCCATTCTCCATTCTCCATTCTCCATTCTCCATTCTCCATTCTTCATACCCATTCTCCATTCTCCATTCTCCATTCTCCATTCTCCATTCTCCATTCTTCATTCTTTATTCTCCATTCTCCATTCTCCATTCTCCATTCGCCATTCTCCATTCTCCTTTTTCATACCCATTCTCCATTTTTCATTCTTCATTCTCCATTCTCCATTCTCCATTCTCCATTCTCCATTCTCCATTCTCCATTCTCCATTCTCCATTCTCCATTCTCCATTCTCCATTCTCCATTCTCCATTCTCCATTCTTCATTCTCCATTCTTCATTCTTAATTTTCCATTATTCGTTCTCTTTTCTCCGTTCCCCGTTCCCTGTTCCTCATTCTCCAATCTTCATTCTCCATTCTCTATTTTTCGTTTTCCATTTTTTATTTTTCTTTTCCCGTTTTCCATTCTCCATTCTCCAATCTTCCTCCCTTATTCCCTGTTCTTTTTCTTCATTTACCACTCTCCATTTTCCATTTTCCATTTTCTATTTTTTATTTGCTCTTTCCCATTCTCCATTCCCAATCCCAGTTCCTCACTCTATATTTCGCATTCCACGTTCTCCAAATCATAGTCCATATTCCATAGTCCATATTCCACATCCCTACCTTTAGTAACACACGAAACTTTCCCCACGTACCGTAAAAACACTCGCAAACGCTGATGGAAGCGGCAATATGTCAAGTATTTTCCGTTAACGTTTTCAAAAGTCCCAGTTTTCACCCATCTACGCAAAAAAAGGAACTTTTTTAAAGACGATATAGTATCAAAGCGTTGCCCTAACTTTGAAATCGTGTTCGAAAGGCTTCGCTCCCATGTGTATTTTCGACTGTCTTCGACTTGAATGATAATGACAAAAACGCATAAAAACATTAGTTTCTAGTACTACGAAAGCAAATTTGTCTGGTTTCAGATTGTGCTTGTCTTTTCGATCGTGGAATCGTCCCGGCCGTCTCGAAAACTGGAGCAATCGGATTGATTCGGGCAGAAACATAACTAGGGTGATTCTATGTAAAACATTTTTTAAACCTTTATAAAAACAAACAGCGAAATATAATAATATAACAATAGCTATCTAAGAACATTTTATTACTTTGCCGGCAGGTTAAAGTAATAATGAATTTCCGCAGCATTCAAATGAAGCAAGAGATTATTGTTCTTTTCTGTATATAATGTTCTGAGTTTTTAATGACTCCTTTAAAAAAAAAACGAAACAAAAGAAGGTATAAAAAAAATTGAAGTCAGATCGTCCGTCAGAAGAACGATATTTGTTATGTCTGGATTTTAATTTTGATAACTGCTTATGCGTCAGAAAAGTTACCCAAATATTTTCCGTTATAATAAGTGTTTTTTACTTGAACTCTATCGAAGTAACATCGATTGCGTGCTTTTAAAAAATATGACAGTCTTGAATATCCTTTTTGCTCCTATTTCCAAAGAGAACAGCAATTGCAAAAGAAAAAGGCCTTGCGATCTTAATTTTTTTTTTTTCGTTATGGAATCGAAGTAAAAGCTGGTATCATAAGGTAGTAACAAACACATTTAGGCAGCGTCGTGAACGCACATGGTCTCTGGCGTTCACTTTCGTAAGACGAATTTCTTGCGGCAGGGTCTCCAATCGAAAACAATTTATTCACGGCAGGATTCGCATAAAAACACAACAAAATGTCGTCTGTAGTGAGAACTCAAAGCTCATTTTTCCCCTTTTTTCCCTTTAAGCCCGAAGTACAGTCAAGCAGTCAATAAACAGAGTTGAAAGCGCTGTAACATACTACTGGACTGGTCTCACTGACAACAAAAGGCAAGTGTACACTTAATTCAAAATTTCAAATACTGTTTGTAATCTTGTAATGATCCGAACATCACTTGAATTATGAGAAATTAAATTTTCCTCGCAATGGAATTTTGCATCACTTTAAATCGATTCGATGTCACCTCATAATCTCACCTGTACTAATTTACGATGATGAAAAAGTCACGTTAAGAATTCTTCTGCTGTAACGAATAAAAAAGCAAAAGCAATATTTTCTATCTCACGTTAATGTTTATTCATACATCTACAAACACATCAGTGCGACAGTTTGTCGTCTTTTTCTTTTTTTTTTTCCTTAATTTTTATTAAAAATGCGTCAACTTCACAATACTCAACATCTGTCCAATGCCTAAAAATCTATCATCTTATTGTAAAATTTGACACACATATAAATAATAGTACATGGGTGAACTTTTCCGCTGTTTCCAAATTAAAAAAAGAAATGTTTGCGCTACAAGATCAAAAGGAGTGACAATCACTGTCGTTCTGTAAAGAACTTTAAGAGAGGCTTTCAAGATGTGAATAATTATTCTGATATCACACAGTTTTGTAATCGCGTGCCTTATCTAGTAATATTTATCACACATTCACGTCGATCATTTGTTCGAATTTTATTGCGTCGCGCATTTAAATGGCTTTTCCAACCACAGAGGTCGCACCAACTGAAGTTGAATAAGTCGCTGCGCTTACAGAAACGCAAATGATAAAAAAATCTAAAATCCTAACAGCAGACGACTTAAAGATAAACGCCACCGAATCAAGTACTTTTTCCACAACTCCATACTAATATTTCCTCTCAACTAACGCAAATTTTCAACAAATACGAGGAGAAAGGTTTTTCGACAATATCTTCCCTCAAATAACGTCGCGTATTCTGTTTGAAGCCTGTCCAAATCACCTGTTACAGCGATAGTTGACACGAATTCATCCACGCATTCATTTTCTGATAATTCAAACGCAAAATTCTTCTTGAACAGCTGAGAGATGATAGATAACCCACAGAACGTCTTGAACAAGTATGGATCCGCAGAATTGATTGTCGTTCATCTAGTTATTTCCTTGAAAGTTTCGGTTAAAGAAGCACAATCCCCATTGAAGCCCGCTAATGTTTACAAAAGGAAAGCCTTTTGTTTAGATGTAATTTCTTTCATAGAAATGCTTTCCTACGAGAGAAAGTTTCTAAGGCCAGAATTCATGCACTGCTTCGACGCTCTAGTAGTAAAATTTTGTCACTGCAACGAATTTGATCGGTGTTTCCAAGGAAGAAGTTTTCACCGCTGTGGACTGCATCGAAGCAATCGTAAAAATAGCCAGAACTTTGTCGAGAATCGTGTCATTGTCCACGGGAAAACACTATTTTCGCAACAACCCTCACCGTCGCAACCCTAAATTTTCTGTACGGTCAGACTTGATCACAACTGCGATACGAAGTAACTCAGGAGAAAACAGAAAGCAGAAACATGATACCAAAGAGCTATAGCTCCCACGAACAAGCCAAAAGCCATATCTCAACGACATCAATAAAGACACCTAGGTTATGAAATTATGTTAATTACGACCTACTAATGGCCGAGCAATAGCCTGGATAAAACAGGTGCTACGCATGCTTTTGTGAGAGGCTACGGCTGTACCGATTTGTGTTAGTTGGAAGGAATTATTTCCTATAGATGTCTGTTTGCGATATCATATTCGCGATCGTTAGAGTTTTTATTTACCATTCAACCTAATGAGAGCCATTGTTCAGCGTGTCACACAGGCAAGTGTTTCTGGTAAGGTTTTTTAGTCTAGATCAGCTTGCTTGTAATTTTTCTTGGACTCAGTTCTGCAGATTTCTCTCACTTCTCTACGCGGAAGAAAGAACTTTCCTTAATTAAGAGTTCAGTTCTCATCGAGCGAAGAGTGTAATTCACTGCATCACCTTAATTATGCCTCGTTCCTGCCTTCCTTTCAAGTTGCATTGTTTAAAGGAGAACGGTAGATTTTTGTCAGGGTGAATGTAGTCAGTGTCAGGCTATCAATTAGCTGCCACAGTCTTTCCAGTCATCATTTATTGTTTCGGGATTGGCGAGGAAGTGCTCCCTATTTCCCTAGCAAAAATTATGGCCACCATCTCTGATTTTAATGGCAGTGAAAGGCTGGGGAGAGAAAGAAATTTGTACCGAGGGGGCAATCGACAGTCAAAAATAAGAAGAGGAGTGGGGTGGGGGAGTGCCTTTCCCTGCCCCCTACCTCCACCATGCACTCTGACTCCAAACAAACCACAGCCATATGGATTAAAAATTGCGCACTAGTTAAGTTAACTCAACCTAATAAGTTGCCTGCACTGCAGGCTTAAAAGCATAGCAAGGCATCCTACGGTTTAAATGGCTTGCTCCTAGTCCCAGCCCAGGGATTAGCCAATCAGTGACCATAGATGTGTTTCTGGCTGCCGTCTCCAAAGCCTTGAGGCTAAAAGATTTTGAACACCTACTAGTAACTAGGTCATTTTTAGGTTTATCTTTGACCCTTTAACTTCCATGAGTGACCAAAAGAGAGTTTCTCCTAACAGTATTAAAACAATATCAACCAGATAAGAGGTGAGAATAAAGAAAAATAACAATTTGGGAATAATTAGTGGATCCAATACTAAATTCTCTGAACTATTATTATAAGAATTGTATTGTTGACAGTAAGGAGAATTACAAATTTGATCTGGAAGTAAACAGGTTCATCTCTGCTAGGCAGGCCTTTCCAGCTGATTTTTCTTTTTGCATCCTTCCTTGGAGGACTTGTAGAAAGGTTTATATTGTGTTGTGGCCTAGAGAAAATTAACAGGCTAAATCCCTTAGGGTGGAGGATACTTGTGCATCAGCCAACTATTGGTCAACAGGTGATAACCCATTGACCAACTGAACAAAAAGTTAAGACAAATTACAAACTGTCATGTTGACTGACCATGGATAGATAAACAGAGATCATCCCATGGACAGTGTGCGCCAAAAAAATTTATTCAGGCACTGCGATGGATTAAAAAAAATCTGTGAGTGCAGCAAATGTGTGAGTTTTTTGTTGCATCGCAATGGGTGAATTAGAATTGCTCAAGCACTTACTGTGGTATGATACTTTTTTTCCATATATACTGACAGAGATTCTTTCTCAAAGATTGAAAGTGAAGGACAGTTAAAATATTGTGTTGGCCTGATCAGAGACATGAATGATATTACTTTACAATGTAAATCTCATTATATAGGAAACAAAATGTCTTATGGCACACATGATCTGCATTTCTTAAGGCCTATTTACACGGCACGACTTTGTCGCATGCGACAAGCTTACGACAGGCCCACGACATGACTTAAGAGTCGTAAGCGAGTTGTAGGTTTGATTTACACGAAACAATTCGAGTCGTAAGCCTGTCGTAAGCTTGTCGCATGCGACAAAGTCATACCGTGTAAATAGGCCCTTACACCTACTGTAAGTAGAGTGGATTTTATAACACCAAAATTTTAGACAAACTAGCCATCTATCAGTGGAATAATGGAAGTCATGACACTTCTTTTTTTTTTTCATTGTAATTATCATTATTATTATTATTATTATTATTAATTTTTTTTTTTAGTGTCACATATCTCCTATATGTATTACATGCACCATGGCTACAGTTGATGATTGACAATGGTAATAAGACCGAGTGGAATCCAATTTGGTCTGTAATCATGAGTGATTAACAAAATCAGACAACCATGAAGCAGGAGTCTGTTTTGTTGTCCAATTTGTTAATTTTTTGATCACGAGTATGATTACAGACAATTAGATGACACAAAGTCGGAGTTACCAATTAACCAAAACTATGATATCGTTCAAGACAGAAATTAGACATTGATTATACATTTTCATTAAAAAAAAACAAAAACAAAAACAAAGGATAACCTGGTAAAATGCCCAACGACAGTGCACATACTAGATGCTTACCTTCCACACACACAGGCATGACTTGTCAACTGTCTTTACTCTATCCAATTACAAGTATGATACGTACACAGTCCTATTAGTGCTCAAATCAGGCTGGTGATAACCACTCACACCCAAGAATTTTGTTATAGTTTTGATTAATGAATATATAGGTCAATAGTTCAGAAACTCTGCAATGGTAGTTGGTAGATGGTCAACTGGCACAACAGATTTTGAGTACTTAAAAGCATTTTTTGTTAAAATTGTTCAATTTGTGTGCATTTGACAGTTGATGGTGAAGTTATTAGTTCCATTGGAAAAGGACTCTGTGTTTTAATGGGAATATCAAAGTATGACACTCCCAAAGACATTGAATATATGTGAGTATTTTTTTTTCTCAATATAAACCTAGAGTGAGAGAAATAAACAATTTAATCATTTTGCTGTCAAGGAGAAGTTCATTTATTTTCAACATAATACAATGCTCTCCTCCCAAAAACTGTTGAATGATGCTCTGGTGATTTTCTCTTTAAGGGTGAGAAAAATTCTGAACTTAAGAGTCTTTGATGAGAATGATCAAAGATGGAAGAAGTCTGTTGTAGATAAAAATTTTGAAGTACTTTGTGTGAGTCAGGTGAGCTAACAGAAGTTTGCAGAATATGAGGATTAAATTAGAAATTTAATAAATACACAAGGTTTACTCTTTCTTTTTATTTCCATTACAATATTGTATTATTATAATTTTCAGAGGTAATTTCACTTTGATCTCGCAAGATATGTATTTGAAGTAAGCTATGATTGAAAGAAAAAATGAAATTGATCATTGATAATAATTATGATTTTGTAACAACCTAGATGATCTTTTTTTTCCAATGCTGGTGATATGCAAGATAAAAAATTACACTTTTTAGACATGCCATAACCCTTTAAATCTTAGAAGTGACCAGCATTTAATTTCCTGTTATAGTAATAATGCTGAATCATTTATTAGGATCATGAGAGTAAAGGAAATGATCACCATATTACAAAGAAAGAGGCTTTGATTGTTAAACAAATTCTCTTTGTTAGTATCAAGGGAAATGAATCGAGTAGACTATGGAGAATATTGATACTGATGTTAGGGTGTAAAGAGTTAATCTGGTAGCTGTCTCAAATTTTTTATTTAATAAATGATCTTGACAATTAAACTTATGGCATTAGTGTGCAGTTAGATTCAATTGATAGTATCAAATTTTTTGGTAACACACTGATAGGTAATAATTGTGCAGCAATAATTTAAGGCTTGAAGCTAAGCCTCTTGCTGTCCCTATATTTTTGTGTTGGGGTTTTTTCAGTTAAAAAATTCCTTAATACATACTTTGCAAATATAAGGTTAGGCCTAAGGCTTGGATCTTACCCTATGAGCTCAGTTAACCCTTTGACTCCCAAGATTCCAGTAATAATCTTCCTTGCTGTCTGCTATAAATGATGTAAGATTGGAGAATTTATTATTGGATCAATTAGTAATATGCTAATTGATGCTTTTCTTTATTCTCGTCAGTTGTTTGCTTGATATTTTATTGATATTGTAAGAAAGATTTTGTTTCTGACACTCATGAGAATTCAAGGATTAACCCTTTAAGTCCCATTAGTGACCAGGAGAGAATTTCTCCTTACACCATCAGCACAGTATCAAGCAGGCAAGAAATGATAATAAAGAAAAATATGAATCAGGGGACTATTGGTTGATCCAATTCCAAATTCTCCAAACTAACATCATATGAATTGTATGGCAGACAGGAAGGAAAATTACCTAGTAATGAAATCTTGTGAGTTCAAGGGTTAAAGTCCTTTTGAGAGGGAGCCTGGGGGAAAAAGTCCATCACAAGCCTTTTTTGAAGGATCTCTCTTGTGTCAAATTTTGAATTAGTGCACCTAAATCTTTTTTGTGGTTTCTGTATATTTGTCTTCCTGTTTAGTTCACACTACAAGCAGTTCTAAAGGGAAATAAACCAGATTATCATCTTGCAATGGGTGGTGAACAGAGTAAGGCTTTCTATGGTGACTTTCTTCAAGCAATGAAATCGGCCTACAAACCTGATGCCATTAAAGGTGATCATTGTAATTAGAGAGTCGTAAGCGGTGAAGGAACAAGAATGGATTTTACGTAAATCTGAGCAACTTGTGAGGCTTTTCATAGTTTGAAGGAGACTTATAAATAGTGTAGAATGGTGGTAAAATACCCTAGAGGCAGTGATAGATCTTAGAAGGTGCAAGGAGAGGTAAAAACTGACTTTTGAGCGCGTACAGGGTGACGACGATCTGTTTGACAAATTTTAAACCAATCAGCACTGGTCATTTTTCGAAAGCAGCCAATTGCAATGGGCCTTGTCGTTCGCTCACCGCAAGGGCGGGAAAGTTACTAAAGATTGATTTTGTGAGGGAGAAGTGCTGTGGAAAGAATTTGCTAATTACGCAGCGAATGATACTAAATAAACGTTTCACTGTTTGTCCCATAGATGTGCATGTGAAGTGAATTTAAAGTAATTGAGTAAACACACAAATATTTTCTTAAATTTTCTATCTTTTACTTATGTTTCTGTCTCAGACGGAAAATTTGGAGCGTACATGCAAGTTCACATTCAGAATGATGGTCCAGTTACAATATCCCTAGAAACGCCACCGCCAAAACCAATGCAACAAAAACAGGTTTGCTTATTAAATTCGATCCTCATTATTCTTTTTAATTTTTGGCTTCTTCTCTTTTCTTCTTCGTTTCTTGGTTTTTTCTGACCCTGGATGCTAAAGGCGTCTTTGTGCGCTCGATAGCATTTTGATAGGCGCCATATCAGTCCTAGCTCACGAGCAGGCCCTGATTATAAATGCTTTGGCCGAGCGTTTCTTCGCTCGCAGGAAATTTGAGGCCTTGAATAGGTCTAAGCGACGAGAGCCGGCGAGAGATCTGGGTCTAGCACTGATATTGAGTGCTAGGCTCACGGAAAATCTCTTCCGTCTTAAAATCTTCTCACAGGAAGAGAAACGAGTGTTCTGCAGCGATGATACTGAAGGCCTACGCGAATCAGTTCCTCGCTGCTCCTCGGGATAACCGCTTTTCCTGAACAAAAGCAGGTTTTCAAGCTTTGTAACCCCATAGTTTTGGTCGATTTCTTGTTCCAATCAAGTCTATACTGCCACCTACTCGTTGCGTTTGCCTCCGGATCCCTCGAAATACTCTTTTGCGCGCGAAAAATCGTCTAGTTCCTTTGGTAACTTTCTTGGCAAAGCTTCAGCAAAAAACGACTGCGAACAACTCATATTTTCCATCGCGCTTCTATTCCATTTGTAGACAAAAAAAAATGCTTTGTCTTCCGAATCAATCGAAGGAGCATCCTTTTTCTCTAAAACTGATTTCGTAAAACTGTTGTATGTCATTCGTTATTTTTTCTTCAGGTCAAAGGAACTTCAGGTGCCTCAAAATCAGCTACCATAACTGGGGATGAGGGTTCTACGAACAGTTTACCCGATTCAGAAAATCACAGTTCGCCAATCGATGCTGAACAAAAAATAGACAAATTTGACGATCTCAACCTGGACGAAAAACGAGGAAGTACGTGACGCTGGGTCAATTCCAAACCACAACTGAAAATCTTGTATCTAATCATGACGCCACAGATTTGCTTTACATTTGTACGGCATAAATGTTTTCTGTCTTAAGCGTCTAATATTTCAGTACAAATTATATATTTATATACTTTACTGTACAAAAAATATAGCTGTTGTCATTGTAGTGCCCAGATTTTCGTTCTCAAAAGTAGTTGTTGCAAATAGATCGTATCCTTTTTCGTTTTCCGTTAGGATATCCTCATATATATGTTACATAGGTAATACTGCTGTCCTTGTTTTTAGAATTGCCCAGTTGGAACTAAGGTCCTTGCTTACACCTCACCCCACCCCTCGTGCGTAAAAATATCAATTCGGAACTGCCCTTGTCACGGTTGCAGGCATAACGCTTTGCGAACGGATATACAGTAGTTTTAGTTTGGTTTGGTTTGGTTTGGTTTGGCTTGGTTTTTGTGAGCTAGGTAGCGTTTCGAAACATAATGTACTTGAATTTGAAAGCTTGTGTTCGTTTCCTTTAAGACGAATAGATTTAGTTGCTGCGACTCAATATCCCCTTGGAATACCGGAAGTCCAGTAGTAAAAATGTAAAAAAGGTGATGGAGACGTATATTTTACTCACCGGTCCTTTTGTACCGGAAGTAAACGTTGGTCTTTAATTTTCTTGTCTGTTTTTGTTTTTGTCTTTTTCGGGGGGGGAGGGGGGTAGATAGGTATCAAATCAAAACCTATTATTCTATAATTTTGCGAAACGCTTATTAGTTTCCTTGTAATAGGTTTTAATCAAAGAAATGTACGCTGTAGGTATAGTTACATGTTAGATCAAGGTTTGGCCCTTAGTGAGTTTTCAATAAGTTCCATCCTTTGTAACAACTTCCCCGGCCGAAAGCCTTGTGGCAAATTAATTTTCATATTTTGCTTTTGCTTTTTTTTTTTTTCTGTTGTTGTTATTTATTAACGGGGCGTTCCAAACTAGTGTCTACCCACTCACCCTGTCCCCCTTTCCTCAAGCCGCCTATTTGCTCACGCGATTTAGGGATCATTAAAGGTGATCCCTTCTTTTCTTGTGACACCGGCAAGAAAGTGGGTCTTTCATATGCAGGGCAACTAGGTCTGATAAATGAAACTTCCCTTAAAAGAACTTTATAGGAAGTCGGCTGTGTAAGTTATCATGACTCCCTTGATGGAATTGAACCCTCGGCTGTGAAAGCACATTGTTCGTGAGTGATTTCAACAAGCGATCTGGCGAACTTAAATTTCCATTTTGAAGGCCAAAAAAGGAAAAAAACGAAAACCAACAAACAAATAGACAATTAGACAAACGAAAAAGTGCATGAGCAAAGAAACAAACCAGGAAAGCAAAAAAAACAAAAATTCGATCAGACCAGAGCAAGAAAGCAAGAAACAAATCCGAAAGAAGGAAAGAATTTAGGCTTAGGGCTGATTATTTACACGACGCGGTTTTTACGTAAGTAGTGGGCCTTAGGGATTCTACGTAAGAGAGTTGATTTAATTAAATACATGTTCTTCCACTGTTTCCTTTCGGTCATCTTGACACAACCCACAAAAATAAATTTTCAGACCGACCGTTTCGACTAAATTGAAGATGACATAGAACGCGGTTTTGTTAAAAATAAATAAATAAATAAATAAAAAAGAAGGAAAAAGGCGAAACCGGCCCTCAAGTAACCGTCATGCAACACGTCCTCTGTCCCCCATCAGAACTCGCATGCGTCACGGCTTGGGAGGATACTAGCCCAAAACAGACGGATTAGTGTTACGAGGTTTGCCCTTCTTGAACTTAGTTTCATACTTCTGTCACATACGAAAACGAAACAAAATCCAACTGTCATCAGTGGAGGTCGCATGAGAAAGATCATCAACCACCCTTCCGAAAAAGTCAAAAATAGGACGCCGCGTGACGTCAGAACGTTCTCTCCCAAGGCATTCAGGGTCCAGACGCAGACCCTTAACTCTGGACATCAAATAGCTTGTAAGGCAGATGCCTTCCTTGCTTAGAATAGGCGTATGATACAATTAGTCTGAAGCGTTTCGCCATCTTCCCGCTCCACTAATTACTAGATAACCTCTTTCTAAAAAGCGCGTTCACCAAGTGGTAAAATAATATATCATCTAAATTGCTCGAGTGTCAAGAATTAATGTAAATAAAAACGAGTGTGGACATTACTTACGTATTTACAAGTGTTTAATAGACGAGGTCTCACTCTTCGGCTTATAATTACTAGCGTCACTAGCACTTGAGAATTGTAGCAAGCGTTAATTCGAAAGCGTGTCATTCTGATATTGGGCGCAAACACGCGTTTTCTTCTGGTAACACGTGCCCCTGCACTCTCGTTGAGTGAATTAACATCCGCTTATCTGATCTGTAAATGTTTTGCGTATTTACACGCTCAAAAAGGGCAGAAGAGCAGGAAATCACTGACCAAATGTGTGACCCTCGGCGCATATGAAGTTTTCGTATCAGGAACGCACACGTCACGTAGCCCGGTATAACGACTTGACAGGTCGACTTTAAGAAGTGCTCCTCAAAATGAAAAAAACCAAATTCGGCTCTGAAAACCGATGATGTGACTTTAACGAGGACAATTAATTCCAAGCTAATTACTACCACTTTCGTATAGTTCACTTCTTTCTTTCCATTCAGTCCCTTTTTTCATTTCCCATTTACGTCAACAAGGTCCATGATAACAAAATATTGAGTTGGCATTTATTATCACAGACCTATCAAATACATGCTGAGCATCTACAAGATAGATCTCCCTAAAGACTCTACGAGAAGTAAATATTAGATGAAAAATTGCCAAAGTTCGTTTCCGTATCGAAAACCTGTCGGCCTCGTCGCAAAGATCTCCACGGAATTGTTGTTCGCCAATCAGCAAATTCACATGCAAATCCAACACGTGATAATTTTCCATGCTTGACTGCTCCTGAATACCACGAGAAATTAACATACATACAGACATGTGGACAGAAAATATATGACTTTATAAATATGATTCAAGAGCGGCTGGTTACCCGTTAGCGTAGATTTTCGGCCGAACTTTCGGAAACTCGAGAGAAAGCTATTTCGAGGCAGTGAGAAGAGGATTTCTACGCGTCAGACGTCGCATAAGTGGGTTGGCGAAATTTTCCTGGAGAAAATATGAAAGGCCGTGAGTAAATAGCCATTGTTAACAACTTAGCAGTCCAATCCCACATCATTTTAAAAATCTATTATTCTGCTACACTTATCAATGCATTGCCCGGTTCCCATTAATTTCTTCATTCTCGACATTTGCTTGAAATGACGTTCTCGAACGCTTTTCGCTTCAAATTTTTACCAAGCGAAGTGTTGAAAATTTCGTGACTTGCCAGTTCTGAGCGTCTGTTGTCTAGCTCGGTACGAAACAAATACTTGGTTCTTACCTCGAAAGAAAGCTCTTCTTCTTCTGGATCTAGTGTTCGATCAACCGGGCTTTCAGATGTCCTTCTTTATTCCAAAAGCACCGCTAAAATATATTCTATGATTGTGGAAAATATTTTTCCTTCTCATTTCCGGTCAATTTCTTATCGAACAAGCAGGAAAGGAAATTTTCAGAAACTCTCAATTTCCAAGCTTCTTTATTCAAAAATTCCATCAAATAAGGCATCTCGTTTTTTCAGATGAGTTTACAGGCGTTTTATTGTTTGATTTCTTTCACAAGACATCCTCTAATTATGAATTATTCAATAGTGTATATGTTCTCGGAGTTCCTTAGATAGTATTTCGACGATTGCTAGGAAATAAAAATCGCTAACTTGATATATATATTGTCACGCTCTAATCAAATCTAGTTAAATCTGTGCAGACGACAAAGTGACCGAAAACTACAGCCCGCGATAAACTCTGTCAGACAGAAATTAAAAGCCATGTGGTTGATTTGTGGCGCTAGGCAACTGGTACACCAGGAGGAGACATGATCTAATCACAAGAGTCACTCATCGAGATATAAAAACTAAAATAAAATATTGTTATTTCGGATACTAATCCTATAACCAATGATGCTAACTTGATGAAAGTTAAAGAACCGTTGTACGATTTTTTCATTGGCTCTACCCTTTGTTACTGTGTATCAAATCAAGATTTTAATTTGTTTTCTTTTGGACAGATAAAAGGGAAAATGGAAATGGACATTCTTACAAAGGTAACGCATTCTTATATAATTTATTTGCATTGTCATGAATACATTATCATATGTTAGTATGAAAACACATCACGTGATTTTGTCCTGTTAACGTCGGCTTCGCTTCGTCTTTCGTCTCTGAAAAGTGGGAAAACCTCTTAATATTTCTTTTAATTTCCATGCGTTTCGTCTCTTGAGGTAGTAAGAGGCGGAAAACAACTTAATTAAGTACACTGAAGTGATTTAAAGCATTTAGACGATTTCAATGGCTTCGGAGACTCGAACTTCAATCATGGCACATTCGAGAGTGGATGGGAAGAAAGGAGAAGAGAAAGACACTGACAACAACCAACACGTGTCTAAGATAGAAAGCGATAGTGACGGGGAATACCACGGTTAGAGAATCAAAACCACAATGTCCTTCCCGGGAGAAGTGCAACTTCTTCCTGGAAATCGTAAACACGTATGAATTGTTCTTAAATGTTTGTTTTCGCAGAGCCGGGGATGAGAGTCGGTGAGGAGTACCAAGCCTCCATACCAGAGCTCGTTACCGAGAGTAAGTTTCCTCTGTTTACGTTAAATGAAGATGGACATTTCTTGCTGTGAAAGGCGAAAAATGATCCAATTAAGAAGTTGTTTAACTGATAGAGGGCCTGATAGAGATATTCTTTAAAATCGGAAAGATTTTTACTTCACCGGCCCGCTGACTTGTAATTGCACAAATTCTAACTTAACTTTGATGATTTCTTTCGTTAATTGTTTGAACTTTTTGATGTATTTTCCACCGCATTTCAACGCATTTATGACTTACGTATTTTTTTCTTTAACTTTGCATCGATCTGATTATGTGCAACTTGTTTTAGCTAATTAAAACTCGGAACTTAAATGGGGATTTCGCGTTACTATGTCGCACTGGAAATACATGAAGTACTTTGTGATAAGAATTTCGTGATTTTTTCCCGACTAAATCGAGTTTCCGGTTCGGTCGATCCCTCATTTGCATCTTTTAATTGTTAGCTAAGACCAGCATTTACAATTTATCATTTAAACCTTCCATAAAATTCCTGTTTTAAAACGTTAAGTCAGGAAAATTACTTTGATGTTCTGACAACTAGAAGGTGAATGGATGGGAATCGAAGTTTTGGGAAAAGCTTTTCAAAACACCATTTTTTAACCAGAACGCTTTTTTTACTAGTTAATACAGTAAGGATGCCAAAATTCTAGTTTCTTTGTTCGTAGATGACAAAAAAATGTTTTATACTTTGGCTCTTTTACCAACATTCAAATTTTGATGTTTCTTCACTATGAATTATTTATGCTTGGTTTAAACCAGTCTGTGTTTTATCCTGCAGCTGGTTTTTCAAGGCAAAGGGTGTTTGTTGCATAATTTGCTTTAAATCTCATGATTTGTCATAGGTATCATGAGATCAATTTACAAATGATTTGTATTTGATTGAAAATAGTTCAAACTGTGCTGTGCATCATCAAAATCCACACACACAGTACACCTGTGTACATTGTGCAGTCGTGAACCTACTAATCTGACTTAAAATTGAAGTGGGTTTTGCACAGTTTTAGAAATGCTTCACCTAACCAAAATAATGGTCTCATTTTATCTATCATGCCTGGCTAGTAGAAAGACTGTGAACAGCATAACAACACAAAGAGGGGCAATAGAAGTAGTAGGTGTACCACCAAACATTGTGTTTTGGAGTGAAGGTTCAACCAAACATTTTATCTATTTTTCAATAGAAGTAGCACTAAGCACACTGAAATACATTTTCAGTTGACTCATGATTTAGAGGTACATGAATGAGGAAGGTTAAAGGTAAAGTCTGTTCTCACTTCATGTCACCCATCCATTTGAAGCTTATTTAAGTGTCCATGGCATGAAGCTATTAGGAGTATCACGACTCCCCCCCCTAAATGGGATGCCAGTCTGTCTCAAAGTTAGCCCCTCTGCCTCCATCATTTCATCAGGCTTCCCTGCATAAATTAGTGTAGTAAAATTTTCCTGTCCATTTAATTTGCCTTTTTTTTCTTTTGTTATTCTAAATTCAGACAAGGAGGAAGCTAAACATGACTCAACTCTTCGCCATAATGCTCTTCTCGTGTGGGCCCCTGTTGAAGATATTCCAAATTCAAAATGTAAGTACAATAACTTTCACATAATTTCCCACTAAAATATCACCTTTTGTTCTGTTCTTTTACTGTGTTAACATGCATTAACCATTTTTGTGTCCAGCAAAAACCATTATGAGTTTTTTTTCAGGGTTGATGTAACCTTTCAACTTCAGGCAAACATACAAGTGATTCAATTTCAGTCAAAAAATTGCTTGAGATGATCTTTAACTATTAAAAAAAATTAACAACAAGCCACTAACAAAAATTATTGCAACAGTAGGTGTTTTTAAGATTGGAGAGGATTATCTTATTGCACAACATTTTTGTTTGGATTATTGATGGTAAAGACATGTATTTACTTGAACAGCAACATGCTTAATCTGGATTATAACAGTGCTTTTTCAAATCAAGTAATGACATTTTCTCATGTTTACGCAATATACTGGTACACATTTGTAATGTGCAAGATACATGTCTTTCAAACAATTGCACAATTGATTCTGTAACTGTTATTTGATGGAACCTTGGTCTTTAAGTTCAAATTGTTCATGAAATGTCTTTTTAAGTTTATTTCCTGTTCAATTTTCAGTGGATGATTATGTAACAGTAGCAAAGGACAAGCATGGATACAATGTTGAACAGGTATGGGCACATTTTTGGACTTGCGTCTTTGCATTTACCTTAGTTTACTTTCTGTATTTACTGCTTTAATTGCAGTTTGCTGGTAAGAATCTGTTGGTCTCTTGAGTTCACTTTTTTCTGAGCATTCTCTTTTTTACCTCAGGCACTTGGAATGCTGTTCTGGCACAAGCATAATCTAGATAAGTCTCTGACTGATTTGGCAAACTTTACGCCTTTCCCAGGTATAGGTTCAATTGTGTTTTTAGTAAAATGTCACCAACCATGTGTGTGATGATTCTTTAATCACTGAAAAGATGTTTGTAATAATGCCTGAGTAACAATCCATGCAATATCAAACGTTCACTGTATTTTGCAAGAGAATGCAGGACACTTTGCAGTGGAAATGTGCCAGTAGGACTTTCAGCATTCTCCCTTGTTTTAAACAGGATAGCTTGAAGAAATTTTTAAACTACACATAGTAAAGTAATCCTTTTACCGATGGAGTTTTCAAGAATTCCAAGCAATTGTAGGCAGTATTTAGAGTTATTGCAGGCAATAAATTTTACTGGTTATAACCCCCTGAAAAGGAGAACATTGGTCTTTATTCCATGTTTCCCTCCTTTGTAATCACAAATGCATGATCATAAATTTGTAATTCAATCGGGAAAAAAAATATAAACTACAATACGTTGCACCAAACCACTTTTGTTTAGAAAAACTAAGTAGATAATGTTTGCCTTAAATCATTAGTTGTATGTACTAAGTTCAGATATAGGCTATGAAAACCATTATGATCACAGCTGGTGATGATCACAGCTGATGATATTGGCCTTGAAAACCATTAGGATCACAGCTGGTGATGATCACAGCTGATGATATATATATTTATCAATAAAGGGCAAAATTACTGAGCGCTGATTGGTTGAGAGAGAGGGCATTTTTTTCTTAATCAAGGGCATTTTTAGTAATCAAGAGAGGGCATGATTACCTGTTAATGATTGGCTAATCCGTTGCATAGCAACCGTTCGTTTGCCCTTTATTGATAAACAAGTAATCCCATGAGACCTTGTACTATTAAGGATTAATTGCACTTGAGTTTTCAAAATTTTCCAAATTGCCCTCGTCGCTTCACGACTTGGGCAATTTTGGAAAATTTTGAAAACTCTCGTGCAATTAATCCTTAATAGTACTTGGCCTCATGTGATTACCTATACATATATTATTCAATTTCTCTCTTTTTTTTGCTTTTTATAATTTTGAATTGCCATTAACCAGATGAGTGGAGCATGGAAGATAAGATCCTGTTTGAACAAGCATACAGTTCTCATGGCAAAAGCTTCAAGAGGATTCAACAAATTGTGAGTGTGAATGCAATGTGATCTTGCATGTACAACTGTGAATTTTTTAGTGTAATGTGTAATAGTGGAAACTTGGCATTT
The DNA here is from genome assembly GCF_036669915.1 of Pocillopora verrucosa. Classification (NCBI taxonomy): domain Eukaryota; kingdom Metazoa; phylum Cnidaria; class Anthozoa; order Scleractinia; family Pocilloporidae; genus Pocillopora; species Pocillopora verrucosa. The sequence goes on from NC_089324.1 coordinate 5,990,884, forward strand.
ATTGGGACATGGATCTCCTTGCCTTGGTTTGTTCTGTGATAACTCTGTATGGAGTTGTGTCATTTTTATTGTTTAACACCAGAAATGCAAGTCATTGGTTTTGTATTGTTTTAACTCTTAGTTGCCTGACAAATCAGTAGCCACGCTAGTGAAATATTACTACTCCTGGAAAAAAACCAGAAGCCGAACCAGTTTGATTGATCGGCAAGCCAAGAAGATGGCTGTTCAAAAGGAACCCATCAAGTAAGTTAGTAAAGTTAAGTGGAAGAAATATGGGGACAGGGAGCAATGAGGAGGTTAAGAGATGCTTCCTTATTCAGGAGTTACAATTATCCATTATAAACAAGCAGATGAAACAATTCAAATATAACAAGAAAATAAGTAAAAAACATGATTTAAAAACTTCTGCTTCATTTTGTCTCTTCGAAGGCTTCAAAAGATTATGTTGCAGCTTTTTTGAGTATTGGCATTTTGCATAAATAAAATTTTTATTTATCTTGAGCCATTCACTCCCAAGATCCAATCAGTGATTTTCCCTACTAACTTAAAAAATGCTTGCTGGTAAGCTACTCTGTTCTCATCACTTCTTTACAAGAAAATTTATGGAATTTTAAAGGAGAAGTTGCATTTTCATCACTTCTGGGAGTTTAAAGGTGTAAAGTCTTAAAATTACAGCAAGCTATAACTTAGTCCCACAGCAAACAGAGTGGGTAGATCTCTGTTATCACTTGTTGCAAGTAATTCTATTAAACTGGTTGATAATAGAAGCCCAGAATCTCTCAGAGCTTTTGAGATTTTGTCTGTTTGGTTGTAGCATATAGAAATCATATGAGAAGGATTTGCTGACTCAACTTTATCGCACAATTTTTCATTTTCAAACAGTGACCCTGAGAGTGACAATAGTGACTCAAGTGACAGTGACTTTGAGCCAGAAAAAGAGGTAACTGGAAACGATACTTGATTGCAATGGTTTAATTTTTTTAGTGTTTTAGCCTTTTTCCTTTTTTTTTTTTCTTCCTGTGTGTGTATGTTTAGTTGCACGTCGATATTCCTTGTAGAAGTATGAAGGCAGCTCTTTAACCCTTTAACCCTTTAACTCCCAAGATCTGATTGGTAATTCTCCCATCCAGTTGTTACAGATTTCCTTGTAATTTAGTTACAAGAATTCTGTGTTATATCATGATTACAGCTTTTAACTGATAAGTTTGAGTACTCTTGTTACCTGTTTGTTGGATAGTGTTTGGATATTTTAGGGAGAAGTTACATTTAAATCACTTTGGGGAGTTAAAAGGTTCATGGTTTTTCCTCAAATTAACCTTGACTGGCCTCTTTATCCCCATTACCCTGCATCAGCCGTTACTGATGAGTCAATAAAAAGTTAAGTAAAGGGGGTAAGTTTCTAAAGAAACAGTGGTTCTGCATCAGTGGGGAGTATAACATGATAGGTTGGTTTTATCAACTGAGTTGACAATTAAATGTAAATTGGCCATCATAATGAGTTTCTTAAGCTGACATTTTGTGCATTATCCCTTTATCAGAGCAAATAGGAATAGAAAGTCTGTTCCTTAACTACTTAATAACTTTCAATATATCTTTGATCATTGGTGCTTTAAACTAGTAGATAAATCTTTCTGATTTTTTTTCTCTGTAATAGGCAAGACAAGCAAATGGTCAAAGCAAACCAAAGATCATGAACAAGCAGCCCATTGTATGTATATTTTCAATTTTCAATTTAGATTACACAATCATATAACAGTTACCATTATTAATATACATCTATGTCTGGTGTCCTTCATGGACTTTGTACTTAGGAAACAGAGCTGGTTTTGTAAACAGCTTGGATGGTTTTATGATTACACTAATTGCATTGACTTAATGTGACTTTGCAATCATGTTACACTACATTGGTGTTGTAATCAGCAGTTTGTAAGGAACAACTTGCAAGTTCAGTTTGAGTTGTAACAGATGATTGTGCAAAAAAAATATGTAATTTTTTTTAATTTTGATAACTTGCATTTTAAAATACTGACTACAGTGGTGCAAAGTTGTGCTCTAAAAAAAATCCAGCCTCACTGCAAGGCTTGACCACTTGTAGTATTATTATGTTTTTGTTTTCATTCCATATCGTTAACACTAGTGTTGTTATTGCTTTTATCAATGGAATAATACCATTATAACTGTTACCATTATTGTTTAGACACTAATGTGTGATCAAGTATTTTTGCCTTTTTTATGCAGGGAGCAGCAACGGCAACAAACATTTCTGGTTCTTGTGCAAATTGCCGTACACAAGCTAATCAACTGCATGCCACCCAGAGGGGGAACATGTGTAGTGCATGTTATCAGTTCTACAGGTATTTTATTTCAATGTCGTGGAGCTGGAAAAATGAGACTAATGTAAACATACAACTCACAGCTGCTTTAACCCTGAAACTCCCATGAATAACTAAGACAGAATTTCTCCTTACAATATCGAATACAATGTTGAGAAGACAAGTGATGAGAATAAGGGAAAATATCAATTAGGAGGTTATTAGTTGATCCAATATCAAATTCTCTGAAGTAACATCATGATAGTTGTTTGGCAGACAGTAAGGAGAATTACTAATGAGATCTTGGGAGTGAAAGGGTTGAAGTCACAAACTACACTAACACAAAACTAACAAATTGTGAAGATAATCCTTTGCTTTATATCATTAGTAAAAAAGTACAACACAATTTGGCAGTACCAACTCTGAGTCTGGCCTCATTTTACAGGAGAACAGGAACTCTGCGACCAAGGCATGAAGGAAGAGAGACAAGAGCTGGCCACCGAGGAAACAAAGTAAAACGAAAAGCTCCTAAGGTTGGGTTATTACAAATGCAACAGCAATTGCATTTAAGCTTGCCTTTTCTGTGCAAAGGCAACTATTTTCTGCAAGGATTCTTGTTATTATTTCTGTTACAACTATTTGAACTACTGAATATTGTAATTTGACTTGTGACAACTCATTTCCCTCTCCTTTGTTCAGTCCTCAGTTACTCTCATTCATGGTTAAGAATGCATTTTCCTTAATTAACCAAGAACTGAAACCATAGATATGTCAATGGTTAACCCTTTAATTCCAAAGATCTGATTGTTAGTTCTCCCCTTGAGCTTTTTTAATTGAATTTGTACGAAGTACATGTACCCTGTGGATTATTAATGAATTCTGTCCATAATCACTCTAGGGAATGGTTCTGTCACAGGAATACCTTGTGTCTGTGTCTGGTACCCTTGGGGATAATCATGTGCGACCTTTGGAGGTGGATATTGTCAACCTCAAGAGACAGATCCAGACAAACAAGCAGGAGATAAGTCAGCACAAGTACACGCTGGATGGTGGTGTAGAAACTATGAGACCAGGAGATGTAAGTTGAATAAATAATGAAAGGCAGTGAAATTGTATTTGAGATTTAACAGTGGTAAGAAACTTCGATAGGGGTTTGAACACTGTGTTTGAAAGAAAAAAGTGTGTTGGTTATTTTCTGAAATCATATGGCATATTCAGAGCAGAACTGCAGTAGCACTGTGTTATGGTTTTCCAGTGTGTTGTATGTTGTGTGTTACCATATATGGTTTGCTCATGCGCACGCATGAGGCTTCATTAAACAGTCTTTTACTTACCGAACCGCCATATTGTTTGGGGTGTGTAGTTCTTAAGTAATACATGACAATTTTGGCGACGAGGATGGGATATTAAGGGACCTTTTTGGCTGCTAAAAGTGAAGACATCCCTAAACTAAATCCACATAACGTCCACGATGGCCAGCGATGCAAATACGGCACCAAATCCAGTTCGTAACATCGGAAAAGTTCAAAAGTTCACTGTGGGAACTGACTTCGAGGCGTATACAGAACAGTTAGGATTCTTCTTCGTGGCCAATGGAGTGACCGACGCGAAACAGAAGAAAGCCATCCTGTTAACCAATCTTCCCACTGAAACGTACCAACTGGCGAAAGATTTGATGGCTCCGACCTTGTTAGGAGAAGATTCTCTCACGTACAACGCAATCGTAGAGCGTCTCCGCGAACAATTGAAGCCACAGAAGTCTGCTTTAGTAGCCAGGTATGAGTTTGACAACCGAGCACGTAACGCAGGAGAAACGGTGAGTCAATATGTTGCTGTTTTGAAACATCTAGCTATGGATTGCAAATTTAACGACGCCATGCGTTTGGAAAGGCTTAGAGATAGACTGGTTTCGGGTATTCGAGATAAGAGAATGATGTCAGAGCTTTTGAAACTTAAGCTTGAGGAACTAACATTTGACATTGCTGTTGCAAAGTGCTTAGCTATTGAGCAATCTTACAAGGATGTTGAAGCTCTCCAGGGGAATAAAGCGTCAGAATCAATCGGTCTATTAGCCAAATCAAAGCCAGGCAAGAAGCTTAAATTCAAGAGAGAAGCCAAGCTTTCAGAGAAAAAGGGTTCTTTTTCCCCCAAGAGAACGGGTGATCAAAGTTGCTACCGCTGTTTGGGAATTCATGATCACAAAAGTTGTCCATTCAAGAAAGAAAAATGCCACCACTGTAACAAGACTGGTCACATTGTGAGGGCTTGTAAATCAAAGAAAAAAGAGACACAAGTTTCCCAACCCCCAGTAAATTATGTGGACAGCGATGACGGGGACAGCGATGATTATTTGGCATCCCTTGAGGTTAATAATGTGGGTGACAAGGATCACGTAATATGGGTCAACCCCGAAATACAGGGAAAGGTGGTCAAGATGGAACTAGACACAGGGTCAGCGGTGTCTGTACTTCCATACAAACAATATAAGGAACATTTTAATCATGTCAAACTTTCAAAGAGCCTTGTGACACTTAAGACATACACTGGGCAGAAAATCACACCTAAGGGAGAGATGAGATGTAATGTTAAGTTCAAGGGCCAGGAAAAAGAGTTAAACCTACAAGTTGTTGAGACGCAGGGACCAGCACTGTTTGGGCGTGACTGGCTGTCCAGCATTCAACTGAACTGGGGTGAAATCAAAACCTTTAAGCTTAGCAAGACTTCAGAAGGGGGTATGGCACGCAAAGTGGATCAGCTACTACAGAAGTACGAGTCTGTATTCTCCGAAAATCTGGGCACACTTAAAGGCTACAAGGCGGATTTGAAGGTCGAGGAAGGCTGCCAGTCCAGCTTTCATAAACCACGCCAAGTGCCATACGCACTCCGCCCCAAAGTAGAAGCAGAATTGACACGCTTAGAGAAGGAAGGTATTCTCTCTAAAGTAGAATACAGTGAATGGGCGACCCCAATTGTCCCGGTAGTCAAGCGAAACGGATCGGTACGAGTTTGTGGCGATTTTAAGGTCTCAGTGAACCCAGTACTTCTTGCAGAACAGTACCCTCTGCCACGTATAGAGGATATTTTTGCAAATTTGGCTGGCGGTAGACATTTCAGCAAGCTTGACCTTCGCCAAGCTTATCACCAGATGGAAGTAACCGAAAGATCCAAGGAACTCCTTACGATTAATACACACAAGGGCCTTTTTCGATACAATCGCTTAGTCTTTGGCATCTCTTCGTCTCCAGCCATTTGGCAGCGTGCCATAGACCAGGTATTACAGGGAATACCTGGGACCCAGTGCATCCTTGATGACATGATTGTCACAGGCAAAACCGATGAAGAACATTTGGAGAACCTGGAGAGTGTACTCAAGCGATTACAAGATGCGGGTCTGAAGGCTAACAAGGAGAAGTGCGAGTTCTTCAAAGATAGAGTTCAGTTTTGTGGGCATGAGATCGATAAGGAAGGTCTACACAAGACACAAGAGAAGATTGAAGCAGTGGTCAGTGCACCAAGACCTGAGAATGTGTCACAGCTTCGCTCATTTTTAGGGCTCGTAAACTATTACAACCGTTTCTTGCCCAATGCGTCTACAGTTCTCCACCCACTTCACCAGTTGTTAGAGCAAAACAACGAATGGCAGTGGACTGAACGGTGCGAGCGAGCGTTCACTGAGGCTAAGCGTATGATTACATCTGAGCAGGTGCTAACGCACTATGACCCAGCATTACCGGTTAGGCTGGCATGTGATGCTTCACCAACTGGCATCGGCGCGGTTCTTTCACACGTCATGTCCGATGGTAGCGAAAGGCCGGTAGCTTTTGCGTCCCGATCGTTGACCAAGACTGAACGACGGTATGCACAGATAGACAAGGAGGCATTGTCCATTGTGTGGGGGGTGAAACGATTTCATGTTTACCTCTATGGGAGACGATTTACGCTCATTACAGACCACAAGCCCCTCACTGCCATCTTCCACCCAGAAAAGGGAGTTCCAGCCATGACTGCTGCAAGGCTTCAGCGATATGCATTGTTCTTGTCTGGGTTCGACTATATCATTGAGTATAAGAGTACAACCAAACACTGCAATGCCGATGGACTGTCGCGGCTCCCTCTCCAGCAGAAAGAGCGAGAAGACTTGGAGGTGGATTCAACAGAGGTGTTCCACGCTTCTCAGTTTGTGCCATTACCTATAACCAGTGAAGCAGTGGCAAGAGAAACACGTCGTGACGTTGTCCTAGCGAGGATACATGATTCTATCGTGAAAGGATGGTCTACTCGTGTGGAGGGAGACAAGCCTTATTACGAGCGACGCAATGAACTGACAGTTCACCAAGGCTGCATCCTATGGGGAATGAGAGTGGTAGTTCCCAATAAGTTACAAAGCAGAGTGTTAGAGGAACTTCATGATGGGCATCTGGGCATGGTCAAAATGAAAGCACTCGCGAGGAGCTACGTATGGTGGCCTAATATCAATGGTGATCTGGAAGAGCTAGCGAAAGGCTGCAGCGGGTGTCAGCAAAACCAGAAGATGCCTGCTAAAACACCACTACATCCGTGGGAGTGGGCCACTACACCATGGCAGCGTATACACATCGACTACGCAGGGCCATTTCAGAACTCGATGTTCTTAGTGGTTGTCGACGCACACACCAAGTGGCCAGAAGTGGTTCCAGTCAAGTCAACTTCTTCAAGTTCGACTATCGAAATTCTACGCGATTTGTTCGCCAGATTTGGAATTCCAGAACAGATAGTCAGTGACAATGGTACACAGTTTGTTTCTGAGGAATTCCAGACATTTGTCAAGTCCAATGGCATCCGCCATATAACTTCAGCACCGTACCATCCAGCGACGAATGGTCTTGCGGAAAGGACAGTACAAACCTTCAAACAGGCTTTGCGTTCCATGCGTCAAAGCCCCAAGCCAGTGAGGGAGAAGTTGGCGAAGTTTCTCATAGCTTACAGGAACACTCCACACTCCACCACCGGTGAGAGCCCAGCACAGTTACTCCTGGGAAGACCATTGCGTACTCTCCTAGATTTGGTGAAACCTAACTTAAACCGTAAGATGGTTAACCAACAACACCAGCAGAGCATTAAGGCAGCGATTGACAAGGGTAAACAGTATCGCCAGTTAGAGATGGGTGACTCAGTTATGTCACGGGATTATCGAGGGGATCTGAAGTGGCGTCCAGGGCTGATTGTTAACAAGACAGGTCCGCTGATGTATGAGGTACAGGTGGCACCGGGACTGATCTGGCGCCGACATATTGATCAGTTGAGACCAACGGCAGTTGGACACACAGTTGAAAGCACTGACGCCGACTGTAGTGTTGAAGTCAGCCAACCTGAAATGGCCAACACACCACTGACCCCAATTACATCAAGTACTCCAACCACTGAGGGCGGCACAGCTCCAGGAGGTTCCAAAAAAGATCAACCAAAGATGGTTCCTGTTTCCACACCTACGGTACCTGACCCTCCTGATGCTAAACCAGCTACAGTTAGTCCGATGGTCAAAATGCGACAACACCCTCAGAGAGTTCGCAGGGCACCACAGAGGCTTGATCTCTGAACTTTGTTTTATTCTGTTCGTTTTCTTGTTTAAAGGTCGTTCTTACCTTTCGAACTGTGGTTACCGGACACTGTTGGTTTATTTTATGTTTTCCTTGAAATTGTATTTTAGGGCTTGTTTTGAAAACTAGGGACAGATCGTGTATGTGTGGAGGAATGTTATGGTTTTCCAGTGTGTTGTATGTTGTGTGTTACCATATATGGTTTGCTCATGCGCACGCATGAGGCTTCATTAAACAGTCTTTTACTTACCGAACCGCCATATTGTTTGGGGTGTGTAGTTCTTAAGTAATACATGACACACTGTCACAGTGTCCTGCACACCTACCCCTTCCCTAACTCAACAACAGTCAATTGATAACAATTTAAAGTTAATGTTGGGTTAGGGGAGGGGTAGGTGGACAGTTGCCCAGATACTGATATTGATGCGATGGCAGTTCACACTCCATGCTAAAGCTACAATGGGAGGTTAAAACATAGAACGGGATGTTACAAAAGTTTAATCCTCCCACTCCCCCCCTAAGTATTTTGAATTTTGTGTGCTTTATAAACTTTACCAAGGCATGGTGACTGTCTGGTCTCCATCATTGTTTGGGGGGGGGGGGTGAAGTTCTGTGTACACACCTGAATTGGCAATAAGTGGTCTTTTGCAATACCCTACATACATTTGAATGTGGGATATGCTTTCAGTTACCATCCCAAGGAATTTTGACCTCTTTTGTACCTCTAGTTACACGGCACTTGTGATGAAAATTATACATACAATTTACTGTCTTTAGCTTTAGACTTGATAAGTATACCATGAAGAAACAACAAGTGGTCTTTTGTAATACCCTACATATATATAAATGTGGGACATGTTCAGTTACCGTCCCAAAGAATTTTGACCTGTTTTGTACCTCTAGTTACATGCCGCTTGTGTTGAAAATGATCCATATAATTTACTGTCTTTAACTTCAGACTTGATAAGTATACCATAAAGAAACAACAAGTGGTCTTTTGTAATACTCTACATATATTTGGATGTGGGACATGTTCAGTTACTATCCCAAGGAATTTTGACCTGTTTTGTACCTCTAGTTACACGCCACTTGTGATGCAAATGATACTTATAATTTACTGTCTTTAACTTTAGACTTAATAAGTATACCGCGAAGAAACGTTTTTTTCTTGTAGTGGAATGTTTTTTTTCCATTGCTTTTTTGTTTTATTTTATATTTTTTAGCAAAATAACAAAAACAATGCCAGATGGTCAAACGATGAGCTTCTCTTAGCGGTGCAATGTAAGTTTGGAATTAGTTCCTTTTTATCTTGCCTCAGTCAGAGACTGGTTGACTTTTGATCACCAAGCGACAATGTGATGGTCACAGCAGGGGTTTATATCAAACAGGAACCCTGATTTTGCACGCCCTTCCGCTGCTCCTTGAATTAACTGGGAAGAAAGAGGCGGAAAAGTATCTTATTCTTAACTAGTAGTATGTGCTGTCAGTAGAAGGTAGGCGTCAGAAATTTCGATTTCCGTTTCTTAGTTTTGCTAAGAAAAGTGGTGCAGATCATGAATGCTTTGATACGGAGATGAAAGTTACTCTACTTGAAAACTCGGATGAAGGCTTGATATCCAATTTAAGTGTGGTTGCTTCGAGGAGGTTTGATGTTTGCGTATTTTCTGCATAGCCGTTAGACGCTATGGGAAAGACTTCCAAGCCATGGCTGAAGTCTTGGGCAATAAGAGTGTCAGCCAGTGCCGAAATTTCTTCGTCAACTACCGAAGACGCTTCAATCTTCAACAAGTTCTGGAAGAGTATGAAGCGGAACAAGGAATCACAAGCAGTGACAGAAAAGACGATGACTTGCAGGTTCTGCACATGTCAGGATCTCCCGGAAGCAGTGGAAACTCATCTCCCAATCAACAAGACAGGTCCTCTCCGTCCATTCCCAATCAGGGTAAGTATTTGTCTTCTGTGCAATTTTCAAACGTACATGTATGGAACAAAATTGAATACTGCTGCTTACATAATTCTGCTAGTGGAGGCGATATGCTTGTTGCAGTTTTATTCTGTTGGTTCCTGGTTAGAGTTTTGATGGGATTTCGATATAGCTAGAATCATCAGTCACATAAGTCGATAATCAGGGAAAAGGTAAATATTTCAGAAGCAGTGAGAAAAGGCTGCTTGATGCACTGGGGAAACACGAATGTGCTTCTGATTTTTTGAGAGGATGAGTCGCGTTCCCAGACCGGTCACATAGTGCAGTGAACCTAAACCACTGCATTCCCAGATGATCGTTCTGAATTACCTTGGACTCTCAGAGAAATTTTTATTACTGTGGAGAGTAGTCAGAGATTAGTTTAAATAGTTTTGCTTAACTTTGCTCTGGGATTGGTCCAGAAACTCGCGATACTTTTCCAACCAATAGGACTCAAAACTTAAGCCGATCGTGACTAGCTAAGGCAGTTTGCTTGTTTTGTTTTGTTTTGTTTTTTTTTTGTGAGGTTGAGTTCACATCGGCTTCCTGAGAATTTTGTTGTTTTTACTTTGGTTTTGCTTAAACGATACGCGTTGGAAATGTGCCCTGAAAAAGTTTCCTGTGGTGAGTTTACGCTGAAAAGCAAAACTTTTGATTTGCATCCCATTCCAGGCCTCCCCAGTCAGCCGCCGCCTCTTCTAAAGCCGTCTGGATCACAAGCTCAACGTCATCCTCCCCCCTTGCAAGCTCAGGTCGGAGTCCCACGAACCAGTCAGGGGGGTCTGCAGGGCCCGCCTCCACTGATAAAACCAATGGTCCCACCTATACGACCACAGGTGACGATCGTGACGATGTTTATTCTCATAATATAATAAAGGGGGTACTTCGTTTTGCTTTTTCTTGTTACGTTTTGTTTTTTCTTTTTTGGAGGGGGAGTAGGGGTTGGAAAGTGATAGGTTTTGTTCGGAAATCTTTGAAAACTTAAAGAAAAAAAAAACTGCTTGCATAGTTGAAGCATCAAGCGGCGTCAAAACGTAATAGCGAGTGTCAAAGCGGCGAGAAGTTTGGGACGGATCTACCACGCCTCACGGACTTGTAGGCCTACTAAGACCTTTTGACACTAATCAAACATTGACATTAACATGTAGGACATAGAGAATACATAATAATAAGTTCAACTGCGCTGTGAAATCCTGCTCAAGGAACCTTCGGTAGCTGAAGATTGACTACAGTTAAGTGCGCTCGGGGAAGATCTTGAAAAGCGGTATGGAGTTGACTTGGTGTGGTAGAATCGGGGCCAGTGAAACTGCGATGTACGTTTCCGCTTGCTGTGCGTAAGAGCAAGAGAAAAGTAATATAACCCTTGAAAAAATCGCGTCCTCATTCAGTAATGGCTGTGTACATACATATATGTTATTCACCAGACGGGAGGTCCGTATTGGGGAAAAACTGTGCCGGAGGTCTTAGATTTCCATTCGTTTTACTTATTTACTGATTTATTTTCAGCCACTTCATCCTCAAGCGAACCCAATGATGCGGCAATCCCCGCCAGCTCACTCACATCTAATTCAACAAATGATGGAGCAAAAACCCCTCGGTGGTCCTGTCGGTAGATCTGAATCACCGCATAGTGCCTCTGGTACCCCTCCCTTGCGGCAGACACGCTCTGGCATGTGATACTAATGTTTGAGAGTTGGGAATTTGAATTCACACTAGTTAGGTGAAAGTATATATATTTTTCTGCTGAAAAAAAAAACGTTAGGGTTTTTAAGTTTGAATCCTGTTTCATGTAAGTGATTGAATTGCATTGTAGGAGTGTTGAAGTTTTTGTAGTGGTATGCGAGCGGCTGAAGCAATTGAGTTAGAAACCGTTTTGAGCGCTTTTCGATTGAGTGTCGACAACAGCCAACCATAGTAAGGAAAATACACCAGGAGTCAGTGAGAACTCGTGGTAAAAGAACAAGCAAGCTGCCTTAAGAGCGGGAAAAGCGAGTGACCAAGCAGCATTTAGTTTTGATTTTAAATCTGATTGGTCGAAAAAGTGGCACGGGTTTTCTGGGCCAATCATACAGCGACGTGAGCAAAACCCACCCTCAACACTCAGTTGAAAAGTGCTCTATTCCAAAGGCTATACTCCAAAAGTTCTCCTCAGAAGAATGCTTTTCTAAGAACAACTAAACGGCAATTAAAACAAAGAAAATATCTCAAGGAGCTAATCTTATCTCGAATTTATAGCCGTCAAACCACTAGGAGCGCAGGAAATTGCGAAAACTTCACAATATGTCATGACTAACTGAGTTCAGAACAAATTGAAATTTCAGTTTTCTCCTTATTCTCACAATCTGACCAATCTCTAACTAACGTTTGATTCAATTTCGTGAGCCGACGAAATATCACCGTGCTCTAAAAATATCATAATACTTTTCCTGAGGCCTCGTGTTGTCTCCGGAGGAGACCCGAGGACAATCAGGGATGATAAACAAAACCGTGTTACTCTTAAAGTGACTGCGTTAAATTTTATGCTTTGTTGACTACTTGCGTTTTGTTAAAGATCAGAGCTCTTCTCTTCCCTTTCATTTTATTGTCACAGTTAAGCGATTCACCAACAGACTATTAAGTTGAAACATCTTGTACAGCTTGAAATAAACAGTACCTTGTATAAGTTCTGCTTGGAGTCTTTTCCTGGAATTTTTCCGAAGGGTCTTACTGATTCCCAATCCTTACCATCCATTACTTTAGAGCTACACTGTAGTTCGTACATCGACCACACGTATGTTCACGCTTGTACTAACTCAGAACGCCTTCCTTTCCCCCCACCCCCCTTCCGAAGACTGGATATAAGACCATAAGAAAAGCGGTGGAAATCAAGCCTAGAGAAAGTCAATCTGACATTTTCACGCAGCTGGAAGGTTGATTTATTAGCAGAAGGGAGCTCCACGATAGAAACTCGTCATTATAAATTTTCACTCTGCATTCTTTCAATACTGATAGCTTTTCCAAGATAAATAAAGATTCAATCACCTCTCACGTTTCTAAAGCACCATATGAAAGATTGTTCATAAAACTTTCGTTTATTTGCCACACTAAAAAGCGAAATATATTTCATGAAATCTCTTCATCATACAAGTGTTCCTTTCTCCATGATTTCGGTATACAGGTTGAAAAACGGAAAAATACAATTCGTTAACAGAGCTTATAAATGTCCCTGTAATTTCCTAAGAAGTGAGAGAATATTGCAAAATCTTTCACGAGAAAAATGCCTTCATTTCCTCTTAGCTGCGCCTATTATTCTACCAACTCCCTAACTCGTGGCGACTTCAGTAGCAACTACTTATACGAATTCAGACCCTGAGTTTAGCGTATTTTGATAGAAGCATCGTGAAACCAAAACAAAATCAATCACTACAGCCTTAAAAAGGGATCATTGATATGAAACAGAAGCATGTTAATACGGTTAAACTGCCCAAGGCGCTAGAAAACGCAATTGGCCAAGTTGTGATTGGTTTTTAGGTTTGTCTTTGGCTGTTTTAGAAGATGACAAGAGCGCTCCCAGTGAGCCAAAACAAAACGCCGTGAAGTAAAATCAAAACACCCTGTGCCATGGGGCGCCTTTCGATTGAGGTTGTAAAATAAAAGAACAAAGCAATCACAATAGCCAATCATAGGAAGGAAAATATCACGAGGAGCCAATGAGAACTCGAGGTAAAAACAAGCAAACTGCCTGAAGCGCGGGAAAACGCGAGTGACCAAGTCACGATTGATTTCAGTTTTGAATCTGATTGGCAGAAAAATTGGCACGAGCAAAATCAAATCAGTCTCGGATTACATTTGACACACAATTGAAAATTGCTCTAATGCTTTTGACGCTAACGAAAATTACTCTACACAAAAGTGTCTAACGTTTTACGTTCTGTCTATTAAGGTTCAAAATACTTCGGAGCATGTTATCTTGAAGTGCTCGGTGAAGTATGCAACGTCAGCTTCACTGGTGACCGGATTCTTCTTTACAGTGACTTGAATAGTATCCCACTTGCCAATATGTTCCTCGACATCCAGAGGTGTCTTCAGATGTACAGTCAGGTAAACTCTATTACCAGTCCAAACATTCTGCACCGTCTTTCTGTACTTAACTTCAATTGCTTTTGTCGACGTGTTGGAATCTTTCAGGGTCGAGTTTACCATGACATCAAATACCTCGCCTGCAGCTCCAGTGTAGTCGATCACAAAATAGAGTCGTAAGGTTTTGCCACACTCTAAAGTATCATACTGCTGTGTGTTTTGCAGCTGAAGCAAAAGGTTTTTTGCGTTTATGAATTTACGAGAGATCCTTTGGAAAGGCCGACCGGCCTTTGTTGTCCCAGACAGCTTGAGTTTGAAGGGCACTGCAGGGGGAACAAATGTACCTACCAGACTAGGTGTGGCTAGGTTGGCGTTCTGAATGACGCGTCCTGATCCATCGACGAGGGACAGTTGGAGGGATGAACGTTTTAAGCGTTTTTGTAGTGGAATTACCAGGCTTAGAGTTGAACTTTGATCTGGAATTTAAGGTGACGCAAAGCTGTAAGAATGATACGTGTATGTACTTATAAATATATATTGTCGCCACTAACTAACCTCCTTGACGCTTGCCTGCCTTCATAGCGGTGCAGCTGGTACAACTTGACGGACTGAATGTGTAGCTGCTTTCTTTTTTTTTTCTGACAGACTAACTGATTGATTGTCTACCTCTCTGCCTGGCTTCTTTTACTTCTCGCCTCAACCCCAAACTGCTAGTCTTACTGTTTGTATAACGACCAAACTATCTGACGAATTGTCCAACGAAATGGCCTGCGTGGCTGACTGACTGCAGGACCTGCAGGCTGACTGGCTGTTAGTGTCAGCCTGCCTGACGCATTGACTGACTGACTGAATTATTTAGTGACTGACTGAATGAATGGCTACCTGACTAAATAATGGCGTGTTTTCCCACAGCCTCAAAGACCTACCTCGCTTACTTTATGCTCGCGTTAGTTAGTGCTCTTAGGTATAACAGTATTACTGGGAACAAGAGATAGAAAACTGTTTATCAGTGTTCTCTAGCTGTCCTAAACGCTTGCGAATTTGTAATATTTTTTCTATGTCAAATTTTAAGTCATTACAAGTTTAGTTAGGCAAAATCAGATTGTAGGGTCTATGTCGGCGGATTAACTCTGTGCATCATTTCAGCATTCACGAACACTGCCATTTAACAAAACGTTCCGCAAGTTACTTACTTAATAATGGGTAATCTATTGGATACTCGTACCACCGCCTTCCAAGCTTCTTTCTTAGAAGGAAGAAGAAATCAAATTCCAAGTTCAGCCTGCTGGTTGCTTTGACCTTGAAAGAATGCGTCCCGACCGCAGCTGGCACAAACAGCTCCCACGTCCCTAAGGTGGGGCCCTCGATCATCCACAACCCTCCCTGGGAAAGGTTTTCCGTTCGAGGTTGAGCAACCCCTTTAGGAGAGCGGAGCTCGACCAGATTGGCTCTAGCTGAGGCGAAGTATGTAACAATTAACGATTCAACAGTGTTGTCCACTGGAATTGTGTATCTTTTCTCTATATTGGAGTTGCGACGCGGAGAGGAACGTAAAGATCGTACTTCTCCCAAGCTTGATCGGCCCTCGTCGATAGTTGTTGTACCGTCCAAAGCTGCAGATACAACATTACCCATCTTCGATATCTGTCCGGAGGAATTGAACTGCAGTCCAAAGCCTCCAGTACTGTCCATGAGATCAATGAGGCTGTCGTGGTTGCGAAAGGAACCACAACGCCCAGATTCGGTACTATAGAAGAAGTTCACAGGTATCATGTACTGCAGGGCGAGGCCAATAGAGTTTTCCTGGGTGTACTTAGGCCTCTCACCGTCTTTGGCGCCAGCATCGGTGAATACGAACATGGGCGAGCCGACATAGGGGTCTCCATTCTCTATGGCGTCGATGACCCCGTTGAAAGTCAACTCAGGGCAATCCCCACCTCCCTTAGCCGTCAGCTGGTCCAGGGCTTGCACGAACGACTGTTCATCAGGAAATCTCTGTGTGTTTCCCCAGGCTGTTTAAAATAAAATTGGTTTCACAAAATAAATTAGGGGGTATAAAGGTGACGGCTGTGAAATCATAAAGTGAGTACGATTGTGCTCCGATCGGTCAAAAACCGTTATACACTTAGCTAAATTATACACGTCTTCTCTGATTGGATCTTTCTTATGCTCAAGTAGATGAAGTCACTATTATCAACCTTTCGCCTCTTAATCCTTTTACTCCCATGAGTGACCAAGACAGAATTTCTCCTCACAATATGAATACAATATCAAGCAGACAAGAGTGAGAATAAAGAAAAACATCAGTCAGTGGATTATGAGTTGATCCAATACTAAATTCTCCAAACTAACATCACAAGAACTGTATGGCAGACAGTAAGGAGAATTACTATTGAGATCTTGGGAGTTAAAGGGTTACTCATATAAAACAAAGAGATTCTATGGGATCCTAAGTCTGATCATACCCTCTGCAATTAATGCAGTTGTAATTACAACTGCAATTAAATTTACAGACGCTGCCAGCAGAAGTGTGACAAAGTAGTCCTCATTTTAGTTTATTCACACCTCAAACCTGTACACTTACTTGGATCACTGAATGGCGACAGGATAAAATCTACCGAAGAATCCCTCGGATGAGCTGCAATAGCCTTAACGATTGTCTTTGCGGCTTCAATCTCGTCACCCATACTTCCTGTTGTATCAATGACGAAAACAAGTGATACATCGCCAGTGATTCCCAGCAGAATGTCAAATTCTGTTTTGCTTAAAACTTTACGAAGCTTTTTGAAAACATTTTCATGCGATTTGTTCTTCTTTCTACAGTGGCGCGGCAGGTCTCCTTTCCGGCATTTTCCTTGCTCCGGTGGACAGTGGCACTCAAACTGTTTTGATTGAAACAACAACAACAAACAATTAAAATTTAGCTTAACGGATATTCTCGAACGATAAAGCTCGATGCTTCATGTAACGCTAATTATTTATACTTAGAAATTAGATGTCACAATTATGCTCAAATCACATCACTGTTATGCTCCATTATAATTTGAATAAGAAATGCATATGAAATTCTTTTTTTTTTTTTTTTTATTTTTTATTCCAGCATAATGCTGGATTTTTTTGCCTCACTATTATGCTGAAAATCAGGCCGGTATAATGTAGATAACTCCATGGATCATGGGTCATCAAATGAAGAACCGTATGAAATGACGGATATTTCCTAGAGGGTGGCAAAGTAATGTCCTAATCCCGTTTCATGCGCAAATTTTTAGAAAAAAAAAACATGCGTCACGTATGTAAAGGGAAACTTCAAATCACTCCACATGTATGCGACGATTCAGGGAAATCTTAAGGTTTTCCCGAAATTAAAGATTCACGGGTCACGTATATTTCAGGAGGCCAATCACGCCTCACGCTGGTTCATAAATTAACGAATCATGTGCGTCACACATCAACGTTGGCGATACGCATAAACTGTTTGCTAACTTTATACTATCATGAACACACACAGGTATGAACAAAGACAGGGATTAACATTTGCGGAGAAAGAACACAAGGAAACCCAAACATGCAGGAATGAACGCAAACAAGAATGAGCAAATTCGGAAATGAACGATGCAGGAAAAAAGCAGGAGTGACGAGTCGGGACATGATGGGAACAGGATCTTCTAGTCGGAATAATTATGAGGAACGAAATGCTACAATGACAGCGTGCAATTAAACACACCACGGTCATGAGCGACATGTAGAATTTTGACCTCGTCGCCTGACGAAGACTAGCAATCGAAACGTTGCGATTACCTCAACTGATTAGTCTGACTCTTGCATCGTGAAACACGATTAAATACAAATTTATCTCTAGAACCACGGTGAACAAAAACATTTTCTATAACACGACTGGATTGTTTTAAATGACTGAATTGTTTTGAAAATGACCATCTCACCAGGTGACCTATCATCTGTCGTGCCTTTGGGATCTCTTTGTTCTTGACAGCTTTCTTGATGGTAGAATCCAAATCCATACTTCTTCCTCTTGTCGTCACCTTTGCCTCGGCCATACCTGGCAGAAGAGAAAAATCCGAAATCGGATAAGCGGAAATTTCAAAACAATATGAAAAAAAAATAGAAAAATCCGAACATTTATACTGCTTGTGACGATCGAAATACATGGTGCCCATGGACCGATTCTACTCACGCACTCCTGCCGTGTAATAACGCAATTACAAAATTACATTACATTTACACGCTGCTGATTAAAATTCTGTTGTTTTTACAAACTATTCTTAGTCCTCATTAATTGCAAATGTTTTATGCGAGAGAGAAAGAGACCTGAGAGCAACAAAAACCGCGAGCCTAAAGTCGAAGTTTTTACTAAACTAACATTTCTAAACAAGCATATTCGCGTGGGGAAATGGGAGTTTAAAGGGACGAATTCTGTTTTAGGTCATTTCTCGCAATCGCTCAGGAGACTTTGCGAAAGTTTCCGAAATCAGACTAAGCCTTGTGTCCAGTACTCTCCTAAAAGAGATCGCAAATTTAAAAAAAATATGATAATTCATATAAACTCTTCTTCTTGCATCGAGGAAATGTGGAAATGTGTCAGTGAAGGCTATTGTGCCACAAATTTTCCGCTTCAAGGCGCGAGCGATTAATTCGCAGACGTAGCTGGTGTCAGAAATAAAAAAGCGTTCTGCAAGCCTGAGAGTCAGCAGTCATAATATATTACCTGAGAGCAAAGTGTTTGAAAAATTCGTTACGACATACAAATCGCAGAGGTGTACAACTTATCTCAGTTTGTACGATCTTACCCCTGATGATCTGCATCGATGCTTCCAAATATTTGTTATTCCTAGGCGCTGGAACTGCACCAGAACTGCTTCGATGAAGTTTAACTGTGCCATCTTTGGTTAGATACTCTGCCGTTTCTTGGTCTAAGATCGAAAAAAAATCCCCAGCGCTTTCAGAAAAATCAAGTGAAAGTACTAAGGCAACGAGCACCGTAAAGGGCAGCAAAGTTGCTTTCTTCATGGCTAGGAGGGTTAAACTGCCTGTTGAAACAAGGTAGGTAAGTTGATGAAGAATAACGTCTCGTGCGCTGACGGCGGTTTTTTAATAGAGTTTGAACGGAAGTGGATGAGATTTCAGAGGTCAATTAATGTTGTCATCGATCTTCTAATGTTTGGCGACGGCATTCGCCCACGTATGGGCTGTTTGTAAGATGAACTTGAGAAGTAGAGGCATTGTGAACTCAAAAAGAATTCCAACTTAGTTTACCCAATCTTTACTCATTCATTTAACGTCACTAATGTCTCCATACATCAAAGTATTTCGCTATTTCCTCTTTTTCGAATGAGCTCATTAATCTAATCAGTCCTGTAATTTCAGTAATTACGCAAAGTGCTTCACCTCATCATAGCGGAAACTGTCACTGAAGCGTTTCTCGAAGTCAAACGGGTGTTACGTTCGGTTTCCTGTTTTTGTCTAAATCGTTCCCTTGAAACATGGTATTTCGATTCCAGTGTCGCTAAACCTATGCACCAATTTGAATTCATAAACGACAAATGACTATTTCTTTCGTATACTGTTACTCCGATTTCCATCCACTGTAATTTCCCCCTTTCTACTGCAGAGTAAGCGGAAGAAAACAACTTCCGCGGTGAGATAATTTGAGTAAGGTGAAAATTACTTTCAGCGAGAAGGAAAGCTTGATCAAAAGAAAATAATCTGGAAGAATTAAATTAATTTTCGGTGTGATAGACAATTGTCAAAAAGGAAGGGCACCAGTTGTCAAGGATGGAGCAGACTGTTACGGATTGCAATTTATGGGCTTTGAAGATTCACAGTAAATTTACGATTCACAAACTGTTACTAAACTCCTCGATTACATGAAGGATATGCTTCAGGGAACCCAATTGCTTCAAATATTAAAATCGCCTCAAAGGCCTGACAAACTGAGACATAAATTCAATCCTTCCCTGAACAGGGACTGGGTGTAACAAAATGAATTGTGTTGATTCAGAACGAACACTTCCTTCCGCACGTACCTTTGTTGTCTTGTGGTTGTTTCAGATTCTGAGAAAAACGCTTCTGGTCTCCTTTCAGCAATATCAGCAAAACTTTCATATTTAAACCTCTCTTAGGGTTTGTAGTAAAATGATGGCAAGCAGCGAAGTGGTAATGCTAGAAAAATTCAACTGTGTCCCGGCCTAGGAAGCGCTGCCGAAATTTGTTTTTATTTACAATGAGTGGGGGTGGAAGGGAAGGGTATTGATTCAGCCCAAAGCACGGCCGCAACGGAAACTGCAATCCACAATCTTTCCTCCAATTTCAACACAATTCACTATTGTGTTACCAATTGAAAGGATTTTTTTAGACAGCTGAATCATGTTTTAAAACGACGTTAATAAAACACAAACAACAGCCCCATGGTTTTTTTTCTCTGATTTTTACCTTTTTCATTAGACTTTCGCATAAAATATAATTACCCTAAATAAATTGTTTCCTTTCAAATTTGTAAAAATATCTTAATTACAAACCGTAGCAAATCGTACTGAAAGAACAGCACGAGAGCATTCTAAACAATGGGGCACTTATTTTACAGAAATCACGGGCCAAAACGACACATGGCAAATAAAAATGTCTCCCAGTGGAGTGTTCCCCTATAAAAACGCAACAGTACACTGTAAAGGTTATAGGAATATAGGAATTAAAAATGTAGCTGCACACCTCTGATCTACAGAGGAATTCTCTTTTCTGATAAACCGGAATGGCCGGCCAGTTCTTATGTAAGGCGAGCGCCCTCAGTTTCTTCTTCGTCTTCTTTTCCTAATTTTTTTTTTCTTTTGCTCGTTTCAAAACTATTTCCAGCGATGCAGGTTAGAGAAAGTGTCTTCAACTACGATATTGAGGTTCACGGTTATTGCACGACAGACATACACACACACACACACGCGCGCACAAAATAGATAAATAAAATAATAATAATAATAATACAAAACGAAAACAAAATACCCAAACCTAATGAGGCTAAGTATTTGTTAACCGATTTAATCCTCTCTGTCCTTAACAATCACTCCTTCCTCTTAATATCACTGCCTTTTTGATGCGCTATCTTGTCTTTGTAATATTTTGCAACCCCTTGCATAATTGCGATAGTTTTTTCACAGCGATAAAAAAAGGACTTAGGCTATTGAGACAGGAAACGAAGAAACCAAGCAGAACACGATTCTGTTCTCTTAACAAAAGAGCCGAGCAATGCAACGGTTCATGGGAAACTTGGCGAGAAAACCCGCCCAACGTAAGTTTCAGCAAATTTCGTGAAAATACCTTACGATATAGAACCATTATGTAACCTTTCAGGCTAGCAGTTTTGTGATGGTTCTTAAAAGTGAGGTCAGCGAAGCCAACAAAGCGGAGCGTCGGAGTTCATCCAAAGTTGGCTGACCCTGATGCAATAGTTTTAATTAATTGATACTTAAGCCCAGAAAACAGGGTTTTCTATTTTTCATAGATAAACACTGTCTTTCTCACTTATATTTTCACAAAAAGAAATTTGCTGGTATTTTCGGATGAAGACGTTCATCGGCAGACGGGTTTTTTTTTCACAAATTTTCCACTACAAATAATCCATGTTCATCCATCTTTTCCAAGAGAGGACAAATAATTGGAGATTCAACCTGTAGTAGACGTAAAATAAGGACAAACATAATTTTTCACTCGAGATGGTAAGGTAAAGCCTGCACTCAAGCCCAGTGTCTCACCCAGCCGGAGCTTAACCCGGATTCCATGGCATGAGCGACAAAGATCGTCACTACTCCCCCCTGGTTGGCATGCCAGTGTCCATCACGAGGTTACCCCTCAGCATTTAATCCGGCTTCCCCGACAATTCGCCACTATCCGTTTATACTCGTGGGTGAAGAGAAACAGAGGGAGAGTCAAGTGTTTTGTCTGAGAACACAAAACAATAACTCAGCCACTTTACACTTGAATATAAAGGCCTGAGCCGAGTTGTTCAAAGCAAGATTAAGCTAACCGAGGGTCACCCAACAATATTTGATTCAGTTTTGTTGCTTTACAGACAGTTAAAACAATTTGTACTTTTTTCCTTCAGTTTTGTTATACACTATTGTTAAACTCTTGAAAACGTGAGCCGTTATATACCCCAAATTTAACGAGAAATACAGGTTAAATCAATTTTTTGAATCCTGGATTACCGCTAACCACCTTTTGAAAAACCGGCCCCTGAGTTATAAATCGTATTAAGCGGTCACCTGAAATGAGGTTCCAGACAATTGACACCTGGCATCTGAAAAATTGAATCAGGTATTTTTTTTCCTTACGTTTATCAATCTTACCCTTAGAATATATTCACACGTGCTTGGCTCCGTTAGCGAAAGGGCAACTTCTTGTAGATGTGTGGACTCCTTGCATCTGCAACAAGTATGTGTCAAATTGTAAGATGTTGCACAATTGTCACGATTGTGGGGGTTCCAACTCAAGCCAGTTTCGATCGCGCGGTCGAATGCTACTTTTAATTACCAGACCTTGTTGCTTAGTTATACCATAAACTTAGCTGATATGTTCCAGTGTTGTCTCTCGGTCTGCCTGTCAGATCTTCAAACTAATAGTCTCTCCGTACACGTTTGTTCGTCCGCCGGCTCGTCCGTCGTTACGTCTGCTCGTCTACTCTGTTCCGAGCGTTCAGTTAGTAAAACGAAGCGCAAAAGTAAACAGTATTAGTATATACCACACAAGTGAAAATGCTTTTCGCCTGCATTGATTGGCTAATTCGGAATTGAATAGCAAGTAATATTCACTTCCAAACAGCCTACGGGACAAAATCGAGCGTCAAGCGACTAATTTACGACTACTTTTCACTATATATTTTTTCGGTATCTGTGTGGTATACACTAAGACAATTATTCATTTAAGTGTCGGTGAAAGTGGTGGATATTTCACTATTCACCTCCACTTCGGTGAATAATTATTAACTAGAGAAGCAGAGAAGTGAAAAACCGAGGGAGGTTTTGGTCGAGTCGCGTAATGAATCCCACATGACTCAGACTTTCCTCGATTTTTCACTTGCTCTTCTGCTACCATCACTCCGTTCGCTATTTCGCCCCGTGTTACTGACTGAACTCCTTGAAAAGCTGCCTTACGTCCTTCAATCGTGTCTGTCTGTCTGTCTGTCTCTTTCATCATGTGTGTTTCTATACCTATTGGTCCTTTGCGCATGATCCACTGACCCATTCACAATAACTGCTAAAAAAATTAAACCGAAAGCTCTACCGATATGCAAACCTCTTTGCTCCTTTAGGACGAAAAAAAACGCCGTAATGTCTCTATTGTCCCATCTTAAAAAGACTTACGATGCATCATACAATCGTTCAATGGCTCTTTGAAGGCTTTATACCTACTTTAATCTAACTACGACACTCCTTGGTTTTCCAGTTAAGTCGCAAACGTCCCCTGCACTGTAAAAATGATCGATGTACCTGAAAACAGAATATGCGACACAGCGCCAGAAATGTTTTAACCCTACAAATACGACTCCATCGTTAACTTAACGACATGTGCTAGCTTGGCTTTCTAGTTTTACGATTATAAAAATCTCCGCTGGACAGACCATTGGGTGTGACAATTCAAATGAGAGCTTTAGAGCATCAAATTCAAGCAGCGTTACCTAAAAAAAGGTCTCCCTTGCGTCCGTGACTAGTATAACCATTAAAAAACAAACAAACAAACAAAACAAAACACTAAAACAGAGAAAAAAAAACCCAAAGACAAACAAAAGTCAACAATCCAGCGGACTAACTAGTAAACTGGCTCAGCTCTCATGTACTACTAATTATGATTAGTATATACCACACGAGCGAATAGTGCTGTTAGCGCACGCGGATTGAACAGTTCGGGAGTGAGTAACAGGTATCATTCAACTCCCAGCAGCCGAAGAGACAAAATCACTGGTTTATTAAAAGAAGTACACTAATTTCGGTGCTTCCTGTGTGGTGTATTCCGTAAAAAAATAAATTTAAAAAAATAATAAAAACATTATTTCTCGCAGTGTCGGTGAAAGTGGTGGATATTTGCCTCCACTTCAGTGAATAAGTGTTATTTACTTTTGAAGATGTAACTGGTATATCTTACCCGTCACCTGCCCATTTATCTTTCTTCCAGCTGATATGAGCCTGTAATTCAAAACAGATCTTTTTACCGGTGGATATGCAAGGCATTGGAACGAGTGAAAGAGGGGAATCGATATGCAAAAGGTCGAGCCGTTAGCACAGCCTAAGGCATGCATCTTATTTAAGATGGTGAACGGATTATTATATAGGAGTGATCAATTGGGGAGGACTCTTGTAAGGGTTACGTCTAAGTTTGTTTCAGGGTAGTACAGATATTCTATTTGCTTTTTTTTTTTTATTTTGCATATAATAAATTGCCCTAAATGACTGGAATGCTTAATTGGCCAATGCACACTGTACAAGTTAAACATTTCAAGACCACAACATACATTTTCCACCCATTTTCCGAGAAGTATATTTATTCTGGGACCATTTGCCTACAAAATAAAATAAAATGAGTCATTCATCAATTCACAACGTATGTATACCTAATTGGCCTCTCCCCCAATGGGGCTTTTCAGTTCAGAGCCAATACAAACAAACTGGAACCCAACATTGCCGGCTATTTACACGAGGTTCAACCCAGAGTAAGGTTTTTATGTAAGCAACGGGCCTCAGGTATTCTTTATAAGAGGATTGATTTAATTAACTAAATGTCCTTCCAGTGTAGCCTTCGGCTCTATTGACACGGTTCACAAAAATAAATGTTCAGATAAAAGGTTCAGCTAACTTGTACACAGTTTAGAACGTAGTGTTGTTGAACAACGGCTAAAGTTTACATAAATGGTCAGACCATCGTGTATTATAAAAATCCCAACTGGCAGGAGGTAGACCATTAGGCTACATAAAGCCAAGGAGTTGAACTTGGTGCAAACGAGAACAAA
Source organism: Pocillopora verrucosa (assembly GCF_036669915.1). Lineage (NCBI taxonomy): Eukaryota > Metazoa > Cnidaria > Anthozoa > Scleractinia > Pocilloporidae > Pocillopora > Pocillopora verrucosa. The sequence goes on from NC_089324.1 coordinate 6,015,799, forward strand.
ATGCAATTATAAATAAGTAGCAGGATAAAAGGAATGAACCTAGAGCCATCAGATTACTGGCCTAACACCCTATCCACACGACCTCCAAAAAGGCAGAAGAAATGTTTTAAAAATGCTGCAATATCTCTCCGCTTAGTTTGTGTCAAAAACGTTCCCTACCTCTTGGTGAAACTGTGTCACTTGTTTGCCGTAACAAAACTCATATTTCCACCAGCCAGACCCTCCCTGAAAACAAACACCAAGCGAAAAACACCCTAATATCAGTGTGCATCAGTATACACATTCTCAATACTATTCTCTGTACAGTTCCTACGGTATTAAAAGGAGAATTTGTTTCACCATGAAGAGCTTCATGAATGGGTGGTAATTTCCTATATTCTCGTGACCTTTATGTTTTGTTACGTAGTGGTAATAGAGAGAAATTAGATGCTAGTCACTCGTAATGGTGGAGGGGTTAAGGCAATCTGGGAGTGCATTGCTTTTGCTTCAAGTGGCTCTGAGTAAACAACCCGCCCCTTCCCGCAATCAGGTGCAAAACTTGTTGCGACTTGATCTCTCACATATTCCTAAGTTTAAAGTAAGTTACGTGTGTTCAATTTGACTTCTAAATGACTCGCTGTTATTTCTCAGTTCACAGGTAAATTGGGCTGTAATTTTTTTATATGAACAGACGACCAAAATTCGTCCCACACTGGACTAACACTCAAGGTCTTAAAATAACTGATGGGAATATGCTGCCTTCGCTATGACATTTGCAAAAAGGTTAGACTTTCTAGCCTTCGCGAGTACGGACGATAAGCCGTAGGCCCAGTCCCCTACATCTCTGTACTGGTTAGCAGGGGACGCTAAAGAACCCACGCACTTCTCGTAAAGAGTAGAAAACGGGACGGCCCTAATTATTAGCTCTTCAGCACGAGCGTCTCGTCACCATTGGGAAAGTACCCCAACTAGTCTCAGATCTTCCTGCGGGCGGAGAAAAGCGCGTCCTGTAACACTAATAATGAGGGCCTTCCTGTACGTATCTGCAAAGCTCACTCAGGTATGTCTGCTTTGTACTCACACCAACAAGACAGTAATCTCCACTTAGAAATGATGCAGTCAGCAGATTGTCAGGCTGGGGTAAAATTTTTCTGTGTTCATCTGCTGGCACTGGTGACTTGTCATCGTCTTCTGGAGGCTTTCAAGGAAATAAAACCAAAGAATTACGTCATTTCAGTTTAGCTGCTAAGGTAATTACGCCATATCACCTAGCGCCACGTGACTGTAATACTTGAGGAACAAATAATCATGATGGCCACGACACGAGATATTTCTCAAAGAAATATACATACATAAAATTAGGTATAACAATAAAATAAAATAAAAAATGCTATAAATCAGGATTACTTATAATAATATAGACATGCGTATCTCTACGAAATATCTACTACGGCTTTTGAAATTTTATGAGTTTCTTTTGAAAAGGTATTAAAGTCCGGGCAGGATTTCACTGCAGCTGGGAGGGAGTTAAAAGGCTTAGCGGCACAGTCTTGAAATGTGCCTGCCTCCAGTGGTATTTTAAGGTGAATAGTTTCGCTGGAACGTAAGCATCTACCGTGTTGTACTGCTTCAAGCCTCAGATTCCTGGGCCAATGTTCATCATACAAGGCTTTGTGTGCTTCTTTAATTAAATGCCAGTCCCGACGCTCTCTCATTGGTAACCAGCCTAATTTAAATAGAGTATTCACAGACTTCATATAGTGATCCGTGACAAAGCTGGCAGCGGAAAACTGAATATGCTGAAGCAGATGTGGATGTTAACCCCGCGCAATAAAAAGGTGCCATTTTAAATAGTTTTTGGAGAAGCCGAGTTTGTTGAATTTCTTTAGCGTCGTCTTGAGACAAACCGTACCCGTACCAAAAGCCTTAGTAAAATCGGCGAGAACCATCGAGGTGACCTCTCTCCTTTTCATAGCGCGCTTTATGTCATCTCTTACTCCAAGAAGGGCAGTAGTGGTAGAGTGCTCTTTACAGAAACTGGAAATGTTATCACGAAGAAGAGAGGCGCTTTTTTGCGAGCTCCGACGTCTGCCAGCCGACCAACCTTTCGCACACCTTAGACAACACCGGTAATATCGAGATTGGTCTTAGTTCGTTATTGGTCGTTGGGTTGTCTACCTTGGATATAAGCGACACCCTGGCGATCTTCCAAAGCTTTGGGAAGTATGCTCCAGTTATACAACCGTTAATGATCCAAGTGAGGGGGCCCGCCAAGTGGTCAGCCACTAGCTTTATGAATGTAGTTAGAATCTGATCAGCTCCCGAGGAACAATCGGACCTTAAGGTTTTAATCGCTTTGAATACCTCTTCTCTAGTAGAATTATATACATCGGGGAGATTTTCGATCAGTTCCGTCAGCTCAACGTAGGAGGTCGCATTTATGTTAAGAGGTCTTTGCGCTGTAGACGTGAAATGACCATTCAGCTCATCAGGGTTGAAGCACAAAGGCTTTGGGCTAGGCCTAAGAATTCTGTGGATGACCTACCATACTTCACTTGACTTGCTTGAGTAAAGCGCTTTCTCAATAAAAGCTTTACGGGCAGTTCGGATAGCAGCTTTCAGTTTGTTCCTTACTGAACGAAAGTAGTCCCACTTTGTAACAGAAGGGGTAATGTGGGCCTCATATCTGGCAGTGTCTCTCTCCTTTTGTAGGTCTCTAATGTTGGAACATTTCGTCCAAGGCACTGGTGACCCAGTAACACGTATCCTTTTTAACGGGGCGTGTCTTTCTATGCATTCTCGAATCAGGGAGTTGATGGTCTCTAATTGTTCGTCAGGATCGTCCGAATATGATATGATGGACATGGGAAGCGTAGAGAAATCCTCTACAAAAGACTCCTCTTTGAAGTTTTTCATATCCCGTTTGCGATTAAACCACGGTTGAAAGCGGGGCAAACGGACATTGATGCAAGCGTAGATGGCGTCGTGATCACTTATTATAAAATAAGGTACTATACCTGTGTCCGTAACCTTCTGTGGGTAGTTTTTGATGAGGTGATCTATAAGAATTTCCGCTGTCTTTGTAATTCTTGTTGGATGCGTCACTACTTGCGTTAATCCAAAGACGTCAAGGATGGTCTGGTACCTTTTTGTAAGGTAGTGGAGAAGACTAAGCATGTCGATATTGACATCGCCAGTAAGGATTAGCATGCCATCCCATGACACTGTGAGATGACCTAGCAAACTCTTGCGGCTATCTAACCAGCTGGATGGATTTAGAATACGTTCAGAATTATAAATCACGCCCACCAACGCTTTGCTGTACTTGTTTCGGCCGAGAATCTCTAACCAGAGGTGTTCCATCTCTGGACAGGAGTTCTCTGTTAGTAGTTGGGCCAGCGATCTCAGGAGTAAAACAGGTCAGTGAAAGACTTTGGACCATGGCGGAAAAGGGAAAACCGCCGAATATTTGTTTCACTTGTTAAATGGGTCATAAAAAAACGGAAACATCTTTAACAAGTTATAGGAGGATTAAACAAACAAATCTCACTACGAATTTTTTCAAACATTTGAAACACCTATACGCGGCAATACTTGGTGCACACTAATAACTGGCTAATTATAATCAGTTTTCTTACCAAGAATCCCTCAACACTAAATTTCTCCTCCATCAATTCAGAATAACTTCTGGGCTCACTATAAATAGAATTAAAGAACCGTAATTGATACCATTTCTAGGCCTGAGAACTTTAGCGAACACAGAGCTGGCCTAATCTTGAGAAGGAACTTGAAGGGACATTCATCTTTCTTTCCATAAACGTTACACTACTAATCAATGATGTCATGATGAAAATCGGTGGCTACGATAGGAATTAGCACCACAAAATTTGCCTGAAAATTGAGTGCCATAAATTTTTGATTTGTCATTTGCCGTGTCATCATGTATTTTTCCTACCTTAAAAATCTACAGCGTTTAAAATTTACCCCCGTTTGAACGGGAAGAAAACACACAAAACTATGTTAAGCGCAACTTCGTGACTCCCGTTTCGTTCTGCTTCCGGCAGTTTCGGTTATTTTCTACTTCGACTCTTGATTAGTTTATAATTACAGTATCCAAATACCAAAATCATGCTTATCAAAACAGCCACTCAGAGTACAGAAAAATATCAGAAGGGGCCACTAAGAACTCAAAGTAATCTGCCTGAAGGGCGGGAAAACGCGAGTTAGATTTACTTTTAAATCTCATTGGCTTAGAGAGTGGCGCGAGTGTTCTTGGCCAATCACAGAGCGGAGTTACGCAAAACTTAAGGAACACATGGATAACTTTCGAAACTCAAATAAAAATTGCTCCATTTGAGATTTTTCTGATGTACCTCCGCGATTTCTTTCTTTCGCTTTAAGATATCGAATTAAAAATTCTTCTGACTAGAGATGTTAAGAACAACAATTACTCACTCTGGTGAACCCTCCATCGAGTGACAACTTATATGATGCACAGGCTTTTCACGATAACTGAAAAAATAAAGAGGAAATTAGAATTATATACAGCAACGACAAACATCACTTTCCACTTGCTTAAAACAGTACTGATGGAGCAGTGCCATAGTTGTATCTCAATAAAACGAGTCGGCAATATTTTGCACATATCTACAAGCAGCTGTATAATGACTTGCGCATCCAATTTGCAATCTGCGCTCGTCTTCTTGGTTCTTAACCCTTTACACCCTAACATAAGCCTTCATATTCTCCACACTAATCTCTTTACAATTACTGAGGTATTGACAAAGAGAATTTGTGATAAAATAAAAGCTTCCTAAATAGGTGATCATTTCTATTACTCCCATCACCTTTAAGCTTGATTCAAGAGTGATATTGTATGGAGAAATTAGACGCCAGCCACTCTCAAGGTCCTAGGGTTAACCATTCCCGTTTCATTCTGGTAACCTTGTACCTCTTGTGTTTTTCTTACTTCGCAAATTATAATTTTACTGATCTTGTTTCATCTTTTTATCATTTTTTTTCCTATTCAAAGCCAAAGAAGGAACAACCGAAAATTAACTGCCAATCATGGGTGGGAATTTTAAAAATATTACAGAGCTTTGTCGGGCAAATGTTATCGTGATACAACCAAAATCCTTTCCCCCTCCCCCTCCCCTACCCCCTTGCGCGATAAATAATGACCGTTCTCTAACAATTTCAAAACTACGCTTCGAGTCTATTAGGTTATTGAGACTTTCGTGATACAGACCATCGGAGTCTCATTCGAAAGATAAAGTAGAAACAAACCTGTATGCTGGGTTGGCACAAATAAGTGGCGTGAACACTTCAACCTCATAGTGACAAGTATGGATCTCTTTGACAGAAATAATCTGATGATCGAAACAAGAACATGATTTAGTATTGTTATGTTGCGGTGCAGAACTTCCACATAAGGATTCCAGAGGTTGGACTCTATTTTTAAAGAGAGGTAAATTTCTAAAAACAACTATGGTGATGCGTCGATTAGGGAGGAGGGGAGGGTGTGTTACAAGACAATAGTCCATTTTACAGTTGTGTGCTTGGTTGCCATGCCTTTGAATAGGAGTGAGGCTAAGGGTGACCTTGTTATGATACAAACCTTGCTGCTTTTCAAATGTAAATTACTTTGTTATCATGCTAACTAGATACTGACCTTTATCACAACAAAGTCACCTTCAGCCTCACTCCAAATCAAAGGCTTCGCGACTAAGTGCCCAACTGTAAAATGGCCTAATTGGTTTTTATAACTTAGTTGATAACGTAAATTGGCCACCGTAAAGAGTTTCAAACGCTGACGTTTCGAGAGTTGGCCCTTCGTCAGAAAGAATCGAAACAACGAACGCTCGAACCGTCAGCTTTAGAGCTGAACTCTTTTCAGTAGCCAATTTACATTACCAACTCAGTTGATAAAGCAATTTTTTTTCTATTTTCAGCCTTACAATTCTTGGAGGAGAATTTTAGAAAAAACCGTGTGTTTAAAATGTTAACACAACCTGCGAACGGATCATTAGAAAATACAAACTTATCAGCTTTGGGGTGTTATCTTAATTTAACATTAACATTATTCATTCTCAAAGAGCTGTAGAGTAGCTTGAGGGGAAGGTTACAACGCAGATGACGGGAATAGAAGTTGACAGCTCTCAGAGGCGCTCTATAACTATTCGAAAATATGTTTTGCAACACAAAATATAAACAAACGCCTCAACCACTTGCGTTCACAATTTATTTGTTCGACTTTACAAAAAAGGCATTGTTCTAAGCTTCTGAATTTCGAAAGATTACACCACTAAGTTTTTCGGTTTCGACATGAACGTGAACGAGGGAATAATAAACCCGAAAAAGAAACACGTGGAATTTACTTGAACGTCAGAAAAACGCACACGCTGAAACTTAACACGGACAAACTAATGTTTCCTTTGGCGATGACAAGGAGAATTTGTTTAACAATCAACAGCTTTTTTTAGTAAATGATAATTTCCTTTACTCTCATGACCTTTATATTTGATTCAGGGGTGATATTGTAAGGAGAAATTAGATGCTAGTCATTATTTGGTGTTAAAGGGTTCAGTAAAAATTTAATCCATGTTTGGCTCAGCTTAATCGTGTATATATAGAAAAAAATTACTCAGGTCTTCCAACACAAGAACTTCTTTGAGTTGTTAATAAGGCACAAACGTATTTGTTAAAGTCTGTCGTCACATCCGGCGCTAGATCGGGATTTCACTGTTATTCACCGTAAAATTCCGACCACGTTGATTCCATCTAATTCTGTATTCAACATTACTTGACAGCGGAGTTTAACTTTCTTCCACTTTCGGATCACAAACGCTTTTAAAGTACGACCTTGCTTGAAATGACTCTATTATTCAACTTCACTCTCTCCTAAAAGCAGCAGCAGTCCTACATCTACAAGCAAATATTTTTTTTCTCTGATCGTCATCAAAGTGAATCGGTCATCTTCTCGTTTAACGTGGTAAGTCGAACTTCTGAACGGTAAATTCAAGTAAGTAATCTCGGCGTTTACATCGGCAGCATTCATAACATAAACGCTCGTTAGGCTGAGCAAAACTTTCAATGATAAATATTTGGCTTTAAAGTAACAGGTAGGAGGAGCACCAGTTTGTTCTTTACGAGCATAGCGAAGGAGTCAAAGTCAGGATCGCCGGATTGCGAGTAACGTATTCTTGAAGCATTCGGTTGCACGTCTCCCCAAAGGTAGGGGTTCAATGGTTGCCGAAGGTATGATAGGCGACTGTGCCATAATAGTGGCCATAAGGCGAAACCCCAGCGAGAGAGGCAGCTCGCAGGCTAAACAGACGGCGGTAGACCGCTAATAACCGACTTTTATGGAAATCTATTGCAAAGGGCGGTTTTACCGTATTGATAAACTGTAACTCACGACTCGAGTACAATAAAGTGCACCTCTTCAAAGGAAAAACTACATACGTTTAGCCAGTAGAAGTGTACAGATGTGGCCAAGATCTTAGCTCACTACTTCATTTTGACTTCATGCTGGAATTGTACCCACAATGTCAAGCTTAAAGTTCTCTTTCACTTTTAACTGCTTCAATGGCTGTATAGCATCAGTAAGTTTAACGAAAACGTTTAACGTTAATTCCTTGACGGAAGAGAACCTTAACTTTCCTTGCCTGCTTTACTGTCAACAAAACTGTAATAGATGACAGTCTAGGATTTTAAAATTTCTGAAACAACGATAATATAAAGACAGTTTTGAGGTAATATAAATACGGTATAATTTTTCTGCAGTTATGGCGTACAGTATGAAACCGATACCCAAAAGAAAATTGGATTGTCGTGATCTCAGTTATCCAGGTAAGAAAAACAATTCTCTCATAGTAATGTAGCATGTGCGAGAGGAGGTGAGTTGAATCAGTGAGAGAGTTGTTAATAGCAGGAAATAGAGTGAAATGTCTGGCAAGTCAACCTTTAATGTGTTTGGACGCTAGCCAGTGGACCTGGATCGAGTAAATGAAAGCGAGTCCTCCCGGAAACGTCTCAAGGAAAATTATTCGGAAAAACGCTAATAAAGTCGTTTTCCTTTGTTTTATTTTTCTTATCATTGGGTCTTTCTTTTCTCTTCTTTTCTTTCCTTTTCACGTGTTCAACTAGAAATACTTTCAATTGTGCAACTTGAAGAAGAGCAAGAGGTTTGAGGCATTTTGGAGAGATAAGTGGCATGCAGACCCAGCCCAACTTCGGCGAGCATTTCTTCCAGAAACAATTCTAAAAAATTTACATAACTTTTTACCGTATCTTTTCAGATTTCTCGCTAACAAAGAGTTACACTCTCCCATCAAAGGCCAATCGGTTGATACAAAAAAGTGGCAAAGTGACTCTGCAGCCCTCCAGAGTACCTCAGATGAAAAAGCTCACCATGAGTGATTTTTTCACGACCTTCGTCGAGGCCAATTGGTGTTTGGTGATTGGGATGTACTTGGTTGTTTTCATCTTCAGCTGGGCATTTTTCGGCACAGTTTGGTTTGCGATCTTTTGGCTCCGGTTTCGGTTCGATAGTGGGGTCACTTGCGTGGACAATGTTGATTCATGGACCTCTGCTTTCTTACTCTCTGTGGAAACGCAGACTACTATTGGTTATGGCGGTCGACAGGTATGGCGCTCTTGTTCTTCCCCTTCCTCTTTTCTGCATTTTTCATGCGAATTGAAGCAGGCGCGAGGCGAACATGAGGGGCGAGACATGCCCGAGGGGAGCAGCACTCCCCCCCCCCCCCCCGCCCATCGCGTGTGTATGAACACAAAGTTTATGTCGCTGTTTACGCGCAAATTTTGCAATCCGAAAAGGAAGAAACAATTAAAAAATATATATAAAAACGACAACAACAACAACAAATATTATATCTTGCCACGATTTGGACAAATAAAATGAGAATTTTAAATAAGCGTTTCATGCGCCAATCCGAGGATCTGCCGAGGTTGAACTTAAAACTTAAGTGTCCTTTTTAAGTACTCTGATGAACCTGTTGAAACAAAAAGCGGACTGTAAGTGATGAAAAGTATCATCCCATTCAGTGTCAAAAGTGGACCAGGATTGCTTTTGTTTTGCTCATCTTCGTCCGGTATTGGTCGAAAAACCACTACAAACACACTGCATAATTCTCTTGTTGTAAAAGGTCTACAAGTCACAATCAGTCTGTACTCGAGCCTAGCGACACATCCAGTCGGAGTATAAACCAGTTTCTGAAGCATGAAGTGACTGGGAGTATCCCTGCTCCCTTCCCCCACCCCTGAAGCATGCTCACAAGGTAAATCCCCAGCATTTCATCACGATTCCGATACCCATTTATACTCCTTGGTGGAGAGAGGTACCGTGATAGTAAAACGTTTTGCCCAACAACACAACAATTTGACCCGGCCAGGGAACCATTTCTCGAAGGTCTCGGTAACTTAGCGAGCCCGTAGAGCTGTCCTGTTTTAATTCAAGATGAGGGTTTACATAGTTTTAAAATTTAAACAATAAAACTTTCTGGCCATTTTAATTAAATTGAGAATCAAGGACTTTTTCCACTCTTTACAAAATTCGTCCTACTTAATATCTGAAACAAGATATTGAGCCATGCAGTGTTGTCTCGCAAACGACAAAGTCGTGAAAAACACATTCCGCAAACAAGTGAAACTTACGCGAATAAATATATTTTTTTTAACTTTTCTCTTCTTTTCTTGTTTTACTTCAGATAACCCCTCAATGCCCTGAGGCCGTGGTCTGCCTTCTTCTCCAGTCTCTCGCTGGCTTCCTCTTAACTACGTCGCTCCTTGGCTTTTTTTTCGCAAAACTCTCCCGCGCTAATCCCAGGAGCAAAATGGTCCTGTTCTCGGAGTGTGCAGTCGTGAAGCTACACAACGACCAGTTGGCATTAATGTTTCGGGTTGCTGACGCGCGTAAGAGCCAACTGATAGACGCGACAATCTCTCTCCACTGCTTTCGCTTTAAGACCGACGAAAATGGACACGAAGTGTTGAAGTCTCAAAGAAAAATTCCGATCACTATCGAGCATGAACAGGAGAGCGACGAGCTCATCAAGCCGTTTCTGCTGATACCTCTGACAGTAGTGCATGTCATTGACAAGCAAAGTCCGCTGTACAAAATTGGGCCTCAACAGCTGGCGAATTCCCGGATGGAATTCATCGTTGTGTTAGAAGGTGTAGTGGAATCAACAGGTAGTGTTATCCAGGCTAAAACTTCTTACTTGGCGGATGAAATTCTTTGGGGTCAGAAGTTTTGCAACATTTCCCTCTACGACGCGATGAAGACGGACTTATCGTCCTTTGACAAAACAACACCAAAGCCAACACCTGAAATGTCTGCTGAGGAATACGAACAATCGAAACGAACACAAACAGAAGTTCAGGAAGACGAGACCGTGACATCAGATAGTGAAGAGAAGACTACTGAAAATGGCGCTTGCAAAATCTACATTGAACCAAATACAGCATCGTCTACTCAGAGATTCTACAATTGTTGCAAAACTAAATGCAATTGCGTAACCGTTTAAAGTTATAATATATGTTCCGATGTCCTTTATTCTATACTAACCAAAATTAAAAAAAAAAACTTTTTTAAGCACATGTGGTTTTGTTGAGGACAGGCAGCCATGGCAAAGATCACAAGGTACCAAGCCGTTAATTTACAAAAAAATAAAAGATAGAAAAATTAAAAAAGGTTCCAACGCGCACATTGACATGCCACGAACTGCGATAAACAATAAATAAAATAATAAAAAGAGCCACGAAGATCCACCGGGACAATAAACAAGCACCAAGTAATCGGTTCCAAAGAAAAGTGTGCGTTGATAAATACAACATGATAATTCGCCCACGTGACAACTTTTGAAAAAGAGTCCTAATTTGTTAATAAAGTTTAGGGAAAAAAAAAAATTTTTGGAACTGAAACAGAGCACCCATAGTTTTCTGTTTCCTACTTCCTTCGGTATTTTATCCCTCTATTTATTTTCTTTGTTCTACAATTACGGTCATTTTCAGTCCTAAACCCAAGCTATTTTCAGCTTACAGCTACGCTGAACCAAGAAAACCATTTCACATCAGTTTTCGAGTAAACGTCATCATGGTCTGTGATTGGCCTTGACAACTCGCGTCATCCTCTCAGCCAATCAGATGTAAATAAAACTACAAGTTGTCGCGACTTGGTCACCCGCGTTTTCCCGCGCTTCGGGCAATCACTTTTCGTGTTTATCTATCATTGGCCCCTTCTGCTATTTTGCTTCGTTCTCATTCAGGAACATGGGTTCCAATTTACAATCGCAATTCATTTTCATCAACTGTAAAACTAATCGTAATTAATGATAATAATAACAAGAACCTAAGACACTAAATTGCGTTTACCGGAAAAAAAGGAAGAAAAGTCGTTTTCAAATGCATCTAGCGTAGTATGGACAAATTTGCCTCAATGTCTTACCTCGTTACTTGACCTCGGTGCACACATGTAAATTATATTTGTTGTTCGGGGTTTATTGCCGAGCAGATCACAAGCGGTGCCATTATCCATGACCACTTTGTAGTAAGGAAAGACTTGACCATTGATCTTGCGAGTTGGAATCTGGCAATGGTGGTAAAAAAGTAGATCAATCAGTGGCTGAGTAGTATGATCAGTTCGTCCATTACGAGGTCATTGTTGACGCTAGTGAGATAGTTCGCCATTGGCATCAGAGAGTTCCCTGATCTAAACAGCCTTACTAACTAAAGTAAAACAGTGAGATCCACAGAACGTGACAGATCAGGCCCCAGCTGCCTTGGTTGGTTCACGCTATCCACTGGACAAATCTCTTTCTGGCGGAAAGCGCAGTACATTTTGTTAACACTTATCCGCTGGATAAGAAATTCGAGAAGCCTTGAGAAATTGCGATAAGATTTCTTTACGAGAAAGACAAACCCTCTGAGATTTGCCACTCTGCCAGCGTGTGACTTCGTAGTTCGGTTGGTTGTAGCGCTCAACTAATATCGAGGAGGCACGGGTTCGAATTCCGTCGAAGTCTGGATTTTTTCAGGCTTCTTTTCTGCAACTTCTAAAATTGCAGTCCACCTGAGAGGAGTATTTCTTCGCTCGAATTTCATTCAAAGGTGAAATGAAACTGATTTTATTAAGAAATTGTGACAATGCACTTATTTTAGCTATCCACACTTAAATTGAGCATGAAAGCAAACCTCAACTAGTTGCTTTAGTATGGCACAATTCTAACTTACAATCTTGCTAGGATCTTCTGCTTCCATAGGAGGCGAATCTAAAGGTTTGGGATCACCTAAAAGACAAGCATCCAACATTATTTTCAATCCAACAGATGAACATATAAACACAAAACTCATACTCAAGAACAGAAGTCAGTGTCAGACTGACGTTTCGAGCGTTAGCCCTTCGTCAGCTCGAAACGTCAGCCTATTCACTCTTTGCGGTGGCCCATTTACGTTTTCAACTCAGTTATTAACACTAAATTACTTGCTATACTCTCCCACCGACGCAGCACCACAGTTTTTTAAAAAACTTACCCCCTTTATTCAGAAGTCAGAGTAAGTCAAAAAAATTGAACAAAAGCGACAGTTCTGAGCCAGGCGAACACCACAATACCAAATCAAGCTATGGGTTTGTATGGAAAACATAGTTTACATTGGGGGATGGGGTGGGAAAGGGAGGGGAGGGAGGGGAGGAAGGGTTAAAAAAACAGGTTCACCTGTTTGTTCCTACCCTAACACAAACAAACTAATTTGAGATAACAAAATAAAATGAGGCAGTCCACATTATGCCATACTGAAGATTCCCAAAGCCTTGCTTTTAACCCTTTAACTCCCATGATGTAATAGTTAATTCTCCCCTCTTGCTGAGACACTCTTCATTTTACAACAGTTTGGTGTTAGATCAAGATAGCAACTTGTACAAGTCTGATAAGTTAATGATATTCTCATTATCTGTTTGCTGGATAATGGCTGGATAATGTTGGGAGAAGTAACATGTTAATCACTTCTGGTGGTCAGTTAAGGGTTAAATCAACCAAACTCACAAGAAAAGGTTTGCATTTAGCTTGAATTTTAAGATGAGGATCTTAGGGACTCACTCATGGCCAATTTACTGGGATAAAATAATTACATCCACACATGTTTGTACCTGAGGACTTCTTGTCTAAGATCTTGGGTTCAAGTTTTCCTAAGTAATACTCCTGCGCTTTTGAATCCTAAAAAGTAAAGTGCTCTAGGTCATGCATACAGTACAAAGAAAACCATGCAATACATGACAGGTAGATGGAAAAAGAATAACAGTCAGCCTTCCTCTTGGCTGGGTTTCTATGAGATTGTCCTCTTTGACCCCTAAGAGTTCTAATTTCTCCTCACAATATCACCCCTTAATCAAACATCAAGGTCAGGAGAATAAAGGAAATGATCACCAAATAAAGAGGCTCTTGATTGTTAAACATATTATCTTGGTCAGTAACTGAGAAAATGCAAAGAGACCAGAATGGAGAAATGCATACTCATGATAAGGTATAGAAAGTTAAGGTGCATTTTAAGCATGACCATTCAGAAATAAAACTTGGAAGAGTCCATTATCATAATGAAATCAACTTAGTGACCTGGCATTACGAGCCTTACATCAAAAATAGTAGGAATGACATTGGCACTGGTCATTGAAAAAAAAATTCATCATTTGAAGCAAGAATGCCATTTGGGTGGGTCTTATTTATGAAAACAGATTGCTTGGATGAGATGGAAAAAAAGGAAGCCTTGGTTGCTTCATAAACGAGGAGTCAGAAAGCTGAGCAAAATTAAAATGATAGTAACAGCAGCCAAAATTTTTAGCGCACTTGAAGAGAAAATTTCCAACAGATAAGGCTACTCCTTAGAATCTCAAAATGCAGCCCATCAGAATTTCATTATGGTGTTAAATGGCAGAAATGAAAACTAATTATATTCATGATTTCAAAAGCATACTTCTCTCTCAAAAATAATCATTGAGAATGTCTACATAAACTAATGTCTATTTAAACTAAGAAAATGTTTAAAAATTTTCTATCAGAAAGAAAGACTTTACAAACCTGTACACCAGCTTTAAGCTCATGGAACTGTTTGATATGTCTTCCATGACAGAGTTCATATGTCCAATATGAATCTAACTACAAAGCAAAAGCAAAAAACAACAAAACAAAAACAAAAACAAATCAAAACAAAAATCATTAGAAGCAGGGCCTAAAGTTAAAAAAAAATCTTTATTTCCTTTTGGAACCTTGGTGGCAGGAAATGATTGCCAACAGTAAAATTTTAGCCTCAAATTTAATCCTGTAACTCTTATGAGTGATGCACACCATTGTACATGAGAAGTTACTCAAACTTATAACTTATTTACCTGACAGGTAGAAGTTGTTATCATGATCTATGAACAAATTCTATGTACTAATTGACAAGGTAATGTGTAACAGCTAGAGGGCAGAACTCACCCTGTATGAGCACTCTCCTCTCCTTAGAAGAGACTCCAAAAGTATCTCTGGATCTGGTTCATTGTACAAATGTTTTTTCTACAAATAATGCAAATTAAAAAGTCAACATATGGTTTGGCTGAATCTCCTGCAGAGAAGCTCACTCTTTGAATAATTTAACCCTGTGACCCCTAAGAGTGATCAGCATGAAATTTCTCCTTACAGTCTCATCCTTGAATCACAAATTAAGGTCATGAGAATGAAGGAAACAATTGCCAACTAGAGAAACTCTTGATTGTTAAACAAATTCTCCTTGTCAACACCTTAGGAAATGTATAAAGAACAGTATGGAGAATATGCATACTGATGTTAGGGTGTAAAGTGTTAATAACCATTATTTAGCTCTATGTCAAAGAAAATGACTCTTAAAAAATCATTTTAGAAACCCTTTTACTAAGGTCAATTTACATTATCAACCCAGTTGATAAAACCAAATTCTCTTCAGTATAATCACATCATGTGGTTCAGAAATTAGCAACAGGTAGTCCAATGTTAAATCAACTTACCTCATTAAGTGTTTCATCTTTGGGTAGTATACATCTGTATTTTTCATTATCCTTTGTTATCATTACCACTGACTCTCTACTGCTTAAGAATTCCTCACCATTCTGAAAGCAATGAGATATTCCTTCAATTAATTTTTCATTCATTCAAACAATTATGCAGGGCTCGAAATTAGCACTCGCAAACTCACGAAATGCGAGTGGTTTTTCGAAGTTGCAAGTCTAAAAAATATCTTCTGGCAAACATTTGCTAGTTAGGTTCCTTCTTTTGCTAGTAAAAAAAATCTTACTAGCAAAACTTTGCTAGTAGACAAAAAAGTTAAGTTTGAGCCCTGTTATGAGCCAGCTATTTAAACAAAGTATAGCCATTGCTTAACAAAACCACATTCTTAACTATCTTGAATTTAGCTGAACCTTTAATCTGAACATTTCTTTTTGTGACTAGTTTCAAGAGGGCCAAAAGCTAAGAGTGGAAGGAACATGACTATTTCATTAAATCAACCCTCTCATAAAGAATACCTGCAGCCCAGTGCTTGTGTAAAATGGCAGTTTAGGTGAGACCTCATTTAACTATCTATGTCATTATTTTCACTTAGCAAAAAGTAATATGTTTGAACTCTCCTTTAACGACAATAATCAGTCAAATAGACTGCCTGTGGTACCTCTTATCCCTGTGTCAGTAATAAATTGTGGAAAATTACACAGGTAAAAGGATTGCTCGACCAGTTTGAAAAATTTCTTTCACCTGATTCATGCATGCGAAATTTTCCTGTGTACCTGTGATGATGTTTTTGATCCACAGGAATGTTGTGCATGCCCAATGCATGTGGCGTGGAAGGCAAAGCAGTGTTCAGTACAAGAAAAAACTGGCTCATTTCATAAGTGTCCAGGCAAGATTGTTGCTATGCCTTGGCTGCCATTTAGCTCAGAATATGAGCTTGGGGAGTATGAGAATGTTTAAACTGGCACATGGAAAGAAATATTGATAAACTGGCTCATTTCATGAGTGTATAAGCAAGATTGTTGCTAAGCCATGGCTGCCACCTAAATTGACTGAACGAAAAAGCGGCAATCTCCAGCTTGATTTTTGCCAGTGATTGCTCGGTAAAGCATAACAATAGAAGCTGCAAAGTTCCTTCTTTAAGCTGCCTCATTTGAAATATTAGCCAGCAGCCCCATTTCCTATCTACAGTCCTGGTACATGGTATCTTACAGCCACAGAGACAATGTTAAATTTCTTCCTACTGATGTGATGATTGGCAAACCCCATTAAAACATTTCAATGCATGTATTTGTTCAACCATACTACAGATTTTAGTTTAAATCCAATTGACATTGGTTGATATCAGAAAATTTATCTTCAATTTTACTGTTGATTTTATGAATTGTAGATAGATTAAATACTTGTATTTAATTTGATAATCAATGTATCGAAGAATATCTTTTACAACAAACAAATACACAATGGGGCATGACAACATTTTCCAATCTGTGTATTTCAAGCTCAGAATAAGAATTTTTGGGACAATTTTGAATGCGTCGTTTGGAAGATTCTTCCTGACTTTTGGCAGTTCTTCGCTTCCATCTAATTATTTGACGCAATTTGATGCCAAAGACTATCTCCTAGGATTTACAAAATGATAAAAGATTCCACTCATAACGTTTCTGTGCCGGTAGGATATTATTTAAGCTCAGATCCAAAGCTTAAAAAATATACAGAACATCGTTTCCATCTGATATTCTAAAACTTAGGCTCTTTCGGTAAATATTTCTAACTGTTCAATGAACTAGGCCGGAACTGTTGCTTACAGGAATTCATTTCATGATCTTGACAAAAGGTAGCAGATTTTGTGGCAAATATTACAAAACAGTTGCTCAATTGTTATACAGAACAAGCGATTTACAGTAGTGAGCATTTATCATGCCAACTCACCGTTGTCACTTGTCCTTCTCGCAACGATACCGGTCCACCCCAATTAATATCATATTGCCCCTCGTCAAAAGGATTAAAACATCTAACGCAGATAAAAAGAAAAACTAAAGAAATTACTGATGTTTGAGTTCGTTGCCGCATATCGCTACACTCATCAGACCGACGAAGCAATGTTTTGAAGCAACGTGTCGGCCGAGCGATACATTGGTGCCCAGTCCTCTTCTGGTCCCATTCCCATCTCATTTGTTCATTCCATTCGTAAAATTTCACTTTCGTTCCTGACAGATCAAGGAAACCTAGAGCCGTGTAAATCTTTAAAAATCTCATACTCTCTCTGTTCTAGACAAGTTCAAAGAACTGGGATCACTACTGAATAACAAAAAATTTATCATATGGTACACATATCCCTCTGGAAAGAGGGATCTACACACTCTTCAAATTATGGAAAGCCTTTTGGGGGGTGAATTGAAGTATAACCGGCGAAGCTGGTGTATTTTGGGGGGTTTTCAATAACGCGTGTGAAATAAAAGTAACCTGAGCGGGAAAATTTTTTCTTGAGGCTCAGTCAAATGCACTCAACATTTCAACCCATTATCCTGTCACAATGATTCGCGCAGCGTGTTATGCGCGACATGCGCTTGACCTCCCGTTTGCAAACTGTTGCGAGATGTTTGAAAATGCTAAAATATCATTTTTGTAGCAATATTTACAACACGATCCAACAAGGCTGCAACATGCCGCGTTGAAATATTGCGTACGTTTGACTGGGCCTTAAAACAGGCTTGTTGATCAATTCATATCCATATCAACAAAAATGTTTTCCTCGCATTAATAACAACGCACTCGAATGTACTCGAATATCAAAAGAGAAGCTGTAATTTTTTTTATATTTGCAAATTGTGAGCCAATTTCTCCTATCGAAACAGACGATGCAAAGCATTTTGAACATTTTTCCTGTTTACGGTGGACTTTTCCTTGTTATCATTTTCTGAAAAATGATACTTATTAAGCTTCAAGCGATACCTTTGAATGATGCGGTGCGTCATCGAATAAATGGACTACTATGTTAGAAGTAATGTTTACTGACGTCACGGAGATGTGTTCACATTCAACCGACTTATCAGCAGGTGGTTGGGAATTTGAGCCCGTGTGCTTTAGTCAGCGACATCCATTAGGCCACATTTTTAAATTAAAGATACCTTGTTTTGAAATAAATTACTTAACATAAAAAAAGAATTAGTCACGGGTAATCTCAAGAATCTCCCCTTTCCAATGATCAGATTAAGGTTTATGCAACATTAAGGTAAATTTTGCTCCCCTTGTCGGCTGTTAACAAAAGCGGAACTATTTTTATGCTAAATGTAGTTAGTGATGACGCCCTACTGAACAGTTTCTTACAGAGTTTATGCGGGGTGCCTGAGGGCTTCACACAACAATTGTCATCATTCCATGTGATACAGATCTAACAGGAACATCTTTTCTTGATGACCTAAATAGGTGTTTTGTTTACGAACTCGACCAGGCGCAAACTCGGCCATCATGCATGATTACAGATTTTGATGGATAACAAAGTGTGCACAAGAGTCGCGAAAGTTCACTCAATGATCAAGGTATTATAAAGCAAATAACTTATATCTACTCTATTAGATTAATCTACAATGGGGCTGGGTTAGGTAGTATTTTTAACTTCCATAAAACACAAATTCTATGAAGTCAAAATTTTACCTCAGTGAGGTTGGTTCAAGCACGTCGTTTTGACGTCAAAAAAAAAAAAACGGCAAAAATAAACTTCGCCTCGGGTAACTTATGTTTTACTCCAGTTGGAAAATATTCTTATTCCGAGTAAATGCTTTCATAAAGAGGGCAAGTTACTAGAGAAACTGTGGTGCTGCGTCGGTGGGAGAATATAACAGGGTAATTTAGTAAATTGGCCACCGTAAAAATTTTCAAAGCTGACGTTTCGAGCATTAAACCTTCATCGCTCTGACGAAGGGCTATCACTCGAAACGTCAGCTTGAAACTCTTTACGGAATGCTTTCAAAGGTGCGTTAAAAAGGCCGGTATCTGACAGTAATATGTTCCATTTTTACCGTTAGCGTAGAGGTCGTCTGGATATAGGAGTTGATATGACACGTGTCATGCAGCAAAATTACAATATTTCTCATATCAAGTGTGAACATTTTTCCCCTATTATTCTGGCAAGACAAAACGAAACGGGACCGTGCGAAATGCGTCTCTCTCCTTGCAGAGATAGGTAAATGTCTTAGGTGTGTTCTGCTGTAACTGTAATGAGAAATATTGTATTGAATAAATTATTTAGAATGTTCTAGCCAGTAATAAGCATAGGCTCATCGTACGTGTTTTCTTTCACTCATGATAAACTCTTAATGTTTCAATTGTTTATCTAGCTAGGATGGCTTAGGTCATACGAAAGTGGAACTGCTTAACGAAAAAGCGATAACTTGAAGAAAGTTGCGAGAAATTATACTGCTTCGCGACAGAACGAAAATAATTCTTACTCTCGGTCATTAACGGCCATTTAAAAAACCACTCGTTACTCATAAACAATATATCTTATTTTCGAATGCTTTACGGATGAAAAAAATGGTACGTAAGTAGAAAAGTACATATCATGAGGAATTTAAGTCGGGATGAGTTCTAAGCCTGGTGTGACCATTTTTCTGTACGGTCATTCTATATTTGTTTCATATGTTCATGGCTAATCCAGGCTCACAAACAGTTAATTTTGAATAATTGATTAAAATTTCCAGTCGATTACCCTTTTAGAATGGATAATTTGGCCGTGTCCTGCTTGCGACCAGGCTTTGTCTCAACTGTAAATATAAATACGCGTCAATTCATTTAGTGGTTAACAGCTCGAACAACTTTTATGATTCACGGTTCAAATAAGCAATTTAAGGTGACTAACAGTTCAAAATAGTTTTTTGAACTTCTTGGAATGGTCAAAGCTGTAAGCATTGATTGACTTTCAGGTTCCTTTTGTTTGTCAGTCATAATAACTTCGGTACGAAGAAAAGATCAATTAACATCGCCTAAGATTAAACAAAAACCGTAGGACGTATGCCGTAAAAACATAATTTCATTACGAGAAGCCTTTAACATCCATGTTCAGAAGACGGCTCGCCCTGGGTTCGGAATCGAAAGGTGTACATATATTTTCCACTATCGTTTACCCAACGAAACATCGTGAAATCTCAGTCTACCTTGACATTCTTTCGTCTTTTGAGAACATTTTTTGGGTAAGTATAAAAAAGTTGAAAATTTTTCGGGGGTTTGTGTTGAGACAAGTAAGGAAATGATTCCTTCTATCATCTAATTTAACCCCAACAATGGGTTTCGAATGGGGTAACGCGTTGTAGGTCGCTAGCAGTTACCTTACAGAACTTCATAAAAGTTCTGTGTAGCCCCAGTGGCTAAGAGCACTACTGCACATATAGCGCCAAAGACAGTTGGAGAAAAAAATTGTATGCACAACTTTAGAATTATTGCCAAATATTTGTCCGTGAAAAAGCAAACAATAACTCCGAGCTGTTGCCGAAACAATACTCTTTTCTTTTAATTTCGCAGGTTTGTCCCTTATCTATCCCTTGATTGCGTTTTACTTTGTCAATTTAATTAGCACATATTCTCTATCAAGCGCTGTTACATTTCAGTCTTACACAGCTTTGTACTGAAAGCCGAAGCTCCTCAGAAATCTAACTGCCAAGTGATTGTTTTCGTTACAGAACGGTCAACTAATGTCGAGCAACTGATTTGTTTTTGGGTCGTGGCGTACCTGATTGGCAGACGTTACGTTCTCATCTTTCTGATAACCATGTTCTTGTTTACAAGACTTCAACTTATTTCAGCATGGCTGATTGTGCAAGCAACGACAAGTTTAGAACGTCAAGTAACTTACACCGAGCATCCAACAACAACCGCACATCAAGTTTTTACAGCTCTGCAATCCTACTCAACTGTATCAAAGGCATTGGACGCGTCTATGAAGGAACCAGTAACGGCTCAATCTCCAGATGTAGCTTCACAGGTAGACCAGCAACGGCGATATCAACCAGCAATACTTGTGGTCGATACAAGTAACACAACTGTGGCTACACACAATCAGACTGCATCTCTAGAAACGTTTAATGTTGTGTCTGAAAACAGCTCCACCGGAAAACAACAGCTAGTAAGTTTACAGTCTCACAAGAGTTCTAAAGAGCAGCCTGCATCAGCGTCCTTAGATAGTCCCAGTGGACAATCAAGAAAAGAAGCAGATCAAGAAACGTCAATTTTAAGAGCGACAGAACAGAAGACAACGGTCGTACCTGATATGTATTTGGCCCCTATAATACAACCAACAACTTTATTGACTCTTAAAAATACAACTCAGTTACAAACAACAGTTTCATCCTACGCTATTGCGACCAATACAGCGGTGAATTCTACCACTGAGCATGTTCAAGACGACGACACTCCAAGGCTGATATCCCTAATACAACAGGCACATGCAATCCTGGATCATCAAAATATAAATAGTTTGCCAAAGAATAGCTCCTATGAAGAGCAGATACCTACGCCTTCAAGCACCGCTGAAGAGCAAGGAACGGCTGTGCCTAACGCGCTTTCAACTCCACAATATCAAACGACAAATCCAGTTTCACACAACAGTTACGCTGAAAAATTATTAACATCAGTTTTTGGAGCATCAACAACCTTGGCATCAGTACACCGAACTAAGCAGCAGACAACAACAGAAGCACAACCACAGTTCCAAGTAGATTTCCAACCGGTCCCCTTACCAGCTGTTATCCTTCGAGCACCAGAGCCAATAACAACTGAGGGTTCTGTTGTTAGTTCCGTTGAAGAACATAAATCTATTCATTCGAGCACTGCTGAAGTGCAAGCAACTTTTGTGACTAACGTACATCCAACTCCACAATATCAAACGACGAATATAGTACAATCATTACCTTTACATCCTCGAAACAGTTATACAGAACAGTCAAAGATGTTTGAATCTCAGCTGAATCCATCTCCACAGATTGCGTCTTTGATTGCTGGTGAGCCATTATCGTCAGCGGACCAGGTAAATTTAACTCAGGAACAACTAAATATCACATCCTATGGGCAACCAAGGCCAACAACTAGTACACCTCATGAAGTTTCCTTTAACCAAATCTCATCTTTGTTACCCCAAAATACTTCCATTGGGCAGAAAATATCATCATTGGACCAGCCAGCCACATCCTTGAGACATCAAAACACCATTTCTCTAGCTCAAAATAAGTCCTTTGAACAACCCAAAACCCTTACATCCTTCAACGGTTACCCTTTAGAGCTTCATTCCTCTATATCTCAAAACATTTACCCTAGTCGCCCATTATCACCAGTGGTGCAGCTACATTCAACTCTGGAACAAAAAAATAGCACTTCTCTGGTTCAAAATAGTACCCAGTACGGCAAGCCAATAACCGTTACTCCACTCAAAGGTTCTTCTGCCAATCTTCCATCTTTGACACTTCAAAACAATTCAACTACTCAGCCATCATCGGTAGTGGATCAGGTGACTTCAGCACAGGAACAACGCAATAACACCTCTCTCACTCAGACTAAATACCATGGGCAATCAGTGACAGTTAAACCCTACGAAAGTACCCTTGCCAAGGTTCAGACCATGGTTTCTTCAAACAGTTCCTCTCTACAACCATTATTATCAGTGGAAAAGCTAACTTTACCTATACAAAAACAAAATTTCACATTTATGGTTCAAAATGGTTCCAATGGACAGCCAACAACTGTTTCATCTCACTATACTTCCTCTGCCCAACTTTCTTCAAGGAAACGTCAAAACAGCATTTTGGAACAGACAAATGAACCTTACGTAAACTCAACTCCAAAACTACAACCACTGCCTTCACTGTTTCAAAATGATTCTGCTGAACAGTTAGCAACGACTTCAACTAAGCCGTATTCTACTATAAAGTTAGCATCTTTGATTACAAAAGATAATTACACTGAGCAGCCACTATCCATTATGCACCAGGGAAATACAACTTATGAGCAGCAACCTACAGCGCTGATATATGGTGGAAAACCAACAACCGATTTATTTGACGTTGGCTCAAAGGTACAAAATGCAACTCTGATACCTTACAATGGCAATACTGAACATATTTCAACTTCTGCGTCTCGGCAAAATCTTTCGATCAAACTTTATTCGTTGATTCTCCAAAGCAATTCCGCTGAACAACCGTCACCACCTGTTCATCAAACAAAATTAGCTGAGAAATCCCTTTCTCAGGACAGTCCTTTTGGCTTGAAGCCAACATCTGCCGAATCTCAAGCGAACTCCTTTGTGCAACTGACAATTTTTATTCCTCAAAACAATTCCATTCCCATTGAAATACCACCATCAGCCCTTCATCAGACAAAGTTAACCGTGGAGCAGAAAGTCACAACTGCATTGCAACCAACAAATCTTGTCTCCCAAAAATATTCTGCGGAACAGTCGATGACGGTGTCAGCTTCTATACAATCAAATTCCCTGCGAACAACGTTGGCTCATAAACACACTGTTGAGCAAAATTCATCAGTTATCCGTCAAGATAATTCGACGATACTAAGATCGCCAAATAAGAACTCTTCTTGGCTTTTTGCCTCACCTGTACTTGTTGTAAATTCCACCCTTCAGCAAAAGTTTACGTCAACGTCCACAATTGACGACGAGTCTACTCCGAAACCTTTTACTTTACTGCCTGAAATCAGTTCTTCAGAGCACAAATTTAAAAGGACAAAATTTAGCGTTCATTCATCTTTACAAGAGAAAAATTCAACCAGCTTCACTGTCCAAACAACAGCAGCTTCAAGTCAATTTTACTCAACTCAACAATCAACAGCAATTACATTGCCACTGTTACGAAAAGGTAAGAAGTTGCTAAAACAAAGAGAAAGAAAAAAATATTGAATAATATGCTTAGGAAGAAGTATTTTTTTATCGTGGTGGATCACTCTTGTTCCAAAAAACTTTAAAAGAACCTAGTCAATGCAGGGAAGCGGAAGCGCTCGCCTGGGGAAGAAAAACTCTAAACTCCTTTGAATTCATGCCTCCCAGACCATGAAACTTAACTTCTGTCAGGAGCGATCCACTCAGCTTACTCATGACTTTTTGCCCTTGTCCAAGCTTTTTAGTTCTTCTAGAAGTAATATTTCAGTTAACGATTTATTAAATGAGTATAATTTTCTATTTTCCTTTAGTGACAACTTTGCGATTTGTCTTTTTGTTGAAAAACGTTGATTTTGACTTTGACCTTTTCGACGACTCCTCTGCAACCTATGAAAGTTTAGAGGCAAACGTAACAAATGAGGTAAGACAAGATTGGTTTCTTGAAGAGGATAGGACAACCTCAGTCAGATTGCTCTATGAAGCTCATAAATTAGCTCATCCTTAACTGACACTTGAAGTAAGAGCATTCTTAAAGCGTGTGTTCGAAATACAGGGATCAGCTCTACTTTGGGTGGTCAATGTGTTCTGTATTTTGTTTTATTTTGAGTAACTCAACATACTCTGACTTACGTAAATAATCCAAGCGGATTGCTCAACAGAAGATCAAAATGACTCAAAAGTCGCTTTGACGTAAAGAAATATCAACTTTTAGGAAGATTGCATCCTGCGTTATTAAACTTTGTATCGAAAAGACATTTTATTTTCATGTCACTTGAATTGCTTCAGTTATCAGATCTAGCTGATCTTCAACAGAAAGTGGTTCGACCTTGCAAGTATAAACAAGAATCGAAACATCAATCCCCTGATTTTTCGCTGTGGAAACAATCGAAACCGCTACGCTTCCGTGACGGAAGCTGCGCAGTTTCGATTGTTTTCCTGTCATACCGTCTGAAATATGCGCACGCATTTTCTGCGCAGTCCCCTGGGCCATCAGAACTTGTTGTGTCAGTTCATATCATAAAAGGAAAACTCCGAGAAAAAGTACGCGGTATGCGTACGACAGAGCCACGATTTTACATATGTTCATTTCTACCGTGATGTTTTTACAGATTTTATCACGTCTTGGGTCACATGGTGTCACGACCTTCAAGATTCTCTCTATGAAGTAAGAGCAGCTGCCTTTCTTGCATGTATCTATATTGAGACCAGAAGTTTTTCAGAGTGGAATGTTTCGAATATGTGACGTAATTATCATGTTTGGTGTTGGCTTTTTCGTTAAAAATATTCGCAGTCTCAGGGGGAATAAGTGACATACTCTGCTTTATATTGAACAGTTTAAGCTTCAGAGTAACAGCTGATGGTTTAAAGCTGTGGTCTGGATGAAAGTTAATCTGTAATACTCAAAACCCTAATATCAGTATGCATATTCTCCAAACTGTTCTCTATCACGAGCTTCTTCACTCGGTAATCATTTCCTTTATTCTCGTAACCTGAATGTTTGATTCAGGGTTCACTCTTAAGGGTAAAATTTTTAAAAAGACTGTCGATGATTAAATTCATTTATGTTTTGAAACTTGAGCACAAGTCATTACCATAATTGAGTGTCTTGGAAGTGGCTCGAAGAAACTGATTAGTCAATTTGCCAATACGCTGTTAGTCGAAAGCTTCATATTCCATTCTGTTTCCTTGATCTAACAGACCCGGAAGCGTGGAAGTAACCGCGGTCTTAATTCTTGAAAATGAATACGACACACCAAAGGTTCAAGAACAATTAAACAAGTTAAACAAGACCAGTAAATTGGGGAAGATAACTTGGACTGCGCTTTACTGGGGTGTGGAAGGTGCGTCACTAATTTCTTTAATGCAGTGATGTGTCAATGAGGATGTCAACGCTAGCCTAGGTCAATGCTAATGCAACTATGCATTACTGATGTTGTCGAGTCGTTCCTTTGTGGAGGGATTCTGAAGAGTCTCTAGAAAGGATTCGATGCCCCACGGTTATCCCAATCTGGAGCCTGTTTTAAACCAAAGCGTGCCGTTTTCCACACCTACTTTTAGAACCTGCCTCTAAAACCCCTTCTATTTTGGAGACCTGACACCAATGCTGAGTCAAATTTGGCGAAGTTCAACCGTTAACTCAATGATCTATTTTCGTTCACTTGAGAACCAAACGATTTAAGACCAAAGTAGTCACAATGGCTAAAATCTCTGCACTGAACCCGTTTCCGGGCAAAAGACGACGCAAAGACCAGACATTACTGGGCAGCTCATTCCAGCATAGATTCTGTAAAGGAGCACCCCCAATCACTCAGAGATGTTTTTGTGAAGTGTTGTTTGCTGTTACAATTTAAACTGCCCGTAACCTTGTAACCAGACACTAAATATTTAAAAACTCTTTAGCATGCCTTATTCTCTCACAGATAAATCTTGCATTCCTCCAGAAGTCAGAATAACTAATTTACCAGAGAGAAGAGCGAGACAATCTGCTGTTTCCATTTTGCGTTCCAAAGATTTTATCATCCAGGCTACTGTCGGAAAGGCGGAGTGTAACTCTTCACAAGCACTACAATTTGCATGGTATCTATTCAAATATAAGGTTAAAGCTTCAGGAAAGGTTCAGATACAGGATACAGTTCTCTTGGATTCAAGAATTACAGAGTGGACCTTACAAAAACGGACACTTGATTACGGGCAGTACTACGTGGATATTAGAGCAACTTACTCAAACCAACCTTCTGTAATAAGCAGTTCTTTAGGATTTTTCAAAATTAGCAAGTCTAAACTTATCGCCGACGTTGCAGGAGGGAACAAAGTCACGAGAGGAAAGGTAAATCCCATTTTATTAGACGGATCAGCCTCCAGAGATCCAGACGTAGAGTCTGGTAACCATGCATCGATGCATTTCACGTGGCTGTGTAAGAAACGTCAAGAGCACTTTCCCAATGGTTCGTTGGACTCACTACCAGTGATTAACAACTCTCTGGGTCCTGGTAGTGGTGGATGTTTTGGAACCGGTGTTGGAAAACTAAACTCCAATAGTTCAATAGTGGAATTGGACACGAGTCAGATGACTGTTGGTGAGATGTATGACGTCAAGCTCATCGTTACGAAGGATAACAGAATAGACGACTTCACTCAAGAAATTAAGATTGTCATCGGTAATCCACCACAAGTGACTATCCGGTAAGCACCTATAAGAATTAATACCTTTATTCTATTTTGAAATGTTTTGGCCATTCGAAACGAATTTTTAATGAATTGGTGTCGTTTGATGATGAGAATTCATTCTGCTAACTCATTGTCAAATTTTTTAACCATAATCCTGAGAATAACTGTTGGGAAATCGATTTCACAGGAATTTATATATATATATGCCACTTGCAGTTTTAGTGAACATATTGCCACATTCCTTAAAAAAATTTTATTGCTCCATCTTTGGAACTGTCATTTTAAAGGCTGGGCGGTTGCCCTCTAAATATTTTAAAAGCCTGACTGCTCAAAGCAAGCTTACAATGTATACTAGCAATGCATGCGTGCAATGCATTTGTGCAAATTGGTGGTTGAGAAAGGCGTAAGTATTGTGTGTTGTATAGATTTAGATAAGCAACAACAAAAACAACAACAACAACAACAACTGCGATACCACATTCTTTTGCAACTTCATTCCCATTATATCATAGATGCTTAATTAACTGCGAGAAGATGGCAAGCGCCTCTACAAGAATCAGCATCGCAACTACGTGCAAGGGATTAACGTGTCAGACAGCAACCTACAGCTGGAAGCTTGTCATTGTAAATGCCATTGGACATGAGCTCCCAGGAAATATCCTGACCCGTAACATGACAGAGACTGATATGGATCTTCCTGGTATCATTATTAAAGCAAATCAACTGCCTCCACTCGTTGTCAGTGAGTGGTTTTATCGACTGAAAGTCTGGGTCTCGCAAGACCACGGACCCGCTGGAAATGCAGCTTATCAATTCAGAGTGAACGCTCCGCCAAGCTCCGGAAATTGCACTGTGACTCCGAAGAGTGGACAGGCGTTGAAGACGGCATTTTCATTTTTATGCTCTGGTTGGCAGGTGAGAAATAAATTGCCTATTCCTGAGGGCAGATAAAAATGAAATTGCCTGTTCCTGACAGACTTCTCTTGCACGACGACCAAAAACATAAAGAGCAAAACTTACCAACCTTTCAAGCAATCCTTTGACATGCGACTTCACATGAAAGCCACACTTCACCAGGAATTCCTAACCAAATCTGATCTTTCATTGTTGGTAAATTTTTCTTCCCGCAGTTTCCTCCTGCACACTTTCAGGCTTTCATTCTAAGTTAAGAAATGAATCAATAAAAGTAGTCAATCGATTCTTTCATAAGTTAAATGAAAAAAGGTAAACCGAAGAAAGTGATGGCATTAGAGAGACTAATGGAAGTTCTATTCGATAGAGTTTCCGTGTGAATGATTCATGTTGTGTAGTGCTAGATGTCACTTTTATGTAAAGACACCATACCAATACCTCTACCTCTCTATCAAGTCCCTCGCCATCAAAATGAATGAGGAATTCCCACGTCTCATGAACAAAGAGCTGAAATCAATACCCCAGGCTAAACAGGGATAAACTGAGGAGAAATCCTGGCACAAATGATCATTGATCCCCGGTTTGAAACATTATACAAAGATTATACATTATTTATTTTTTTAAGGATCCACACCAACCTCTGACGTATCAGTTTCATTACAAAACGGACCATGGCTTGTACACCGTCGTGCAATACGGGTCTACTGATCACGTGTCAACAGTGCTTCCCTCGGGAAAGAGAAATGGTGGATATATCATTGATTTTGAAATTTTGATAAGAGACAGTCTGTCGGCTTCCAGCAACTATGTTCTCCACGTAAAGGTGATTGTTTTAGTACTTGCTGGCTCTGTCTGAAGTTACAAAGTATTGTGGAAAATGTTTACCATTGTTTGAGTTCAAAGGATACGATAATCAGAGTAAGATGTAAATTTTCCACGGAAAAACTTGAAAACTTTTGAAAATTCGAATTACTAGCAACTCGAACTCTTAAGGAAGGTCAGGTAATAAAACATAATTAGGATATTTCCCTGAAACATAAACAAGTAAACTGTGTAATTTCCAAACTGGATGCAATTTGCAAACATTCTGTTTAATGATTTTTATTTGTGTTTTGTTTATTTTTCGTTTTTATTGCTTGCCTGTTTTTCTGTTAATCTCTCAGTTTCTTGTCTATCAGCGAAACCCCTTTCGAATCACTTTGCGCTACTCTATCTTGTCAGGTCACAATGGCGTGGGGGAGGAGGGGAGGGGGGGGGGAGGGGGGCCACACTGTGTCAAAAAGAGGATACTCAACAGTTTTTGCAACCTGAATATTGTAGGTTGCTTGCCTTTAAAGAAGAAGGAAGGGGGCCCGGGGTCACGGGCATCCCAGGACCCCTCGTCCCCAACTTAGCCCCAGTGTGATAGTTGATCAAGGGGAAAATTAGCTTTAGTTCACAGGAACCCTATATTGCCTTATCGTGTTCTTAGGTCGAGCCACCGCCTGCTAACGACAGTCTCAGTGGACTCGCAGTTGGAAACAATAGTCAGTTTAACACTTTGGTCAAATCAGGGAATATTATAGGTGCTACACAACTAGCAAATGCTGTGCTAGGAACAGTCGAGGAATCAAATTCTACGTCGACCAAGGACAAGATAGAGGTATCTGTGCCTATTATCCTCTCAAGCTATCTGTGACCGTGTATTCGCAACGTTTGGGTCAGGGTCATGGGTAGTACTGCCTGACGTTTCCAAGCTTGACCGGAAGTCATCTAAAGTCAACTTCTCGCTCAGAATGGGCTGAATTTTCAAAAATTTAGAATTACTACAAAAAATATAGGAATACTATTTAACTGAATCAAATTTTACAACTGCGGGTTTAAAGACATTTCTCTCCTCTTCCTTTTTTTCCTCTTTTTTTTACCAAAGAAGGAGAAAGACTGTTGATTTGAAAAATGTTTTGACTTCGTTTGACGAACAGCACCGTATTTTGTTACCAGTTTTTCTCTTTAAGAAGTACTGAAGTGGCACGGGGAAGGGGGTTAAATGATCCTTAGTAAAGGTGTTATTCAACGTTAGGCTAAAGGTTCTATCGGTATTTCAGATCAAAGACTCCATTGTGCGAAGTGTGTCAAATATTCAAGTAAACAATCTACAATCCTTGACTCAAGTGACGTCTGTGATCGCACGAGCCACACTGGAACCGAGTGAGGTGACATTTGATACACAGGTATTTACAGCTCTTAAAGGTCTTATTGTCTCAATTATATGATTGTCTCAAAGAAAAGGGGTAGCTGAATATTATTCTAACGTTTGACGTTCATCGACTGTGAGACTTCTGAAAACAATCTTTCATCTATCTTTTAGGATCTTGCTCTGCAAACCTTAAGATCCATGACGTCATTGTTACGAAGCAAGACCAAAGAAGATTACGGTTCAGAGTCTGTCTTAGTTGAACAAGGCGGGGAGAACCTGGTACTGAGTCTGGGTAACATTCTTAACTCTGCTGCTCAGAAGGCAAGTGTGATCGAAAGGACAGCGGAGACATCGGAAATACGATCCAAGGTGAATACCTCGTTTCATTTTTTTCTGAGCATTCTTTGCTGAATGTGTCCAATCGCTGATTGATTTGTTGGCTCTTTCCCTGTTTCTTTGTGCGTTCTTCTTGGTGTTTTCGTCAGTTTGTTCATTCATTTAGACAGTTTCCATCCATTGTCCATCCATCAGTTCATTTCCTCTTTCATTTAACCCTTCATTCTCACCTCCTCCTTCACTTTCCATTTTTCTCATTCTCACGGTGCATGTGTCTCTTCAACACGAGGTCCGACACTTAAACCAAACAGAAATATATACCACCTTTCCATGTTTTTTTTTCGTTTTTAACAGAGTGAAAATGTCTCGAAAGACACAGCGAAGCTTATCGATGATGTAAGCGTTGCTCTCCTATCAAAAATGTTAGTGGACCAGGAACCCAACCGCGTGCAAACACAGTCCTTGAGCATGGTGCTCAACAGACTTAGTCCCAAATCACTGGAAACAGCGAAAAATTTTACTGACGATCCATATTCAGGAGAGTTCAAATTTTCTTTTAACGCCATAACCGACGAGAGAGCGAGAGATGCTGAGTACATCGACAGTGTGGTAAGCAAATTGAGTTTCTCTGAGAGTTTTGAATGATTTTAAATTTGTAGTTATGTATAGTTTACTTCTTAGTTTCGTAGGAGAAAATTGGTTTATCAGATATATTTCGGATACCATTCCCTTCTTATCAAAGAGACTATCACACAAGAATTTTTATCAGTCTTTCCAAAACATGCATTTCTCTTACCCAGTTCTTTAAGGATTTCTTTGCGAAACTTATCTGACTGGCTTCTTTTTGGCGGTTGCTTTTACAATATATGTCTCAAGGGTACTATGTACCACCTTTGAGCCCGCATCGACGCAAAATGCTGCTATATAACACAAAGTTGGTTTTTCTTATTTTTCTATCAGATGACTCTGAGTACATTCAATCCTTTCACGTGGGACGACAGTGCATCCCGTGTTAATTCTAACGTCCTCAGCTTGACCATCAAAAACCACGAAGGTCAGACTTTATCAGTGAAAGATAGTAACGAATATATCGAGATGAAGATTCCACGTGAGGGCAATTTTCTGCCCGAAGGAAGTGGCTTGTATTTTACTAAACCCAGCAGTGAAGGAAAGATGCAATACCATGTAGTGAGTTTGCAGCATGCGGACGGTAACGCTGTGAGATTTCGAGTAAGTATTATGACTTTAAAATGAACAACTGATTCTGGAGGAGAGAATACGAGGACATCTTTCTTTAGAGGGAGGGTGTGTTCAGCTTATGAGCAATATCTTTCAGAGAGCAGAAAGTGGAGGCGAAAACTGGATATGTGTTGGTTGATTAGAAGAGATGCTTAAGGAGGCTGAAATGTTTTCTTTTTAAGATGCTGTAAGGATAAAGGATGCACATTGGGATTTACCGCTCTATAGTGCATTCGAGAAGTTTGTGAACCCGAACCAAAGTGATCATAGCGAAAATCCTAAGAATAGAGAATTGCAAAAAAGACTTATATGAGGCTTATATCAAGCAAGCAGCCAGAGGGTTAGGACAGAGCGAGTGATCAAGACTAGGAGACTAGCTCTCGTTTTGCAACTGAGTGGTTAAAGGAGCGGTATTTTTCTTCTACACCAGTCCATAATATAGTGATTAAATGCGGCGCAACCCAGGAACACCTTTGATGCTCAATTGGGAATTTCTTGAGACTAAAATGGTTACTCGTCAAATCACTATTCTTTCAGATCAAACCAAGTAAAGGCAAAGTCATCTTCAAAGTATTCGTGAGATATGGCCGGCGACCAACTGTCACAGAGCATGATGTATCAAGGCAAATTCCGCATCCTTCATGCTTGAAGTCCTCCCAAGATTCTTACAGCCATTGCAGGAATGATGCGTACGACGTCCTTTTGTTACCTGACAAGGTGAACAAACCAGGGAAATACTATATTGGCATACTGTACGAAAATTATGAAGGAGAACTTCCGAGTCGACGAAAGAAGCGATCATGTTCCGGAGGGGGCCGCCAAAAGAGATCATGCGTGGAGGTTAAAGAAGCACCAAGACCTGAGAACATCACAGTAAAGCCAGTTTATGACCCAAAGACAGACGTAAACTACTCGTTGAATCTGGTGGAAGAAAACTGTCTGTTTTGGGACAGTATAGAAGAACGCTGGTTATCAAGGGGATGCAAAGTAAGTTTATCGACTATTGTTTAAACCCAATTACATAAACAAGCATCATCCTCTTTTTTTTTTGCACCTCTTAACTGACCAAACATGAGTTGTCTCAAATTTGAATGGGAGAAGGAGAGACGTTGAAAGATACTTATGACATATTTCATAGGGTGTGGTTTAAAATAATGGGAAAAGACGATGTGTGGATATAAAAGATAGCCATCTTGAAATTCCATAGGAAAAGTAATTTCTTAAATGAAGGTTATTGCAAATCATCCTGTTTTCCATAACATCGGTTGAAAAAACCTGAAAAATCAGAAAAAAAATCAGTTATGAAAAATCAGTTATGTTGTAAATTGCCTTGCGTCGTGTTACACATGAAGTCATAGCCTATTTATTATAATGACTTATTTGCCTATGCAAAGTTTGAGTTTGAAATCACTGGAATGCAAAATGCTGATATAAAATCCTGTTCAAAAATGCAATCTCTGAAGACTGGTGCAAAAATTATTTCCTTTTCAACTGTTTCTTGCCTCACAAATATTATATTATGACGGGATTTTGGTTTTAAGGAATTCGAGTTATTCCTATCTTTTCGATATGACAATGATTTCACCCTTTTACCCTTTGATCTTTTGCAGGTAGGCCCAGGTTCAGAGGTTTCATCCTTACATTGTTTGTGTAATCATCTGACGTCATTTGGTGGAGGTGTCCTAGTGATGCCGAACAAGCTAGATTTTGATGTAGTCTTCTATGAACTCACGCGCCTCCATGAGACTGGAAATGTTGCCGTCCTTGTCACAATAATTGCAGTACTGCTATTGTACTTTTTAGTGGTAGTATTTGCAAGGAAATATGATAGACAAGATAAGGCCAAAGTATGTAAAAGACAGAACTTACATTTTCTATGAAATAGGGACAGAATTAAAAAGAATGAAATATAATCAGCTGTCAAATTAACAAAAGCCATAAAATCAGAAGCGTAACAACAACCAATCAAGCGGAAGTAAGAATGATTGATACATTAATGTAGATAGGAACAAAGAACGAGTTTTCATTTTGTGGGCACAAATCAGTCAAATTGTTACCATGATTACCCAAAATTGGAGGAGAACATGGTCTCGACGGTTCGATGCCATCACATCAGAAATGATGATAATATTAATGCTTTTCTATATATACTTCTCAGCACGATTTTAACGGAGGTCGATCACAGACAGATGCTAAGCTGTATGGAAGTTAGGTCCAAAAAAAAAAAAAAAACACATCAGCAAAAGGTCGAATAGTAGAAACATTGGAACAACTAAGCGATGCAACATTGCAGCTTCACTATTTTGTAACAGATCTGACAGTCCCTACGGAATTTCCGCCTCATTAAAAACCCAACTCAATTGAAATTGGTTTCTTCCCTTTATCCTCAACAAATTGTATTCCTTATTGCTTCGCTTGTTCCCTACGGAAGGAAGATTTTACAACCTTCAAATGCAAATCTCGCAAAGCTATTTCACTTTCTGCTAATATTTACGGTGATGATATGAGTTAAATATATTGCTAATTCAAACTGATCTTAACGAGTCACCGCATTTGTTTTATTCTCAGAGTGGTCCAGTTTTCCATCTACTTTCTTGCCATGAGGCAAATGACTTTGAGTACCAACTGACATTGGCCACGGGAGTGTGGAAGAATTCTGGGACTGATACTCGTATCGTTATCATCATTCATGGGAACGAGGCGCAGAGTGAACCTTTGATATTGCACAAAAGCACAATAGACTCAAGGACGTTGTTGGCGCGTGGAAACGAGGATACATTTAGGATTCACCTGCCAATGTCACTGGGTGAAATTGAATACATTCGCATATGGCATGATAATTCGGGAAGAGATCCTTCATGGTTTCTAAGCCATGCGATTCTCCTGGATCTTCAGACGGGTAGAAAATGGACATTTTTTTGCAACGATTGGTTTGCGCTGGAGAAAGGGGACGGTAAAATAAACAGAATTTTAACTCCTGTTGGTTCGCAGGAGATGCAGACGTTTAGTTATTCTTTGCGATCGCAAGGCTCCAGAGGTTTTTCCGATGGACACATTTGGCTTTCAGTTGTTACTAAGCCACCGAGGAGTAAATTCTCACGTGTCCAAAGAGCTTCTTGTTGCCTTTGCATACTGTTGTCTGCGATGTTAGCAAATGCCCTGTTCTACCGGGCGGACAAAGAGCCAGATCCAACTCTACAAATTGGTCCGTTAAAATTCAGCTGGAGACAAATAATGGTGGGAATTGAAAGCGCCCTGATAATAACTCCAGTAAACTTAATGATTATGACATTTTTCAAGAGGAGTGGCGAGAAAACTCCAAATAAAGTCGACGTGGAAAAACCAAAAAACAGTCCTGCTCCCTTTTGTGACAAGTTGTCAACTACCAGTTCAGGGGATATTCACGACATTGATGTAACGCTAAACGAAAAGAGGTCTTACTTTGATAAAAACTCCCAAAGTCAGACTGATGCCAAGAAGAAATTTATGCTCCCTCACTTCTTTATCTACGTTGCTTGGTTTTTGGTCCTTGTTACTGTTTCTGTGTGCGCCGTTTTTACGTTCTTCTTCAGCTTGCAGTGGGGAAAGGATATTTCAAACCAGTGGCTTTCCTCAATGTTTGTATCTTTCACCCAAGACCTATTTGTCCTACAGCCTTTGAAGATATTGCTTATCATGGTGTTAACAGCTTCTTTGTTTCGCGATAAAAATGAAACTGAAACTGTCAGCTACAATAGTGAAGAGAAACTGCAATCACAAATAAAATCTCACGGCGGCAATCAGAGTGTTAAAGTAGAGATGCCAAAAGAGGATGACCTCAGACTTGCAAGAGAGAACAGCACAAAGGAGGCAAAGATGTTTTCCTTTTTGAGGGAGCTTCTTGGATACCTTCTGTTTCTCTTTTTGCTTATAATTGTGTGTTACGGTAGCAGAAGTTATCACGGATATCTCATGACTATGGATCTAAAAGATACACTTGGCAACTTTTCTTTGGTAAGTAGCTCTGAATCTTAGGGTAACCGACTGACCCGGTCAGTGTAAACGTCCTTATTCGAACGTCATGGTGATAGGGAGACAGGAATGAGGCAGTGATACGATCAATAGCATTCAATGGCCGGGGCCTGGGTTTGCCTAGTATAGATGAAGATATGGGACGTTTTTGAATTTTTGTCATTACTCCGAAAGTTCCACCAAGCGCATTTAAATTTAGCTAAACGCGATATGATACTGTTATATTCTATTTCAAAGCGAAATTTAACTACTGAAAATTCCCTATACGGAAGGCGAAGTTTATTTCGGAGGTGGCTATTACTTAGCTGCACTTAAACACCTGGAACCACACACATTTAACTTTTAATTTATCACGTTATAATTACGCAGAATATTTCTCTTCCTTCCTGGTATGTGTGTCTTTTGGTTCGTGGTCACCGCACATTTTAGAACGTTTTTTTCCTGCCTAGGCTTACGATCCTCCGTATTTCTGGAAATGGCTCGACATTCAGTTTGTGGATGGTGTCTACGGCAGCACCTGGTACAACAACGACAAAATCAAAAAGCAAGAGTACATTGGTAACAAGATGTCTATTCTCTTAGGAATGCCTCGCTTGAGACAACTAAGAATAAAGAAAGGTAAGTACGACATTATTTGAGAACTTTCAATCTTATAAACGTAGAACTGGTAAAAATCATCGTTGTTGTTAATTGTGGTGATTATTTAAAAAAAAGTTCGCAACTTTTTTTCTGTTTTTATTGCAAATATAGCAAATATTAGAACCTAAATCATGGAGAAGAAAAGAAAGAGAGAGAATAAGGAGAAAAATTGGATAATAAAAGAAATAAAAGAATAAAGAGAGGGCAGATTCCTCTGATTATAACAATGAAATCTTGCTCCGGCAACGCGAAAGAGAAGTACACAAGGCAATCAAAGTTGTGAGGACTGTATTCGACAGTAATTTACTTTTTTTTTATCAGATTCTTGCATTGTTCCAAGGATAGTACGAGACATCATAAACAGGGGCTGCTACGACCTCTATAATTTCGATGAAGAGGATAAAACTCCTGCAAACCTTCCAGGCTGGGAACCCTTCAGTGGTTCTGTAGAATGGGCAAATTTTTCCCAGCTATGCCCGGTACCATGGCAATATGTGCCAAACGAGGAACTATCACCGAGCTGGGGTTACTTCGATGTTTATGACGGAGGTGGTTATGTTGCAGATCTAGGCTACAATAGCAGTACAGCTCAGGCAGTCATCTCCGAATTGATAGAATACGGTTGGATCGACCGGCAGACCCGCGCCGTCCTACTTGAGTTCACTATCTATAACCCTAATACGGGCTACCTAATCATTTCAGCGTATCATTTTGAAATATTGCCCACAGGGTATGGCTATCCTTTTCCAAAGATAGACACTCTTCTGCTGACAAGTACTGAAACAGGCTTTTACGAGTTTTATCTGATTTGTCAGTTCTTATTTATCATGATGGCATTCGTCTTTTTCATCGTAGAGATGTACAAGCTATATCTAGCTAAGTGGACTTATTTAGGAGATGTGTGGAACTGGGTGGAAATTCTACGAATATTTTTGTCGGTACTGGTCGTGGTATTCTACATAATTAAGTCAAAGCTGATGCTTAAACTCGCTGCTATTGTGAAGGAAAACCCATTTGCCACCGTTAGCTTTGGAGAAGCCGTTACCTGGAGCCATGCAGAAACCACTGCTTTAGCCATTGTAGCTTTCCTCACAACCTTGAAACTTCTACACATAATTCGCTTTAATCAGCACGTCTCCATAATGATGTCCTCATTTCGCGTCTCTAGGAGTTTATTGTTGTCCTATTCTGTGATTTTTATCATTATTTTTGTCTCATACGCTCAGATGGGGAAGCTGGCATTCGGCGACCACATTCATGGTTACTCATCAGTCTACAATGCATTGTTTTCTGAAGTTATCATGTGCCTTGGCGGCCAAATGAGATTTCATGAGTTAATAGGAGTTCATCGCTTTTTGGGTCCTTTATACGGTATTTCCTTCCTTGCTCTGATGTCCTTCATTTTTATGAACTTTTTCGTGGCAATTTTGAACGATTCTTTTGAAGACGTCAAAAGCAACACTGATAAACAATCCAAAGAATTTGAGATGGCTGATTTTATACTAGAGAGAGTGTGTGATATGTTAGGAATTAGCAAGCGAGGGAAAGATGCGGGTCAGAATGCCTCAGTGAGGGAGGATGACGCAGCTTCTACCAATCCCCAGGATAACTTCGATTTTCCTCTAAGAGAAACGTCCGAGGAAAGCGGCTCAAAACTTAACGAAAACCTGAGCGCCAAAGTTAAGCAGACATCCATTAAAAAATCCCCATCACAGCATTTGGCAACCAAGTTAGAGTTCGAGAGACCGATTAGTCCAAAATCTTCAAAAAGAACGCCCGAAACACCCGAAAAGGTTTCTTCAAGTGAGCTTGATTTGGATTCTTCATTAGAACAGCTGTTTGAAAGGATTGGTGTGTTGGCCGGTGATCTCGTTATGGAAGATGAACAACAGGATGCAAAATTGCTCAATGTGATCAGCCAGATCCTTAGAAACAATCATGAAATTCCATGCCAAAGAACGTCATCTAAACTACGTCAGATCGGAGAGCCTTACTCGGTACCAATCACTTCACAAGACAACACTGAATATAACAGGAGCAGTGAGTCAAAGAATTCTTCCGAGGAAGAAATTATGAAATTTATTAGACGCAGATCAACTCGCGAGCTACCAATCCACTTAAAAGTCGGAGGTTTTTACCATCAGCCTCAAAATAATCGAACCGGTGGTAAATAAGAAAAATAGGCTAATCAATTCTGCTGTAAAATTGTGTTTTTCATGGATACATATTTAGCTTATCTCCATCTCAAGAAGAGCTCCATTAACAAAGGTGTTAAACGTATGAACGAAAGTTATAAGAATTAAACCATTAATTTCCCAACAGCTATTATGAGTGCACAAGCGTAAGGATCAGTACAGTGCCTCTTTTGAAAACCAGTCTCGCTTGAACTACATTTTCCATTTTTCGTATAAGAGGGGGAATTTTGTTAATTATTATGACTATGTAGAAAGATTGTATAGGATTTATCGACGCACCAATTAATAAATTCTAATAAAACCATATTTCAAGATGTAACAACCCTCCGTAATTGGGGAACTGCCATTGTTTTGAAAAAAACTTGCTTGTCAAACTTTATGACGATTTCAAACCTTTTTCGTAATAATGACTGACTTTCGTTGAATAGCTGTTCAAGATGAGAGAAGCGAACAAGTTCATCTGCAGTGATGGCGCTGGCAGATGCATTTTATGTATGACACATAAAACAGATTTTGCATAAACCTTTTTCGATCCTTTGCTGACATTTACTTCTAATTTTGAATGGTGTAACGACTCCAAACGATTTCTTATCCGACGAGTTACGAGTTAAGATAACAGAGTTAATGCTGGACATAACTTAGTTGTCCGGTATTAAGCAGTGAATATTACGAACTTTTTCCCGGCACAATGTTTCCAGGCATTTTCTTTTTTTAAACTTCGTACCTTACCGTTTCGAAATGTAGTTATAGCTTTATGTTACAATCTTTTGACTGACTTGATGACGACCCAATGTAACTCCGA
Organism: Pocillopora verrucosa; assembly: GCF_036669915.1. Lineage (NCBI taxonomy): Eukaryota > Metazoa > Cnidaria > Anthozoa > Scleractinia > Pocilloporidae > Pocillopora > Pocillopora verrucosa. The sequence goes on from NC_089324.1 coordinate 6,055,166, forward strand.
TGGCTTGGACTTTCCCTAGGGTCCATACCATATGCAACTAAATTTCCCCAGGCACTTATTTTTTCAGTTTTTATGGCTCACGCTTCCTTTCCATCGATTCTGTCATTTGACTCCAATTGAAACAGGGCTGAAATAGCTGTTGAAAGGCCAGCCTTAGACAAATTTGGTTAATGAAGAAAAAAAATGGCCGTTATTCTGGTACACGCTCGATAAAGAAAATGTAGTGCATTTTACGCCTGTCTGTGGCTTGATCAGTTCTCGTCAGTTCAGCATTGCGATCTTAGACTAATCACCATAGAAGACGTTGATGTTGTATATACAGTCTTCAAGATTGTCACTGTTCACGCTCTAAGAAAACATGAAGACATTTTGCTGCGTTGTAGTGGAAGTGCATCCCTAATCTCGGGCTTTCATGCAGGCAGCTTAAAAAACTGTGCATAGCTCGTACTTGGTACCATCTTGTTAACGAACAGAGATGAAATAATAATAATTGGAAAAACACTTAAAAAAAGGGGGCTCCAGCACAAAGGCAGGTATGTTTTCAATAAACCTCATTCTTTTAGTGACTCTCAAAACTACTTCCATGCTTTTCAGTCGCTCTTAGTATTACATTTAATGTTTTTATATTTTTGCGCTTGTAAAAACATTTCAATTTCGACGTTGCCTTTGCTCGTAACTTGATTTGAAGTTGCCAATGCCTTCCCTTTTTCTGTTCCATTTACTATTATGGATAAGGATCGGGCATTTTCTGTCCTATTGTAACTTGGTGGGGAAAAAGCCAAAAATATCGGTGTAAATGGGCAAATATTGAATAGATCAATAATATAATTGGACAGTTTCTAGTCCTTTTGAGAAGCGGACATATAATAAACAGACGCATCTATCTCTTTGGTTTACTAGTCGGAAGTTTTAAAACACGTTTGTTATATTTTTCAAAAATTTCCGGTCATCTTCTTATTTTTCTTAAAAGCAACAAAGGCGCTTTAGAAAGGGCTAAAAATAAAACAAAGAATCTAATGAAAAACAAACAAAGCACCATGCCAATTACCCTTTTCAAAACACAGCACTTGTTCAGGTAATAAATATATATAAACCTCATAGTTTATTAGATTGTACCTTCAATATTCCACCTGTTTTTGTCTGGTTGCAGTGTGCTTGCTTTGTTACATTTGACCCACGCAATCACCGTGAAAACTTTATCTAAGGAGCAGGGCAATCACGTTTCAGTTCTCCAATCCAAACGCAACCAAGGGGTGTGTTGATCCGTAAGTCTTGAGGTAAAGTCTCTTCATATTTCAAACCTTTTTTCGGACATTCTTCAATTTATTTTTCTCAATCAAAGTTCGTCATTATATGGTATCCTTTTAGCACGTAAAATTTACAATTTTTATGGTCTTTAACAATTGTCTCTGATATTTGACCGTATAACAGCTTCTTTTCTTGCATTTTATTCTCCTGCGTGGTGCTGGTTATCTTTGTCTATGTATTTCATCGTGAACTTCGCGCTTTTTATAAGTGAAAGTTCGACCTTTTGTAATTGCATCATGCAAGAAGAAGTTCAACAAAAGCCTTTTGTGTAATATGAACTATGAGTTAAAAGAACGGTGATACACTCGCCTTGCAGACGGTGTGCTCAACGGAACAACCGTGCTCCTACATTTGTACTTATTTTGTCATTTAATCTTTGTTGTTAAGTAACAATTTCTTACTCCCGGTGATGTTGTGAGTTTCCTGTTTGCTTTTCTTTCAGTTTCCAGCGTGTTCTATCTCTAAGATGAGTTTCAAACTCACAAGTGTTGTTTTGCTTTTGTCTTTGGCATTTCTTTTGGCTCCTGCCAAACACTTGAAAAAACACAAAACCAAGATACAAGGTAAAGTATTCTAAAAATTATTTAATTCTGTTAACCAGTTTTAATCTGGCCTTAAACTATTAGAATTTTAAAAACGAAAGACGAGGAAAGGATGCTATATCTCAATTGTGCTCCTATTTTCTCTGCTCTGACGAGGGGCTAACACTCGAAACGTCAGCTTTAGACGCTCTTTACGGTGGCCAATTAACATTGTCAAATCACATCATAAAACCATTTTATTTTGCAATACTTTCTACCAACGCAGCCCCAAAGTTTCTGTAGAAACGTACTCCCCTTAATGTTGGTGACGTGTCATACATTGCACATCAGTACGTCTAGAGATTAAAGAGAATAGTTTAGGCTTGTGCAAACTATGACATATTTTGTTTACTATCGTTAATAAGAACTTTATTCATTATTTCCATTTCTTGTAGATCATTCTTTACCAATGATACATGAAACAGTCTGGTACAGAGGCCGTTCGTTTAACTGTAGCTACTTCCATACAGTAAATGATTCTGGAAGCTATTGCAACTGTCCCTTTGTTGCTTGCACGGAATCACAGTCATGCACCACAAGGGGCGGATTCTTCTGCAGATTTTTGCACGATAATGTGAATGTAGAAGATATGGACAGAAGTGATTGTGCCTGTAAATATCTTGATGAAAAGAATTAAATCGAATTAATAATCAGAAAAATCCAGTATGCAACTATAGAAAAGAAGGAAATAAAATGGCGTTGCATTTCAGTCCTGAAATATTATTTTTTTACATTTATCTAAAACTAATAGCACTCGTAAGGCCATCCAGAATTAAACTTTTTCTCGTCATTTGATCGAAAATATAGTGCGAAAAAAATCGGAAGTGAGAAGTGAAAAATCGTCCAAGTGAGATTTTAAGAGCTAATCTCAACATGCATGAGAAAAACAGCGGCAAGTCACCAAAAGTTTGCTTTTACTCCTGCTTTCATATTTTGTAGCCCAATATGTTCTAATGATTGTGGAAATGTATTTCAGTTTTAGAGGAATAATTTTTTCGTTTGACCGCTCAAATATGCAACTTTTCACCGTGAATATTACCCGAGTTGTGTGACCTCATGTAACGAATTTACTTGACCTCCGGTTTTTCTGTCCTCACAATCCTTTGTTTTATTACCTAAACTTAATCCCCTTTTATTGTTGAAGCTGGTAAAGAAATATTTATTTATTGGCGAATATTTTTGTCCCAGATACTTTTTCGAAAAGTAGCATCAAGCTCTTTAAAAGACTAAAGGATGGTTAAAAAGTTACTGTAAAAATCTACTTGTGTATTTGTGTTGTTCTATCTTGAGACGAACTCAAAGTTTGGCAAATTTACCTGCCAGCGACTATGAAATATACATGGCGTGCCTACTTGTCGCCACCGTTTACTGGCATACATCACTACAATTTGCAAAAAGTTCCAACATAACACTCTTATCTTGTTTATTTATGATTTTATTTGCTGTTTCGATGATCACGTTATGCTATACGACATCCTAGCCAGATTGGAGTTCCGTTTTACATATCTTCTCCATCTTGTTATATCAGTTGCATGACAAGCGTGACACATATCAAATCGTTCCGGAACGAAATTAATTTCATACCACGTTTACATGCGAGATAATTTAACCTGTAAAAGCAAGTATTTGTGCCCTTTTCTGTCTTTTTCTGGGCTTCCCTTGCTCCTCAAGAGGATTCATATAGATTTGAGTATCGTAGTGTGTTTATAACTTTTAGGCTCTCACACTTTGATTCTCACTGAATGATAATAATGATCATAATAATAATAATAATAATAATAATAATAATAATAATAACAATGATAATCAAGAACTGCAAACAGTAAGAGAATCCATCAAAATTCAAGCAAAAGCCCAAAAACTCAGGAGATATGTAAAAAGAAGAAAACAATTCAGGCAAAACCAGATGTTTGCAAACAAAAGAAAAAATTCTTTAGAAACCTTGGTAAAGAACAGACATCAGTTGAAAAACCACCAGAAAGAAGCAACAGAAACATTTCGGCGTTCCATCTTGAAGAATTCAGCAGAAATGAAAAACTAATCAAGTTAGTGGAAACCTTAATGAGCAAATGGAAAACTACAATGAAGCTGCTTTACAATAATGGATGCATCACAACGGATCAGATCAAGATCAAACGGGTAATCTTTCAAGGAGATTCATTCTCACCTCTGCTACTTTGCCTAGCTCTTGTGTCTTTAACATCAGTTTATCTATATTATATTGATGATCTAAAATTATACAGCAAGAAGGAGCAGGAACAAGTTGGAGAACTGAAAATAGTGAAACAATTCAGTGATGATATCGGTATGGTATTTGGCCTATATGCAACAGCAAATTATATGCAAACTCCTTGGTATATGCGCCAAAGCCTGTATGAAGAAAGGTAAACTGACCTCAGCTGGAAACATAGTAATAGATGAGGACACAGAATTGCAAGAGTTGGACCAGGAAAGGATATACAAATGCCTGGGTGTAGATTAAAGTGATGGTATCCAGCAAAGCAAATTGAAAGAGAAGATAAGAAACGAATACAATAGGAGAGTCAAAATGATCCTAAAAACTGAGCTCAATGGAAGAATCCAAGTAGAAGCTATCAATAGTCTTGCAGTCCCAGATGTGTCAAATAGACTGGAAAATCTCCGAACTGAAGGAGATTGACACAAAAACACGCAAACTATTGAAAATGCATAAGATGTTACATCTTAAAGCAGATGTGGAAAGGCTGTACATCCCAAGAAAAGATGGAGGAAGGGGCCTGATTGATGTAGAAACGGCATTCAAAACAGTAACAATAGCGCTTAATCATTATCTGAGGCACAAAGAGGGCAATATCCAAAGCAGGTGCTGGAACATGAAAGATCTAAAGCCAAAAATTCAATAACCAAGACTGCTACTAAGTTCAAAAGGGAAGTAACAATGCCAGAGCTTGAGAACAGAGAAGATAATTTGGCCTCGGAAAATGCTAAGGTCCTGAAACACTTGTTCAAGACTCCAACTCCATTGGAGCATCTGTTAAGATCATGATATCGAGACTACAGACAAATGATACCAACACGAGCCAGAGACTGTGATGCACAATAACGACAACAACATCACTATCATATGGGACATGCCGGTCAATACTGAGTGAACTATAACTTACAGCGAACATACCAGATATCGTAGTTAGAGATCCAGTGGATTCCATCTGGAAACTGATTGATATGACTGTTTCATAGGAAAGAAACATCGCTCTGAAGGAAATGGAGAAGAAAAGCAAGTAAAAGTACTTAGAATAGGAAATACAGAGAATGTGGCATATGAAAACCGTGGTGATCCCTGTGGTTGTTGGTGCGCTTGCTACAGAAAAGAAGAGGATGGTGGAAGACATAAAGAAAGTGTCAGAAGCACATGGGATCTGCGTGAATCTTCCAAAAAGTGCTTGGGGTATGAACAGAATGATTGACTTGAGTGACTGATGCCCTAGGTGCATGGTTTGCACCCGGCTGATGCTCAAAAAAAAAAACTCCAGTTAAGACTGTGATGGAAGAGATAATAACAATGATAACACATAAAGGAGAATGTGATGGAATTTATGAACCGGCACCGCGTATCGTCATCTGAAAACCCTTTTGGCTATTTGTGGCCCGATAACTGCGCTCTCTACTTAACCGTTGTTGCCTTTCTATTGCCGAAAGGCTAGAAGATAGGCACGAGTCACAGTGGAACTAAGAATTCTACCAGAAAGAGGTAAGTTTTTGAAGATGAAGCGGCTGAACTCGGCAAGGGAATATCCATTGCGAAGGCAGAGCTGGAGAGACAAGGGACAGCAGGAAACTTAAAAAAAACATAAGGCAAGATCGCTTGACAACAATTTAAACAAGTTACAAGGCGGTTCTACTCTTTGTTTGTATTCATGTGTGATGGAACATAAGATCGACCTACGTAGAAAAAAAAAAACTAAGAACGGTTCCCATGGCAACACTGATGTATTCGAGAATATTGAGGATGTGAGTATCTTTTGGAAGAGCCTATGGGAAACAAGAGGGACTGGTAACAACAATGCTGAATGGCTTCAGGAAATAAAACAAGTAATTTCCAGAAAGGTACAGTTTATTGCAGATCAGGACTGGATGTTAGAAACCGAGGTACTCGTAAAGGTCGTACTCAAGAAGAGAAAATTTAGTGCACCTGGTCCGGAGAGATTAGTCAACTTCTGGTGGAAGCGAGCAAGGTGTCACGAAGCAATTATGCGAGCATTTAAGAGCCATTTTCCGAGAAAATCGAAAATCGCAAGACACTCGTAAAAAAAAATTGAATTTTTTTTCTTTTGCCAAAACATCCCTTTTAGTGACCTTATTCAAGAAAAAAATAGTTTTGAGTTCACGCGTTTCATTGTACGGGAGAAATAACAAATAGTTTGAAAAACCGTTTTATTGCAGTCTTTTTGCGCTTAAAAACAATTGAATCCGACCGCAACTTCGAGAAAACGGTGAACGCATAAGAAACAATCCCTAACATCGAGACTTCAGCCGAGTATTATTTCGTTCTTAATCTTTAAAATCCTAAAAGAAAATTTGAAGAAAGAAGTTTTTAACATTTACAATCGACAAGTTTAAAAAGGTCGTATTTGTGTCTCTTGAAATGTTAGAAAATGAAAGCGAACTTTAACCGTTGTAAAAGCCCTCTGGTATATGCCGCTTCCTAGTAAAACCCATATAGAATAAAGCCTTGGCTATTGAAGTAAATTACAGGAACGTTTTAGCTCTGGAAATTAAATACAGCCCTGACACTGGAGTAAGCAATTTGAGAATTTAAGTTAATAAACTTTATGCAAATTAGACGGCCCGCTGAATGAATTCATACTAAATGCAAAGTTTAGTGTAAAAGGACTACTTACTGTTGCTTGTAATATGTTTTTACAGTGAAAATGTTATTTCTAGCTTTCAGCTGTGTTGGTAAGAGCCGTAAATAACTTTTTATATGACGACTGAAAAACGTTTGTTTAGCTACTTTGCTACCAGCGAAATCATTGAGATCGCAACTTCGAACTGAAGCTGTCATCGCTTGACGAAACTCCGTTACCACAATTTTAAAATAGTTTTCTTCAGGGGGAAAAAGCAGAATTAAAATGCATTCGAGACCGTTGACTTCTATTTTGAATTCGTTTAATTAAGATTTCAAGCCATCATAGGTGATACTTTTATCATGGCGTTCGGACGCGGCTTCAAGCTCTCCGCAAATTTATGTGTGTTTCTCTGTATTTACATCACTTTGGAGTTCTTCAGGTTCTCAGATGTATATGAGAACACTTTGCTTAACGATAGAGAGACGTATTTTGTTTCCCAGATGAATTGCAGGGCTGAAGTTGCTGGTGCTTCATTTCATCGAAACGAACCGACCCGGAGGCAAGAGTCTAATGGACGACTGAAGAGTGTTATGCTTTGTAAGCTTTTTCATCGTGCCTGTTTTGCTTTGACTCTTATTTCTCTTGCTGGTGACATTGAGGTTAATCCCGGCTACCAGACATTTGCTGATATCAAGTCCACTAGAGGTCTCAAGATTGCTCACTTGAATATACGAAGTCTCGCAAACAAAACCGACTCTCTGCGTCTTGAGGGAATTAACAACAAAACTTTTGACGTGCTAACTCTGTCCGAGACTTGGCTGGATTCCTCAACAAGTGATGCTGAAATAAAACTCCCTGGATTTGTGTGCATAAGGTTAGATCGCACTGGCAATAAAGAGGGATATGGCGGAGTTGCTATGTATGTAAGAGAAGATTTGGCGTTTCGTTTGCGGAATGATATCAATACTGGTGGACAGGAATGTTTATGGATTGAGTTAATTCGAGATAAATGTAAGCCAACGTTATTATGTTGCGCTTATAGAGCACCAGATGCCGATCTCCGCACTTTTATTTCGTCTCTGCGAGATAGTATGCCTGCTGTTGATCTTGAAAAATCGGATGTGATCATTTTAGGAGATCTAAACGCAAACATGATGCCTAATTCAAAATTGCCCAAGAAAGACAAACAACTACTTCTCAACTTCTCGCGCGCTTTTGACTTCACACAGCTGATAAAAGAGCCTACTCGAATATCTGACACCTCACGGACCTTGATTGACCTGATTTTTGTCAATAATGAACATCGCATTGTTAAATCTGGTGTTGTTCCGTTTCCATTGAGTGACCATTACCTGGTGTTTTGCATTCTAAAGACTGGTGTGCACACAAAAGCACATCCAAGAATGTTTGAGTATCGCTCTTACAAGAATTTTTATGCGAATTCATTTAACGAAGATCTTAGGAATGTTCCTTGGCACGTCGTTGGCAATGAAAACAATATCGATGACGCTTTATTAACTTGGAACAAACTGTTTTCAGAAGTTGCAGACGATCATGCACCTGTCAAACGACGACGTGTGAAGGGAACACCTATTCCTTGGATGAATAGCAAAATTAGCGAATCAATGAGAGATCGAGACTGGTATCATCGTAAAGCACGTAAATCGAACTCAGAAAAGCACTGGAACACTTACAGGAAACTGAGGAACAAAGTAAACCGCTTAGTAAAATCTGCTAAGTCGAAATATTACTGCGAAATGATCGAGGAAGCCAGAGGAGATCACGGCAAAATGTGGAAAGCTGTAAACGAAGCTTGCAATCGTAATTCATCCTCAGAAAAGGTTCAGTGCATCATTTCCGATGGCATTCAGCACACCACTTCCAAATCCATTGCTGTTGCTTTGAATAGCTTCTTTGCATCCATAGGCAAGCGCCTAGCTGACAAAATAACGACTACCTGGTCGAATTGCAACTTGGTTTTAGAACAACCGTTGTTTCAGTTCCAGTTAACTGAACTAGAGGAATCGTTTGTGCTTCAGCAGCTTACCTCTTTGAAGAAAAATAAAGCAATTGGTTTGGACAAAATTAGTGCTAGACTACTCAAGAGCTCTGCTAATACAATCACTCCCTCCATCACTAAGCTGTTGAATCGATCGATTCTTACTGGTAAATTTCCTAAATTGTGGAAATGTTCAAAAATTACAGCCTTGTTTAAATCAGGCGACCGGTCAAATGCATCGAACTATCGACCTATCTCTATTTTACCGACACTCAGTAAAATTCTCGAGAAAGCCGTACGCTCCCAGCTGTACCAGCACTTGGTTATTAACAACCTTCTCACAAGGAAACAGTTTGGATTCAGGAAGGGTCTCTCTACTGAATCTGCTTTGACATCATTTGCTGATGAAGTCTTATTGAACATGGAACAAGGTAAACTGTGTGGGGCCGTGTTTTTGGATTTAACCAAGGCTTTCGACACTGTGGACCATCGGATTTTGTTACGCAAGCTCTCCAAAATTGGTTTATGTGAGAACTCGCTTCAGTGGTTCCGCTCTTACATTAATGACAGGAAACAGCGTACATGTTGTGGGAATGAGTTGTCTGATGAATTGCCAGTTACCCATGGGGTCCCTCAGGGAAGTATTCTGGGTCCTCTGCTATTTGTCATCTACATTAACGATTTGCCAAGCGTTCTAGATGCCTGTCAAGCATCACTTTATGCAGATGACACGGTGATCTACTGCTATGGGTCTTCCTCTCAGGAGCTGACTGAAAAGCTCAACCAAGACCTCCTGGCTGTGGCGAAATGGCTGAATGAACATAAGTTAACACTGAATCTGGACAAAACCAAATGCATGCTTATAGGCAGTAACAAGAAGTTACAGAGGAAAATAGCTCTAACTGTTTCAATCTTTGATCATTGTATAAACAATGTTACTTGTTTTAAATATCTTGGAATCTTAATATCGTCTGATTTTTCGTGGACAAATCATGTCGAATACATGGCAGGGAAAGTTAATCAAAGGCTTGGCCTACTTAGACGCATTAAGCATTTGTTACCGTTTAAGGCGCGCATCCTTTTTTATAAAAGCCTTGTTATGCCCTTATTCGAGTATGCTGATTTAGTTTGGGGAGACAAACATAATGTAACTTTAATGTCTAGTTTGCAAGTGCTTCAAAATAAGGCGGCTAAAATAATATTAGATCGACCACTGTATTCCTCTGCGTCTGATGCGTTAACTACACTGAAGTGGTTAACACTAGAAAAAAGGCGCTTCCAGCGCCGATGCGTACATGTATATAAATGTCTTAATGGTCTCACGCATCACGAACTAACATTAGTCACTCAGCAAGAACAGCATAGTTACAACACAAGAAATAAAGCAAACCTCAAAATTCCATCCGTTAAAAGAAACTGGGGCAAACAAAGAACTGGCTATCATGCTGTAAGTGATTTTAACTCGCTGGACAAAACTATACGAGCCTCTGATAATGTAAATATTTTGAAGCGTCAGATTTTTAATTCATTGATTTAAGTTTTGTATTACACATAAGATACATTAGTTTTTAGTAGCATCTTTTAGCATTTTTATTCATTGTAAATTTTTAATTTTTAATTTTCGAGGTCCTTTTTGTAAACCACTTTTTAGTGAAAAAGTTTCCTCATTAAAGATTGTCATCATCATCACCGTTGACTTCGATTTTGAATTCGTTTAATTAAGATTTCAAGCCACCACAAGGTCTTATGACCTCTACTCACCCGGAAATCGGTTACATGCCAAAGTCACGTTGGCAAACTGTCACGAAATACTCAATAGCTTCTGTTTTCGGCCTTTGTTTTGGTAGAAAGAAATATATAAACTTTTTACAGAACCGACCTTCTTGCATTATTTGATTTATATATTTGTATTGGTCTGGACACATGCATATGCTGACCGGCTGTGAAAGACATTCATCACAGTTTTTGATTCAGAGTGGTATAATATTTCCCAAAATATTTCAAACACAAATGTTTCCTTAATAAGTTCGTTATTCCCGAAATTCCCACCTTGCAATAGTCCCTACAGCAAAAAAAAAAAAAAAAAGCATAAAAGTCAACTTTATAGCTTGCTTTAGTTTTGTTTTGGATTTTTTTTTATAATTTTTCCTCGAAACCAGGAAACCCTAGCCAGGTAACTAGAAATTCTCAGTTTCATTTAGAGCTTGTCCACAACACAACTTCAAACTTGCGTGTGCTTATCGCATCCTTAAAACCTTCCAGACCTCTTCAAAATTGTTGAAAAGCCTATTGAGGCTAATAATAATCTTTGAGTTAACTATGACCAATTCACGCCGCGAGCGCGAGAAAAGGAGAACCACTCCGCAGGGCTGAATACGCGATGTGAAGTGTTATAAAATTCCACATTCTCGCGCGTAACGCTTTCTCTAGAGACCTCTAGAAGTGTTGTTTAGCGAAGATAAATAAAGTTATCTTTGGTTAACTCAAAAAGCTTGCAGAAATACCTCCAGCCTGCATAAAAGAGCCAAGCGAGGCGAAAGTGGCATTTTGCACGAAGCGCGAGAAGCGACGAGGGGAGGAGAAAAATAAAGCTTTATTTTTCTCCATCCCTCGTCTCGCGCTTCGCACTCGTTTCGTGCTTCGAACAAATACCGTGTTCGCCTCGCTTGGCTCATAAAGCGGCTGTTATGCAGGCTAAAATGCCTCTTCACACTTATAAGATAAGGTGTCATTGATTTGTCAGAGCGGGAAGAGACATTTACAATGTACAAATAGTCACAAGCTGAAAGGTAACTGACTGATTTGTAACAAGGACTCACCCTGACAAACAAGAAATGATCTCACTTTCCGAAAAGGAACGCTCTTTTAAACATAAACAAACTTCAAAAATAAGTAAAGGAAGCAAAACAATCAACAAAATAGATTTTTTCTTGACTTAGTTATTCCGGCGAGAGCAAATGGTGAATGATTCACTCCTGGAAGCAAGCCTCTGAGGAGAAGTAAGAACACCGTTTAGGCAAAACTCTACAATTTGTGTACTTTACTAGCCTGTTCACAGACTCTCTTCATTTTTAGATATCGTCGAGTGCACGTATAAAAAAAAGCGCGTTCCGCCCTCTCTCACGAGCAATCGCTTATCTTGTGCGCGCACCAAATTCCCAAAACAGAAAAACGTCTGTGAGCAGGGTAGTACTTTCTGTTTCTACATATTTTTCCCACGGAGCTGGCAAGTGCAATTAATGACGGCTTTTTTCAGCAGGTCAACGTAGAGCGCTTTGCGGCGAACAGGCTTGGGAGGTACTTCTAATTCTAGTTGCTGACAAATGTTTTGAAGCATTCCAAGTTTAAGTCGCTCCAGAGATCCTCCCTTGGCCATGGCACAGAGATCGTACTGATCGTAAGTGATGGGGTGCTGTAGCGTGATGGATAGGATTGTTTCTCTTGCCATGGTAAAGTTTTCCTCTTCTACTACAGCTTGGATTTCAGCATCGTCGGATGTTTGCCGTCGGACCTTCGCTGCAAGACGTGAGAAATATGAAGTGCACTGCTGCGGGGTAAGAAACTCGGATACTTTGAACAAACGAACACCATCAGGTCCTTGTGCACGTCTCATCTAACGTGATACGATATCACCGTCCAGTTTTCTGCCGCTGGTTTGACCAATTGTAAACTTCGCATTTAGATAATCCCTCTGGTTTTGGTTAAAGCGATATGCTTTTTCGCTCGGCTTTAGCGCCCATCCTTCTTTTACCTCTACTTCGCCGGATGTAGCCTCTCTTGTATCCCTAAAAGACGCAAACGAAATAACTTGACTGGTCGTGCCCTCTTTGAACCTGGACTTGTAGTCTAGTTTGGCAAGGTCTAACAAAGACCGTTTCTCTAAAGACTTGGTGCATTTCTTTAAAGATAGGTGTTTTTCGAGAGAAGACAGCCTTTGAAAGACCTTAACACACCCATCCTGAGGGCAGGTAAACACGGATGACGATTCATTTGTATTGTCAGTGGGATCATGAACCTGCTCCACTTCCGTCTCTTGCTTCTTCCTTGACTGAGTCGGTTTTGGGCTAAGGGGTCTAAAGTCTCCAGAAGAAAACTCAGATGAAAGCCAACCAATGCCATGCTCTGAAGTAGATAACACATAAAGAAACAAGATTTACATAAAAAAGCACTGTTCACCTACTTCAATACTTCACTCTGCACAGCCTGTGAAGAGTGCCCCTTTGGTCCACTTTGCTGCGCGAACAGATGAAACGTTTGCTTTTTACATCTTATGACCGGACATGTTCTTCAGAACCGCCATATTCTGCAATGTTCGTTTTAAAAATTTTGTAGAACAAATCAAGGACTATAAATTTATAAAGGGTCTAAGGGGCTTAAGTCTTTTACAAAGCAAAACCCCACGGGGTGGCAGACACCCGCTCCTGCTGCGTACCAGGATGGGAAATGGATGCCTTTCATGCGTCTGAAGGCTATAACAAACGATAAACGTACACCTTTTTACTCAAACTATAAAAAAATATATATTTGCGCGATTAAATAATTCTAAAAAAGGAAGAATTGTGAATTTTCATTAGGCTAACCTTCTGATGTTGTTTCCAATGGGATCTCTTTTCCCTTTCCCATACCATAAGCGCGCCAAGCTACGAGAATTTCGTCTTTAAACTCGAAATTGTTTAATTTGTTGATACCAATAATCTTTCTGTTGTCATCTACTACTGCTTCCTCTTCAACACTTTGCATGACAGCAACTCGAACTCCTTCTATCCTCCCATGCGAAAGAAGAGCACTCTTCAGTTGTTCGGCATTGGTCACGTCATTTCCTTCGTTTATGAAAGTCCTGACGTGATTCTTGCAGGTTGCAGCGAGCCTGTCTGCGGCACCTTTTCCACCCTGTGGGTCAGAAAAGTCAATGCGCTTGATTTCGATGCCGGTGGAGGAGGATATCACTGGGCATGAGAGTACGGTGGACGACGAATGATAACATCCTGCGTTATCTTGGCGAAAGAACGCCTTGTTAATCTCACTGTGCTCCAGCTTGATGGTATTCAGGACATCCTGCATGATTTTAACCACTGCAGCACTGCCTTGATTGCACGACTGGACTATGTGCAGAAAGCCCTGCCACTGGAGTACCCCGCTCACACGACGGTAGACGACAGAAACGTGCCAGGAGATACCTCGCTTACCAAACCAGTCGGTTTGGGACTCTCTGTATTTCTGTGGCAGGAACTTCATGGCCCAGTCGTTAATTATCAAGTTTCTCCAGTGCATCTATTCTCGCTTGGTCTTGGTTAGCTGATCTAAGGATGTGGCATTTCCAGGACATTATGGCCAGCTGGGCTGTCTGGAATATAAATAGCGCTTCGTCTTTCGCGTCCTGAGTCGGAAGGTCGTCTCGCCAAGGACCCGTTCAATCTTTGCCAGAGTTTCCTGAAGACTTTGACAACGGTCACAAAGATCAGTGTGTTGGTGACTGCATTGTTGCTGGTAATCTGCATCACTACTTTCGCTAAGAGTAAACAACACACAATGGTCTGCTACGTTAGAGGGGCTTGTGACATGAACCTGTTGATAAGACAAAACTGAGATTACTGTTTGTCTGTGCTTATACTTCAATATAATAGTTAATCAAATGATTTTTTAATCTAACGTATATTATTATCGAAAGGGGGCGAATAACTTTTAACCTTAACCATAGAAAAAAAACTATCCTCGTGCGCGCATTGTTAATCTCGAGAATTTATGTAAGCTAGTTACACGTGCACCATTTAGTGAAGAAAAAGAGTACAAAATATATATTTGTTCTACGGAATGATTTTGTTGACGAGGTAAAATAAGTACTTACTTTTAGTTTTATTCAAGCTGTCTTTCTGGAGTCAGAATTCACATTACCTTATAGTTCCCCTTCAAATACTGCTTGCTTGTCATAAGAGCTTGCACAACTGTAGTCTCCCACTCCTTGCCGGAACCTAATCCCCCTATTTGGCGTACGAGGGCCACGAGATCATCAAATGCGCGAGCACCTCCAGCTGCAAAATAATCTAAGCCCTGCAGTGATTTTCTTACAGAGGCACTGCACTCAAAGAGTACCCGTCTCATAGTAGTTTCGCTGAATGGTTTGAAGTTGATCTCCAAACAGTACTGAGTGTACTGTTGTATCACTCGCTCGGGTATCATCATACGGATTACGTTAGGTACTTGAATAACCTCACTAGACGAAAGCTTGAGATGTTTTTCCCCAAATGGAAGGTCCTGAACAAGATGCGGGCTCGTGATGAAACCAAGAAAGTGGTCAAGCTGCCTCAAGTCTACTCGTATTCGTGTGGTAGGCTGTTGTGGAACTTGAGCGCCTCGGCCAAACTGTGATCGATGAAGATTAGCCATGGAGTATCGGTATCTTGTCAACCCCGGGATATAACTGGAAGTGTCGTTGAAAGTTCCAACCCCTGCCATAATCGAAAGCACTTGTCTACGGGTATCCCAGCTGGTTGCATTCTGGTACACTTCTGCTAGGGCCTCTAAATACAAATGCTCTGAATGTGACAACTCACTTACACCTAGGGCCTTGTTCATAGCCGTAGAAGAGGCTAAACGTCGCCAGAGTTCACCAGCATTATCAGGGGTGACGCTCTTTAGCACAGTTGCTACTATTTCTGTGGCTGTCCTTGTTTGACGTTGTCTTGTTCGCTCAGAGGAATCACTCCAAGAAAGCCATGGCTTTCCAAGCGGTTCAAGTTTGCATGCTGCCAGGAACTCACTCAGCTTTTCGCGCGGCTCATGTAAGATCACAGGTGTGGGCTCGTCACTCTGAGTGGAAGCTGTGCTTATTGTGTCTGGTGACAGAAAGGTGTCATCAGCGATTGTTAGACGTCCAAGGCTTTCTGCGAACTCTTCAACAGATTGACCAGCATCACTTTGTCCTGGAGATGAGTTTGAGCTGTTCTGTAACATACAAAAAAGACGATTAGACATCAATGTTACTTCAATATTTCTGTTTATTTTGTCTTTAGGAATTATTTTTTTTATTATAGTTCGAAACTTAAGTTATAAATCATTTTAAAAAAAAGAAAATATGAATTTACATGCATACCGCTATCATTATAAATACTCCCGCTCCAGCCAGACCGAAAGGAATTTAAAGAAACGAACAGTGACCTATTCGTCTTAAAATCATTTTCAGAGTCATTTTCAAAGTTTACAGTTATTCACAGTTACCCAGCCCTTTCGGAATTTTGGCATTTGTTATGTTGGAATAACAGTCTGTATCCAAGGTTACCGTTTACTTACTTACATTTGCTTCTGAAGTCTCTAGTTCTACGCATGGAGTAACTTCAATCATTGGTGCGGGTGTCACTTTCCGTTGTTGGTTTGTCTCCGCGAAATGTTGCTTGCACATTCTGCAAAGAGCTGTAGCAAAAATAAATGTTAACCTTGTTAAAAGGCCATCGCCGATTTCTTTACTATTCTTCAAAGCCATTTTCTTCTTTGGGGGGAGGGGAACAGGATAATAAAGGGTATTGTAACGCTTGCGCATATGTTGCTTTACGCCCTCGCTCGTTTAAAATTAAAGCGTATACTTTGGCTACAAATGTGTTACGATAAACTTACGCGATCCAACTTGAATAAGTATTCCTTCAGTGTTTAAAATAAATGCAGATAGAACGCTGTCCAAATGCCGATCGCCTTTGACCGAGGCTGTTTTGTGAGCAGCTATTTCTAGTGGAATGCTACGCTTCACTTTTGAGGATCTCCAGCGCATACCAAATTCCGCTCTGTGGTGAGGGCATATTGTCAATGACAAGTGGGACTCTTCCACTGCAAATACCCCTAAACAAAGGTAAAGGGAAAATTACCCATTGCATGCATCAAGAGCGAGTTGAGAGGCTCGTGTGCTAGGAGATCTCGAGGTCCCCTTTTTCATAAAAAAGTCTTTAAAGTCTGTGTATCAGTGACAGGTGTGTGTGCGTGGGTGGCGGAGCGGGGGGGGGGGGGGTGGTGGTGGTGAATAAAGATCTTTTTTGCTATCGTAAGCGTTAATATTTGGTTTGCAAAATATTAGCGCCGCGGATAAAAGCCTGCGATTTTTAAAGAGATGAACTCGTTTGCTTATTGTTCTTGCAAGAAGGATACAAAAGAGCGGTAGGCAAGTACTGGGGAAAACAATTTTGTCAAATGGAAGGGGACATTTCGGTTCGATCGACCGAAATAACCTGACCGGTCAAATTGGACCAGCTTCAAAGGCGTTCCCAAATATTCTGGTAGGACCGAACCAAAATGGTCCATTCCATTTGATTTCTAACCGAAACTTGCGGAATTTTGGGCTGAATGGAAATCACCCGAAGATTTTCTTAGAATAACATGACCATCGTGAGGTCTGCGATAAAGAGATGATGGAAATGTACACCACTATTAGCCGCTACGTAAGACGGTAAGACAGTACATAAGATTTACCTGCTCTTGCTAACAGCAGTTTCCATTCAGTGTCAAGTGCTGTATCTGCTTTTAATCCATACAGCTTGCAGTGCCTCGAAATGTCCCTTGTACAATTTCTTAAAGCGAAAACTTCAACTTGGCCTGGATAATCGCTGCTTAAACCACAGGGTGTGGCGTCGTGTAATAAACCAGAAAAACTACACGAGTGAAACGTTGCCGAAGCCATGACAAAAAACAAAGCTCTCCCAACAAACGAGACAAACTCCACTAACACTGTTTCGGTATTCGTAATACTAGACGGGAATAATTCAATTAAAAATAATATCGTAGAGGCACGTGCAATAGTAAGTGGCGAAACAGTTCGTGACAATATATAAATTTTATTCCAGGAGCATTTGACCTGGAAATGTTTTATTAATATTGTTCCTAGAGTCGAATATTTCTACACTGATGATCTATAAACAGACGTACGGTTGTACATTTTTTCATTGGGACTGCTGTAATTGCTTCTTTGTCTGTTTACATTGTGTACGAAGTATAGCACGTACCGTCATATGCGACAAGCTAGCGTGACCAATCTCTGCACGTTTTCTAAATTACACATCACATGATCTTGTTATCCCGTCTAGTATCTGATTTGTTCGCTCAATAAGAATAATACTCACCTTGTTAACTGTGTGGTTTGAGCAGTGGTTAATTTTCATCATTGTATGTTATTTTCGGACCAAAACATAATCGGGTTTCATTATTATTAAAGCGTCTTATATTGCGTAATAAGCGCTGCGTGGGAAGAGTTTAGATAGCTCAAGCGCTGAAGTTGCTGGACACATTTTGGTCAAAATCAGGTATAGATGAGTTGCCACTTCACAGGAAAAACAGATTGAGAGATGGATTTAACTTCTATCGCAACAAGCAATGGTAAGTTGTTCGTTCAACAAAACTTTGCGTTAAAAATATGAATTCATTCAGCGGGCCGTCTAATTTGCATAAATTTTATTTACTCAGATACTCAAATTGCTTACTTTAGTGTGAGGACTATATTGGATTTCCGGAGCTAAAACTTTCCAGTAATTTAGTTCAATAGCCAAGGTTTTATTCTATATGGGTTTTACTAAGAATCAGCATATACCAGTGGCCTTTTACAACAGTTAAAGTTCGCCTTCATTTATTAACATTTCCAGGGATACAAATTTGACCTTTTTAAACTTGTCGATTGTAAATGTTAAAAACTTCTTTCTTCAAATTTCTTTCAGGAAATTAAAGAGTAAGTACGAAATAATATTCGGCTGAAGTTTCGATTTTAGGGATTGTTTCTTATGCGTTCACCGTTTTCTCGAAGTTGCGGTCGGATTTTGTTCTTTTGAGTACGAAAAACCAGCAAAAAATCGATTTTTCAAACTTTTTGTAATTTCTCCCGTATAATGAATCGCTTGAACCCAAAATTATTTTTTCTTCAATAAGGTTACTAAAAGGGATGTTTTGGCGAGAGGAAAAAAAATTCGTTTTTTTCACGAGTGTCATGCGATTTTCGATTTTCTCTGAAAATGGCTCTTAAGGCCATTTCTGAAGTCAACGAGGCCTACCCGTTATGGTTTGCAAAGGGTAGAACACGACTCATACCCAAACCAAAAGACTTCTCGAGTGAGAACTAAAGACCTATCACTAGTCTTAACAACATCTATAAATGGTTCACATCGTGCACGCAGATCCCACGCGACATACGCCTTAACGCAAATGACGTGATAGAACGGGAACAGAGGAGGGCGAAGACTGGATCTGATGCAACACAGATATCCTCATCATTGAAAAGATGGTGACCCAACTCTATAATAAGAGTTATTTCACATGGCTGGGTGAGTGGATGAATGCTCCAACCCACTGCATTGCTCGTGTTTTGGAGTTATGTCACCAATTTGAGTAACCATCCCAATAATTTGTTTATTCTAATTTCGCCCCAAAAAATTGTGGAAAAAGTGAGTTTTTCTTCTGTGAATGTCTGTTGTGTTATTTGTCCTCTAGGTAGCGCTTTATGTATTAAATGAATGGTAAAAGTTCCACTAAGTGCATTTAAATTTAACTGAACGCGATATGATATTGATATATTCTATGTCAAAGCGAGATTTAACTACTGAAAATTCCCTCTACGGAAGTCAAAGTTTTATTTTAGAGATGGCTATTACTTAGTTGCACTTGAGCAACTGAAACCACACACATTCAATTTTCAATTTATCACGTTATAATTACGCAGAATATTTCTCTACCTCCCTGGCATGTGTGTCTTTTGGTTCGTGGTCACCACACATTTAGAACATTTTTTCCTGGCTAGGCTTGCGATCCACCGTATTTCTGGAAATGGCTCGATTTTCACAACAACGACAAAATCAAAAAGCAAGAGTACATTGGTGACAAGACGTCTATTCTCTTAGGAATACCTCGCTTGAGACAACTAAGGATAAAGAAAGGTAATTATGACATTATTTAAAAACTTTCATTCTCATAAACGTAGAATTGGTAAAAATTATCGTCGACGGTGAACCTAGGAGCCAGAAAATTGTGATGATTATTTAAAATAAAGTTTACAACTTTTTTTCTGTTTTTCAAGTTAGTGCAAATATAGCAAACATTAGAACCTAAATCATGGAGAAGAAAAGAAAGAGAAGGAATAAAGGGAAAAATTGGATAATAAAAGAAATAAAAGAATAAAGAGAGGGCAGATTCCTCTGATTATAACAATGAAATCTTCGTTCCGGCAACACGAAAGAAAAGTACACAAGGCAATTAAACTTGTGAGGACTGTATTCGACATTAATTTACATTTTTTTTTATCAGATTCTTGCATTGTTCCAAGGATGGTGCGAGGCATCATAAACAGGAGCTACTACGACCTCTATAATTTCGATGAAGAGGATAAAACTCCTGCGAACCTTCCAGGCTGGGAACCCTTCAGTGGTTCTGTAGAATGGGCAAATTTTTCCGAACTATGCCCGGTACCATGGCAATATGTGCCAAACGAAGAACTCTCACCTAGCTGGGGTTACTTCGATGTTCATGACGGAGGTGGTTATGTTGCAGATCTAGGCTACAATAGCAGTAAAGCTCAGGCAGTCATCTCCGAATTGATAGAATACGGTTGGATCGACCGGCAGACCCGTGCCGTCCTACTTGAGTTCACTATCTATAACCCTAACATGGGCTACCTAATCATTTCAGCATATCATTTTGAAATATTGCCCACAGGGTATGGCTATCCTTTTTCAAAGATAGACACTCTTCTGCTGAAAAGTACTGAAACAGGCTTTTACGAGTTTTATCTGATTTGTCAGTTCTTATTTATCATGATGGCATTCGTCTTTTTCATCGTCGAGATGTATAAGCTGTATCAAGCTAAGTGGACCTATTTTAGATATGTGAGGAACTGGGTGGAAATTCTACGAATATTATTGTCGGTACTGGTCGTGGTATTCTACACAATTAAGTCAAAGCTGATACTTAAACTCGCTGCTATTGTGAAGGAAAACCCATTCGTCACCGTTAGTTTTGGAGAAGCCGTTACCTAGAGCCATGCAGAAACCACTGTTTTAATCATTGCAGCTTTCCTCACAACCTTGAAACTTCTACACATAATTCGCTTTAATAAGCACTTTTCCATAATGATGTCCTCATTTCGCGTTTGTAGGAGTTTATTGTTGTCCTATTCTGTGATTTTTGTCATTATTTTCGTCTCATACGCTCAGACGGGGAAGCTGGCATTAGGCGACCACATTCATGGTTACTCATCAGTCTACAATGCATTGTTCTCTGAAGTTATCATGTGCTTTGGCGGCCAAATGAGATTTCATGAGTTAATAGGAGTTCATCGCTTTTTGGGTCCTTTATACGGTATTTCCTTCCTTGCTCTGATGTCCTTCATTTTTGTACACTTTTTCGTGGCAATTTTGAACGATTCTTTTGAAGACGTCAAAAGCAACACTGATAAACAATACAAAGAATTTGAGATGGCTGATTTTCTACTAGAGAGAGTGTGTGAAATGTTAGGAATTAGCAAGCGAGGGAAAGATGCGGGTCAGAATGCCTCAGTGAGGGAGGATGACGCAGCTTTTACCAATTCCCAGGATAACTTCGATTTTCCTCCAAGAGAAACGTCCGATGAAAGCGGCTCAAAACCTAACGAAAACTTGAACGCCAAAGTTAAGCAGACAGCCATTAAAAAATCCCCATCACAGCATTTGGCAACCAAGTTAGAGTTCGAGAGACCGATTAGTCCAAAATCTTCAAAAAGAATGCCCGAAACACCCGAAAAAATTTCTTCAAGTGAGCTTGATTTGGATTCTTCATTAGAACAGCTGTTGAAAGGATTGGTGTGTTGGCCGGTGATCTCGCTATGGAAGATGAACAGCAGGATGCAAAATTGCTCAATGTGATCAGCCAAATCCTTAAAAACAATCATGAAATTCCATGCCAAAGAACGTCATCTAAACTACGTCAGTTTGAAGAGTCTTACTCGGTACCCATCACTTCACAAGACAACACTGAATATAACAGGAGCAGTGAGTCAAAGAATTCAATGAAATTTATTAGACGCAGATCAACTCGCGAGCTACCAATCCACTTAAAAGTCGGAAGTTTTTACCATTAGCCTCAAAATAATCGAACTGGTGATAAATAAGAACAATAGGCTAATCAATTCTGCCGTAAACTTGTGTTTTTTTATGGATATATATTTAGCTTATCTCCATCTCAAGAAGAGCTCCATTAACAAAGGTGTTCAACATATGAACGAAAGTTTTAAGAATTAAACCACTCATTTCTCAACATCTATTCTGAGTGCACAAGTGTAAGGATCAGTACAGTGCCTCGTTTGAAAACCAGTCTCGCTTGAACTATATTTTCCATTTTTCGTCTAAGAGGGGGCATTTTGTTAATTATTATGACTATGTAGAAAGATTGTATAGGATTTAACGAAGCACCAATTAGTAAATTCTAATAAAACCATATTTCAAGATGTAACAACCCTCCGTAATTGGGGAAATTTTCTTTTTCGTAATGACTGACTTTCGTTGAATAGCCGTTCAAGACGAGAGCAGCGATCAAGTTCATCTGCGGTGATAGCGTTGGCAGATGCATTTTATGTATGACACATAAAACAGATTTTGCATAAACTTTTTTCGATCCTTTGCTGACATTTGCTATTAATTTTGAATGGTGTAAGGACTCCAAACGATGTCTTATCTGACGAGTTACGAGTTAAGATAACAGAGTTAACGCATTAAGCAGTCAATATTACGAACATTTTTCTTACCGGCAGAATGTTTCCAGGTATTTTTTTTTTTTTTTTGGAGCCTCGTACCTTACCGTTTCGAAATGTAGTTATAGTTTTATGTTACAATCTTCTGACTGGCTCGATGACGACACAATGTAACTCCATGGCTTGGACTCTCCTTAGGATCCATACCATGTGCAACTAAATTTCCCCAGCCAGTTTTTTTATCAGTTTTTATGGCTCACTCTTCCTTTCCATCGATTCTGTCATTTGACTTATTTGGTTAATGAAGAAAAAAAATGGCCGTTATTCTAGTACACGCTCGATAAAGAAAATGCAGTGAATATGACGCCTGTCTGTGGCTCGATCAGTTCTCGTCAGTTCAGCATTGCGATCTTAGACTAATCACCGCAGAAAACGTTGATGTTGTATGTACAGTCTTCAAGTTTGTCACTGTTTACGCTCTGACAAAACTTGAATACATTTTGCTGCGCTGTAGTGGAAGTGCATCCTTAATCTCGGGCTTTCATGCAGGCAGCTTAAAAAAACTGTGCATAGATCGTACTTGGCACCATCTTGTTGACGAACGGAGACAAAAATAATGATAATTGAAAAAACACTTAAACAAAGGGGACTCCAGCACAAAGGCAGGTATGTTTTCAATAAACCTCATTCTTTTGGTGACACTCAAAACTACTTCCATACTTTTCAGTCGCTCTTAGTATTACATTTAATGCTTTTATATTTTTGCGTTTGTAAAAACATTTCAATTTCGACGTTGCCTTTGCTCGTAACTTGATATGAAGTTGCCAATGCCTTCCCCTTTTTCTGTTCCATTTACTTTTATGGATAAGGATCGGCTATTTTCTGTCCTATGTAACTTGGTGGGGAAAAAGCCAAAAATATCGGTGTAAATGTACAAATATTGACTAGATCAATAATATAGTTGGACAGTTTCTAGTCCTTTTGAGAAGCGCACATATGATAAACAGACGCATCTGTCTCTTTGGTTTGCTAGTCGGAAGTTTTAAAACGCGTTTGTTATATTTTTAAAAAATTTCCTGTTATTTTCTTATTTTTCTCAAAAGCAACAAAGGTGATTTAGAATGGGTTAAAAATGAGACAAAGAAGCTAATGAAAAACAGACAAAGCACCATGCCAATCACCCTTTTCAAAATACAGCACCTGTTCAGGTAATAAATATATATAAACCTGATAGTTTATCAGACTGTACCTTCAATATTCCACCAAGCTCACCGAAATTTTTTGGCTGTTTTTTTCTGGTTGCAGTGTGGTTGCTTTGTTAGATTTGTCCCACGCAGTCACCATGAAAAACTTTATTTACGGAGAAGGGCAATCACGTTTCAGTTCTCCAATCCATACGCAACCAAGGGGTCTGTTGATTAATAAGTCTTGAGGTAAAGTCTCTTCATATTTGAAACCTTTTTTCGGACATTCTTCAATTTCTTTTTCTCAATCAAAGCTCGTCGTTATATGGTATCCTTTAAGCAGTAGAGAAATCATGTAAAATTTACAATTTTTATGGTCTTTAACAATTGTCTCTGATATTTGACCGTATAACAGCTTCTTTTCTTGCATTTAATTCTCTTGCGTGGTGTTGGTTATTTTTGTGTATGTATTATCGTGAACTTCGGGCTTTTTTATAAGTGAAATTTCGACTTTTTGTAATTGCATCATGCAAGAAGAAGTTCAACAAAAGCCTTTTGTGTAATGTGAACTATGAGTTAAAAGAAAGGAGATACACTCGCCTCGCCTTGTAAAATTTACAATTTTTATGGTCTTAAACAATTGTCTCTGATATTTGACCATATAACAGCTTCTTTTCTTTCGTCTTGTTCTCTTGCGTGGCGTTGGTTATCTTTGTGTATGGATTTCATCGTGAACTTCACGCTTTTTATGGGTGAAAGTTCGACTTTTTGCAATTGCATCATGCAAGAAGAAGTTTTACAAAAGCCTTTTGTGTAATGTGAACTATGAGTTAAAAGAAAGGAGATACACTCGCCTTGCAGACGGTGTGCTCAATGGGACAACCGTGCTCCTACATTTGTACTTATTTTGTCACTTAATCTTTCTTGTTAAGTAACGATTTCTGTCGACGTCTGGAGATTGAAGAGAATGATTTAGGCTTGTGCAAACTATGACATGTTTTGCTTACTATCGTCAATAAGAACTTTATTCATTATTTCATTGTAGATAGATATTCTTTACCAAAGAGATATGCCAGAGTCAAGTACAGAGGCGACTGGAAAGACTGTGACAACTTTCATACCGTAGATGATTATGGAAGCTATTGCAACTGTCCCTTTGTTGCTTGCACGGGATCACAGTCATGCGTCACAACGGGCGGATTCTTCTGCAGATTTTTGCACGATAATGTGAATGTAGAAGATATGGACAAAAATGATTGTGCCTGTAAATATCTTGATAAGAATTAAATCGGATTAATAATCAGAAAAATCCAGTATGCAACTATGGAAAAGAGGGAAATAAAATGGCGTAGCATTTCAGTCTTATCTAAAACTAATAGTAATCGTAATGCCATCCAAAATGAAACTTTTTCTCGTCATTTGATCAAAAATATAGAGCTAAAAAAATCGGAGGTGAGAAGTGAACAATCGTCCAAGTGAGATATTAAGAGCCAATGTCAACATGCATGAGACAAACAGCGGCAAGTCACCAAAAGTTTGCTTTTACTCCTGCTTTCATACTTTGTAGCCCAATATGTCCTTATGGTTGTGGTGTAGGTTTTTTGTGAAAATGTATTTCAGCTTTCGAGGAATGATTTTTTCATTCGACCGCTCAAATATGCAACTTCTCACCGTGAATATTTCCCGAGTTGTATGATCTCATGTCACCGATTTACTTGACCTCCGGTATTTCTGTCCTCACAATCCTTTGTTTTATTACCTGAACTTAATCCTCTGTCATTGTTGAAGCTGGTAAAGAAATATTTATTTATTGGCGAATATTTTTGTCCCAGATACTTTTTCTAAAAGTAGCATCAAGCTTTTTAAAAGACAAAAGGATGGTTAAAAAGTTACTGTAAAAATCTCCTTGTGTATTTGTGTTGTTCTATCTTGAGACGAACTCAAAGTCTGGCAAATTTACTTGCTAGCGACTATGAAATATACATGGCGTGCCTAATTGTCGCTACTGTTTACTGGCATACATCACTACAATTTGCAAAAAATCTAACATAACACTCTTATCTTGTTTATTTATGATTTTACTTGCTGTTTCGATGATCACGTTATGCTATACGACATCCTGGCCAGATTTGAGTTCCGTTTTACGTATCTTCTCCATCTTGTTATATCAGTTGCATGACAAGCGTG
Organism: Pocillopora verrucosa; assembly: GCF_036669915.1. Lineage (NCBI taxonomy): Eukaryota > Metazoa > Cnidaria > Anthozoa > Scleractinia > Pocilloporidae > Pocillopora > Pocillopora verrucosa. The sequence goes on from NC_089324.1 coordinate 6,080,932, forward strand.
ACACATATCAAATCGTTCCGGAACGAAATAAATTTCATACCACGTTTACATGCCAGATAATTTAACCCGTAAAAGCAAGTATTTGTGCCCTTTTCTGTCTTTTTCTGGGCTTACCTCGCTCCTCAAGAGGATTCATATAGATTTTAGTATCATAGTGCGTTTATACCTTTTAGGCTCTCACACTTTGATTCTCACTGAATGATAATAATGATCATAATAAAGAAGAAAACAATTCAGTCAAAACCAGATGTTTGCAAACAATAGAAAAAATTCTTCAGAAACCTTGGTAAAGAACAGACACTAGTTGAAAAACACCTAAGAGAGAAGCAACAGAAACATTTCGGCGTTCCATCTTGAAGAAAAATAGAGTGAACAACCATTCAGCAGAAATGAAAAACTAATCAAGTTAGTGGAAACCTTAATGAGCAACTAGAAAACTACAATGAAGCTGCTTTACAATAATGGATGCATCACAACGGATCAGATCAAGGTCAAGCGGGGAATCTTTCAAGGAGAACTATTCTCAACTCTGCTACTTTGCTTAGCCCTTGTGTCTTTAACATCAGTTTATCTGTTTTATATTGGTGATCTAAAATTATACAGCAAGAAGGAGCAGGAACAAGTTGGAGAACTGAAAATAGTGAAACAATTCAGTGATGATATCGATATGGAATTTGGCCTTGAGAAATGCGCCAAAGCCTGTTTGAAGAAAGGTAACCTGACCTCAGCTGGAAACATAGTAATAGATGAGGACACAGAATTGCAAGAGTTGGACCAGGAAGGATATACAAATGCCTGGGTGTAGATTAAAGTGATGGTATCCAGTAAAGCAAATTGAAAGAGAAGATAAGAAAAGAATACAATAGGAGAGTCAAAATGATCCTAAACTGAGCTCAGTGGAAGAATCCAAGTAGAAGCTATCAATAGTCTTGCAGTCCCAGATGTGTCAAATAGACTGGAAAATCTCCGAACTGAAGGATATTGACACAAAAACACGCAAACTATTGAAAATGCTTAAGATGTTACATCCTAAAGCAGATGTGGAAAGGCTGTACATCCCAAGAAAAGATGGAGGAAGAGGCCTGATTGATGTAAAAACGGCATTCAAAACAGTAACAATAGCGCTCAATCATTACCTAAGGCACAAAGAGGGCAATATCCAAAGCAGTTGTTGGAACATGAAAGATCTAAAGCCAAAATTTCAATAACCAAGACTGCTACTAAGTTCAAAAGGGAACTAACAATGCCAGAGCTTGAGAACAGAGAAGATAATTTGGCCTCGGAAAATGCTAAGGCCCTGAAACACATATGCAAGTGTAGGACTCCAACTCCATTGGAGCATCTGTTAAGATCATGATATCGAGACTACAGACAAATGGTACCAACATGAGCCAGAGACTGTGATGCACAATAAAGACAACAACATCACTATCATATGGGACATGCCGGTCAATACTGACTGAACTATAACAGCAAATATACCAAATATAGTATTAAGAGATCCAGTGAATTTCATCTGCAAACTGATTGATACGACTGTTCCATCAGAAAGAAACATCGCTCTGAAGGAAATGGAGAAGAAAAGCAAGAACAAGTACCTAGAATAAGAAATACAGAGAATGTGGCATATGAAAACCGTGGTGATCCCTGTGGTTGTTGGTGCGCTTGGTACAGTAAAGAGGAGGATCGTGGAAGACATAAAGAAGTAGCAGAAGCACATGGGATCTGCGCAATCCTCAAAAAGGTGCTTGGCGTATGAACAGAATGAATGACTTGAGAGCTGATGCCCTAGGTGCATGCTTTGCACCTGGCTGATGTTCAAAAAATAAAACTCCAGTTAAGACTGCGATGGAAGAGATAATAACAATGATAACACATAAAAGAGATTGTGATGGAAATTATGAACCGCACCGCGTATGGTCCTCTGAAAACCCTTTTGACTATTTGTGGCCCGATAACTGCGCTCTCTACTTAACTGTTATTGCCTTTCTATTGTTGAAAGGCTAGAAGATAGCCACGAGTCACAGTGGAACTAAGAATTCTACCAGAAAGAAGTAAGTTTTTGAAGATGAAGCCGCTGAACTCTGCAAGAGAATATCCATTGCGAAGGCAGAGCTGGAGAGACAAGAGACAGCAGGAAACTGAAACAACATGAGGCAAGATCGCTGAACAACGATTTAAACAACATAAAAGGCGGTTTTACTCTTTGTTTGCATTCATGAGTGATGGAACATAAGATCGACCTACGTAGAAAAAAAAAACTAAGAACGGTTCCCATGGCCACACCGATGTATTCGAGAATATTGAGGATGCGAGTATCTTTTGGAAGAGCCTATGGGAAACAAGAGGGACTGGTAACAACAATACTGAATGGCTTCAGGAAATAAAACAAGCAATTTCCAGAAAGGTACAGTCTGTTGCGTAATTTTTTTTTATGTGTGTCTTTTGGTTCGTGGTCACTACACATTTTAGAACGTTTTTTTCCTGCCTAGGCTTACGATCCACCGTATTTCTGGAAATGGCTCGATATTCGGTTTGTGGTCGGTGTCTAAGGCAGCAACTGGTACAACAACGACAAAATCAAAAAGAAAGAGTACATTGGTAACAAGATTTCTATTCTCTTAGGAATGCCTTGCTTGGGACAACTAAGGATAAAGAAAGGTAATTATGACATTATTTAAGAACTTTCGATGAGCGTAGAACGAACGTATGAACGTAGAATTGGTAAAAATCATTGTCGACGGTGAACCTAGGGGCCAGAAAATTGTGGTGATCATTTAAAACAGAGTTCACAACTTTTTTTCTGTTTTTAATGCAAATATAGCAAATATTAGAACCTAAATCATGGAGAAGAAAAGAAAGAGAGAGAATAAAGGGAAAAATTAGATAATAAAAGTAAGAAAAGAATAAAGAGATGGCAGATTCTTGCATTGTTCCAAGTATAGTACGAGGCATCATAAACAGGGGCTGCTACGACCTCTATAGTTTCGATGAAGAGGATAAAACTCCTGCAAACCTTCCAGGCTGGGAACCCTTCAGTGATTCTGTAGAATGGGCACATTTTTCCGAGCCATACCCGGTACCATGGCAATATGTGCCAAACCAGGAACTCTCACCTAGCTGGGGTTACTTCGATGCTTATGACGGAGGTGGTTATGTTGCAGATCTAGGCTTCAATAGCAGTACAGCTCAGGCAGTCATCTCCGAATTGCCTAACAACTTTGAAACTTTTACACATAATTCGCTTCAATCCGCACGTCTCCACAATGATGTCCTCATTTCACGTTTCTAAGAGTTTATTGTTGTTCTATTCTGTGATTTTTGTCATTATTTTCGTCTCATACGCTCTGTTGGGGAAGCTGACATTCGGCGACCACATTCATGGTCACTCATCAGTCTACAGTGCATTGTTTTCTGAAGTTATCATGTGCCTTGGCGGCGAAATGAGATTTCATGAGTTAATAGGAGTTCATCGTTTTTTTGTCCCTATATACGGTATTTCCTTTCTTGCTCGGATGACCTTCATTTTTATGCACTTTTTCGTGGCAATTTTGAACAATTCTTTCGAAGACATCAAAAGCAACACTGATGAACAATCCAAAGAATTTGAGATGGCTGATTTTATAGTAGAGAGAATGTGGGATATGTTAGGAATTAGCAAGCAAGGGAACGATGCGGGTCATAACGCCTCAGTAAGGGAGGATGACACAGCTTCTACTAATTCTCAATACAACTTCGATTTTCCTCCCAGAGAAACGTCCGAGGAAAGCGGCTCAAAACCTAACGAAAACTTGAGCGCCAAAGTTAAGCAGACAGCCGTTAAAAAATCCCCATCACAGCATTTGGCAACCAAGTTAGAGTTGGAGAGACCGATTAGTCCAAAATCTTGAAAAAAGAACGCCCGAAACACATTTGGATTCTTTACTAGAACAGCTGTTTGAAAGGATTGGTGTGGTGGCCGGTGATCTCGCTATGGAAGATGAACAACAAGATGCAAAATTGCTCAATGTGATCAGCCAGATCCCTAGAAACAATCATGAAATTCCATGCCAAAGAACCTCATCTAAACTACATCAGCTCGAAGAGTCTTCCTCGGTAACAACCACTTGACGACATAACACTGAATATAACAGGAGCAGTGAGTCAAAGAATTCTTCCGAGGATGAAATTATGAAATTTATTAGACGCAGATCTACACGCGAGCTACCAATCCACTTTAAAGTCGGAAGTTTTTACCATCAGCCTCAAAATAATCGAACTGGTGGTAAATAAGAAAAATAGGCTAATCAATTCTGCCGTAAACTTGTGTTTTTCATGGATGTATTTTTAGCTTATGTCCATCTCCAGAAGAGCTCCATTAACAAAGGTGTTAAACATGTGAACGAAAGTTTTAAGAATTAAACCACTCATTTCTCAACATCTATTCTGAGTGCCCAAGTGTAAGGATCAGTACAGTGCCTCGTTTGAAAACCAGTCTCGCTTGAACTACATTTTCCATTTTTCTTCTAGGAGGGGGAATTTTTTATAATTACTATGACTATATAGAAAGATTGTATAGGATTTATCGACGCACCAATTAATAAATTCTAATAAAACCATATTTCAAGATGTAACAACCCTCCGTAATTGGGGAACTGCCATTGTTTTGAAAGAAACTTGCTTGTCAAACTTTATGACGATTTCAAACCTTTTTAACTCGTGAATTGCGTGCATGCGGAAGAGCGAGTTGTAGATATGATGTGGAGAATGGCACTCGCTCGCTCGATTGGTCGATTCCTGTAAACTTTTTTTCGATTTTAGGCTTTTGAGTGCATTTGATAGTTTTTGGCGAGCAATAAACAAACGAAATGGCGACCTTTGTTGCTAAGAATAGTGGTGGGGTGAAAAAGAAGCCAATGATAATCTTAAAAGAGTTTTTTTTTTTTCGTTTTAGTTTCTACAAGCGGCGCCAGCGACTGGCAGGCATCCAAGGATTCACACTGAAATAACAGAACAACCTTCGTTTTTCATAAAATTGTAATTTACAATCCTTGAACTTGAAAACAATCCGAAGATTCATGGAAAATATCACTTACTGCGAAGCGCTCGGAGTTTACAGATGTTCAAAAGCTTTTTCTGTTATGGCGTGAGATTGAGGACAAAATCGATCATTACGTTTCGTATCGTGTGTTTTTCCTGTGTGAAGCAATAAAAGATGCCGGCGACTGACGAAATTACAATTTAACACGAAAATCAAATAACACCTAAACAAACAATTTTAGCTATCAATTTTCAGTGAATTCTTAAAGAACAATTTTCTTTTAAGTTTCAAGACAATTTGAAGATTCAAAATAGATATTACGTACTAAAATGCGGAAGTTATACACCACAAAATTGATAAATAGGCCTGAAATGAAATTCTATCTTGTTCTTGATTATACGTTGCCTAGCACGTGACTCAAATCTACCCAGGCGGAGATCCAAAATGACGGCGGCATTCTTAGCTTAGTTATATCACTCAAAACTCGTTCCCGTTTGTCTCATTTGACAAGAAGGGAATCGTTAATATTTTCATTAATATTTTCTTGATTTTCTAATATTCCCAATGATAGACAGTAAATTTCACTTTTCACCCACATTTACTTCCAACCTTTTCTTTTGAACCAGAAACAAAAACGATATACGTTTAAAACACGACACCATCCACCCTGGTCAAACGTAATAGCATGATCATTTCAATTGTAATGCCTTCTTATCCCAACGTTACTTTGTTTCTCTGCTACATTAGCGAACACTGAACTACTGCTCGTACTCTAGATATGACAATCAACCACATAATTCCCTAAACCAGATAACATTAAACATAATCTAAAAAATCATGTGTCAATTCACGGGTTTGCTCACAGAGCACTTTGATTCGTAATAATGACTGACTTTCGTTGAATAGCTGTTCAAGACGAGAGAAGCGAACAAGTTCATCTGCAGTGATAGCGCTGGCAGATGCATTTATGTATGACACATAAAACAGATTTTGCATAAACCTTTTTCGATCCTTTGCTGACATTTACTACTGATTTTGAATGGTGTAACGACTCCAAACGATTTCTTAATTGACGAGTTACGAGTTAAGATAACAGAGTTAACGCTAGAAATAACTTAGTTGCCCGGTATTAAGCGGTCAATATTACGAACTTTTTTCTTACCGGCAGAATGTTTCGAGGCTTTTTTTTTTTTTTGAACTTCGTACCTTACCGTTTCGAAATGTACTTATAGTTTTATGTTACAATCTTTTGACTAACTTGATGACGACACAATGTAACTCCGATGGCTTGGACTTTCCCTAAGGTCCATACCATATGCAACTAAATTTCCCCAGGCACTTATTTTTTCAGTTTTTATGGCTCACGCTTCCTTTCCATCGATTCTGTCATTTGACTCCAGTTGAAACAGGGCTGAAATAGCTGTTGAAAGGCCAGCCTTAGAAAAATTTGGTTAATGAAGAAAAAAAATGGCCGTTATTGTGGTACACGCTCGATAAAGAAAATGTAGTGAATTTTACGCCTGTCTGTGGCTTGATATGTTCTCGTCAGTTGAGCATTGCGATCTTAGACTAATCACCGTAGAAGACGTTGATGTTGTATGTACAGTCTTCAAGATGTCACTGTTCACGCTCTTAGAAAACATGAAGACATTTTGCTGCGTTGTAATGGAAGTGCATCCTTATTCTCGGGCTTTCATGCAGGCAGCTTAAAAAACTGTGCATAGCTCGTACTTGGTACCATCTTGTTAACGAACGGAGATAAAATAATGATAATTGAAAAAACACTTAAACAAAGGGGACTCCAGCACAAAGGCAGGTATGTTTTCAATAAACCTCATTCTTTTAGTGACTCTCAAAACTACTTCCATGCTTTTCAGTCGCTCTTAGTATTACATTAAATGTTTTTATATTTTTGCGCTTGTAAAAACATTTCAATTTCGACGTTGCCTTTGCTCGTAACTTGATTTGAAGTTGCCAATACCTTCCCCTTTTTCTGTTCCATTTAGTATTATGGATAAGGATCGGCCATTTTTTGTCCTATGTAACTTGGTGGGGAAAAAGCCAAAAATATCGGTGTAAACGGGAAAATCTTGACTAGGTTAGTAATATAATTAGACAGTTTCTAGTCCTTTTGAGAAGCGCACATATAATAAACAAACGCATCTGTCTCTTTGGTTTGCTAGTCGAAAGTTTTAAAACTCGTTTGTTATGTTTTTCAAAAATTTCCGGTCATCTTCTTATTTTTCTTAAAAGCAACAAAGGCGCTTTAGAAAGGGCTAAAAATAAAACAAAGAAGCTAGTGAAAAACAAACAAAGCACCATGCCAATCACCCTTTTCAAAATACAGCACTTGTTCAGGTAATAAATATATATAAACCTGATAGTTTATCAGACTGTACCTTCAATATTCCACCAAGCTCACCGAAATTTTTTGGCTGTTTTTGTCTGGTTGCAGTGTGGTTGCTTTGTTACATTTGTCCCACGCAGTCACCGTGAAAAACTTTATCTAAGGAGCAGGGCAATCACGTTTCAGTTCTCCAATCCAAACGCAACCAAGGGGTCTGTTGATTCATAAGTCTTGAGGTAAAGTCTCTTCATATTTGAAACTTTTTTTCGGACATTCTTCAATTTCTTTTTCTGAATCAAAGCTCGTCGTTATATGGTATTCTTTTAGCAGTAGAGAAATCACGTAAAATTTACAATTTTTATGGTCTTTAATAATTGTCTCTGATATTTGACCGTATTACAGCTTCTTTTCTTGCATTTTATTCTCCTGCGTGGTGTTGGTTATCTTTGTGTATGTATTTCATCGTGAACTTCACGCTTTTTATAGGTGAAAGTTCGACTTTTTGCAATTGCATCATGGAAGAAGAAGTTTTACAAAAGCCTTTTGTGTAATGTGAACTATGAGTTAAAAGAACGGTGATACACTCGCCTCGCAGACGGTGTGCTCAACGGGACAACCGTGCTCCTACATTTGTACTTATTTTGTCATTTAATCTTTCTTGTTAAGTAACGATTGCTAACTCTCAGTGATGTTGTTAGTTTCTTGTTTGCTTTTCTTTCAGTTTCCTGTGTGTTCTATCTCTAAGATGAATGTCAAACTCACAAGTGTTGTTTTGCTTTTGTCTTTGGCATTTCTTTTGGCTCCTGCCATACACTTGAAAAAAAACGAAACCAAGATACAAGGTAAAGTATTCTAAAAACCTCTGCTTTCAATTTGACTTATTGAATTCTGTTAACCAGTTTTAATCTGGCCTTAAACGATCAGAATTTTAAAACGAAAGACGAGGAAAGGATGCTATATCTCAATTGTGCTCCTATTTTCTCTGCTCTGACGAGGGGCTAACACTCGAAACGTCAGCTTTACACGCTCTTTACGGTGGCCAATTTACATCGTCAAATCACATCATAAAACCATATTATTTCGCAATACCCTCTGCCAACGCAGCCCCAAAGTTTCTGTAGAAACTTACTCCCCTTGATGTTTATTTGTTTTTCTTCTTTTTTTGGTGACGTGTGATACATTGCACATCAGTACGTCTGGAGATTGAAGAGAATGATTTAGGCTTGTGCAAACTATGATATGTTTTGCTTACTATCGTTAATAAGAACTTTATTCATTATTTCATTGTAGATAGATATTCTTTACCAAAGAGATATGCCAGAGTCAAGTACAGAGGCCGCTGGAAAGACTGTAACAACTTCCATACCGTAGATGATTATGGAACCTATTGCAACTGTCCCTTTGTTGCTTGCACGGGAACACGGTCATGCGTCACAACGGACGGATTCTTCTGCAGATTTTTGCACGATAATGTGAATGTAGAAGATATGGACAGAAGTGATTGTGCCTGTAAATATCTTGAAGAGAAATAAATCGGATTAATAATCAGAAAAATCCAGTATGCAACTATGGAAAAGAGGGAAATAAAATGGCGTAGCATTTCAGTCTTGAAATATTATTCTCTTACATTTACCTAAAACTAATAGCACTCGTAATGCAATCCAAAATTAAACTTTTTCTCGTCATTTCATCGAAAATATAGTGCTAAAAAAATTGGAGATGAGAAGTGAAAAATCGTCCAAGTGAGATATTTAGAGCTAATGTCAACATGCATGAGACAAACAGCGGCAAGTCACCAAAAGTTTGCTTTTACTCCTGCTTTCATACTTTGTAGCCCAATATGTTCTAATGATTGTGGTGTAGGGTTTTTGTGAAAATGTATTTCAGCTTTCGAGGAATGATTTTTTCGTTCGACCGCTCAAATATGCAACTTTTCACCGTGAATATTTCCCGAGTTGTATGATCTCATGTCACGAATTTACTTGACCTCCGGTATTTCTGTCCTCACAATCCTTTGTTCTATTAACTAAACTTAATCCTCTGTCATTGTTGAAGCTGGTAAAGAAATATTTATTTATTGGCGAATATTTTTGTCCCAGATACTTTTTCCAAAAGTAGCATGAAGCTTTTTAAAAGACAAAAGGACGGTTAAAAAGTTACTGTAAAAATCTCCTTGTGTATTTGTGTTGTTCTATCTTGAGACGAACTCAAAGTCTGGCAAATTTACTTGCTAGCGACTATGAAATATACATGGCGTGCCTACTTGTCGCCACCGTTTAACATAACACTCTTATCTTGTTTATTTATGATTTTACTTGCTGTTTCGATGATCACGTTATGCTATACGACATTCTAGCCAGATTTGAGTTCCGTTTTACATATCTTCTCCATCTTGTTATATCAGTTGCATGACAAGCGTGACACATATCAAATCGTTCCGCAACGAAATTAATTTCATACCACGTTTACATGCGAGATAATTTAACCTGTAAAAGCAAGTATTTGTGCCTTTTTCTGTCTTTTTCTGGGCTTCCCTTGCTCCTCAAGAGGATTCATATAGATTTGAGTATCGTAGTGTGTTTATAACTTTTAGGCTCTCACACTTTGATTCTCACTGAATGATAATAATGATCATAATAATAATAATAATAATAATAATAATAATAATGATAGTAATCAAGAACTGCAAACAGTAAGAGAATCCATCAAAATTCAAGCAAAAGCCCAAAAACTCAGGAGATATGTAAAAAGAAGAAAACAATTCAGGCAAAACCAGATGTTTGCAAACAAAAGAAAAAATTCTTTAGAAACCTTGGTAAAGAACAGACATCAGTTGAAAAACCACCAGAAAGAAGCAACAGAAACATTTCGGCGTTCCATCTTGAAGAATTCAGCAGAAATGAAAAACTAATCAAGTTAGTGGAAACCTTAATGAGCAACTAGAAAACTACAATGAAGCTGCTTTACAATAATGGATGCATCACAACGGATCAGATCAAGATCAAACGGGTAATCTTTCAAGGAGATTCATTCTCACCTCTGCTACTTTGCCTAGCCCTTGTGTCTTTAACATCAGTTTATCTGTATTATATTGATGATCTAAAATTATACAGCAAGAAGGAGCAGGAACAAGTTGGAGAACTGAAAATAGTGAAACAATTCAGTGATGATATCGGTATGGTATTTGGCCTATATGCAACAGCAAATTATATGCCAACTCCTTGGTATATGCGCCAAAGCCTGTATGAAGAAAGGTAAACTGACCTCAGCTGGAAACATAGTAATAGATGAAGACACAGAATTGCAAGAGTTGGACCAGGAAAGGATATACAAATGCCTGGGTGTAGATGAGAGTGATGGTATCCAGCAAAGCAAATTGAAAGAGAAGATAAGAAACGAATACAATAGGAGAGTCAAATTGATCCTAAAAACTGAGCTCAATGGAAGAATCCAAGTAGAAGCTATCAATAGTCTTGCAGTCCTAGTTGTGTCAAATAGACTGGAAAATCTCGGAACTGAAGGAGATTGACACAAAAACACGCAAACTATTGAAAATGCATAAGATGTTACATCTTAAAGCAGGTGTGGAAAGGCTGTACATCCCAAGAAAAGATGGAGGAAGAGGCCTGATTGATGTAGAAACGGCATTCAAAACAGCAACAATAGCGCTCAATAATTATCTGAGGCACACAGGGGGCAATATCCAAAGCAGGTGTTGGAACATGAAAGATCTAAAGACAAAATTTCAATAACCAAGAATGCTACTAAGTTCAAAAGGGAAGTAACAATGCCAGAGCTTGAGAACAGAGGAGATAAATTGGCCTCGGAAAATGCTAAGGCCCTGAAACACATATTCAAGTCTAGGACTCCAACTCCAGTGGAGAATCTGTCAAGATCATGATATCGAGACTACAGACAAATGGTACCAACATGAGCCAGAGACTGTGATGCACACAGAGACAACAACATCACTATCATATGGTACATGCCGGTCAATACTGACTGAACTATAACAGAAAATATACCAGATATCGTATTTAGAGATCCAGTGAATTCTATCTGCAAACTGATTGATATGACTGTTCCATCAGAAAGAAACATCGCTCTGAAGGAAGTGGAGAAGAAAAGCAAGTTCAAGTACCTAGAATAAGAAATACAGAGAATGTGGCATATGAAAACCGTGGTGATCCCTGTGGTTGTTGGTGCGCTTGGTACAGAAAAGAGGAGGATCGTGGAAGACGTAAAGAAAGTATCAGAAGCACATGGGATCTGCGCGAATCCTCACAAGGTGCTTGGCGTATGAACAGAATGATTGACTTGAGTGACTGATGCTCTAGGTGCATGGTTTGCACCCGGCTGATGCTCAAAAAAAAAACTCCAGTTAAGACTGTGATGGAAGAGATAATAACAATAATAACACATAAATAAGAGTGTGATGAAATTTATGAACCAGCACCGCGTATCGTCCTCTGAAAACCCTTTTGGCTCTTTGTGGCTCGATAACTGCGCTCTCTACTGTTCTCTATTGTTAAAAGGCTGGAAAATAGCCACGAGTCACAGTGGAACTTAGAATTGTACCAGGAAGAAGAACGTTTTTGAGGATAAAGCGGCTGAAATCCGCAAGAAAATATCCGTTGCGAAGGCAGAGCTGGAGAGACAAGGGACAGCAGGCAACTGAAACAAGATGAGGAAAGATCACTTAACAACAATTTAAACAAGATACAAGACGGTCCTACTCTTTGTTTGCATTCATGTGTGATGGAACATAAGATTGACTTACGTAACCAAGAGAAACTAAGAACGCTTCTTATGGTAACACTGATGTATTCGAGAACATTGAAGATGCGAGTATCTTTTGGAAGAGCCTATGGGAAACAAGAGGGACTGGTAGCAAGCAATTTCCTTTACAGATCAGGACTGGATGCTAGAAACCGCGGTACTCGTAAAGGTCGTTCTCAAGAAGAGAAACTTTAGTGCACCTGGTCCGGAGAGATTAGTCAACTTCTGGTGGAAGCGAGCAAGGTGTCACGAAGCGATTATGCGAGCATTTAAGGCCATTTCTGAAGTCAACGAGGCCTCCCTGTTATGGTTTGCAAAGGGTAAAACACGGCCCATTCCCAAACCAGGAGACTTCTCTAGTGAAAACTAAAGACCTATCACTAGTCTTAACAACATCTATAAATGGTTCACATCGTGCATGCAGATCCCACGTGACATCCACCTTAACGCAAATGACGTGATGGAAGGGGAACAGAGGAGGGCGAAGACTGGATTTAATGCAACCACAAACATCCTCATCATTGACAAGATGTTGACCCAGCTCTATAATAAGAGTTATTTCACACGGCTGAGTGAGTGGATGAATGCTCTAACCCACTGCATTGCTGGTGTTTTGGAGTTATGTACTATTGAAGTCTACTTGACGTTCAAGACTGGAACATCAACTCAGAACGATGTAACACGCAGATTGTTTAGCAAATCCTCAGAAAAGTTTGGCACATGTACTGTTAGGTTTTTCACGCGTAACACAGACAAAGTACTTGGAAAGACAACGCTGCAATGAAGGTGCCAATGAGAGCCCATGAGAGCAGCATGAACTGTAAATATTAAGGTGAAAAACATGAATTTAAGTAACCATCCCAAGGAGTTATTTATTCTAACTTCACTTGGGACATTGTGGAAAAAGTGAGTTTTTCTTCTGCCAATGTCTGTTATGTTATTTTTCCTCTAGGTAGCGCTGTGTGTATAAATGAATGGTAACTTTTGCGCTCTGTCGACGCATAATTCTGTTTAAAAACATTTTTTTTCATTCCATGGGGAGGTCACAGTTTGCCATCTCACTTTATCAATGTTTGGCATTATTTTCACCATAAGTTTGGCTGTGTCTAGTCTGTCAAGGTGTGTGCGAACATCGGCTTATTACACTTTTGACTTCTCAGGAGGGTGATCACTCAGCAGTCTGACATTGATAAGGAACAAACAAATGAACATGTGCGCATACATCCCTTTCTGAATATGAGAGCATCTGTGTTCGGGAAGAAAAGTAACCTTGTCTCAGATTTTGATCGGTCGAACTATCGTTTCGCTTTCACTCCTTGAGTAGTATAGGAATTGTAGTGTTAGTCATTTTAACCCATGATATAGAAATGGACCACAACTGAACATCTCAAAATATTTAATGGTTTATTAGAGACCTGAAAGGTTATTGCAGCTCTAATACACCTGTTAAGACTTTATTGACTCAAATGCAGAAATTTGAAAAAGCAAAGTATTAATAAGCAAAAGTCAATAAATCTTTGGCCATCTCAGGTGGACTTATTAGGTTTGTTAACAATAAAAAGAGCTTGAGGATTCGGATACTCAAGATTCCAATTTTCAACCAAAGTCAGAGTTCCAGAATCATCACATCCCAGATAGTAGCCACTGCCACGTTGTTTGAACATCGTATAGCTCCAGAAGTATTCAGGCTCAAAGATGGATTCTTCTGCACCTTCTATTACCTTAATTGAAAATAGTTTTGAATTAAAAGCTTTAAATTACTTTTTCTCATGGTTAAATAACGCTCTTTTCCCTTGCCAATTTTCTTAGCCACAACCTTGGAAACAATTGCCATTTTCAGGCGATTTATTGAAGTCCCTTTCTTGGACAATTTTCTATTGAGTGTCAAAAGTAATCCGGAATTGCTCAAGGTTTGCTTTCGCTCTGTGATTGGTCCAAAAAAACTTGCGCCACTCTCTGAACCAACAGATGCAAAACTAAAATCATTACGATTTGGTCCTTCCGTTGCGATTCCCGGCTTTCAGCTCGTTTTTGTTTTAATTACGGCACTCAATCGAAGATTGCTTTAAGTCACCTTCGAGTTAGAAAGACAAGCTTTCCCTGTAGCACTTAGCGTTGGAGGAAAAGACATTTCAGTTGGAGAAATCAGTTATTTTAAAAGGACCCTGGAGAAAATATATAAATAGAACAATAAAAAGAATAAATTGATTATTAAAAATTTGAAAGCTATTGAATGAGAACGATTCTATGTGTATTAATTATTAGATAAAAAAGGTAAAGGAAATGGCGAATGAAGTAGAGAGAGGTGATAAGACAGAATCATGCCATTAGTTACCTTGGCTTCGACAGGCTTTCCTTTACCATCTCCGGTCAGTGTTAACGCTTTGTTTGCTCCATCTTTGAATTGCAGGGCAAATGAAGCCGTCTGACCATTTGTTTTATCAATGGTCTCCATAAGAGCTAAAAGGGACATAGAGTAGATGTAGTGTTAGATGATATTTCAATTCCTATGATAAGGGTCCAGGAAGCCGGTCATGTTAAACGAGTTCCTCAATCAACCAGCTGAAGTCATACCAGTTACCTGACTCACAAAAGTTTTGGCAATTTCTGGTAATTTTATCAACGTTCCCTGGGCGCTGCGATATCACTCATATTCGGAGGTTCAAATAAAATTGCTTATATTACTTAATTAGTAGACTGCTTGTTTAGGTTACAAAATTTGGTGAATTTTTCATCCACCTTAAATTTTGGACTGTTGGATGGGAGGCGTCATTTGGCATTTATGAGAGATAACAAAAAATTGATCCTTATTTTGATAAATGTTAGTATGCTAGGGTAATTTCTTCTCGCTGCTTTGTTATGGAAAACGCCTCTTGTTTCCATCTGCTATTACTATTGAGGTCAGTTGATGAAGGTTGTTTCTGCCTGAAGGTTAACATGAGCTGCGCAATAGAAGTGTTAATGAGACTGAGAGGGAAGACGGTCATGATGAGATGAGGGGGAATGGGTAGGAACTGTAAAAAACACATACATTGACATTGCGAAGCTTTCATTTATACAGGGACGTTTGGTTAGAAATTGCATACAGCCCACGTTATTCTTTAAATTAACTGAATGATATACGTACTGTCACCACAGGGGCTAAACGTTCCACTGCAAGTCACAATGTTAGTGCTTGAATTCCTCATTACAACACCCTCATTCTTTCTGCTAACGGGGCTCCACAGTCGATAAATGGTGTTCGGCTGGATGGGATGAGGCTTAATAGGTGACTGAAAAAAATCACATAAAAATTGATGGGTGAAATTTTGTAGATACCACTAACACTCGTGGATTGTTTTATTTGAGGCAAATTAGCGTTTGGCGTTTGAGGCGTTTATTTCTGGGTATTCTGAACCTCTCACTCGATCACTTACAATCTCATCGGAAGCGGAAAAATTTCATATATGAATAAATGAAAAACATGAGTGCGCAGATTATTTCTCCAGCACTTTACTATAGAAGAAGACTTTAGTTTTACCCGGCAGCAACAGAGCATGGAGTAAAATATCAGATTGCTTTTCCATTTGGTTTTTAATTTTTTCTTTCATTCTTTATCGAGCGTTGGTTCCGCAAGATACGCAACACTCACTGATTTCACGGATCGTTGTTACAATGTAACTTTCCTTGCAGTTTATAGACCTAATCTGTAGAGTGCCAAAATTCAAATTTGTTTATACTTTGCCGAATACTCACATCGAGGTATTACTTGTGTAACACACGCGCATGAGAGACTTATCATTACTCAAAAATAAGCTACTTTAAGTTAATTACTTAATAGAAATTGCTTCTTCAACCTGTCCTCTCTCTGGAATTCGAACTCGAAGTTTACTGCCATCTTTAAGCAGTTCGTTGCTCTGCAGATCCACATAGTCATCAAATTTTTCAACGTGAAGCTGAAACTTGACATCACTTGGCTCCACCTCGCGCGGTAACATATCGGCGAAGGCTTCAAGAAAACGAATGGCAAAGTCCTCGACAACTTCTCCTTTTGGACAGGAAATGATGTGCTTTGAATCCTTGTAGGTCACATGGATATCAACCTGATCGGCCATCTCTAGAATTTGGAAAATTCAGGAGGATATATCAGTGCATCATGACGGTAATTCTGATACATGGTGTCTTCATTTGTCATATAGTAGATCAAATATTGTACTTTTACAGGGTCAAACTGCATGGTTCCTATGGTCATCACAAGTGATGTTGTTGTTGATGTTTTTACATTCCTCAAACGCCAATCAATTGTTCTAAATGATTCTAAACTGTTAACGTGTTGCGTGGCATGGTTTCTAAATCTTTATCTGCTAAGAACTAAATATTGTCCAGAATTTCTGCCATTATTTCCCTATAGTGATTCTGTTAGCTAAAAACGTGATGTTATATCAAATCCTATGCCATGCCAGCTTGTCCAGTGTACGCAAATTTACTTCACAACCCGTCCGTTTGATACTGTGATATTGAAATTGTGTGAGGAAATAAGTTTATGGTGAGGCTGGCGGCTACAACGGAAACTGAATGCTTGTTGACCCTATGTTAGAAACGGAAATATCCATCACCAGACGAGGATTTTTCGAGAAAAGGTAAACATATGTCTACGAGGGTAAAACGGAGACACATAATTGTGTGTTAATTCAGTCTACTCAAAATCTGACCGTCTAAATTTTTGCCTTTTCCGTTTGAGTTTTACGCTCTAGCTCTATCAAAAAAGCAAAGTTTTCTTTGGATTTAACCTCAAAAGCAATTCTCTGAATTGTAAAGGATTCTTAATGTTGTGGTAAACTGTTCCTTAAAGATTAACTAAAGGCAATGCATGTTCACCTTCGCTTTGCCTAAATACTGTCGTCAGGCCTTAGACACCCAGAAACATCCAGATATGCTTGCGGTATTCAACTATACTAAGCTGTAAATGTCAGTGTTACTCTGTCAGCCAGGTAAATTTTCCATTAAGCTGCATCGGGTAATAGTGGACGAACACACTGAATTCGAATCACACGCGACCTAGATAGATCTGTTGATAACTCTTGGTGTTTTGCTAAAGGACTGAGCAAGGCTAAAACAAAATACCACGACTTTTTAAAGCCCAGAACTTACGATATTTTGAAAGAGATCTCAGAGATTGAATAGCAACTCACTTTCATCCGTTTGAGTCCTCTGCTGCCATAATTCGTCGATGGCGGAACTGAGAAGGTACATGCAGGAGAAGGTAACACGCGAATATCGTCACTTCATTGAACTGACTTCACTATTTCATGGCCGTTCAGGAGAAAGGGTTTCCGTAATTATACCATTCGTTTAAAAGGATCCGTATCTTTTCGTCTCTTAAAGTATTATGGGAGTCTTAAAATTTTACATTTTAATATTTTTGATTGATTGCGAAATTTCAAAATCAAACATCAAAAGGGCAATACCGATAAAATGCTCTCTGAAATGACTAGATTATTCACTTGATTTCCTTTTAACTACTGGAGAAGTGAAATAAATGCTTCCCTTAGGTCATTAATTTTTGGACTGCTCAAAAATAAAGGTCTATTTACTTGCACAAAGAGGAAACATTGCTTTTGAAGAAAGAAGCCCACACGCGAAAGTGAATGAAAATATGGAGTCGAACCCCCCTTCCCCCTTCTCTTGCCCCTAAAAGCAAACTGGATAGTATTGGACCACTGAGTTAGTTCAGTGCTACTAAGAACAAACAAGGGGTTGGGCAAAGTAGTCTAATGATTGACGATAGGCCTTAGATACCGAAAAACACCCATACATACTTGCCAGTCAACAAAAGCTAATTACAACTCAACTAATTACGGAATTCAACTTTTTTAAGTGGTCTTTAGAATAACAATTGCACGACACGTCGTTTGTGTGGTTGTATTGACCTGAACACAAGGTTGATATCGTGTTCGAATAACGTTGCAAACTGTGAAAGTGTCAAAATGGATGTTAAAAAAATCTAGTTTAAGATATTACTCTTATCGCATTTAAGGCTTGTAGAAGTTTATATGGCTTTTATATGCCACATTCACCAAAATTCAAATGCTACTCGTTTAGTAACAAATACAACTGAATGCATTCGTAACCATGCTATTAGTTTATGCGGATAATTATTTACTGCATATTGGGCCTTCTATTGCAGTCGAGTAAGAACGGAAACTAACTGTGTAGAAGCCAATATTTTTCCATTACATATGAGAATTTTGGAAATTATCATCATTTTATGCTGAAGAAAGCCTTTTACTTGATCATGTCGCTCCAACTGACCAAGAATCAATATATTTGCAGACAGCGTCAAATTGTCGACGTTCTGGTGCTTAAAAAATAAAACAACTTTTATACGCTCGAGATCCTCTGTTGATAAACAAAATACGAGCTTTTATGATCCAGCTATATTCGATACATGTTATACCTTAGGAGAAGAAACAAAATTTCAAATCCACTATGAAGTATTCCTAAAAATTCGTTCTCGATCGATGTGTGTGTTACGCTCCAAAACTAATGTAGGCCAACAGGTACAATTCAATCAAAGAAGAGTCGTAGAATACCTCAATCAACTCAAATAAGTCACCATTTAGGTAAAAATTGAACCCCTTTTTTCTTTTGAAATACGTAATAGCGAGCGATGAGACAATCCAGAAAGACTGGAAAAGGCTAAAAGCTTTATCTGGCCTATCTAATGCATCTAGTAAATTCCTTGCACAAATCAGTGAGGATGGGAAAGCAATGAACCTCAATCTGGTCGTCTGTGATACTCGTCATCGAATCCGTCTGTCAGACGTTTTAGTCAGCACTGAAGATTAATAGTGAATACGTAGGTTAATGATTTAATATTTCAATACCTTTCTTACCTTGACGCTCACTAACTTGTTGACGTTCCTAAAGTTGAAAGAAAAGCTGAAGCGAAAGGAAAGTGTATTTGTCAGGTGACCGACCTCGCCTTTTCTTCAGTCCAAGGATCGTTTCCGCTGGATTGGTGGTTGCCAAAACAAGTAGCGTTAAAACCAAGACGCAGGGGGGAAAGGTGAGGGGTTATTAGCATGGTCCCTTTCTCATTTACTCGTGTCCCTCCGGAATATGACGCAGTTTTTGATTAATCGTGTCAAGGCTTGGATGCCGCATTTACTTTGGAAAGTAACTCGAGCAATGATATTTTTTTAGCATATGCTTTATCTGAAGTGCGCTTGAAATTATGCTTTTAGTAAAAAAGATAAAAAACAAACAAAAACAAAACAAAAATAACAAGATGAAATTTAAAGTTTTCCCCTGTTATCATCAAGCTAAATGCTCATAAATAATGGTAATAGGACTAAGTGGAGTCCAATTCGGTCTGTAATTATTCTAGTGATTAACAAAAACAAAAGACCGCGAAGCGGGAGTCCGATTTGTCAATGTCGAGTATGATTAAAGATAGATTTTGGCGACACGAAGTCCTGTTAACAATTAATCAAAACTAGGACAAAATTTAAGAAATAATCTAGACATCGATTGTACGTTTTCACAAGAAAGACAAAACCAAAACCAAAACAAAAAAACTCGGTGAAATCTGAGACGACAGCGCGCGCACTTGATGCGTTCTGTCCACCCAGACAGGCATGATTGTTAACTGTCTTTTTACTGTTCTATTACACTGTCCAATTAAAAGGATGTCGGCTAAGTCAACATAATATCTTTGACCAGCAGTGCAGGGTAGAGTTATCAGTTAATGTGCAATGTAAATGGGCTCCCCTGGTCGAATTCCGGCGAATGGGGTGGAGATATCTAAAAAAGATTCACGTTACGTCAAATTGTAAGTTATCGATATTTTTGTCGACGGTCGAGTGGTAGGACTCTGAAAATCTTGAACACTTTGATTTGATTCTGACAGGTCAATGCTGCAATAGAATTCTTAAAAAATTCAAAACCGCAAACTAATTACCATCACTGATTGCGGCATAATAATCTTATGCCTCATTGGCTTTCTACTCGGAAAACAACGACACCTGGTAGACCTTTATATTGTTCATGGTTTTCCTGAGTCATGAAATCATTTGTAAATTCTCTCCATCAGTTAACACGGAATAAGGTATTCCTTCACACAGCGTAATAATAATTTTATTGAAAAACTCATCTTCGAAGGTTAAGCATCACCTTTAATTCAATTTAAGGTTAGAAAAACATTACAATACAATAAATTGTATTTAACTTGCAAATAGTTTTTTCACTGACTGAGATATTCTTTTTGGAACACTTATGCGTATATTTACTAGAAAATCGGTCGTCTAACTTGTTGTCGAAAACGTTGCAGAGTTTAAGGGATCGCATATTTTCTGAGAGAATGGAGAGGGGTGGGTCTTTGGAATACTACAAAGCCTTAAGGGAGGGTCGGAAAAAATTTATTTTGACACTACCAAAATCTTCTAACCCTGCCCCTGTTACTGCCTAATCCTATCCTTAACTATTTCCGAGTTCAGCCTAGCTCAAGGGAAATATCATGGAAAATCTTATTTGAAGATTAAAAAACATCCATCTTCTATATTAAAAAATCTCAAAACAAAAACAAAAACTATTCTCTAAATCCTGCTTGTTCTTTTTCGATCTCAAAGTCACAATGTTCAATGTTCAGAGGGACACGCCTGGTGGTGCGTGAACCTCTCAGGCAAAGTAAGGCGGACCTTAATAGAGCGAAGGACACTTTTGAACGTATCCATGAAATCGTTGTGCGGTACTCCTCTCCTTTCTTAATATATATGAGTTCCGCTAATCTACTGTGTAAACGCTTGCATTCGTCCGCCATGCCTCCGGTAGTATTGAGGACTAAAGGTGTAAAAGTCCCTCGTTCAACTTCCAAAACCCTGTTCGCGTATAACCTCTTCTTCTCATCTTCATGTTTGCGATGAATCTGCTGAATGTTGAGATCTTTGTAAGACTCTGCGTTTGGGTGAGAAACCCTTACGTCGAAAAAGGCAGAGCCTTGCCTATCCCAAAACCCACGAGCGTGAACATCCAATCGGGCATCCAGTGCTGGGTTCGTACCCCTCGTCAGCACTTCTCCCGTTATCTCCTGGCGAACGGGTTCCACTTGCACATCGTGGCAAACAATGTTTAGCAAATCGTCCTCAAGATCACGCAGCTCGTTATGCCTCTGGATGATAAATCCTCCTCGTCTACACATCATGGCATGATCCACCGTAAAAGCATCTCTGCAAACGCAAGTGGAGGGCGTGTCAGCTATGTGCCAGTCATAGCGGAGATGAACGGCATCCCTGAACTCTCTCTTGTTTAAAGTAAATTTCATATCCTTTAACGGGATAACTGTTAGCCAACTAGACGCGCCCTTTTCTGTAGCAAGGACAGCAACTCTCCTGGTGTTATCAGGGAGTACGCTCTTTACTTCCTCTGGGCCTTTCTCTAAGAAGTTTGTCATTCTCCCTTCGGTTGTACTGCTGCATTTTCCGTATGTCATCATTTTCCGGAAGCTCGAGTGCCTGAGCCTCTATCTGCTTTACCAGAGGCTTTGTTACCCTGATTGAGGCTTTATACTCCTTAGTCGCGTTTCGGCATGGGTTTGTGAGACCCAGTCCCCCTAGCCTCACCGGTAGAGCTAATAATTCACGCTCAGCGGGTGTACAAGTGTGCCCTGTCATAGCGGGTATGAGGACTTTGCCTATTGCGCGCTCTAGCGGCTCTTTCAAATTTTCGATGTCAGGCAGTGTTCTGAGATAATAAGTCCAACGATGTTTCAATCCAATGGTAAAGGTTGCATATGAGGCTTGTGGATTAGCTGCAGCGAATTCTGCGAGCTTCGCCACTTGCTCGACCCAGTCCTCTACCTTCCCTCTCATGTACTCCTCTAGGTAAGTTCTAGAGCCTAGCACGGCGCCCAGATGTTTTTGGCCTTAAGTCGATGTTTTATTACCGTGTCACCGAATACTTCCATCGCTTCATTCTCCTTTTCTGGTTTGGTGACCAACCAGCATTTCTTAGCATTGGGGTAATACCCCAGGCTAGGTCCCATTTCATTTAGCCCGTCCCACCACTTCCTTAGCTCTTCGAGCGAACCAGAACATGTTGCATCATCAGTGTACCAGCATTGCTTCGCATTGCTGGATAGATTGAGATGCGTGATTAAAGGCTGAAGACTTATAGCAGAGAAGCTCACTGCCAAGGGGTCACCCTGTGTAGTGCCCTCTGTAGATTTCAGTTTTTTACCGCCCGTGACAAAGTGGCGCGCAGAAGCCCTAAAGGTGTTGGGGGCGTATGTGGCTAAAGTAGGACAAAGAACAGCGACATTATGCAAGGCAGAAGCCCTGTTCAACGAATTAAAAGCGTTCGATGCATCAATTAGTAACACGGCATCTGCATCATCAGCATTAAATAAACCGTGCATGGCGTAAATGGCTGCCTCAGCTCCACTCTTCAGACCCGCGCACACTTGTAGTGGGCCGCTGGCCTCAATAATATCCTGCTTTGTCACCTTTGTTACACACTTGGGGATTATTCTCCTCACCACCTCTACGACTCCGATCGGTTGCACTTCACCATTGCCCTTGTCGAGTGGAATCAATCGACTTGCTAAAATTGGTTCGATTGTAGCAGGATCAACAAGCTCTGTACAAAGTCTCTTGGCAAGCATGGCCATGGCGTCGCAAAGACTTGCACTGGACTTCTTAAAGGACTTGCTGGCTACCATTCTTCTAAAAACCATTTAAATCTATCCCCGAAGGACTGCCAGAACCTTTTGTCTCAAGTGCCACTTCTTTTATAATTTCTCCATTTATTTGGATAACATGAGGGATATCTTTAATTGGACCAAAGACCAGGGATCCTAACTGGGCTTTCTGTCTACTCGGATGTTTATCGTGAAGTTAGATCACTACATCATCAGTAGGTGGAAGAATGCCCCAGAGTCCTGTTTACTAAGGTACCGAAGAGCGGAATTTATCTGACCTTCCAACATCAGTTTTGCGAACATCCTAGCTTTATTCGGTGGATCATTTCTTCGAGGCTTGTGAGGCGCTTTTGTATCATTCGTCCTTCGCGTAGCAGTGTGTCTATCTCGCCCTCTTTCCATAGAGCTAACCTCATTGACAAGCACTCTTGATGATCTTTCGCTTTTGAACCTTGACTAGGTTTTTGCAGCGCTAATGCCAAAAGAACAATGACTGCTGTATTGTGCATTTCCGATTTATTATTCCAGTCATTATTGTGCTTGGCTACTTGGTCAATAAAATCACGACCAATTTTCCCATATGGGACTAGAAAGGTTTTCTTCCGCCAGGTCGTCACTTCATTGTACGCCTTGGCAATAGCTATTGTATTCAGCCAAATTTCTGCTCCGTCACTTTTGCGTCCCCAATAAACACTTGAAGGCATGCTCACGGGTTCATAATTAGGTAAACACCCTGGCATCTCAAAATGATCTTGAGACGGGCTTTCGACACCCGTAGGATCATTAGCACTTCCGTCCTGTAGGGACCGTGTGGCATACGTATGTAAATCCAAGTTGCTGAGCGGAAGTGAAATATTAGAATTTTCGCATTGGTGACCGATAATATTTTGATTTTCACTTTCCCCAAATTCCCGACTAGAACCGTGGCCGTGAGTTGCAGCAATATATGAAGTATTCGCGTTAGATCTCCCATGCCAGAGAAAGTTTCATTTTTTCTAGCCTCGATGCCTGATCTCGTAAGTTTTGACTTTTCAACTCAAGGTGCCAATCCCTTTCTCGTCTCATAGTTCTTTTATGACTTCAATGTAGTCTTTCCTTCTGCCATTGCGGTTACAAGGCGGTTTTTGCGAAAAAGTTAAAGCCTTTGCTCGTCTTTTGCATTCCATGATATCGACATCTCTTGTTAAAAGCTATCGTGCAACAACGTGCAAATACAATACATTACTTACAATACTGCTTACTTACACTAATAACAATACACTATATCATGAATAAAGGGGTAAGTTTTTAAGGAAACTGTGGTGTTGCGTCGGTGGGAAAGTATAGATTTAACTAACGACGAAGTCTACAGACCAACAGATTCACATTGTTACTTGTTGTATTCATTTTCACATCCATCACACGTCAAGAACTCCATACCTTTTTCACAGTTTGTCAGACTTCGTCGTTTATGTAGTGACGACTCTGATTTTTCCGAAAAAGGCAATGTGCCAGTTTTTCGATAAACGTGGCTATCCTGTCGCTGTCGTTCAAGCGGGCCAACACCGTGCCCAACAAATTGATCGACAGTCAGCACTACAAACAGCTGAGAAGGATAACACTGACCGCATTCAATTTACTCTTACATTTCACCCTCACAATCACGCAACTAAATCTATCATTCTTAAAAGTTTTAAATTACTCCAAAACGATCCAGAGACTGGCACTATCTTTTCGCAACCCCCACTTATTTCATTCAAACGTGACAAAAACATAGGCAACTTTTTAGTCAGCTAAGAACACTACTGAAACTAGTAGTTGTAAGTAGGACCTGAAAAAAATTTCAGGCCCGTACGGGATTTGAACCCATGACCTCTGCGATACCGGTGCAGCGCTCTACCAATTGAGCTAACAAGGCAACTGGGAGCTGGTCAATGAACTGGGTACAAATAAACATCCGAGTGAATGAAGATTTAGATATATGAAAATTCCGTTATCGCAGAGGTCATGGGTTCAAATCCCGTACGGGCCTGAAATTTTTTTCAGGTCCTACTTACAACTACTAGTTTCAGTAGTGTTCTTAGCTGCGAGGATCTTCTAATTTCATCTTTCCACCGCAGTGCAAATATGTGAATTTTCATATATCTAAATCTTCATTCACTCGGATGTTTATTTGTACCCAGTTCATTGACCAGCTCCCAGTTGGCTTGTTAGCTCAATTGGTAGAGCGCTGCACCGGTATCGCAGAGGTCATGGGTTCAAATCCCGTACGGGCCTGAAATTTTTTTCAGGTCCTACTTACAACTACTAGTTTCAGTAGTGTTCTTAGCTGCGAGGATCTTCTAATTTCATCTTTCCACCGCAGTGCAAATATGTGAATTTTCATATATCTAAATCTTCATTTACTCGGATGTTTATTTGTACCCAGTTCATTGACCAGCTCCCAGTTGGCTTGTTAGCTCAATTGGTAGAGCGCTGCACCGGTATCGCAGAGGTCATGGGTTCAAATCCCGTACGGGCCCGAAATTTTTTTTTTCAGGTCCTACTTACAACTACTAGTTTCAGTAGTGTTCTTAGCTGCGAGGATCTTCTAATTTCATAATTCTAACAATTTTAAACGCGAACGGTACACGGTACGGTTAAAACTGCAAATAAAACAGCGAACGAAAACTATTACAATTTATTATATAAACTAGACTAAATACACAAGGAAAGCTACAACGAGAACAACGAAGAAAACTACATGATACAAAACTTACATTTGTTGCGATGTTAAAGATCCTGCCTAATGGCGAACAAACAGCATGAAGCAAAAAGAACAAATATACCAAACCACACTCGACGAAACTACTCTGCAAAACTGCCCCAAACTACGATGAACAATACGGTTAAATACGCGCTACATTACGCAACGTTACTCAATGACACAAAGAAAGCGCACACAAAATTTTACTACAATTAGCACTCTTGCACAAGAACAATAAACGAAAAAGAATGTAAGCCGTTGCGATCTACATACATTACTTACAGTATTTACAATACTGGTTACTTACACCACTGGCAATTACAACACTTTTCTTACATTATTCACATCTCTTTTCTTTTTCCTTAATTATTAACCCATGGTATGAAATTCTAGTTTTTTTCCCCTATATGTACAAGATTACATTTATTTAATGTAAAATTGTTTATATTACTTGATTACTTACAACTGAATGAAATACCAATTCGATAAATTTAAACACGAAAAAGAAGAACACACAAAGATGTTTGTTGACAATATTTATACTTGAATCTCTTAAATTAAATTCTCAATTGTCCTTTGCATTTTTATCTTATTTATAAATTGTAAATTATAAAGATTTTTCTTATTAATTTTACAACTATATATAAATATATATACCTTCCTGTTAGTAAGATAAGCAAATCCAGTCGGCGTAGGAGGTCATCCCTAATAGCAGGAGGGGGAAATTCTGAAGTAAAATTTGGTCAACAGATAAACTTATGTGGGTGCTATTCAAAGTATTGAACGAAGATAGGATTTCATGATGGAATTAAATACTCATAGAGCACTCCAAAAAGGTGTTCTAATGAATTGGGATTTTTACATTGAAAGCACAAGTTATCATTCCTGATTCTGAATTGCTTGAGTTCCTTATTAGTGACTTATATTCTGTGGAAAACCTTATAACCAAATTCCCTTAGCGTTTTTTGTAAATTTTGTGTAAGATCTGTTTCCAATTAGAGTCAAAGTTCGCAAAACGTCTACACTATCTTTTAACAGCGGTAGGCTCTGTCCTAATCTTTTCCTGAAGCAATTTGTAATCTTTACATCTACATCTAGTTAAAGAGATAACTTTGTTTTTAAACAGATAGAAAATATCCCATTACTAAAATATATTTCTTTTTCTCTTCAAATAATTTGGGATTGCAGCAATAAGTTGAAAATATTTCAAGTAGTTTAGTTGCACATCATATTTCCTTTGAAAATTTTTCAGAGATAAGAACTTACCGTCTCTATTTAGTAAATCCTGTACGAAATAAATTCCTTTTTGAAGCAATAGATTTGCTCTCTATTGTAATTTCTTTATTGTTCCAAAAAATAAATTCACTATTTTAAACATCCGGATAACCACTGCGTAATTCCTTGAAATAGTCTGACATTTCGCTATAAAGAAGAGGAATTTTCTTGTCAAAGTGCTTAGAGTTGTAATTACATTTCAAGAAGAATAATAATCCGCCATATTTGTTAAAATAACTATTAAGAATAACTTGCTCATTTGCACAATTTAAGAACCTGCCTAACCAGCTCAAGCGTAGTGATTTTACCGCAGTGAGGAAATTTGGGAAGTTCACACCACCATGAGAGAGAGGCTGATATATTACTGTTCTTTTTACTTTATCTTGTTTATTTTTCTACAAGAATTTGAATATTCTATCCTGCACTGTTTTAATAACCGTTCTAGGAACACTAAGCATTGAGGCCGCATGAACTATCGATCTTGCATAGGCCTGGAGACTTAACTGACATTGTGCGACCATACAAAGTTAGGTCTCTCGTTTTGTACATATTTAACTTAGTACCCATCTTGTGAATTTGACAAAAAAATTCAGATTATTTTTTCTGTCTTGGTTCTATGATAAATTTACCCCTAGTGACTTAATTGGTTCTTAATAGGGTTGAAAGCCTCGTTTGTGTTTATCAAAATTCTCCTTTACTGAGTTGGTTCTTAAAAGACGTAGTGCTTCTCCTTTGATAAAACACTTTCATAAAAGAGTGGCAGGATGAGAAGTGTGTATAATGAAAAGTTTCAGTGGGTTTAAAGCCGGTTTGTGACTCAAGAATTTTAAGAGTTGAAAGACGAGGTCCAAACAACATCAGTTAAAAAAACGCAACAATTTGTCCACATTGTTTTTAATTCATATCTCAACAAATATTTACAGGAATAACACCTACAATGTGTCATTTTAAAGTGTATAAAATGGGCTTCTCAGAAAAAAAAATTTCATCACTTTCCTAAAACGTGTGTGTAAAAGTGTAAAACTTGAGGTAAAAGTCACTTTTCCTCATAGGTATAGGTTAATCAAGATTAATTGATAGCAGAAGTTAATTATTAACATGTCAGCAACATTTCCTGATAATCTGAAAGAAAAAGAATAATGAATTTTTTATGAATTTTTATGTGCACCCATGTCATTCCAAAAAAATTAGCAAAAATTTGTCCACATTCAGTTTTTAATTCATATCTCAACAAACATTTACAGGAATAACACCTACAATATGTTATTTTAAAGTGTATAAAATGGGCTTCTCAGGAAAAAAAAATCATCATTGAAACCCAGGACTTTCCTAAAAAGTAAAATTTAAAACACAAAATAAGTAAGACGTGGTGTAAAACTTGAGGTCAAAGTCACTTTTCCTCACAGGTAAAGGTTACTCAAGATTAATTGATAGCAGAAGTTAATTATTACCTTTTCAGCAACATTTCCTGAAATTCTGAAAGAAAAAGAATAAATAATGAATTTTTTATGAATTTTTATGTGCGCCAATGTCATTCAAAAAAATTAGCAGAAAAAAAATTTGTTGGGAAATTCGACTTTATAACAGGAGGATGGGTAGGCCCTGATGTGTTACTGGGTGAATGAATTTGCCTTTTAACATCCCTACTAACTAACGAGAGTCCTCCCTGAGAAAACTAGGACCAAATCACAACTATTCCCACTCACAAAGATAAAAGCAACAAGGTGAAAAAAGTTATTTTTTTTCTGATATTTTTGAGAAACACAACATCTGAAAACATTGGAATAAACATCAGCAAAATTTGCCTGTGGTACTTCTTAGAGTGAAACACTGCAAAATAATCCCAACCCTTACTAACATGCATATACTTTTGACATTGAGGGGCATTGCAATAAGATCGAACCCTGAAATTTCCCCTACCCTCTTTATAACATACCACACAGTGTCTCTTTGTATCAGAGAAAACTGGGATATGGACAGTTGTAAATTCCTCTGGAGTGGAAGGGGGTGATTTCACCATGGTATTCTCTGGTGGACTACCATAACCGGGTAAACCACAGAGTTGCCTAACAATTTCTTCCCAGAAATCACACAAAGAATACTGAGAGGGCCTTTTTAGAGCTTTATTGTCAGGAAACTGAGCCCGATGCTCTTTGAAAAGGATAAAGCCATTGATTACAGCCATGTCAAATAGGTGGTAAACCATAGTTTTCCACCACTTCATGGACTTAATTACGTAGTACACTATTTGTGGTTAGAATCTGGTAGCAGCAGAAGGAGCAGAGGGGCCACCAACAACACATTCAAACAAAAATATAATTTGCAATGAATAAATCAATTATCCTCAACATTTATAGAATAATATCCTAAACAAATTCAAGTTATTCTATGGTATACGCATTCGGAAATTATACTTGTTGTTAAATTTCGCAGGTTGGAAATATTTCACTCACCAGGAGCCATGGGTTCCAAGGTCGAAGCGCAAGCCTCCTCCGGCCGCTCGTCATCTTCAACTTCTCCCTCGCTAAAAATATAAAATGTACACTGCTTATATTCCGTAAAATACTCAAAATTAACCGAATGAACAAGCGATACTTAACTAAATCGCCAAATCGCCAACGAATCCCAAGCATCCGACGCGTTCGAAAAATGCATATCTCCATAGCAACAACTAGCAGCTGATCGAATTACGCGTCTAATATTTCGCTTGTGCAAATAGTTTGAATCACATCTCATTGTTAAAAACACACTCTTAGCGTAAATTATTGATTTTCAGAGTCGCAAAAATCAATTTGTAATCAAATTTCAAGAAGTACACGAGAAATCAATCACAAAAAGGCTATCTGAGGCGAACAACTTCGCATTTCAAGACAACATGTGCGATGGCGACCATTTCGCGATGGCCGATATTGACTTCTCACCTCGATCTGCCGGTCTAAATCACTTTCTTCTCCACTTTCCATCCCATCAGCGGAGTCTTCACCGTCAAATATTTTTTCTAAAGCAATTTCTGCGGAGATAAAGCTCACCCGTGCACGCTTCGACGATGAGGCCATCTTCGACGGTGAAATTTTAGCACTCAAATGAACGTTGTTGAACGTTGTTGGTTGTTGAACCTTTCCAATAATTATATTTAAATTTATACAGCATTAGAGTAAATTTTACTCCCCTGGTCGGCTGTTAGCAAAAGCGGCACTATTTTTTATTCTAAATGTAGTTAGTGATGACTCTCTACTGAACACTTTCTTACAGAGTTTTTGCGGGGTGCCTGAGGGCTTCAGACATCAATTGTCATCATTCCATGCGATAAAGATCTAACAGGAACATCTTTTCTTGATGACCAAAATAGGTGTTTTGTTTACGACTCGACCAGGCGCAAACTCGGCCATCATGCATAATTAGAGATTTTAATGGTTAACAAAGTGTGCTCAAAAGTCGCGAAAGATCACTCAATGTTCAAGGTATTGAGCAAATAACTTATAATTACTCTTCTAGATTCATCTACAATGGGGCTGGGTTAGGTAGAATTTTTGATTTTCATAAAACACAACTTCTATGAAGTCAAGATTTTACTTTAGTGGAGAAGGTTCAAGCAGGTCGTTTTGACGTCAAAAATAACGGCGAAAATAAATTTTGCCTCGGGTAACTTATGTTTTACTCCAGTTGGAAAATATTATTATTCCGAGTAAATGCTTTCATAAAGGGGGTAAGTTTCTAAAGAAACTGTGGTGCTGCGTCGGTGGGAGAATATTATAGGGTAATTAAGTAAATTGGCCACCAAAGGAAGTTTGAAAGATGACGTTTCGAGCGTTAGCCCTTCTTCATTGCTCTGACGAGGGGCCAACGCTCGAAACGTCAGTAAAGGTAAGTTACAAAGGCTGGTATCTGACGGAAATATGTTCCATTTTTGCCGTTAGCGTAAGGGTCGTTAGGATATCGAAGTTGATATGACACATGCCGCGCAAAAAAATGCAATCTATCTTACAAGAATTGTGAACATTTCGCCCATATTATTCTGGCAAGATAGAACGAAACGGCACCGTGCGAAATATGTCTCTTTTCTTGCAAAGATATAATGTTCCGGGTGTGTTCTGCTGTTACTGTAGTGAGAAATTTTGCGTTGATTAAATTATCGAGAATGTTCTAGCCAGTTTAAAGCATTAATTCGTCGTGTTTTCTTTTTACTCATGATGAGCTCTTTATGTTTCAACTGTTTATCTGGGATGGCTTCGGTCATACGCAAGTGGAACTGCTTAAAGAAAAAGCGAACAACTTGCAGAAAGTTGCGAGAAATTACACTGCTTCGTGACGGAACGAAATTTATTCTAATTCTCGATCATTAACGGCCACTTCAAAAACCACTCAAGAACAGTGTATATCTTTTTTTTAGTAGAAAAACGCATATCAAGAGAAAAATAAATCGGGATGACCATGGGATATAAATCGGGATGACCATGTTTTTGGACGGTCATGCTATATTTCGTTTAAAATATTCATGGCTAATCCAGGTTCACAAACAGTTAATTTTGAATAATTGATTAAAATTTCCAGTCGATTGCCCTTTCAGAATGGATAATTTGGCCGTGTCCTGCCTACAACCATGCCTTATCTCAACTTTAAATATAACTACGCATGTATTTAGTTAGTGGTACAGCTACTCGAACAGCTTTTATGATTCACAGTTCAAATAAGATATTAAAGGTGACTAACAGTTCAAAATAGTTCTTTGAACTTCTTGGAGTGGTCAAAGCTGTAAGCATTGATTGAATTTCAGGTTCCTTTTGTTTTGTTGGTCATTACTTCGGTAAGAAGAAAAGATTAATTAACATTGCCGAAGACTAAACAAAAACCGTAGGACGTATCCCGTAAAAACATAATTTAATTGCGAGAAGCCTTTCACATCCATGTTCAGAAGACGGCTTGCCCTGGGTTCGGAATCGAAAGGTGCACATATATTTTCCACAATCGTTTACCTAACGAAACATCGTGAAATCTTAATCTATCTTTACATTCTTACGCCTTTTGAGAACATTTTTGGGTAATAAGTTGAAAATATTTCCGGGGTATGTGTTTAGTCAAGTCAGGAAATGACGACAATGGATTTCGAATGCGGTAACGCGCTGTAGGTCGCTAGCAGTTACCTTACAAGACTTAATAAAAGTTCTGTGTGGCCCCGAGCGGTTAGGTTGCTTGACAGCCAGAGACATCCTTAAGAACCATTGCAAATATTGCGCTAAGGACAGCTGGCCAAAAAAAATGTATACACAACTTTAGAATTATTGCCAACGATTTGTCCACGAAAAGAAAACAATAACTCCGAGCTGTTGCCGAAACGATACTCTTTTCTTTTAATTTCGCACATTTGTTTCTTATCTATCCCTTGATTAAGTTTTACGTTGTCAATTTAATTCACACATATTCTTTATCAAGCGCTTTTATATTTTAGTCACGCACGGTTTTGTACTGAAAGCCGAAACCTCCTTAGAAATCTAACTTCTGAGTGCTTTTTTTTCGTTGCAGAATGGCCACTACTAATGTCTAGCAACTTATTTTTTTTTTCGGTCCTAGCGTGCCTAATTTACATACTTTAAGTTCCCATCGTTCTGATGACGATGCTCTTGTTTACAAGACTTCAACTGATTTCAACATGGCTGATTGTGCAAGCAACGACAAGTTTAGAACGTCAAGTAACTTACACTGAGCATCCAACAACAACTGCACATCAAGTTTTTACAGCTCTGCAATCCGACTCAACTGTATCAAAGGCATTGGACGCATCTACTAAGGAATCAGTTACGGCTCGATCTCCAGATGTAGCTTCACAGGTAGACCAGCAATGGCGATATCAACCAGCAACACTTGTGCTCGATACAAGTAGCGCAACTCTGGCTACACACAATCATATTGCATCTCAAGAAACGTTTAAAGTTGCTTCTGAAAACAGTTCCACCGGAAATCAACAGCAAGTTAGTTTACAGTCTCACAAGAGTTCAAAGGAGCAGCGTGCATCTTTGATTTCTCAAACGAGTTCTTCTGGGCATACATCAACAACGGCGCCAGGGAATAGCTACCATGAAGAGCAGATACCTACGCCTTCAAGCACTGCTGGAGTGCAAGGAACGGCTGTACCTAGCACGCTTTCAACTCCACAATATAGAATGACGAATGTAGTACAATCATTACCTTTACATCCTCAAAACTTTTCTACAGAACAGTCAAAGACAGTTGAGTCTCAGCTGAATCCCTCTCCACAGAATGCGTCATTGATTGCTGGTGAGCCATTAACATCAGTAGACCAGGTAAATTTAACTCAGGAGCAACAAAATACCACATCCTATGGGCAGCCATGGCCAACAACTAGTACACCTCATCAAGGTTTCTTTAACCAAATCCCGTCTTTGCTACCTCAAAATACTTCCATTGGTCAGAAAATATCATCATTGGACCAATCAGTAGCATCTTTGAGACATCAAAACACCATTTCTCTAGCTCAAAATACGTCCTTTGGACAACCGATAACCCTTACATCCTTCAGAGGTTCCCCGTCAGAGCTTCAGTCCTCGTTATCTCAAAACAGTTACCCTAGTCGCATATCATCACCAGTGGTGCAGCTACATTCAACTCTGGTACAAAAAAATAGCACTTCTTTGGTTCAAAATAGTACCCAGTACGGTCAGCCAATAACCGTTACTCCACTCAAAAGTTCCTCTGCAAATGTTCCATCTTTGACACTTCAAAACAATTCAACTACTCAGCCATCATCGGTAGCAGATCAGGTGACTTCAGCACAGAAACTATACAATAACACTGAGCTTCAGTCCTCGATATCTAAAAACAGTTACCCTAGTCGCACATTATCACCAGTGGTGCAACTACATTCAACTCTGGTACAAAAAAATAGCACTTCTTTGGTTCAAAATAATACCCAGTACGGTCAGCCAATAACTGTTACTCCACTCAAAAGTTCCTCTGCAAATATTCCATCTTTGACACTTCAAAACAATTCAACTACTCAGCCATCATCGGTAGCAGATCAGGTGACTTCAGCACAGAAACTACACAATAACACTGAGCTTCAGTCCTCGATATCTAAAAACAGTTACCCTAGTCGCACATTATCACCAGTGGTGCAACTACATTCAACTCTGGAACAAAAAGATAGCACTTCTCTGGTTCAAAATAGTACTCAGTACAGTCAGCCAATAACCGTTACTCCAATCAAAGGTTCCTCTGCAAATATTCCATCTTTGAAACTTCAAAACAATTCAACTGCTCAGCCATCATCGGTAGTGGATCAGGTGACTTCAGCACAGGAACTACACAATAACGCTTCTCTCACTCAGAGTAAATACCATGAGCAATCAGTGAATTCCTACGAAAGTGCCCCTGCCAAGGTTCAGACTATGGTTTCTTCAAACAGTTCTTCTATTCAATCATTATTATCAGTGGAAAAGCTAACTTTACCTATACAAAAACCAAATTTCACATTTCTGGTTCAAAATGGTTCCAAAGGACAGCCAACAACTGTTTCATCTCACACTACTTCCTTTGCCCAACTTTCTTCAAGGAAACCTCAAAACAGCATTTTGGAACAGACAAAAACATACGAACCTTACGTAAACTCAAATCCAAAACTACTATCACTGCCTTCAATGTTTCAAAGTGATTCTGCTGGACAGTTAGCAACAACTTCAACTTGGCCGTATCCTACTATAAAGTTGGCATCTTTGATTAAAAAAGATAATTACACTGAGCAGCTACTATCCATTACGCACCAGGGAAATATAACTTATAAGCAGCAACCTACATCGCTGATATATAGTGAAAAACCAACAACTGATTTATTTGACGTTGGCTCAAAGGTACAAAATGCAACTCTAATACCTTACAGTGGCAATACTGAGCAGATTTCAACTTCTGCAGCTCAGCAGAATCTTTCGATTAAACTTTCGTCGTTGATTCTCCAAGGCAATTCCGCTGAACAACCATCATCACCTGTTAATCAAACAAAATCAGCTGTGAAATTGCTTTCTCAAGACAGTCCTTTTAGCCTGAAGCCAACATCCGCCGAATCTCAAGCGAACTCCTTTGTGCAACTGACAATTTTTATTCCTCAAAACAGTTCCATTCTCACTGAAATACCGCCATCAGCCCTTCCTCTGGCAAATTTAACCGTAGAACAAAAATTTACAACAGCATTGCAACCAACAAATCTTGTCTCCCAAAAATATTCTGCAGAACAGTTGATGACGGTATCAGCTTCTGTACAATCAAATTCATTGCGAACAACATTGGCTCATAAACACACTGAGGAGCAAAATTCATCAATTATACACCAAGATAACTCGACGATACTAAGACCGCCAAACAAGAACTCTTCTAGGCTTTTTGCAACACCTGTACTTGTTGTAAACTCCACCCTTCAGCAAAAGCTTACACCGACGTCCACACTTGACGACGAGTCTACTCCGAAACCTTCTACTTTACTGCCTGAAATCAGTTCTTCCGAACAAAAATTTAAAACGACAAAACTTAGCGTTCATTCATCTTTACAGGAGAGAAATTCAACCAGCTTCACTGTCCAAACAACAGCAACTTCGAGTCAATTTTATTCAATTCAACAATCTACTCAGCCATCATCAGTGGTTGACCGGGTGACTTCAGCACAGGAACTACACAATTACACTTCTCTCGCTCAGAGTAAATACCATGAGCAATCAGTGACTGTTAAATCCTTCGAAGGTGCCCCTGCCAAGGTTCAGACTATGGTTTCTTCAAACAGTTCTTCTCTTCGATCATTATTATCAGTGGAAAAGCTAACTTTACCTATACAAAAACCAAATTTCACATTTCTGGCTCAAAATGGTTCCAATGGACAGCCAACAACTGTTTCATCTCACACTACTTCCTTTGCCCAACTTTCTTCAAGGAAACCTCAAAACAGCATTTTGGAACAGACAAAAACATACGAACCTTACGTAAACTCAACTCCAAAACTACTATCATTGCCTTCAATGTTTCAAAATGATTCTACTGAACAGTTAGCAACAACTTCAACTAGGCCGTATTCTACCATAAAGTTACCATCTTCGATTACAAAAGATAACTACACTGAGCAGCTACTATCCATTACGCACCAAGGAAATATAACTTATAAGCAGCAACCTACGTCGCTAATATATAGTGGAAAACCAACAACTGATTTATTTGACGTTGGCTCAAAGGTACAAAATGCAACTCTAATACCTTACACTGGCAATACTGAGCAGATTTCAACTTCTGCGCCTCAGCAGAATCTTTCGATTAAACTTTCGTCGTTGATTCTCCAAGGCAATTCTGCTGAACAACCATCATCACCTGTTAATCAAACAAAATCAGCTGTGAAATTGCTTTCTCAAGACAGTCCTTTTAGCCTGAAGCCAACATCCGCCGAATCTCAAGCGAACTCCTTTGTGCAACTGACAATTTTTATTCCTCAAAACAGTTCCATTCTCACTGAAGTACCGCCATCAGCCCTTCCTCTGGCAAATTTAACCGTAGAACAAAAATTTACAACAGCATTGCAACCAACAAATCTTGTCTCTCAAAAATATTCTGGAGAACAGTTGATGACGGTATCAGCTTCTGTACAATCAAACTCATTGCAAACAACATTGGCTCATAAACACACTGTGGAGCAAAATTCATCAATTATACACCAAGATAACTCGACGATACTAAGACCGCCAAACAAGAACTCTTCTAGGCTTTTTGCAACACCTGTACTTGTTGTAAACTCCACCCTTCAGCAAAAGCTTACACCGACGTCCACACTTGACGACGAGTCTACTCCGAAACCTTCTACTTTACTGCCTGAAGTCAGTTCTTCCGAACAAAAATTTAAAACGACAAAACTTAGCGTTCATTCATCTTTACAGGAGAGAAATTCAACCAGCTTCACTGTCCAAACAACAGCAACTTCAAGTCAATTTTATTCAACTCAACAATCAACAGCAATTACATTGCCACTGTTACGAATAGGTAAGAAGTTGCTAGAACAGAGAGGAAGAAAAACATATCGACTACTAAGCTGTTGTTCCAACAGACTTTAAAGCAACCTAGTTAATGCAGGGAAGGGGGGAGCGCTCGCCCAGGGAAGAAAAACTCTCAATTACTTCGAATTCATGCCTCCGATACCACGAAACCTAACTTCTGTCAGGAGTGATCCACCTAGCTTCCTCACGACTTTTTTCCCTTCTCCAAGCTTTCTGGTTCCTTTAGAAGTAATATTTCGGTTAATGATTTACTAAATGAGCAAAAATGCATTAATGCTTAAATATCTATTTTCCTTTAGTGACAACTTTGCGATTTGTCTTTTTGCTGAAAAGCTTCAATTTTGACTTCGACCTTTTTAACGACTCCTCTGCAATCTATAAACGTTTAGAGGCAAACGTAACAAGTGAGGTAAGGCAAGATTGGTTTCTAGAAGAGTAGAAGACAATCTCAGTCAGACTGCTC
Organism: Pocillopora verrucosa; assembly: GCF_036669915.1. Taxonomy (NCBI): domain Eukaryota; kingdom Metazoa; phylum Cnidaria; class Anthozoa; order Scleractinia; family Pocilloporidae; genus Pocillopora; species Pocillopora verrucosa. Next base: position 6,118,250 of record NC_089324.1, read on the forward strand.
TACAAAGCTCACCAAGTTAGCTCATTCTTAACCGACATTTGAAGAAGAGCATGCGTAAAGCGTGTGACCGGGATACATGGATCAGCCCTAGTTTTGGGTGGGCAATTTATTCTGCATTTTGTTTTATTTTGAGTAATTCAATACACTTGACTTAGGTAAAAAATCCAAGCGGATTGCTCAACGGAAGATCAAAATGACTGAAAAGTCGCTCTAACGTAAAGAAATAGCAATATCAGGAAGATTGCATTCTTGCGTTATTAAACTTCATATCGAAAAAATATTTTAATTTATTGCCACTTGAATTACTTCATTTATCAGATCTAGCTGATCTTGAACAGGAAGTGGCTCTTGCAATATATATAAGAATCGAAACACTAATCCCCCTGATTTTACACCGTAGAAGCAATCGAAACCTCCCTGCTTCGGTAACGGAAGTAGCGTGGTTTCGATTGTTTTCCTGTCGTATCGTCTGAAATATGCGCACGCATTTTTGTGCAGTCCCTTGGGCTATCAGAACATGTTGTGTCAGTTCTTATGATAAATGGAAAACGCCCTGAAAAAGTACGCGGTGTGCGCACTACAAAATCACGATTTTACTTATGTTCATTTCTACTGTGATGTATTTACAGATTTTATCACGTCTTGGGTCACATGGTGTCACAACCGTCAAGATTCTCTCTATGAAGTAAGAGCAACTGTCTTTCTTGCATGTATTTACATTGAGACCAGAAGTTTTTTAGAGTGGAGTGTTTCGAATATGTGACATAATTATTATGTTAGGTGTTCACTTTTTTCGTTAAAAGTATTTGTAGTCTCAAAGCCCTAATATCAGTAGGCACATTTTCCACTGTTCTCTGAATAAATTGCATAAGACGCTGACACGGAGAATTTGTTTAAAAAACAACTGAGAGCATCTTCATTTGGTAATCTTTCCCTTAATCTCGTAACCTTACTATTTGATTCAGGGTTATGTTGTAAGGAGAAGTCAATATTTAGTCACTTTCATGGTCAAAAATTTTAAAAAGACTGTTGATGATGGATGGCATTCATTTATGTTTCGAAAATTTAAGCACAAGTCATCATCACGGTTGAATGCCTTGGAACTGGCTCGAAGAAACTGATTGATCAATTTGCCATATCGTTGTTAGTCGAAAGCTTCAAGAAACGTCAGTTTTGATCGGTCAATTTCTATCTGTTTGTGTATTCCATTCTGTTTTCTTGATCTAACAGACCCGGAAGCGTAGAAGTAACCGCTGTTTTAAACCTTGAAAATGAACACGACACACCAAAGGTTCAAGAGGAATTAAACAAGTTAAACAAGACCGGTAAAATGGGGAAGATAACTTTGACTGCGCTTTACTGGGGTGTGGAAGGTACGTCACTAATTCCTTTAATGCTGTGATGTGTCAACGAGGATATCAGTGTTAGTCTAGGTCAATGCTAATACAATTATGCGTTACTGACGTGCTCGAGTGGTTCCTTTGTGCAGGGATTCTGAAGAATCTCTAGAAGAAATTCGATCCCCGGACTTCTCAATCAGGATCTTGTTTTCAACCAAAGCATGCTGTTTTCCATATCTGCGTTCAGAGCCGGCCTCTGAAACCCCTTCTATGTTGGAGACCAATGCTAAGTCAAATTTGGCGAAGTTTAACCGTTAATTCAACGATCTCTTCTCGTTCATTTGAGAACCAAACATGATTTGTAGTAGTAGCCATTATGGCCAAAATCTGTGCACTGAACCCGTTTTCAGTCAAAAGACGACGCAAGGATTAGACCTTATTGGGCAGCTGATTTCACATATATTATGTAAAGGAGCACCCCCCTTCACCCAGAGATGTTGTTGTGAAGTGTCTGTTGCTGTTACAATATAAACTGCTCGTAACCTTTTAACCACACATTAAATATTTAAAAACTCTTAAGCATACCTTATTATTTCACAGATAATTCTTGCAGTCCTCCCGAAGTCAAAATAACTAATTTACCAGAGAGAAGAGGGAGAGAATCTGCTGTTTCCATCTCGCGTTCCAAAGATTTTATTATCCAGGCTTATGTCGGAAAGGCGGAGTGTAACTCTTCACAAGCACTACAATTTGCGTGGTATCTATTTAAATTTGAGGTAAGAGCTTCAGGAAAGGTCCAGATACAGGAGACAGTTCTCTTGGATTCAAGAATTACAGAGTGGACCTTGCAGAAACGGATGCTTGATTATGGGCAGTACTACGTGGATGTTAGAGCAACTTACTCAAACCAACCTTCTGTGATTAGCAGTGCTTTAGGATTTTTTACAATAAGTAAGTCTCAACTTATAGCCGACATTGCAGGAGGGAACAAAGTCACAAGAGGAAAGGGAAATCCCATTTCATTGGACGGATCAGCCTCTAGAGATCCAGACGTAGAGCCTGGTAACCATGCATCGATGCATTTCACGTGGCTGTGCAAGAAACGTCAAGAGCACTTTCCCAATGGTTCGTTGCACTCGCTACCAGTGATTAACAACTCTCTGGGTCCTGGTAGTGGTGGATGTTTTGGAACCGGTGTTGGAAAACTAAGCTCCAATGGTTCAATAGTGAAATTGGACACGAGTCAGATGACTGTTGGTGAGATGTATGACGTCAAGCTCATCGTTACAAAGGATAACAGAATAGACGACTTCATTCAAGAAATTAAGATTGTCAGCGGTAATCCACCACAAGTGACTATCCGGTAAGTACCTATAAGAATTAATACCTTAATTCTATTTTGAAATATTTTGGCCAGTCGAAACGAATTTTTTAATGAATTGGTGTCGTTTGATGATGAAAAATCATTCCTCTAACTTATTGTCGAATTTTTGAACCGTAATTCTGGGAATAACTGTTAGTAAATCGATTTCACAGGAATTTATATAAATAAACCATTTGCAGTTTTAGTGAACAAATTGCCTCTTCCCAACATGAATTTTCATGGCTACTTCCTCTGAACTGTCATTTTAATTTACTCTAAGCGATTACCTTCAGAAATATTTTAAAAGCCTGACTGCTCAAAAGTAAGCGTACAACGTATACTAGCAATGCATGCGTGCAATGAATTTGTGCAAATTATTGGTTGAGAATGGCGTAAGTATCGTGTGTTGTATAGATTTAGATAAGCAACAATAAAAACAACAACAACAACAACTGCGATACCACTTCCTTTCGCAACTTCATCTCTATTACATCATAGATGCCTAATTAACTGTGAGAAGATGGCAAGCGCCTCTACAAGAATCAGCATTGTAACTACGTGCGAGGGATTAGCGTGTCAGACAGCAATCTACAGCTGGCAGCTTGTCATTGTGAATTCCATTGGACATGAGCTCCCAGGAAATATCCTGACCCGTAACATGACAGAGACGGATATGGATCTTCCTGGTATTATCATCAAAGCAAATCAACTGCCTCCACTCATTAACAGTGATTGGATTTATCGATTGAAAGTCTGGGTCTCGCAAGAGCACGGACCCGCTGGAAATGCAGCTTATCAGTTCAGAGTGAACGCTCCGCCAATTCCCGGAAATTGCACTGTGACTCCGAAGAGTGGACAGGCATTGAAGACGGCATTTTCAATTTTATGCACTGGTTGGCAGGTGAGAAATAAAATTTCCTGTTCCTGACAGGCAGGTAACAAATAAAATTGCTTGTTCCTGACAGAATTCTCTTGCACGACGACCAAAAACATAAAGAGCAAACCTTGCCAACCTATTTAGCAATCCTTTGACATGCGACTTCACATGAAAGCCAGGAGTTTCTAACCAAATCTGATCTTTCAGTGTTGGTACGTTTTTCTTCCTGCAGTTTCCTCCTTCACACTTTCAGGCTTTTTATTCTAAGTTCAGATATGAATTAATAAAAGTAATCAGTCGATTAGTTCATATCATCATTGACCGCCGGTTTCAAACATTCTACAAAGGTTATACATTTCTTATATTTTTAAGGATCCACATCAACCTCTGACGTATCAGTTTCATTACAAAACGGACCATGGCTTGTATACCGTCGTGCAATACGGGTCTACTGATCACGTGTCAACAGTGCTTCCCTCAGGAAAGAGAAATGGTGGATTTATCATTGATTTTGAAATTTTGATAACAGACAGTCTGTCGGCTTCCAGCAACTATGTTCTCCACCTAAAGGTAATTGTTTTAATACTTGCTAGCTCTGTCTGAAATTCCAAATAGTATAGAAAAATGTTTACCATTATTTGAGTTCAAAGGATACGATGATCAGAGTAAGGTGTAAATTTTCCACGGAAAAACTTGAAAACTTTTGAAAATTCGAATTACTAGCAACTCGAACTCTTAAGGAAGGGCAGGTAATAGAACATAATTAGGATATTTCCCTGAAATATAAACAAGTAAACTATGTAATTTCCAAACTGGGTGCAATTTGCAAGTTTTGCAATTTGCAAACATTTTGTGATTTTGGTTGATTTTTTGTTAATTTTTTGTTTTTATTGCTTGCCTGTTTGTTTGTTAATTTCTTTTTGCCAATCAGCAAAACCCCTTGCGAGTCACTTAACGCTGCTCTATCGTGTCATGTCACAATGACGTGAAAGGGGGGCCACACTGTGTCAAAAAGAGGGTACTCAACAGTTTTTGCAAACTGAATATTGTAGGTTGTTTGCCTTTAAAAAAGCTTGACCAAGGAGGAAGGGGGGCCGGGGTCATGGGCATTTCAGGACCCCTCGCCCGTAACTACGCCCCAGTGTGATACTTGATAAAGGGGAAAGTTAGTTGTTAGTTTATGGGAAACCTATGTTACCTTTCCGTGTTTTTAGGTCGAGCCGCCGCCTGCTAATGACAGTCTCAGTGGACTTGCAGTTGGAAACAATAGCCAGTTTAACATTTTGGTCAAGTCAGGGAATGTTGTAGGTGCTACACAACTAGCAAATGCTGTGTTAGGAACAGTCGAGGGATCAAATTCTACGTCCACCGAAGACAAGATAGAGGTATTTGTACTTTTCATCCTCTCAAGCTATCTGTGGCTATGCATTCGTAACGTCTAGGTCAGGGTGACCCTTAGAAAGACAGCCATGGGTTGTACTACCTGACGTTTCACAAGTTCGACTGCAAGTCATCTAAAGTCAACTTCTCGCTCAGAATCGATTGAATTAAAAAATTTGGAATTACTACAAAAAATATAGAAATATATATAATTCAATCAAATTTTACAACTGCATGTTAAAAAAACATTTTTCTATATTAAAGTTCACACGGCAACCAGGTGGACAATCAGACATAGTTTGAAGCTACACTGGTTTGCAGATTTAATGAATGTAACCGAAGAAGTTACAATTCATAGACCCAACGTTTCGACACTCCTGTCTAGTGCCTTCATCAGGGGTGATCTAAACGCTGCAACAAGAGGTCCTTTTATATGATCACTAATTGGCGGCCTTTTTTCTGACGAGGTGTAAATAGGCGTCAGGAAGCAGACCGCCATCGTCACGATTTAAAGGAGCGTGGGCGGAGTTAATGTGCCAAGCCTCCAAACAAAGGCGCTGGTGGTAACGCCGATTAGTAGTGATAATTTTAGAATTATCCCACCCAATTGTATGGTTGGTTAGGCAAGTATGCTCCGATAAAGCTGAATTTTCCTTTTTGCAAAGAAAAACCGCTTTTTGGTGCTCTTTTAACCGTGTACCAAACTGGCGTTTGGTCTGTCCGATGTATTCGTTATCACAGTCATTGCAAGGAATAGAATAAATGGCGTCGGTTCGTTGTTCTTTCGTGACAGGATCCTTAGGTTTGGCGAAAATATGCCCCAAAGTCTGAAAAGGTTTTTGAGCAACTTAAAGTTGCTCAAAAACCTTTTCAGACTTTGGGGCATATTTTCGCCAAACCTAAGGATCCTGTCACGAAAGAACAACGAACCGACGCCATTTATTCTATTCCTTGCAATGACTGTGATAACGAATACATCGGACAGACCAAACGCCAGTTTGGTACACGGTTAAAAGAGCACCAAAAAGCGGTTTTTCTTTGCAAAAAGGAAAATTCAGCTTTATCGGAGCATACTTGCCTAACCAACCATACAATTGGGTGGGATAATTCTAAAATTATCACTACTAATCGGCGTTACCACCAGCGCCTTTGTTTGGAGGCTTGGCACATTAACTCCGCCCACGCTCCTTTAAATCGTGACGATGGCGGTCTGCTTCCTGACGCCTATTTACACCTCGTCAGAAAAAAGGCCGCCAATTAGTGATCATATAAAAGGACCTCTTGTTGCAGCGTTTAGATCACCCCTGATGAAGGCACTAGACAGGAGTGTCGAAACGTTGGGTCTATGAATTGTAACTTCTTCGGTTACATTCATTAAATCTGCAAACCAGTGTAGCTTCAAACTATGTCAAACATTTTTCTCCTCTCCCTTTTTTCCCTTTCCTTTTTTTCAACCAAAGAAGGAAAGAAAAATGTCTTGACCTCGTTTTGCCTACAACACCATATTTTGTTACCAATTTTTCTCTTTAAGAGGTGCTGAAGTGGCACGGGGGAGGAGGGAAAGGGGTTAAATGATCCTTAGTAAGGGTGTTATTCAACGTTAGGCTAATAGGTTTATTGGTATTTCAGATCAAAGACTCCATTGTGCGAAGTGTGTCAAATATTCAAGTGAATAATTTACAATCCTTGACTCAAGTGACGTCTGTAATCGCACGAGCCACACTGGAACCGAGTGAGGTGACATTTGATACACAGGTATGTACAGCGCTTACACATCGAATTCGGAGCGATGCTCCACCGATAAATGCTGAACTCTCTTCATCGAGAGGTCTCATTGTCTCAATTACATGATTACCTCAAAGAAAAGGGGTAGCCGAATATTCTTCTAACATTTGACGTTCATTGACTGCGAGACTTGAAAACAATCTTCCATCTATCTTTTAGGATCTTGCTCTTCAAACTTTAAGATCTATGACGTCATTGTTACGAAGCAAGACCAAAGAAGATTACGGTTCAGAGTCTGTCCTAGTTGAACAAGGCGGGGAGAACCTGGTACTGAGTCTGGGTAACATTCTCAACTCTGCTTCTCAGAAGGCAAGTGTGATCGAAAGAACAGCGGAGACATCGGAAATACGGTCCAAGGTGAATACCTTGCTTCATTGTTTTCTGAGTATTCTTTTCTGAATGTGTCCAAGCCCTCATTAATTCGTTTGTTCATTCATTTAGACAGTTTCCATCCATTTGTCCATCCACTTATTCATTCATCAGTTCATTTCTTCTTTCATTTAATCCTTCGTTTTCATCTCCTCTTTCACTCTCCATTTTTCTCTTTCTGGCGGTGCATGTGTCTCTTCAACGCGAGGTCCGACACTAAAATCAAATACAAATATATACTCCCTCAGTTCCGTGTTTTTTTTTTTCGTTTTTAACAGAGCGAAAATGTCTCGAAAGACACAGCGAAGCTTATCGATGATGTAAGCGTTGCTCTCCTATCAAAAATGTTAGTGGACCAGGAACCCAACCGCGTGCAAACACAGTCCTTGAGCATGGTGCTCAACAGACTTAGTCCTAGATCACTGGGAACAGCGACAAATTTTACAGACGATCCTTATGCAGGAGAGTTCAAATTCTCCATTAACGCCATAACCGACGAGAGAGCGAGAGATGCTGAGTACATAGACAGTGTGGTAAGCAAAGTGAGCTTTCCCAGGAGATTTGAATGATTTTAAATTTGTAGTTATGTATGGTTTACTTCTTAGTTTCGTAGGAAAAACAAATGATTCGTCAGACATATTTCGGATACCTCTCCCCTCTTATTAAAGAAACTATCACACAAAAACTTTCATCAGTCTTTCCAAAACATGCATTTCTCTTACCCAGTTCTTAAAGGATTTCTTTGCGAAACTTTAACTGACTGGCTACTTTTTGGCCGTTGCTTTTACAATATATGTATCAAGGGTTCTATGCATCACTTCTGTGACGGCATCGACGTAAAATTCTACTATAAAACACAAAGTTGGTTTTCTTATTTTTCTATCAGATGACTCTGAGTACATTCAATCCTTTTACGTGGGACGACAGTGCATCCCGTGTTGATTCTAACGTCCTCAGCTTGACCATCAAAAACCACGAGGGTCAGACTTTATCAGTGAAAGATAGTGACGAATATATCGAGATGAAGATTCCACGTGAGGGCAATTTTCAGCCCGAAGGAAGTGGCTTGTATTTTACTAAACCCAGTAGTGAAGGAAAGATGCAGTACCATGTAGTGAGCTTGCAGCATGCGGACGGTGGCGCTGTAAGATTTAGAGTAAGTATTATGACTTAAAATTAACAAGAAACTGATTATGGAGGAGAGAATACGAGGACACCTTCCTTTAAAGGGAGAATGTGTTCAGCTTATGAGCAATATCTTTCAGAGGGCAGCAAGTGGAGGCGAAAATTGGATAGGTGTTGTTTAAATGAATGCTTAAGGAGGCTTAAATGTTTTCTTTTTAAGATACTGTAAGAATAAGGGATGCAAATTTGGATTTACCCGCTGTAAAACTTATTCGATAAGTTTCATGAACCCGAACCATAGTGATCATAGCGAAAATCCAAAGAAAAGAGAATAGCAAAAAGGACTAAAAAGAGACTTAATGTTAAGCCAACGGCCAGAGGCGCAGAAAAAGCGGGTGACCAAGATAAGGGGACTAGCTCTAGTTTTGCAAGTGACCAGTTAAAGGGGCGGTATCATTATTTTACACCAGTCCATAATGAAGTGATTAAAAGCAGTGCAACCCTGGGACACCTTTGATGCTCAATTGAAAACTGCCTGAGGATAAAATGGTTGCTCATCAAATCACTATTCTTTCAGATAAAACCAAGTGAAGGCAAAGTCATCTTTAAAGTATTCGTGCGATATGGCCAGCGACCAACTGTCAGAGAGCATGATGTATCGAGGCAAATTCCACATCCTTCGTGCTTGAAGTCCTCCCAAGATTCTTACAGCCATTGCAGAAATGATGCGTACGACGTCCTATTGTTACCTGACAAGGTGAACAAACCAGGAAAATACTATATTGGCATACTGTACGAAAATGATGAAGGAGAACTTCAGAGTCGACGTAAGAAACGGTCATGTTCCGGAGGGGGCCGCCAAAAGAGATCATGTGTGGAGGTTAAGGAAGCACCAAGACCTGAGAACATCACTGTAAAGCCAGTTTACGACCCAAAGACAGACGTGAATTATTCATTGAGTCTGCTGAAAGAAAACTGTCTGTTTTGGGACAGTAAAGAAGAACGTTGGTTATCAAGAGGTTGCAAAGTAGGTTTGTCTAATATTGCTTAAACCCAATTACATAGACAAGCATCACCCTCTCTTTTTTGCACCTCTTAACTGACCAAACATGAGTTGTCTCAAAAATTGAATGGGAGGAGGAGAGATGTTGAAAGATACTTATGACATATTTGATAGGGTGGGTTAAAATGATGGGAAAAGACAATTTGTGGGTATAAAAAATATGCCATCTTGAAATTCCACAGTAAAAGTAATTTCTGAAAGGAAGGTTAGTGTAGATCGTCCTGTGTTCCATGTGACGTCACAGTTTATTTACCATAGTGACTGATTTGCCTAAGCAAAGTTTAAGTTTGTAATCACTGAAAAACAAAATGCTGATATTAAATCCTCTTCAAAAATGCAATCTCTGAAAAAACTAGTGCAAAAAATTATCTTTTTTCAACTGTTCCTTGCCTCACATTACTATATTACGACGGGATTTCGGTTTTAAGGAGTTCGAGTTATTCCTATCTTTTCGATATGAAAATAATTTCACCCTCTTATCCTTTGACCGTTTGATCTTTTGCAGGTAGGCCCAGGGTCAGAGGTGTCATCCTTACATTGTTTGTGTAATCATCTGACGTCATTTGGTGGAGGTGTCCTAATGATGCCGAACAAGCTAGATTTTGATGTAGTCTTCTATGAACTCACGCGCCTCCATGAGACTGGAAATGTTGCCGTCCTTGTCACAATAATTGCAGTACTGCTATTGTACTTTTTAGTGGTAGTATTTGCAAGGAAATATGATAGAAAAGATAGGGCCAAGGTATGGAAAAGGTAGAACTTATATTTTCTATTAAATTAAGGACAGACTTTAAAGGAATGAAATACATTCAGCTGTCAAATTAAGAAAAGTAATAAAATTAAAAGCGTAGCAACCACCAATCAAGTGGAAGTAAGAATGACTAATACATTGATGTAAATATGAACAAAGAAGGAGTTTTCATTTTGTGGGAAAAAATCAGTCAATTTATTATCATTATTACCCAAAATTGGAGAAGAACATGGTCTCGAAGGTTCGATGCACACGTGGTCGCATCAGAAATGATGATAACAGTAATGCTTTTCTACAAATACTTTTAAGCATGATCTTAGGGGAGGTCTATCACAGACAGATGCTAAGCAGTATGGGAAGTTAGTTCCAAAAAAAAAATCAGCACAAGGTCAAAAAGTAGAAAAATTGAAACAACTAGGCGATGCAACATTGCAGCTTCATTATTTTGTAACAGATTTGACAGTCCCTACGGAATTTTCGCCCCAATTAAAGACCCATCTCATTTGCAATTTGGTTTCGTCCCTTTATCCTGAACAAATCGTGTTCCTTTACTGCTTCATTGTTTCTTGTTTACTTTTTTACTTCCCTATCGAAGGAAGATTTTATAACCTTCAAATGCAAATCCTGCAAAGCTGCGTAACTTTCTGCTACACGGTAATGATATGAGTTGAATATATTGGTAAATCAAACTGATCTAAGCAGGTCACCGCATTTTTTTAATTCTCAGAGTGGTCCTGTTTTCCATCTACCTTCTTTTCACGACGCAAATGAATTTAATTACCAATTGACATTGGCCACAGGAGTATGGAAGAATTCTGGGACTGATGCTCGTATCGTTATCACCATTCATGGAAACGAGGCGCAAAGTGAACCTCTAATGTTGCACAAGAACACGATAGACTCAAGGACGTTGCTGGCGCGTGGAAACGAGGATACATTCAGGATTCACCTGCCGATGTCACTGGGTGAAATTGAATACATTCACATATGGCACGATAATTCTGGAAAAGATCCTTCATGGTTTCTTAGCCATGCGATTGTCATGGATCTCCAGACGGGTAGAAAATTGACATTTTTTTGCAACGATTGGTTTGCGGTTGAGAAAGGGGACGGTAAAATAAACAGAATTCTAACCCCTGTAGGTTCGCAGGAGATGCAGAAGTTTAGTTATTCTTTGAGATCGCAAGGCTCCAGAGGTTTTTCCGATGGACACGTTTGGCTTTCGGTTGTTACTAAGCCACCGAGGAGTCAATTCTCACGTGTCCAAAGGGCAACATGCTGCCTTTGTATATTGTTTTCTGCGATGTTAGCAAATGCCCTATTCTACCGGACGGACAAAGAGCCAGATCCTACCTTACAAATTGGTCCGTTAAAATTCAGCTGGAGACAAATAATGGTGGGAATTGAAAGCGCCCTGATAATAACTCCAGTAAACTTGATGATTATGACATTTTTCAAGAGGAGTGGCGAGAAAACTCCGAATAAAGTCGACGCAAAAAAACCGAAAAGCAGTCCTGCTCCCTTTTGTGGCAAGTCGTCAACTACCAGTTCAGGGGATATTCACGACGTTGATGTCACGCTAAATGAAAAGAGGTCATATTTTAATAAAAAACCCCAAAGTCAGGCTGATGCCAAGAAGAAATTTATGCTCCCTCACTTCTTTATCCACGTTGCTTGGTTTTTGGTCCTTGTTACTGTTTCTGTGTGTGCCGTCTTTACGTTCCTCTTTAGTTTGCAGTGGGGAAAGGATATTTCGAACCAGTGGCTTTCCTCGATGTTTGTATCTTTCGCCCAAGACCTATTTGTCCTCCAGCCTATGAAGATATTGATTATTATGGTGTTAACTGCTTCTTTGTTTCGCAATAATAATGAAACTGAAACTGTCAGCCACAATAGTGAAGGGAAACTGCAATCAGAAATAAAATCTGTCAGCGAAAATCAGAGTGTTGAAGTAGAGATGCCAAAAGAGGGTGACCTTATACTTGCAAGAGAGTACAGGACAAAGGAGGCAAAGATGTTTTCCTTTTTGAGAGAGCTTCTGGGATATCTTCTGTTTCTCTTTTTGTTTATAATTGTGTGTTACGGAAGCAGAAGTTATCATGGATATCTCATGACTATGGATCTAAAAGATACCCTTCTAGACTTTTCTTTGGTAAGTAGCTCTAAATCTTAGGGTAACTGACTGATTCTGTTAAATTTAAGCGTCCCTATTTGAGAGTCATAGGGAGACGGAAATGAGGCAGTGATGAGATCAATCGTATTCCTCGGCCAGGGCCTGGGTTTACTTAGTGTAGATGACGATATGGGATGTTTTTGGATTTTTGTCATTACTCCGAGAGTTCCACCAAGCACATTTAGATATAACTATACTCGATATAATACTGTTATATTTCATTTTAAAGCAAGATTTTACTACTGAAAATCCCCTATACGAAAGTCGAAGTTTATTTCGGAGGTGGCTGTTACTTAGCTGCTCTTAAACACTTGTAACCACTCACATTCAATTTTAAATTTATCGCGTTATAATGACACAGCATGTTACTCTTCCTCCTCTAAGAGACCCCAGTATGTGTCCCTTTTGATTCGTTGTCACTGCACATTTTAGAACGTTTTTTCTTGCCTAGGCTCACGATCCACGGTATTTCTGGGAATGGCTTGATAATCAGTTTGTGGACGATGTCTACGGCAGCAACTGGTACAACAACAACAAAATCAAAAAGCAAGAGTACATTGGCAACAAGATTTCTCTTCTCTTAGGAATGCCTCGCTTGCGACAACTAAGGATACAGAAAGGTAAGTATAACATTACTTAGGTATGTTCAATCTTATAAATGTAAAATTGGTGAAAATCCTCGTCGGCGGTGAAACTAGGAGCAAGAAAATTGTGGTGATTTTCTATAATAAACTTCACAATACTGTCCTGTTTTTAGTGCATATATAGCAAATGTTAGAACCTAAAATTAATGATAGAGAAGAAAAGAAAGAGTGGGAATAAAGGAAAACATTGGATACGAAAAGAAATAAAAGAATAAAGGAAGGGTAGATTCCTCTGATTATGACAATGAAATCTTCGCCCCAGCAACAAGAAAGAATAGTACACAAAGCAATTAAAGTTGTGAGGAATATTTTTAGACATTAGCTTTTTTTTTTTTCTCGTCAGATTCTTGCATTGTTCCAAGGATAGTGCGAGGCATCATAAACAGGGGCTGCTACGACCTCTATGATTTCGACGAAGAGGATAAAACTCCTGCAAACCTTCCAGGCTGGAGGCCCTTCAGAGGTTCTGTAGAATGGGGAAATTTTTCCGAGCTATGCCCACTGCCATGGCAATATGTGCCAAACGAGGAACTCCGCAGCTCACCGAGCTGGGGTTACTTCAATTTCTATGACGGAGGTGGCTATGTTGCAGATCTAGGCTACAATAGCAGTACAGCTCAGGCAGTCATCTCCGACTTGATAGAATACGGTTGGATCGACCGGCAGACCCGCGTCGTCCTACTTGAGTTCACTATCTATAACCCTAACACGGGCTACCTTATCATTTCAGCATACCATTTTGAAATATTGCCGACAGGGTATGGCTATCCTTTTCCAAAGATAGACACTCTTCTGCTTACAAGTACTGAAACAGGCTTTTACGAGTTTTACCTGATTTGTCAGTTCTTATTTATCATGATGGCATTCGTATTTTTCATTATCGAGATGTACAAGCTATATCGAGCCACGTGGACCTATTTAAGAGATGTGTGGAACTGGGTGGAAATTCTACGAATATTTTTGTCGGTACTGGTCGTGGTATTCTACATAATAAAGTCCAAGCTGATACTTAAACTCGCTGCTAATGTGAAGGAAAACCCATTCGCCACCGTAAGTTTTGGAGAAGCTGTTACCTGGAGCCATGCAGAAACCACTGCTTTAGCCATTGCAGCTTTCTTCACAACCTTGAAACTTCTACACGTAATTCGCTTTAATCAGCAGGTCTCCATAATGATGTCCTCTTTTCGCATTTCTAAGAGTTTATTGTTGTCCTATTCTGTGATTTTTATCATTATTTTCGTCTCATACGCTCAGATGGGGAAGCTGGCGTTCGGCAACCACATTCATGGTTACTCATCAGTCTACAATGCATTGTTTTCAGAAGTCATCGTGTGCCTTGGCGGCCAAATGAGATTTCATGAGTTAACAGGAGTTCATCGCTTTTTGGGTCCTTTATACGGTATTTCCTTTCTTACCCTGATGTCTTTCATTTTTATGAACTTTTTCGTGGCAATTTTGAACAATTCTTTCGAAGACGTCAAAAGCAAAACTGATAAACAATCCAAAGAATTTGAGATGACTGATTTTATACTCGAGAGAGTGTGTGAGATGTTAAGAATTAACCAGCGAGGGAAAGATGCGGGTCATAATGACTTAGTGAGAGAGGATGACATAGCTTCAACCAATTCCCTGGACAACTTCGATTTCCCTCTTAAACAAACGTCCGAGGACGGCGGCTCAAAATCTAACGAAAACTCGGCAAATCAGACACCCATTACAAAATCCCCATCACAGCATTCGGCAACCAAGTTGGAGTTGGGGGAATCGATTAATCCAAAATCTTTAAAAAGAACGCCCGAAACACCCGAAAAAGTTTCTTCAACTGAGCTCGATTTGGATTCTTCATTAGTACAGTTGTTTGAAAGGATCGGTGTGTTGGCCGGTGATCTCGCAAGGGAAGATGAACGACTAGATGTAAAATTGCTCTATGTGATCAGCCAATTGTCTCTTAGAAATAATCGTGAAATTTCATGTGAAGGAACTTCATCAACACTATATCGGATCGAAGAGTCTTCCCCTGCAACAACCACTTTACAAGACAACATTGAATGTAACAGGAGCAGTGAGTCAAAAAATTCTTCAGAAGATGAAATTATGAACTTTATTAGACGCAGATCAACTCGCGAGCTACCAATCCACTTAAAAGCTGGAAGTTTTTACCATCAGCTTCAAAATAATCGAACTGGTGCTAAATGAGAAAAATAAGTATATCAATTCTTCTGTAAACTTGTGTTTTTCCTGGATATACTTTTAGCTTATGACCACCTCAATATGAGCCCCATTAACAAAGCTCTTAAACATATGAGCGAAAGGTTCTCCGAATTAAACCGCCAATTTCTCAACATTGTTACTATGAGCACAAGTGTTGGGATTGGTACAGTGCCTCTTTTGTAAACCAGTTTTGCTTGAACTAAATTTCCATTTTTCGTTTCAGAGAGCGAAGAATGATTTCGATTGAATGTAATTATGCTAGTCACGATCAGCACTTACGATCAAAGTAATCAAAGATACTCAAATCAAAGACTCAGAAGGGGAATTCCTTGCATGTCTTCTGTAATGTAACAGGTCATTGTAATATTCCTTAGCTGCAAATCAGAGTTGAACATCTGACTCAGTTGCTGCCAAGAAACGGAGGATTTTGTCTGTTATTTAGACCATTCATATATATTTTTTCTATCCTTATGGGAATATGTTAATGATGGTGAAAATCCGCTCTTGCATTCGAGTCTCCACCTAAAAATCCCTTTCACCAAACTTGTTTTTACCCACTGTTCACGCGTCTACAGAAGCAGACGTACAGGGTCGTATCTAAATTCAGAAAAGTACATTTTTAACTGATCATCACGTCATCATCATTATCATCATCACTATTAACATCGTTATCATGAATACTATCATCTTGATCATCGTCATCGACAGTGACTATATAGAAAGATTATACAGGATTTATCGACCTACTCATAAATTAATTCTCAAAAAAACTATATTTCGAGATGTATCAGCCACCCATAATTGGAGAAATCTCATTGTTTTGAAAGAAACTTGCTTTGTGTATCCTTATAACGATTTAACACTTTCTTCGTAAAGACTGACTTTCTTTCTTTCTGCAGTAACAGCGTTAGCAGATGCATTCAATGTATGACAATTAAAAAAGATTTTGCATGAACCTTTTTCGATCCTTTGCTGACATTTACTACAAATTTTGAATGGTGTTACAACTCCAAACGATTTCTTAACTGACGAGTTACGAGTTACGATGAAAGAGTTAACGCGGGAAATAACTCAGTTGCCCGGTATTAAGCAGTCAATATTACGAACTTTTTTCTTTGCCGGCACAATGTTTCCAAACATTTTGTTCTTAAACTTCATACCTTACCGTTTCGAATGTAGTTATAGTTTTATGTTACAATCCTCTGACTGGCTCGATCACGACACCATTTAGATCCGATGGTTTGGACCTTCCCTGGCATCCATACCATACGCAACTAAATTTCTACTTCGCTCTTCCTTTCCGTCGATTCTGTCATTTGACTCCAGTTCAAATAGGACTAAAATAACTGTTCAAAGGCTAGGCTTAGACAAACTTGGTTAATAAGTAAAGAATTGCCGTATTCTTGTACACGCTTGATTAAAAAAAAAAAAAAGCATTGCGAGCTTCTACTAATCACTGCAGAAAACGTTGATCTTGTATGCACAGTCTTCAAGTGTGTCACCGTTCACGCTGTAACATAACTTGAAGACATTTTGATGCGTTGTAGTGGAAGAGCATCCTTTCTCTCGGGCCTTCATGCAAGCAGCTTAAAAAACTGTACACGGCTCGTACTTGATACCATTTGTTAACGAACGGAGATAAAGTAATGATAATTGAGAAAACACAGGAACAAAGGTGTTTTAGTGGGTGATAAAACTACTTCTATGCTTTTCAGTCGCTCCCGTTCTTACATTTAGTGTTTTTGGATTTCTCCGCTTGCAGAAATATTTCAATTTGGACATTGCCTTTGCTCGTAACTGAACTTGAATTTGCTAATGCTTTCCCTTTTTCTCTTCCATTTGGTATTATGGAAAAGGATCGGCCATTTCCTTTCCTCTAGGTCTAGATGGGAAAATCTTGACGTTTCTTTTAAGACGCGGCTATAAAATAGAGAAACAAATCAGTCTCTGGTTTGCCAGTCTGAAGTTTTAAAACGAGCTTCTCCCTTTTTTATAAACAATTTCCGGTTATTTTCTTGTTTTTCTTAAAGGCAACAAAGGTGCTTTAGGAAGGGCTAAAAATAAGTACATTAAGAAAAGAAGCAAAAGAAAATCAAACAATGCACAAAGCCAGTCGCCTTTGAAAATACACCACTTGTTCAAGTGATGAATGTATATAAACTAGATTGTTTGTCAGACTGTACCTTCAATATACCAGCAAGGTCACCTAAATTTTTCAACTGTTTTTTTCAGTTTGCAGCTTGGTCGAAGTTTGGTTGCTTTGTTCCGTGAAACGCTTTGTCTATTGAGCAGCGCAAAGACGTTTTAATTCTCCAATGCAATTGAAACCAAAAGCTCCGTTGATGATAAGTTTTGAGGTACAGTCCTGTCGTACTTGAAACCTTTTTTGTACATTCTTGAACTTCTTTTTTCTCACTCAAAGCTCATAATTACGAGGGATCCTTTCAGCAGAAGAGAAATCACATAAAATTTATGATTTTTATGGTATGTAATTATACAACAAAAATTGCATTACATTTTTCTTCACTATGTCTCTAATATTTGACCGTATAACAGCTTCTTTTCTTTCGTTTTATTCTCCGGTGTGGTGTTGGTTATCTTTGTCTATGGATTTTATCATGAAGTCCACGCTTTTTAGAAGTGAAAGTTTTACGTTTTTTCTATTGCATAATGCAAGATGATCTTCTACAAAAGCCTTCTGTGTAATGTGAACTATGAGTTAAAAGAGCGGTGATACACTCGCCTTGCAGAGAGTAGCTCAATGGGACAACCGTACTAGTATATTCTTAATTATTTTGTCATTTTAAACTTTTTTATTAAGTAACAATTTCTTACTCTTGGTGATTTATTTTAGTTTCTTGTTTGCTCTTATCCTCCAGTGCGCTCTAGTGTCTCCAGTGTGCTCTATCTCTAAGATGAGTTTCAAACTCACAAGTGTTGTTTTGCTTTTGTCTTTGGCATTTCTTTTGGCTCCTGCCAAACACTTCAAAAAAGACAAAAGCAATATACAAGGTAAAATATTCTAAAACTTCTGATTTGAATTTGACTTACTTAATTCTGTTAACCAGTTTAAATCTGGCCTTTAACCCTTAGAATTTTTAAAACGAAAAGATGTGCTCCTATTTTCTCCGCTCTGACACTAGAAAAGTCAACTTTGGAAGCTCTCTACGGTGGCCAATTTACATTGTTAAATCACATGATAAAACCATGTTATTTTGCAATACCCTCTACCAAGGCAGCCCCAAAGTTTCTTGTAGATACAGAAACTTTACCAAAGAGATATGACAGAGTCAAGTACAGAGGCGAGTGGAAAAACTGAGACAACTTCCATACCGAAGATGATTTTAGAAACTGGTGGAACTGTCCCTTTGTTGCTTGCACGGGATCAGAGGAATGCACCCCAATGAGCGGATTCTTCTGCAGATTTTTGCTCACAAATGTGAATGTAGAAGATATGGACAGAAGTGATTGCGCCTGTAAATATCTTGATGAAAAAGATTAAGTCGAATTAAGTCGTTGCATTTCAGTCTTGAAATATTATTTTCTTACATTTACAGTACTCGTAATGCCATCCAAAATTAAACTTCTTCCTGTCATTTTATCTATATTATAGTGCGAAAAAAATCGGAAGTGAGAAGGGGAAAATCGTCTAAGTGAGATTTTAAGAGTTAATGACAACATACATGAGACAAACAGTGGCAAGCCACCCAGAATTTGCTGTTACTCCTACTTCCATATGTTGTAGCCCGGTGTGTTCTAATGGTTGTAGTGTAATTTTTTGTGAAAATATATTTCAGTTTTCGAGAATGATTCTTTTCGTTCGACCGCTGAAATATGCAACTTTTCACCGTGAATATTATCCGAGTTGTGTGACCTCATGTAACGAATTTATCTGACCTCCGGTATTTCTGTCCACACAATCCTTTGTTTTATCATCTAAACTTAATCCCCTGTCATTAGTGAAGCTGGTAAAGAAATATTAATTTTTTTGGTAAATATTTTTCTCCGAGATCCTCTTTCTTTGTCGAAAAGTAGCAGAAAGCTTTTTAAAAGACAAAAAAATGGCTACAAAGTTACTGTAAAAATTTCCTTGTGTATTTGTGTTGTTCTATCTTGAGAGGAACTCAAAGTCCGTCAAAATTTACTTTCTCGCGACTATGAAATATGCATGGTATGCCTACTTGTCGCCACCGTTTACGAGCATAAATCATTACAATTTGTAAAAAAAATCTAACATAATACTCTTGTTTATTTATGATTTTATTAGCTGTTTCGATGATCACGTAATGCTATACGACATTCTAGCCAGATTTGAGTTCCGGTTTATATATCTTCTCCATCTTATTATATCAGTTGCATGACAAGCGTGACACATATCAAGTCGTTCTAAAACGAAATTAATTTCATACCGCGTTTATATTCAAGATAATTTAGCCTGTAAAAGCAAGTATTTATGTCCTTTTCTATATTTTTCTATGCTTCCCTCGCTCCTAAAGAGGATTCATATAGATTTGACTGTCGTGGTGCGTTTATACCTTTTAGACTCTCACACTTTGATTCTCACTGAATGATAGTAATGATAATAATGATAATAATGATAATTATGATAATTATGATAATAATGATAATTATGATAATAATTATAATTATGATAATAATGATAATAATGATAATGATGATAATGATGATAAGGATGATAATGATAATGATGATAATGATAATAATGATGATAATGATGATAATGATGAAAATGATGATGATGATAATGATGATAATGATGATAATGATGATAATGATGATAATAATGATAATAATACTCAGAAACCAGGAGACTTCATACCCAAACCAGGAAACTTCTAGAGTGAGAACTAACGACCTATCACTAGTCTTCACAACATCTATAAATGGTTCACATCGTGCATGCAGATCCCACGTGACATCCACCTTAACGCAAATAACGTGACAAAAGGGGAACAGAGGGGGGCGAAGACCAGATTTAATGCAACCACAGACATCCTCATCATTGACAAGATGGTGACCCAACTTTATAATAAGAGTTGTTTCACATGGCTTAGTGAGTGGGTGAATGCTCCAACCCACTGCATTGCTGGTGTTTTGGAGTTATATGAACAGCTTACCCCTACTGAAGTCTACATGGCCTTCAAGACTGGAACATCAACTTAGAATGATATAACACGCAGATTATTTAGCAAATCCTTTGAAGGTGAAAAACATTAATTTAAGGTCAAGGTGAAAAACATTAATTTAAGTAACCATCCCAAGGAGTTGTTTATTCTAATTTCACTTAGGACATTGTGGAAAAAGTGAGTTTTTCTTCTGTCGATGTCTGTTGTGTTATTTCTCCTCTAGGGTAACGCTGTGTGTATAAATGAATGATAACTTTTGCGCTCTGTCGATGCATAATTCAATTTAAAAACATTTTTTCACATTCCATGGGGAGGTCAAAGTTTGCCATCTCACTTTATCAATGTTTGGCTTCATTGTCACCATAAGTTTGGCTGTGTTTAGTCTGTCAAGGTGTGTGCGAACATCGGCTTATTACACTTTTGACTTCTCAGGAGGGTGACCACTCAGCAGTCTGACATTGATAAGAAACACACAAATGAACATTTGCGCAAACATCCCTTTCTGAATAGAAGGGCATCTGTGTTCGGGAAGAGAAGTAACCTTGCCTTAGACTTTGATCTGTCGAACTATCGCTTTGCTTTAACTCTTTGAGTAGAATAGAAATTATAGAATTGGTCATTTTAAGCCATGATATAGAAATGGACCACAACTGAACATCTCAAAATATTTAATGGTTTATTAGAGATTTGAAAGGTTATTGCAGCTCTAATACACCTGTTAAGATTTTATCGACTCAAATACAGAAATTTGAAAAAGCAAAGTATTAATAAGCGAAAGTCAATGAATCTTTGGCCATCTTAGGTGGACTTATTAGGTTCGTTAACAATAAAAAGAGCTTGAGGATTCGGATAGTTAAGATTCCAATTTTCAACCAAAGTCAGAATTCCAGAATCATCACATCCCAGATAGTAGTCACTGCCACGTTGTTTGAACATCGTATAGCTCCAGAAGTATTCAGGATCAAAGATGGATTCATCTGGAGTCCTTGCTGCAACTGGTATTTCCTTATTTAAAAATAGCTTTGAATTAAAAGCTTTGAATTAAAAGCTTTGAATTAAAAAGCTTTGAATTCTTTTTCTCATTGTTAAATAACGCTCTTTTCCCTTGTTGCTTTCTTAGCTACAACCTTGGAAACAATTGACATTTTTCAGGCGATTTATTGAAGTCCCTTTCTTGAACAATTTTCTATTGAGTGTCGAAAGTAATCCGGAGTTGCCCAAGGTTTGCTTTCGCTCTTTGATTGGTCCACAAACCTTGCGCCACTCTCTCAACCAACAGATGCAAAACTAAAATCATTACGATTTGGTCCTTCCGTTGCGATTCCCAGCTTTCAGTTAGTTTTGGTTTTAATTACGGCACTCAATCGAAGATTGCTTTAAGTCACCTTCGAGTTAGAAAGACAAGCTTTCCCTATAGCACTTAGTTATTTTGGCGTTGGAGAAAAAAGACATTTCAGTTGGAGAAATCAGTTATTTTAAAAGGACCCTGGGGAAAATATATAAATGGAACAATGAAAAGAATAAATTGATTATAAAAAATTTAAAAGCTATTAAATGGGAACGATTCTATGTGTATTAATTATTAGATAAAAAAGGTAAAGGAACTGGCGAATGTAGTAGAGAGAGGTGATAAGACAGAATATACCATTAGTTACCTTGGCTTTGACAGGATTTCCTTTACCATCTCCGGTCAGTGCTAACGGTTTGTTTGCTCCATCTTTGAATAGCAGGGCAAATGAAGCCGTCTGACTATATGTTTCATCAATGGTCTCCATAAGAGCTAAAAGGGACATAGAGAAGATGTAGTGTTAGATGATATTTCAATTCCTATGATAAGGGTCCAGGAAGCCGGTCATGTTAAACGAGTTCCTCAATCAACCAGCAGTCACACCAGTTACCTGACTCACAAAAGTTTTGGCAATTTCTGGTAATTTTATCAACGTTCCCTGGGCGCTGCGATATCACTCATATTAGGATATTCAATTCAAATTGCTAATATTTCTTAATTGGTAGACTGCTAGTTTAGGTTACCAAATTTGGTGAATTTTTCATCCACCTTAAATTTTGGACTGTTGGATGGGAGGCCTCATTTGGCATTTATGAGAAATAACAAAAAATTGATCCTTGTTTTGATAAATGTTAGTATGCTAGGGTAATTTCTTCTCGCTGCTTTGTTATGGAAAAAGCCTCTTGTTTCCATCTGCTATTATACTATTGAGGTCAGTTGATGAGGGTTGTTTCTGCCTGAAGGTTAACATGAGCTTCACAGTAGAAGTGTCAATGAGACAGAGAGGGAAGTCATGATGAGATGAGGGGGAATGGGCAGGAACTGTAAAAAACACATACATTGACATTGCGAAGCTTTCATTTATACAGGGACATTTGGGTAGAAATTGCATACAGCCCACGTTATTCTTAAAATTAACTGAATGATATACGTACTGTCACCACCGGAGCTAAAAGTTCCACTGCAAGTCACAATGTTAGTGCTTGGATTCCTCATTACAACACCCTCATTCTTTCTGCTAACGGGGCTCCACAGTCGATAAATGGTCTTCGGCAGGATGGGATGACGCTTAATAAGTGACCGAAAAAAATCACATAAAAGTTGATGGGTGACATTTCGTAGATACCACTAACACTCATGGATTGTTTTATTTGAGGCAAATCAGCGTTTGGCGTTTGAGGCGTTTATTTCTGGCCATCTTGAACCTCTCACTCGATCATTTGCGATCTCATCGGAAGCGGAAAAATTTAATAAATGAATAAATGAAAAACATGAATGCGCAGATTATTTCTCCAGCACTTTACGATAGAAGAAGACTCTAGTTTTACTCGGCAGTAACAGAGCATGGAGTAAAATATCAGATTGCTTTTCCATTTGGTTTTTAATTTTTCTTTCATTCTTTATCGCGCGTTGATTCCGCAAGATACGCAACACTCACTGATTTCACGGATCGTTGTTACACTGTAACTTTCCTTGCAGTTTACAGGCCTAATCCGTAGAGGGCCAAAATTCAAATTTGTTCAAACTTTGCCGAATACTCGCATCGAGGTATTACTTGTGTAACACACGCGCATGCGAGACTTATCATTACTCAAAAATTAGCCACTTTAAGTTAATTACTTAATATAAATTGCTTCTTCAACCTGTCCTCTCTCTTGAATTCGAGCTCGAAGTTTCATGCCATCTTTAAGCAGTTCGTCGCTCTGCAGATCCACATAGTCATCAAATTTTTCAACGTAAAGCCGAAACTTGACATTACTTGGCTCCACCTCGCGCGGTAACACATCGGCGAAGGCTTCAAGAAAACGAATGGCAAAGTCCTCGACAACTTCTCCTTTTGGACAGGAAATGATGCGCTTCGAATCCTTGTAGGTCACATGGATATCAATCTGATCGGCCATCTCTAAAATTTGGAAAATTCATGAGGATATATCAGTGCATCATGACGGTAATTCTGTTACATGGTGTCTTCATTTGTCATATAGTAGATCAAATATTGTACTTTTACAGGGTCAAACTGCATGGTTCCTATGGATCACAAGTGATGTTGCTGTTGATGTTTTTTTCTTTCAGCAGATGGTCCAGTAATTGAAACTGTTTCGATACGAGTACGAGTTTTGAACTGTACCTACATTTTTGTCCATAAAAATTCTTTTATCTCCAGCTCTTTTCTTATAGCGATAAGAAACTAAAATTTTTGTTGCATTTTATTATAAACTGACCTCGTATGAATACTATGCCTCTCATTTCAGTCAAATCGCAATTGCATCTTATTGAATAGGATTAATTACCTATTCAGATAAATGCATTCAGCTCTTTCTTAATGAACCCTGCCGACATTTATTATAAATTGTTCCAAATGATTCTAAACTGTTAACGTGTTGCGTGACATGGTTTCTAAATCTTTATCTGCTAATAACTAAATATTGTCCAGACTTTCTGCCATTATTTCCTTATAGTGACTCTGTTAGCTAAAAACGTGATGTTATATCAAATCCTATGCCATGCCAGCTTGTCCAGTGTACGCAATTTACCTCACAACCCGTCTGTTTGATACTGTGATATTGAAATTGTGTGAGGAAATAAGTTTATGGTGAGGCTGGCGGCTACAACGGAAACTGAATGCTTGTTGACCCTATGTTAGAAACGGAAATATCCATCACCAGAGGAGGATTTTTCGAGAAAAGGTAAGCATATGTCTACAAGGGTGAAACGGAGACACATAATTGTGTGTTAATTCAGTCTACTCACAATCTGACCGTCTAAATTTTTGCTTTTTCCTTTTGAGTTTTACGCTCTAGCTCTATCAAAAAAAGCAAAGTTTTCTTTGGCTTTAACCTCAAAAGCAATTCTCTGAATTGTAAAGGATTCTTAATGTTGTGGAAAACTGTTCCTTAAAGATTAACTAAAGGCAATGCCTCTCACCTTCGCTTTGCCCAAAACTTCTAAGCTCTTGCAAATACACCACTGCTGGAAGACAAAAACTGTTTATGGAAGGAATCAAAGACACAAGTATTTATAACAGTAAGTACCTCCACATGTTCTGACACAGCAGTGAAGTTGTCATCGCTTGCGTCGCTCTCACAAAAAGCATCTTAACTGTGCTAATAACAGGAATAAACAAAGCTATCATAACAATGTCTAAAATAGGAAAAGTCCAGTCAACTTTGAATTGATATTTCGTGCCTGTTGGATTGCTTTTGCTTTTGCCAAACGTAACTTAGGGCCACGTTTGAAGTAAAAGAATTGTTACATGAGTCTTCAGTCCTTTTAAACACATTATTCTCTCGAATTAGGAGATTATTCTATTCAACACGCGTAAAGAAAGCCGGAAAAAAATGCACACTAACTTATTCTTGTTAAGTCCTGTTCGAGACTTAAATCCATTGGGCAAATTTCCACCATTTGATTCTCACTGTAGATTAAACGTTTTGTTCTAACAAATTACCTATACGTTTCCTGCCATTTTCTAGAATGGTTAGCGTAATGGACTAATGCCAAAACTAAGATAAGCCTCAGTATTACCTTGGATAGGAACAAACAACGCACGCGAACTTATTCTAGTTAAGTCCTGTACGAGACTTTAATCCTTTGGGCAAATTTCCACCATTTAATTTTCTCTGTAAAATAAACGTTTTGTTCTAAAAAAATTGCTTTTTACGTTTCCTGCCATTTTCTAGAATGGTTTGCGCAATGGACTAATGCCAAAACCAAACTAAGGCCCGGTATTAGCTTGGTTGTCTTGATATGAGCCATAGCGCATGTATATATGCACGTTATTTGGGAATATAGACAAACATTATGTCTAGACATAATGTTTTTTTATGTCGGGGCATGTTTATATGATAACCCGTTGGGAGGTTTGCACCAGGTACGAACAGTAACCAATCGGTAGTAAGGGCGGAGTTTGCTATGTTAAAACCAGGAGAAATTCCTTGATTCGCCCTTCTATCCCTCGCCATTCGAACGTCAAGTGCTCAAGAAATCTCGGGAACTGGAGTGGGGAAGTCGTCTGCTTCCGGTGATAATTCTTTGAACTTCACAACCTGGAAACGTGAAAGATAGTCGGCACGAGAATTGATCAACCCCGGAATATGGCGAGCTTGAAACAGAATATTGTGCGTAAGGCAGCTTAAAACTAAATCCCTGAGGAGAACCATAATAGATGCGTCCTTAGATGTCTGCTTATTAATAATGTCAACAACGGTGGCGTTGTCGCTAAAAAACAATACACACTTATCAACCATCAACGAACCCCAAATGTGAATTGCAATGGCGATTGGAAAAAGCTCTAATACAGCGATATTGTAGGTCTTCCAAGAGGCCGGCCAAAGACCATGCAACCAACGATTGCCAAACACAGCTCCAAACCCGATGGAACCAGCTGAGTCGGTATAAAGTTTAAGCGTGTCTGATGTCTCCCAGGCGTCATCAAGAAAAAACGATTTGCCATTAAAATCTGTTAAAAATCTAAGCCAAAGTGCGATGTCCAGCTTTGCGCCTTTTGAAAGACGAATATGATGATAGGGCTTGCGAACGCCTTTCATAAGATCGATTAAGCAACGCAAAAACGCCCGACCGGGTACGACGACGAGACACGTGAAATTGAGTAAGCCTATGAGTGATTGAAGCTCTTTGAAGCAAACAGATCTACGAGCGAGAAAAACAGTCAATAACTGGCGACATTTAGCCAGCTTATCGTCTGGAAGTCGCGCCTCCATGCGAACGGAGTCTAAAATTATTCCTGCAAACTGCAAAACTGAATCCGGACCTACTGTTTTCTCGGGGGCGAGAGGAACGCCAATATATTCGCACAAAGCAACAAAATTCGACAAGTCGCGTGTGCATTAGGCTTTGGTCGGCGCAATGAAGAGAAAATCGTCTAAAATGTGTAAAACGGACTGAGCTCCGAGATGGTGGATAGAAATCCACTCAAATGCCGAGGCCTCTTAGGGAGTGCATTGACAGATAGCTCCAGGCGTCAATATCAACGCGCTTGGGCTGTTTTCCGCCAATTTTATTGTCGTTTTTATGGGTCTGAAAATCCCATTTTACCTTTAGTTCCAAATTGTATTCCACTTTTCATTTCTTACCTCTCTTTTCGGAAGATGGCATACTCTACAATAAACTCCTACCTTTCGGCTATTTCTTATGTACACAAATTAAAGGGCTTACGTGACCCCACCAAATCTTTCTTAATTCAAAAGTTGTTGACAGCATTAAGTCGGCAACGAGCTGCAGACGTTCGTCTTCCCGTGACGAAGCCTGTGTTACATCAACTTGTTCGGTCTCTGGATTTCACCAACTCTTCGGCATGGCAACGTTCTCTTTTTGGGACAATATTTTTAGTCGCTTTCTATGGTCTATTTCGCATTGGCGAACTTGTCGTCAAGAGCACGCATTTGGGCTCATCAGTTGTTCAATATGACTTGTCACGGCCTGTCCCATATTGCGAAAATTAGCATTTCCGAATACAAACACAACCCTTCCAAAAGGCCATTTAACATTTTGCTTGCTCGAGAAGACGTTCCTTCTCTCTGCCCAGTTACTGCTCTCTTGCAGTATACTAGGCTTCGCGGCGAACGGTCAGGTCCACTTTTCTGTAGCGCTGATTTTTCGCCTGTGTCTTTACATCAATTCAACACAGAACTTCAGAGGTGTTTAACGTACTGTGGTCTCGATCTTAGCCGCTATAAAAGCCATAGTTTTCGCATTGGTGGCGCTTGTCATGCTGCCGACAATGGTTTTTCTGATGCCCAAATTCGTGCGCTTGGCCGCTGGAAATCGGATGCATTTAAAGTTTATTTACGTTCCGAAATTCTTACTACTAATTGATAGACCATTACAGTCTTGGGCGCCACTTCGTTCAGTCAAGGGCTGCGAAGTTGTTGTCATGCCGGTTTTTTAAGTGGCTGCTTTTTTGCAGGCTTTCTGCCGTTACATTAAATGTTTTAGTGTTTTTTGCCCACTTCTTCTTTATAACTTCAGGTCATTCATGTTACTTATCTCGATGAGTTGAATGCTTTCCAGTGGGTTCAGACAAGTGGCTGCCGTTTTTTGGATTGCATTCTCTCTTTGATTTTAGTCACATGGGACTGTTCAGACATGGGCTGCAGTCTTCATGGATTTTTGTGTAGAGTTGCTTTCCCTCCATTACGTGAGCTTTGCATTTTTATTCTTTCTTTCATTTGTATTTGTCGTGTCTGTTCGTTTTTGTGGGGCTTCAGCCACAGTTTGTGGCTTGTGGCGTTTTTTGTCGCCCCACGTTGACATTATCGGTTGATAATTTCAGATATTCCGCTCTTTGTTATCACTTAGTTATAATTGATTTAATTAAAACTGCCACAGTTTGTGGCCAAATTGTTCCAAATCATCTGTTGTGTTTATTCTAGCATTTTCTTCACGTTGGGACATCTTTTTCGGGCAGAGCTCAAGTAAAGGGACGTTTTTCTTCGAAACATGCATCGATATAAATGCATTTTTTTCACAATGAATTTGAAAGAGTGTTGGCAGGTTATAAAAAAAAAGAAAGAAAAATAATTGATTATTCTTAACAGAAAGCTGTTGATGCAATGAATTGCATACAATCATTTAAATCCCGCACAGAACAGGAAAAATATATTGGGCACAGTCGGATATATAATATGACGGAAATTAAAATATTGCAATACAACTTGCACATAATTTACCATAATCTCAGCATGAAAACTTCGCTAAATAGAGAATAATACATGCGTGCCTGTAGATATGGAAATCCTCTTCTCGTATTCAACTCGACATCTTACTCGTTCGCTGCGCTCACTCGTTTTCTTTGTCTTCTAGGAAATTTTTAGCGTCACTGTGTATAGGCTATAAGATATTTTTCAGTGCTTTAGGGACCGGTCATTAGTTACGTAGAGGAACGGGGAAGAGGGGGGGGGATATTTTAGCAAGATCAAGATTTCTGTAAATAGCAAGTGACTCCCCTTCCCCTCTTTATTCAATATCCCCCCCCCGTCACCTCATATCTCTTTTTACATGCTTCGTAACTTTTATAATTCATTTCACATACAAACATAAGATGATTTTGCGTAACAACGGAATTAATCAATTAACTTTAAAAAAATCGGCGTATCGTGAATATTTAGTGACCAGTTTATCTTACATGCCTTGTAATTATTATAATTCATGTCACATTCAACCATAAGATGATCACTTTGCATAACAGCGAACTCACCTACTAAATTAAAAACTCGGAATATCGTGTAGATTAGGTGACCAGTTTGTCGTCAAATTCTTGATATCTTTTGATCATACCAGTATTATGAAATTACCGAGAGCGATATTTTCTTAAATATAGGAAATTATTTCTTGACTTTGGAAAATTGTCCGATAGTTACAAATTATGCCTCTATGGTGAACGAATATATATAATAATCAAGTAAAATTATAATTTTCCAATGATTTTCCGACAGTTGTATCAGTACTACTCTCTTCTTGTTATATCATGTTTAATTAATTCTTGGGTTATTGAAGTTACAAGCCTTCTGCCAAAGAAAACTCATCAAAACCCATGGGTCTGGATTCTTTATTAACTAAAATTTGAGTTAACAATTAAATCACACCATAAATGATTTTCAGATATCTACAGTCATTAAAAATCACTAAGTTGTACAAAACTGAGTGGTGTTTAAACCAAAAAAACGGTAGAATTGACACAAAGTTGTACAATTTCACATTACTGTTTCAGAGTTATTATTTACAATCTACTATTTAACTGTTTTACCCACCTTGGGCGATGGACCACTCTCAAACTGTACCTCAACTTGCTAATGCCCCTCTCAACTTCTTTATAAAAATTTGTCAGTTTCTTTTCTTGCCAATCTGAAATAGCATTAACCACCCCCACCCCCCCGCCACTTCCTTTATCCCTACCCCTCCCCCCATCTACTACAAAAATAATAACCGGCTTTTAGCAGTCATAATCCAAGATTATTTCAAAAACCACCTCCAATTGAGAATAGCGAAGACTTTGCCATTCATTAAGCAACATACACGACTTTCATGATGGCCGCGGAGCGCGAGATTGGTAATCACTTAATAGCGCTTGTCTGTAAAAATCAGACAAATTCTAAATTTCGCGGCAAGGGTGAAAAATTCGATTTCTCTCTTATTTTAATATTAGATAGGCTAAACTATAACTAAAATCACTAAAAAAATTCCGTTAAAATCGTCATTTTTAGCAGCAAATTATTGCACAAGTTTGAGGGCTTCGCATTCAAAAACGAATCACAATCTCGTCTTTTTAACACTCAAATCTTCTTTTTCAACCTCATAAGACCTCACAAAACGATTTTTGTACACACTGCGTTCCTCTTTGCGTGTAAAATAGTTTGATTTCGAAAGTATACATTTCTCTTCACTAAAAGTACTTTGTGAGTAAAGTTAATTTTAAGCATGTGCTAAACTTTCAAATGGATTAAGCTTTGGGCGATAGAATTACGAAAAGATGTTCTCAATATTATTATAAAAATTTCTTTGGACAAATGATTGAGAGCGATACGAAAGCTTTTCAAAGTCCGTTAAAATGCAGTTATTTGACCTTTCGCGGTCAACATTCCAGTTGCGAGTCACACATCTACTTTAATATGATTCAACCCATATGAGGCCGGAAAATGTACATGGGTACACATTTCCAAATGCTCTAACCTCATTTGCCGCAGAAGAAAGATCCAAAGACAATTTTACTTTGGTTATCTTGTCGCTCGTCGTATTTATAACATCCGATGAAACTGCCTGTCAATCTGCAAACTGTCACCAACCTTCGTTGTAAAACGTTTGACATCTTTCTGCACTGTGGCATCTTATCCAGCGGTTCAGTGGACTGTGAGTGTTGCTCGGTTTGGGGTGCAGTAGAACTGATCGACGCTTTTAAAAGTGGCACTACACATATGTTGCAGTCAACGTAGTTTTGTTTACGGAGAGTCGTCACTCAATGCAAATGATACAATGGAAAGTTATTTTTTAGGGGGTAGGGGGAGGGGAAAGTAAAAAAGACGTCACTCTGCTGCTAAGCTTTTTTGTTGTTGTGAACATCGAAATCTCTCACATGTAAGTCGCGGAGATCGGGCCTTTGGCTAATACTCGTTGGAAAGCTAAATTTAGTACCTGCTAAATATAGTAAGCCTAAGTAAACAAAACCTGGTTTATGGTAATTACACGATACCTATTGTTCGCTTAGAGGCGGGGCTTCGGACTTTGTTTTTCACAAATACACTAACTTATACAGTCAACTTTATTACATAAAAAAAAATGGAAGGTTGTTGTTCGTTTAAGTTGCTTATTGGCGGAGTTTGTGGTTACAACACTAGAGATCGAATGCGTGAAACGGAAATTGTTCCTTTACTTTCATGCACCAAGAATATCGCCAGTCATCAGTCGGCTTTCAAATTTACCGGTCCTGAAGATGAGATCGACCTTGTTTTGTACCGAGCGCACATATGTCGGCCCCTCTGTAGTTTATGGTTTTAAACGGTAGTTGGGTCTGTTAACAGCGGTTAATAATACCACTCCCTTATGCAAGCCTCACCCATTGGCCATGGAGCATAGCACCCCAGCCTCACATAAGCCACACATCCCCACCACTGCGTTTTGTAGCATGGTGTTGTAAAAATGTACAAAAGGTTCTCTTTCATGCTATTAGGGTATTCCTTGCAATTTTAGACGAAAGAAAAACACCCCTAATAAGTACGACAGGCACAGAGCGCCAAAAAAACAAGAATTATTCCCTGCAATAAAGAAATATATTTTACTGTTTGTCACCAGACAAAGATGACACTATTACAAAAATGTTTACAGAATAAAATATTGTGTAGGTTCCAAGAATTCAATTCTGATAGTGCTTAATTATATGGAGTTTTGCCCTTCACCTACCCCCTAAAGTTCCTTTGTCACCGGTATTGCGTGACAACCCAAATACTCAAAGGGCGTACATGTTTGTAGTCAACTCAGTTTAGGATTGAATGAGACTGTCAGATGTAATTTTTTAGTGCATTGTAAACTGAGCAATACTCGCAGTCAACTGAACCGTTGAATTGGGAATCATACATAGGCGCGCGTATCTATGGAAGTTTTTGTAATCATGATTCAAAGCATTTTCCATCTTAAGAGTCAGCGCCAACGCACTCTACGATTGTTATTCGAGGATTGTCGATTCATTTATTTGCATTCATTAATGAGGTCGGATTTTCTTCCCAGAAAAGGGCTATTGTGTTTATAACACGTTACAAAAATAATAAACAGGAATAATACATGGTTGCTTGTAGATATGGAATTTCTCTTCTCGTGTTCAACTCGACATCTCACTCGTTCACTGCGCTCACTCGTGAGCTATCGAGTTAAACACTCGAAGATTAATTCCATATCTACGCGCGCCAATGTATTATTCCCTATTTATTATTTTTTGTAACGTGTTAGTTCATTTCGTAAAGTTCTTTAAGTCTTTTGCTGAGGGAATGTACAATAATCAGCATGCTATCGCATTTCATTTCGTGAGATGGTTGATTATACATGGGACCAGGGAGAGTAAGATTTCAGTGGGAGGTAGAGGTTTCGTTCGATTCTCGTATTTCGTGTACGTGACATGTTTTCGTTTCGCCTTATTTTAGACATTTATGCCTTGTTTTAGATGGTTTTAGATAGTTTGCGAGTGGTTGTAGATGTTTTTGAGGTGGTTGTAGGTGGTTGTTGAATCTTTTGAGGTGGTTGTAGATGGTTTTAGGTGGTTTTAGGTGGTTTTAGGTGGTTTCAGGTGGTTTTA
The DNA here is from genome assembly GCF_036669915.1 of Pocillopora verrucosa. Classification (NCBI taxonomy): domain Eukaryota; kingdom Metazoa; phylum Cnidaria; class Anthozoa; order Scleractinia; family Pocilloporidae; genus Pocillopora; species Pocillopora verrucosa. Next base: position 6,150,783 of record NC_089324.1, read on the forward strand.
CGTCGTTCCTTGTTTTAGTACTTACCCAAGATGGTGTTCGACAAGGTTGATGGTTAAATGATGATGACAGAATACGACGAACGACAAGAGAATCACACTAAAATGGTCTCTGGATCGGTCTTCTGCGGCAAATGAGGTCAGAGCATTTGGAAATATCTTTCTATGTACATTTTTCGGCCTCATATGGGTTGAAACATTAAAATATGTGTGACTCGCGACTGGAATGTTGACCGCAAAAGGTCAAAGAACTGCATTTTAACGGACTTTGAAAAGCTTTTGTATCGCTTTCAATCATTTGCCCAAACAAATTTTTACAGTAATATTGAGAACATCTTTTCGAAATTCAATCACCAAAAGCTTAATCCATTTGAAGGTTTAGCACATGGTGAAAATTAATTTTATTCACGAAGTATTTTTACTGAAGAGAAATGCATGCTTTCGAAATTAAATTATTTTAAGGGCAAAGAAGAGCGCAATGTTTACAAAAATCATTTTGTGAGGTCTTATGAGATCGAAAAAGAAGATTTGAGTGTCTAAAAGACGAGAAAGTGATTCGTTTTTGCACGCGAAGCTCTCAAACTAGTGCAATAATTTGCTGCTAAAAATGACGATTTTAACGGAACTTCGTTATTTGTATTTTTCTCTGAAATAAAAAGATATTTTGCCAAAAAAAGTATCCGGTGATTTTAGTTATAGTCTAACCTATCTAACATTAAAATAAGAAAGAAATCGAATTTTCCACCCTTGCCGTGATGTGTTTGATTTTTACAGACAAACACTCCTAAACATAAAACCGAGGTCAGAAAGGCCACACTTCAGGACATCACTGTAAACAAAAGGTCTACTAGGATTGACTCGATTCGGTCGAATTATTTACAAGAAGAGGAAATGCCGACTCATTGTTGTGTTCCAGAATGTACGAAGAAATGCTACCGGATAGACGATGGGACAAAAGAGTCTTATTTTTAATTTCCGACCGAGAACCCGTTAAGAAGAAATGCCTCTACGCGATAAGAAGAGACGAAGGAAAGCACTTCAAGCTAACTGAAAATACAAAGATATGCTCCCAGCATTTCAGGAAAGGTTATATTAGAAATGTCACGCAGTCAAAAATGAATTAAGAGATGGAGTTGTCCCTTCTGTGTTTTCATGAATTCGAACATCGCCACGCAAGGGAAAGGAGCCGGCGGAAAGAAACTTCGAGCTGACAGCTTCGAAAAGCGCATCACGAAAATTGTCTACCCCAGCTGTTGTTCTTGAAGAATTATCAAATGAATCGTCAAACGAATTATCAAACGAAATGGTTCTAGATCTACCAGATTGTAGCTTAAAAGTCGAAGACGAAACACAGACTGATTTTACCGACCAGGAGGCCTACTTGAGAGAAATTATTGACAACAATAACGAGAAGATTCATAAACTCGAACAGGAAATTTAGGAACTTAAGCGCCAAATGCAAGATACCCAGCGGCAACGTGATGCTCTCAATAAAAGATTGTTTAACTTTGAAAACTGTAAGTCAAAAGATTCCAATGCTGCTTTATATACTGGATTTCAAAGCTGGGAGACTTTAATGGCTGTTTTTGAGTATCTTTATCATTTCCTACTGGCGGTCAAAAACTGACAACATCACTGAGTCTGATTATAGTGAAAGCAGACTTCTAACAAAAAAGGGGAGAGCTAGATCTTTAAGGCCCCTTGATGAATTTTTTATAGTCATGTGTAGACTAAGGCAAGGATTCCTAGAGGACTATCTAGCTCAATTATTTAATGTATCAGCATCCACAGTAAGTAGAATATTTGTCACATGGGTCAATTTTGTGTCCTTTAAGTTTGGACAAATAAACATTTGGCCCACCAGAAAAGTAATTGATACAATGCCCAAATCTTTTAAGGGAAGGTACAAATCTACTTGAGTCATAATTGACTGTACTGAGGTTAGATGTCAAATGCCAAACAGCTTGCAGTTGAATTGACAACTTTTCAGAGCTTACAAAAATCACACAACTTTGAAAGGTTTTGTTGGTATTTCTCCCAGTGGAGCAGTGACATTCAGAAGTCAACTGTATACAGGTTCTATCTCTGATCGGGAAATTGTGAGATGGAGTGGATTCTTAAATCTACCATTTGATGACAAAGACTCCATTATGGCAGATAAGGGATTCATAGTTTAGGATTTGTTGCCTTTGGGAGTCAGTTTAAATTTGCTACCCTTTCTTGGAGCATCTTCTCAGATAGCTGTAGAAGATGTGGTAAAAACACAGGAAATTGCAATTTTACGGATACATGTTGAACCTGCCTTTAACAGGATTGAGAATTTTCACATCTGGGACAGAGTTGTTCTACTGAATCAAATGGGAATAGTTGAAAACCACATGTGGGCAGTGTGTGCATTCTGTTGTAATGCACAACCTAACATAATATCAAAATATCACATTCATGTGAGGCATGAATGAATTCTTTTACCCATAAATTGTCTACAAATCTCTTCTCTCCCTAGATTGTAAGGGGCTACAAATAAGTCATTCAGATAAAGACAACATTTTCCCCTCTGTTCTTACTATTTATTGTAAGGTTTACATCATAATTGAGTGACTTCTTTTCTGTATGTAAAGACCATGTTGTCTATGTTGTATTTAAATCATCTTTGGTGCAAAATGTTTAAACCAGTTTGGTTTTAATTTTCCTTTGTATTCTTTAGCATACTTTGAAACAAAGGAGATTAAAAATCAAACTGGTTGGAAAAATTTCAACCCACAACAAATTAAAGCTACAAAACAATAAGAATTTATTCATCTAAGGTATTAATTGCCAGTCAACAAGTAAATTCACGACAATTAAGAATATTTGAATGTAGAAGCATGGTATTATCAATTCCGTTGATAAAAAACAGAGATGTCATAGCAAAATAGCTTTTGCAGGAAAACTGTGGATGACAGGGTCAACAAGATGTAGCTGTTCACAAGACTTCACCATCATTGTTGTTATTTACCAGACAATTTCAATTGAAAAGCTTTGCTTACGCGAACTTAATAAAATATTCAAGGTAATAAGAAAGCAGTTTCTGCCCTTGTTCGGCCCAGAAAGTAAGTTTCGTATGTAGTCATGCACTCGCTTCACCGCGTCTCCACAACATTTAAGCCAAAATTTAATCTTTGAGGTTTTTAACTCCTCAGGTTTTCTTCTGAGAAGAGAAGCGCCAGGTATATCGTTTTCCGTAAGAAATTTCGCATTTTGAAATATTCTAAGTGCTCGCCATAACAAACGAAGAGGGACGCGATAGTGTGGCCTTTCTGGCCTCGTTTTCATGCAACTCGATCCAGGACTCTCGCGATGTCCGCCATCACCCGATTTGAAAGTCGTGTCAGCAGTCACATGCCAGCAGCTGATTGGCTATATCAAAGACACGTAAAAAATTATCGTATTATCTTTTTCGCGTGTGTTGTTCTGGCTTTTCCCAGGGCAGGAAATCCTTGTATAAATCTTTACATCTTAATATCAACATGTATTTTTTTTCTTTAGTTGGTGATCAGTTCCTTAATTCTCATGACCCTAATGTGTGATTCTGGCTTTATAGAGTAAGGAGAATTTGATGCAAGCCACTCCAAGTGTTTCTAGGATTAACACCGTAGCCGTTTATAAAATGAATGAGTTTTTCTAACTTTATTAATCTCACGGTGATTAATTCACGGTGAGTAATTCTCGATTTTGTTCCCGTGTTGACAAAGAGAAAAAAAAAACAAATATATACGAAAAACATAAGAGTAGAATTTCAAGTCAACAAATTTCCATATTAACAATTTTTACTGTCGATCGAAACACTTGACAGCTGAAGACACCGTCTCGGTATTTTTACCTTCATTATCTCTTCCTCTTTCCATATGAATGCTAGGAGTTTCTTCTTACCATCAAGTTTATCGCTATTTTGAAGTTCCTGGTAGTCTTCCGGACCCATTTTGTCATCGCACTGTAGAAACTTGAACTTAAACTTGTATTAGCGTTACCTGGCCTAATAACACATCGGAGAAGACTTTCAGAAAAAGACGGCAAAGTCCCTTAAATCTTCGTCTTTTTTATGGGAAATATCTCTCTTTGTTTTTTTGTACGTCACGTTGACGTTAATTATATCGCCCATGTCTAGGTTCTGAGGAGGTCATAAAGATAGATGAGGACAGTCAGGGATGTGGTTTGTTGACTTCTTTTTCCCTTAGGCATAAGATGAATAAAATTTCATGCTATGCGTTATTTCTGATAGAAATTTCAAGGGATTGGGGCTGGTATTTCAAACAGTGCTTCAAAGCTTTTTCTTTAATTATCGCCACAAAGCGTTAATGGTGTGAACCGATGGTATAAACATGCGTGCATTCAGGCCAATAAAAGGTAATAAAATCGTTTTATGGGTAACCGACTAAGTAAATTAAGCCAATCCTTATTAAACTGATTAGTAGGATGACCTAGGCTTTTCAGCTAATTGAACTGTAGAGAACGATCACGATCTTGCGTCAGTGTCTATCATTTGGGGATGCACAGTTACAGATTGGAATGGCGAAGCTAACAAACCAGTAGTTATCATTTAACTGACAATGTTCTTTGCGTTGACACTAGTAAGAACTGGGAACTGTTCGATGATGACAAGCCTAGACTCATATTCTTCAAGATGAAGATACCTGAGCCGACTGCGGTAAAAAGCGAACAGGCAATGTCATGTTGTCTATTTCAAGTGTGACTTCCGTTTTCAGTTTATACGAGGCTACTAATTCAAAAATTGATTTTCAGTGGTGGGTTCAAACTTTTATGGTATTCGGCAAAAAAGTTCTCTTTCATTTATGCTTTTACACTTTACTAAAGCCAATGCTGAACATTATTAACCGCAAACATCTCTTATCCACAGCTAATGCAAGTTTTATTTTTAGTGACTAAAGACTGAAGTCATACAGTACGAGGTATGATTTTTGAAATTCACTAGGAAAAGGTAATTACACGACAGAGGCAAGTAAGGAAAGTTTTGTAACTTTCGGTTGCGTGAAACTTTCTTTTCCAAGCGAAAAATTGGAATGTATGTATTCAGAAAGCTTGCCTCTTCAACCCATTCATGTATAATGAGTGGTGGTGAATTTTTTGGTAATACGGCGATGCCTACAATAGTATGTGAATGTCCGTAACCCTTTGCATAACGCAGGTATATCGTTTACCCGGCCGGTTGCCAACTTTGTACGATGCATTATCACCTCTTCCGAGCAGGACTGAAGCTGAAAATTCGTTGCCTGAACAGAATGCTGAGCATAAAATGCGATTTTCCTGGTTCATCTCGTAGAAAAAGTGGATTCCATGTCCATTCATCTCACGGAAACTGTAAGCTCAACTTTGTACACAACTTCCTTAGAAAAAGATCACTTCGTATCCACGACTACCTTTACAAACACGCATTCTCATCTAACTGCAGAATGCAAATAAAGAAGAAATAAATGAAATATTTGTAACAGCTTCATAATGTTTCCATAATGGCATATAATACACTTCAAGTCAGGAACTGTTTTTTTGGTTTTAATTGTTTGTCTCACAATCTTACATATTTAAGACGCCTTCAACCTGCATGTTGTTCTGCTGTGAGTGAAGAACGATACTCAAAATTAATTAGGTATTTCAAGCCGATGTCGGGTATGTATTTTAGTTTTCAGTGATTATTTTGATACAAATCCATTGTGTTGGCCTTAAGCACGATAGTATAGAATAACATTTTCAATCCTGGTTTTGTGAAAGGTCACTTGTTATGACAAAATGATTAATCAGGATAAAAAATAACAAAATAAGGAAAACATATTGAAATACGTAAAAAAAGAAACATGTTAAAAAAAAGGTAATGCAAGTAAACGCCGGTGCAAATTGGCTCAAGCGTTCTAATGTTATGTCATCAGCGACTAGTTTAAACAAGAAAACGAAGATGATATTTCACTTCTTTGTTTTAACATGCCTACGTTGGTTACTGCTATAAATACTTGTGTTGCCTGCGTATAACAACTGTCATCCCAATCGCCTTATCTCGGTTTGAAGGTCTCCATCACTCTATCCGCAACTGAGAATCCAAAGAGGACTAAAAGAGCCAAGAGAAGTAGGAACAAGAACAGGTATTTTGGGAATCTTCAAGCGCTGCGGCCTTTTCATCTATTTTTGTCCCACTAATAGTCTGAAGTAGCATTTCCCTGGTTGAAACCGCAGACGGTTTCTCTAATTATGACATCAATCGAAGTTTTTTCTCCCTTGTCAAAATCGGCTTTCAGATGTTTTCATTTCCACTTTCTCTGTTCTGAAACTTACCACGCAATATGTAAGAAAAGAGAAAAGAAAAAAAACTCACGGCATTGATAAACTACACAAATATTTTCACACTGAGGATTAGATCGCAAGTGGACAGAGGGCAAAAGATCAGTTTTTGACGTCGTATTGTCGGTCGTTAGCGTGAATTACGTCCGCAATCGCATTGCACAACAAACTGTCATAAGTCCTCTGCTCTGTCGTCCCTGTTTGCCAAAAACGTTCGTGTTACTTGACTTTCGACATCTCTCACAATTTGTGAACGGTATTCACTAATACGCAGAAGCATGCAATGGTAATTAATTCTAGTCATTTATATCTGTTTTTTTGGCTGCGGTGAAAGTCATGTTTCCCCACTCTATTACGTTATCATTGGGAGCAAGGAAGCTGTACATGCAAGCTAACGAAAGGACTCTCAGGAAGAAATTTACGAGACAGAGAAGCAGTTAGACAAATTTATTGAAGACAGCGCTAACTCGGAGATGACGCAATTATTGCCATCATTTAAAAGTGTTAGTTTCCCCCGAAAAATAAGAAGTTCACATATTTGCTATTTTATTTATGCCTATGGGAAGTCAACAAACCACAATTTCTACCTGTCTTCATTTATCTTTAAGACCTTTACAGAACCTAGACATGGCCGATGTGATTAACGTCAACGTGACGTACAACAAAACAAAGAGAATTATTTCCTATCAAAAAGACGGAGATGTTCAGGGATTTTGCCATCTTTTTCTGCACGTCTTCTCTGACGTGTTACCAAGCAAGGTCACGCCAATTCAAGTCAAGTTTTTACAGTGCGATGACAAAATGGGTCCGGAAGACTACCAGGAACTTCAAAATAACGATAAACTTGATGACAAAAAGAGACTCCGAGCATTCATATGGAAAGAGGAAGAGATAGTGAAGGTAAAAATACCGAGGCGGTCTTCGATCGACATTGAAATTTTTAATGCAAAAATTCGTCAAATTGAAATTTTATTGAGATGTGTTTCCTATATATATGTTTTTTTATCTTTTTACCAATGCGGGAATCGTGAATTACTCATGTAAACATTTTACGTCCCAAAAATAGAAAGCCGAGTCATCGTGAAATCACAATCCGAAATACCATCAAAGCACTGACTTCAAAACGTTTGATTCGCACCAAATCTTCCGAAAATTGCTTTGGCAAGAATTTCATCGAATTATACTTTGCTTTTATAACTATTCTCATCTTCATCATCATTGCATCATCACCATTATTATTATTATTATTATTATTATTATTATTATTATTATTATCATCATCATCGTCATCATAACCATCACCATTATTGCTCTAACTATCATTATAATAAGAATTACTCTTGGGCTTAAGGAGTAAGAAATCTGACGTCTAGTGAGTGGAAGGAAGATATAAATCATAAACATCATTACATACTATATGCCATGTCTGATATGTCACACATTGGGTTTGTCTGGGTTTTGACACTAGGCCTTATAAGCGCATCATTAATGGCCATATCCTTTCTTCGAAGGGATTATGTTGTCTTAAAGAAAACTCAAAAGTCCAAATCCCTTGGTATGCGGTTGAGGCAAGCATTTCTGGAGGGCTTATCAACTATTTGAGGACCCATCCAGTCAAAATAAACACCAATTACCGACTGTGGAGCTTAGTTAGCAAGACCAACGATGGTATTATGATGAGAGATACCAAAGATGGTTCTGTTACTTGCAATGGAAGTTTTAACATGGCCCGGAGTGATGATGGTAGGTAAAACTTTATTTACTACTTCAAAACATAAGTAAGTGAGCTAAATTTTAAACGCACCTAAACTAAATACTAAATGATACAGAATGTAACAAGTGTGTTTTTCTTGGCTTTTTCGCATTCCTTCCCTCCCCTTACCGTGATTTAGCCTTTGCCCTCAGCCACCACCACGAACGGTGTGTGTTAGGTGCAAGATAGCATTGATACCCATGCGAAAAATATGCGGACAGGAGAGAGTGTCAATCATGCCACGTGGCTTATTATCACGATTTGTATCCGCTTATCTATTACATTGATCTGAATGATCGATGAATATGTGATGCTGAAGGTCTCCATTTCTACAAAATGGAATTTGATTATCTTGAAAAAAACTAACAAACAAACAAACACGCCTTACCCACCATATGTGTGGTATGATTAGGTTGAAGAGGTGACGCTTTGGGGAGGGGGGAGGGGTGGGGGGTTGTGATAAGGGTTGTAGTCTTTTAGGACGTCGCACAAGGCAGCCTGTCCTCTGTATTCTGGTTGCTTGCTGAACTTAAAATTGCTCTCATTTTCCCTCTAGTTCGAATTGAAGCTATAGATGGAACAAGACAGAAAACGTTTTATGTAGCCTTAATGTTCAAAGACACTAACGCACAGAAGAATTATGTATTGACTGGAACTGGCAAAGGAAATCAGGTTAAAACCAATGTAAGAGACAGGATTTTCACCCATCCATCCGTTCGCTGTTCTTTCTTTCTTTCTTTCCTTTGTTTATAATCGTTCACTGTTACTGGCCACTAACTGATTGGTTCCAGTATTTCTTTGTTTTCTTCACAGTTTGGTCATTTCATCATTTGCCAATAATAAAAGGATTATTTTATTTAGGTCAACCTTTTTAGGATGTATGATTCAGAAGGCTAACGTCTTCCCGGTATTTTAGTGTAACTATACCTATCAGAGAGACTATAATACTACGTTACCCTGTTATACTCTCCCACCGACGCAGCACCAAAGTCTTTTGGGAAACATACCCCCTTTATTGATTTATCTGATACATTGTTACATTATTTCTAAATCAAAGTTGTTTTATATTCAGGAAGTGCCAGTGTCAGGAATTATTTCGGACGTAAGTGTCTTTGAGCCTTTGTACTTCTGGAGCTATACAATGTTCAGAAATTGTTTCTACAGCAACTGTTATCTGGGATGCGACCACACTGGAAAAACAACTTTGGTTGAAAATTGGGACCTCAGCTATCCGGACCCTCAAACACTCTTCATCCTTAATACATTTTAATTTGACAGGCCAAATGGCAAAGGAGAATGTTGGCTACTTGCTTGAATTATTCTTACCTTCATCCTTATAAACTTTGTATAGCATTATATTTTATTTGGGTTTATTATTATCAGGCTAATGCTTACTATGATTCGTTTTCAAAGATAATAATTAATGCGATCATTAATCTTTCGTGGGATGATACTATAGACTATTTGCTACAATCTTAGTCGGCGTGCAAGTCTCTTTCCAGTTGGATAGCTGAAAGCATTACTTGCATTTCAAGGATGATTTCAGTATGGATTGCTGAAGAAAAGAAGCTCGATTTTCCAAATATAAACAAACTTAGGTGTAGATTTTTTTAGCCGGTAACTTTATTTCATGAAATCTTACTTACAACACGTAAATGTCGTATTGCAAACTAGCATTGCGCAAATTTCTTAACAAAATAATTACAGGAAAACAGCAAATCTTTTGTCTCTTGAAATTTGCGTTGATCGTTTCACGGTTGGTTTTTTTTGTTTCTCTTTCCCTCAGTATTATCATTTACATTTCGCGTCATGTCATGTTTCTGGAACTTCTTTTAAGTTGTTTGAATTGTATTTTTGCAATTTTTTCTGCTATCGTGAAATCAAAATCCAGCAAAACATTATGAAATAAGGTAGCCGAAGTTCAACATTCACTATTTAACCATGTTTTTTTCTCTGAGCTTCTTACATGTAGATTTACCGTTTTTTTTTCTTGTCCTATAAAGCTGATTTTTGTCGCGCCTATGGTGATTATAAGATCTACCAAAGTATGTCTAAAAAAAATTGACCTTTGTAGTTTGCTATCATAAGATAAAAAAACATTCAATGCTGGAAAATATTTTAAGTTATCTATAGCAAAGCTTTCTTGCAATTTTCAATTTCTTGAATTTCATGCAAAAGAAGTTAAGTTAGGATTTTTACGAAATTATTAATTAAAAGGTCATGCATTAGTAAAAACAACCACCCAGACAACAACAACAACAACACAACAAATTTAAACAAAACAATAGCATGCGTTAGCTTCTTTAATCTCTCTCTCACCCTTTTCCTCTTCAGCCTTCAGTCTGCGTCCAGACACTAAGCAAATAATTGAACCCTTTCCTTGCCGAAAACATCACGGATTATATCCATTACACGTAAAATGGCTGCAGAAAATTGTTAAAACAAGCAACAGACCAAGAGAACTGCATCGATAATTTCCTTGGTATCTTACTTCAGTTTGATATGAACCCTTAACACTCACGTTTTAGCGTCACCGTATATATTGACTGTAAAAATTGGTTTTGTTTTCTGTATCGGAAAATAAGGACTAAGCTTTGGCATACCTTCCTGGATGAGAATATCCGTATTGGCATACTTATCATGAACACTGAAAAATGCACTAAGACACAAGATGAAAAACAAAATGATGAAGAAAAAATTAAATGAATAGAAATAATAATAATGATAATAATGATTATTGACGTGCGTGACTGATGCCCTGGGTGCATGGTATGCGCCTGGCTGATGCACAAAAAGAACACTAGCAAAGACTCTGATAGAAGAGATAATAATGATAATAGCAACAACAATAATAATAATAATAATAATGATGATAATAATAATAGTAATGATAATAGTAATAACTAGCTACGCGCACGTTCACCGCGAAGCCTATTTTAATTGATTAATTCCTTGCAAGGCTTCGCGTAGAAAACTAGATGTGAAATGCTGAACAAATTTGCCTTTGCCAACAGAGAGTTTGGTTGTTTGGTAATTTGTTTGTTTGTCCTTCTCTTTTCTCTGTCTACTAACGTGTTTCCTCGTACTTCAGTCTACAAGGACACTTCGTAATTATCAAATTGAGATTAATAAGAAACTTACCAAGGAGCTACGCCAGAAAAAAAAACAGTATCACAGTTTCTTTAGAAACTTACCCCTTTATTCATTTGAGATTAATAAAGTTCGATAAACTAATTCATCACATAGACTACGGTGTTAACCCTATCAACCCTTGGAGTGACTTGCATCAAATTCTCCTTACACCATCACCTCGGAATCACATATCAGGATCATGAGAATAAAGGAAATGATCACCAACCAAAGCAGCTCTTGATTGTTAAACAAATTCTCCTTGTCAGCACCTTTAGAAATGTATAGAGAACAGTATGGAGAATATGCATATTGATATTACGATGTAAAGAGTTACACAAGGATTTTCTGCCCTGGGAAAAGTCGCAATAACACACGCGAAAAAAATAATACGATAATTTTTTTACGTGTCTTTGATATAGCCAATCAGCTACTGGCGTGTAATCCTCCTTTCGCGCCACTCCGTCATGTTGCTAGATGAATGGGAAAGCCTTCGCTATTCTCAATCCAAGGTCTTTTTTTGAAATAATCTTGGATTATGGCTGCTAAAGGACCGGTCATTATTTACGTAGTAGATAGGGGGAGGGGGAGGAATAAAAGAAGTGGGGGGGGGGGGGTGGCTAAGGCTATTCAGATTGGCAAGAAAGAGGACTGACATTTTTTGTAAAGAAGTTGAGGGGAGCATCAGCAAGTTGAGGTACAGTTTTAGAGTGGTCCATCGCCCAAGGTGGGTAAAGCAGTTAAATAGTAGATTGTAAATAATATATTTGAGTAATGTGAAATTATACATTTTGTGTTAATTCTACAGTTTTTTTGGTTTAAACATCACTCAGTGATCTACATCTTAGTGATTTTTAATGGCTGTATATTTTTAAAACCATTTATGATGTGATTTAGTTGTTATCTCAAATTTTAAATAATAAAGAGTCCAGACCCATTAGTTTTATTGTGCTTTCTTTGACAGAAAGCTTGTAACTTCAATAACCCCAGAAATAATTAAACATGATATAACAACAAGAAAGTAGTCCTATTACAATTGCCAGAAAATCGTTGGAAAAGAATAAATTCTGCATGGTTGTTATATATATTTTTGTTCACCATGAAGACATAATTTGTAACTATCTAGTAATTTTCCAAAGTCAAGATATAATTTTCCATATTTAACAAAACTTCATTCTCAATAATTTAATAATACTGGTATGTTCAAAAGACATGAAGAATTTGACGACAAACTGGTCACTAAATTTTCACGATACGCCGATTTTGTAATTTAGTAGGTTTGTTCCGTTGTTATGCAAAGTAATCATCTGATGTTTGTATGTGACATGAATTACATTAATTACAAGGCATGTTAGACAAACTGGTCACTAAGTCTCCACGATACGCCGATTTTGTAATTTAGTAGGCTAGTTCCGTTGTTATGCAAAGTAATCATCTTAGGCTTGTATGTGACATGAATTATATTAATTACAAGACATGTAAGAGGAGATATGATCTGACAGGGGGGGAGTCATCACGTAGATATTGAATATTGAATTAAGAAGGGAAGGGGGGTTACTTGCTATTTGCAGAAATTTTAATCCGCCAACATATCTCTCCCCTCTCTCTCTCTCTCTCTTCCCCCGTTCCTCTACATAACTAATGACCAGTCCCTAAAACAGTGAAAAATTATTATAGCTTTCAAACAGTGACGCTAAAAATTTCTTAGAAGAGGAATAAAACCAAAGGACGAAAAGAAAAACCGAAATTTACCTATTCAGTGGCTTTGGTAATGGCATTTCTCGCGGCTGAGAACGAAAGTCAACACCTGCCGGTACAGAGTCAATAACTGATAATTTTGTTCTTGTAATGATCTAACGCGTTTGGTCATCCATGGTTGTTATTTCACTATGAAAATCATTTTTTTAAAAGCCATATGCAACCCTTTCGATTTTTTTTTGTAGTTAAGCTGTGAAAATATTAAAAGCAGGGAGACCTTTGCCTCTTACGGCCATTTTTCTTTATTGTGTGATGCCATTTGTCGTCTCGGTCTTTTAAAGTTAGCGCCATTGCACCCGTAAATATCCCGGATGTGCCACACACTTCTGCGCGATGTTGAGCCTTATCGTCGACGCACTTTTCGACTTTTTCCGCCCAAGGATTTAAGAGTCGAATAGGACTTAAAAAGAATAATTCGCTGAATAGAGAATAATACATGGGTGCGCGTAGGTATGGAATTTCTCTTCGAGCGTTCAACTCGACAGCTCACGAGTGAGCGCAGCGAAATTCCTAACCTACAAGTACGCATGTATTATTCTCTATTTAGCGAATTTCTCAAACTAAGATTCTGGTAAATCATGTGCAAGTTGAATTGCATTTTTTTCTTTCCGTCATATTAAATATCCGAGTGTGCCAGATGTATTTTTTTACTATTCTGTGCAGGATTTAAATTTTTGCATCAACAGCTTGCTATTAAGAATAACCAATTAATTTTCTTTCGTTTTTATAACCTGCCAACACTCCTTTAAATTCATTATGGTTCTGTAAACCGACGAGAAAAAAAATATATATTCCTAAATAACGTGACATACGTACATGCGTTATGGTTCATATCAAGACAATCCAAGCTAATACCGGGGCTTATTTTAGTTTTGGCATTAGTCTACTGCTCTGACCATCCCAGAAAATGGCAGGAGACGTCTGTTTGAACATGACGTTTAATTTACAGTGAGAATTAAATGGTGTAAATTTGCCCAAAGAATTTAAGTCTCGAATAGGACAGAACATAAATAAGTTCGTGTGCGTTTTTTGTTCCTATACAAGCTAATACAAGGGCTTATTTTAGTTTTGGAATTAGTCCATTGCGCTAACCATTCTAGAAAATGACAGGAAAAGTAAAAAGCAATTTGTTAGAACAAGACGTATAATCACAGTGAGAATTGAATGGTGGAAATTTGCCCAAAGGATTGAAGTCTCGAACAGGACTTAACAAGAATAAGTTCGTGTGCTTTTTTTCCTTCTTTTTTTACGCGTGTTGAAAAGAATAATATCACAATTAGAAAGAATAATATATTTAGAAGGACCGAAGACCCATGCAACAATTCTTTTACTTCTAACGTGACCCTAAGTTACGTTTGGCAAAAGCAAAAGCAATCCAACAGGCACGAAAAAATCATTAAAATTTAATTGAACTTTCCTATTTTAGACATTGTTATCATAGGTTTGTTCATTCCTGTTATTAGTATAGTTAAGATGCTTTTCGTGAGAGCGATGCAGGCGGTGACAACTTCACTGCTGTGTCACAACATTTTTAAGTAGTTACTGTTATAAATACTTGTGTCTTTGATTTGTTCCATATACGATTTTTGTCTTCCAGCAGTGGTGTACTTGCAAGAGCCTAGATGTTTTAAGAAAAGCGAAGGTGAGCAGGTATTTATTTCAGTTAACGTTTAACGGTTGGAAATAAGATAAAAGAGCGTTCGTGGCAAAGTAGACTATCATGTACCTTGCATCAGGCGTTTGCCGGGCTGAACGAAAGTGTGCTCGTATGGAAGAAAACCTTAAATAGGTAATGTTATTGTATAAGATTTGTTATAAAGTTTCGGGCAGCCATCATATGTTTTATGCGTATAGCATAACTTTGAATCCGTCGTCTAATATCACGAAAGGCACCACTTATCGAATGTGGAGCCTTGGTAGCAGGAAGGAAAGTTGTTTTTGGAGAGTTTCAATCGTATGTAGTTGCAATCCCGTAACTTTTATTTCTGTTCTAGTTTGACAATTTCTTGTGCTCGGTATAAAAATCTCAGTCGCCGTCTCTTCTAACGGAATACACAGGTATCCAATTCTGTAATTGTTTTTTTAGGCGGGATACTTAAAGTCATTTTCTGAGCAAAATAACCCCTCTCCTCTTCCCGAGTGTCTCGGTCTCAGTTCACGTCAATTGTTTTGATAATCGTCGATCCATTTAAAACTAGCTTGGGCTTGAAGGGAAAGGAGAGGTTGTTGCTCAACTGCGATAGAGGGCCCCCACACACAGTAGATAATTTTTCCGAATGACCGGATGGTGTTTTTGAACGAATACCACTGCGTGTGGCGCATAAAATAAATACAGACTTCTGCCAGCCTTAAAAGCCTTAACCTTGATTCTTAAATTGGATTGATTTTTTACATCCATTCTGATATTTTCACAGTTTGCAACGTATATCAAATATCAACCTTAAGTTAATTACGGTCAATAAACAAACCAGGGAAAGACGAGTTGCAGCGTGGTTATCCCACTCATTTTTCACTCTTCGCTATTATCTAAAGTCCCTGACACATTAGCTAAAGCAAGTCAAGTTACAAGACTTACAAAGTCACACCTTCACCAATACGGACGGACAGTATCCCTGGCGTATTTAAAGATTCAAGTTGGCCGGTTTTAATTTTTCAGCGACGCCGTAAGTGAAGCAATAGTTGAATACCGCAAGTATGTCTGGATGTTTCTGGGTATCTAAGGCCTGACGTCAATCATTAAACTGCTTAGCTTTACTTTTCGGAAGGACTCATGGATCTAAGTTGATATTACACATTAAACTCGGAAAAAGAAATATGAGGGGGCGAGATGTCGACGCTTCCGTACTGAATCGTATTAAACCTTTGGTTGGGCAGGACATGGTTCATTGAGTTCTAGTCCAGAAGAGCACGTCCAATGTGCCTTTTCACTATCGAGTGACTTCAAAATCTAGAGCTAAGCTGAGCCTGCTTGGCACCCATTATATTTAAAACTATATAACTACAGACAAAACTTATGATTTGGTGATGGAAATAGGATCAAAAGCGCCGAAAACCCACAAAACGTGTCATAAAGTAAACATGCTGGGGTAGGTTTCGATATCTTAAGCCTGACGTTAAAGAAAAAAAAAAGCAACAAAACCTCTGCGTCATCTTTCGGAAGGTCACAAACGACTTAAAATAGCGTAATTTCTCATGTTCCACCTCCTTCCTCTTCTGTTTATGTTTCAGTTGACACCTCAAAATTTATTAAAACTGTGAAACATGTCACTTCTCCAATGCTCCAGATAAGAAGTAAATTCTACAAACCATACTTCATTGTTAAAGCTCTTGACCACATGTGGAAGCCTTTCACTTGACAGCCAAGCAAATTGCTTGTCCTGTTGTGCTTATTATAAAAAAAACTTATGAAGACTCTTCAGTGCTGTGTATGCGGACTATAAAATAAATGCAAAAAGACAATATAGTGAAAACGGAAGAGCAAAACTTTTAAGTCATAAGAACATGATTACGGATAAAATACCGGAATCATTCGGTAATGGAAATAAAATCAAAAGCGCATACCTTTAAGCATGGCCAAGAGCACATTTAAAGGATTGATAAACTTTCCATTTTGGACATCATAAGTTTCAAATATATCTCAAAAACTTGTGGTCAGACGAAACACCAAAAAAAAAAGACCAACTCTGAGATCCTTGGTAAGGAACTCTGCTATCAACACTTCATCGGATCAGGAATAAACTCACAAGGTAAGACTTACTGACCAATGGTAATAAAGGCTACAAAGGCGCAAAAACCATGCTAAGCAGAAACGAAAAGCACGAAAAAAATACAATTACGTAATAACTTGAAATCCTGGCAGCTACAAAGGTTGTTATTGTTGTTGTTGCATGACGTAGGCGACCCGGTGTCATTATCTGTCGATAACTTCAGACCAAACGGGTAATCTTATTATCTGTGATCGTTTTTTCTAAGGCTATAGCTATTCTTTTTAACAAATTGTCTTACAACTGCGTAAGAAACATCACGTCTGTCAGTAAGCTTCAAGGTATTCAAAGACTCGACTTATACTAATGGTAAAGTAATGACGTACGTTTACTAAGAAATATGTGACATATTTCTGCTTTCTGTTAGCCAAGCGGATTTTCAGGGTTAGACTTTTCTCCAGTTGGTCAGTTCAGCCGAGCTGTTCGATATTTTTCGTTTCCCTTCCATCCCTCTTCGCTCTTAACCTTCCGTCACATATTACGAGAAGTCGCCGCCATTATCAGATGGTATAAGAGAGAGTTAAGGTCGCAGGGTTAATTAACAAGTGAAAAAATGAATAAAAAAAAAAGGTTTTGCAGCAAACCAAACTGTGCATTTTACATTGGAAGTTTGTGTCCCGATGAAGGGAAACCTCAAATAGCTAAAGTTATTGTGTAATATTCACTCATTCTGGCGTAAAATGCGTTTCGGTCCCAATCAGATTATTTCTTTCTAGACCAACTTAAAATATTTTTGTTTGTTCTGTAAGGCGAAGTAGAACCTAAACGCATCAAGTTCTAGAAATTCCCTTCTAAGTACCCTTCTTTTAAAAGACGAAAAAGCGTTTTATTTTTAATCAGAGGTTCCGGCGTTAAAGAACGATCAGTATTTCTTCGTCGTTTCCTAATCTCATTAGAAGAACAATTATCACACTGATAAAATAGTATATGAAATATTTTATTAATTTTTTTTTAAACTTTTGTTTTTTTATTTTTTTATTTTAATGTTTAGTACTATATTCATTTAACTATATTTAATGTTTATAGATATAAAGATGGATTCACAAACAGCTGATGCGGTCGAAATGTATGAACACGAAACAAAGGGAACTTCTATCTCTGAAGGGGATGTTTCTTTAAAACAAACGAAGAGGGTAAGAAAGTCTTAGATGAATATCAGATCAAAACAGCAGGAAACTTAGTTCATGAACAATTGCCACCCCCTGACAGCCATTTCGAAATAGAAAAATTAAATCCCTAAACACTGGGTTTTGTTCAGAACCAGGGTCGTCTTGTCTGGTGTGCGTCTCTCTTTCTAATTTATCTATAAATTAACATCATGATGATGATTATAAACAATTATTCACCGAAGTGGAAGGTAGAAGTGATGAATGTTTACCTGAACGCATCGCGGCTCGGTAATGGCATTACTCATAGTATTATTAATACTAATTATCATTTATCACCGCTATTTATAAGCATTATTCACAAGCTTGATTCATTAGTATTATTCGTTGGCATTATTAATTATTAATGAATACTGAATAATGATTTGATGATGGATAATGCTTCATGGCGTCAAGGTCTGGATAAAACTGGCGCTGGCCCAGACTAGTATGGATCGGATTTTGAAGTTTTTCATTATTTTCTGCTGAATATTAAAAACACCTTTCAGCTCACGTTTTCTACTTAAAATTTATATTTCCTGAATCATATCATCTTATTTAATTACGTTTTAAAATCGCTTAACCTATTCTCATCCCTGAAAGAAAGCCTCCAAAAGTTAATGAAAAGTTCCATTTAGTTCCAGTTTAAGACAAAACGCATAGAAACTAATTGAACTTCCATTTTCTCGTTTTATGTTTAATGACACACCCCACTCTCCTGAAAATTTTTCAAGGGGAGCCCAGATGGACACTGGTTGATAGCCCTGTCCCTGTAGAGCCTGCTGATACCCACATCCCGCAGCAGCATTCCTGATTAGTTTTATTAGTTTTGGCTGCATTCTAGGAACTTCCATGAAACCTTTGTATTTCTTTCCTGAATATAGCAGTATCCAGGCCTTTGATCCACTTGTTCCTCGAAAAAAGGCTGCCATTTCCCGTCTTGATGCAATTGTATCAAAGAATTATTCATTTAATACAACGGATGATGAAAGGAGGACTAGGGAAAAGTAGGAACACAACGGGAAATGAGCCACTTGCCGACTCAGATTGTCTGTGATAAATGTAGCTAAACTGTCGGTGAATTATAATAGTTAATAATTGGTATTAATCTTCAAGTTCATAACAAGCTATCCCCCGGCATAATCTTCTGATATTTTTTATTGATTCTTCCGAGTAAATGAAAAAACTGTGAAATAAAAGGAAAGCTATATCTTCCTATCTTATGCAAAAATACTTTAATTTAAATAATCTCAGCCAAGTTTCGATTTGGAGAGCAGTATGCTAATCTTTGGGCAAATGTGTTACTCAAAAAAGGGTAAGCAATGAAATTGAAGGCAAATCATATTTTAGACTAAATCAAGATATCTTAAGACTGTTGTAATGGACTGATATAGCCGTGTAACATTTCCCGGTTAAAATAAAAAGAGACGGATCTAGTTTACTTCCCAATTAAATCTCTCCTACTTTTGTAGGGTCGGACATGGAAGCTACATCGTGTTGCATTGGGGTGGGCACATCTCGTTAGCAACACCGCTCTAGCATGTAGTGTGGTTGCACTTTACATGCTGAAGGGGTAAGGTTTAAAAATTTTCCTAGTTCAAACTTAATATTTAGTAAGTTAAGTGGATCGTTTGTCTCCTACTCATTGATAATTGTAAAGGTACGAAACCAACAGCAACCTTTACGTTTTTTTTTTTTTTTTCCAGAATGCAGGCATAACTTTGTATTTTAAATTTTAATTTTAATTTTTCAGGAAAAGAAATATGATAGGATCTTAGAAAAAACAAAGCAAAACAAAACAGATATAAAAATACCTCCATCTCTTATTTTAGAGGCCAAACGCGCGCTACTAAATTGTCCTCCTTAGGTTCTTAGGTTCTCTTACTCGGTTACTACAACTTAGATAAGATCTTCCGTACCCCATCAATTAGGAATCTCTTCACATCAACACTATAGTTATAGATGTCATTTCTAATAGAATTGACAGCAATACATACATACATATATATATATATATATATATATATATATATATATATAGTATGTATATGTATGTATGTATGCATGCATGTATGCGCGTATGTATGTATGTATATATTTTCTTTTCATTAATATTATTTTGTAACTGAACTCCTCATTCTAACTCAGAATCCCCACCGGGCCTCCTTACTGATGAAGCAAGAGAGGCCTCTAACCGGACTTTTAAATTTAAGCTTATCAAACAATTAACATAGTATGAATTCTCACCTTTTCAAATCTTATATAAACCAGCATCGCGAGGGTGATGATTATTTACTGTTTCCTTTGAGGATGAAATATTTCTATCTCGGACAGGGGACCGACACCGACACCGCCACCGCCGACAATCATCTTTGAAAAGCCTCATTTAGTGCAGATCGAAACGAAATATCAACTATGGAACCTTGGGCAAAGTGGTCTCGTTGTGTTGAATAATGATGGTACCGTAGATTGCAAAGGGACTTTTGGGGCCGCTGGGAGTACGTAGATTGATCTCTCTTTTACTAGCGCAACTATGAACTGCCCATATCTGATTTAACGTTTGTAAGTATGATCTTTGAAAGAGCTGTCGGGGCTAAAGTAAGGTATCAGTCAGCTTACGAATGCCTACACTGAGACCGCTTTACTAAAAGTACAAATTGATATTCTCGATGCAGTAGATGAGAACAAGTATGTTTGCTCCTCCTGTTGGCCATGTTCATTGGGTTAGACACCATCGGTTGCAAACTCTTCGGATAGATCGCGAAATCGTTTTACATTTAGAGGAGGTGATGATTGATGGTAAGGAGTCTGTAGCGAACTCAGTGATGATACCTAAGTTTACTTTGCTTGAGGCCCACGACAGTCGCCCGAACGCTTCCTCGGCACGCATATAAGCATGTCCGCGTCATGCCGCTTCCTGATAAGTCCAGAACAAACTAGATCTAATCAAACAAAAAGCTGAGCCACTTATTCTGAGAGGAGCCATCTTCATATTCCTCACATTTTTCAGTGACAGAGCTGTAGCCGAAAGCTCGCGAAATCTTCCAGTTTCATTTAGGGTGAATTGCAAAGAGAAAGTGATAGCTTGTCCATTTAGACAAACCATTTACTGTAATTCGAGGAAATTAAAGAGAACAGCAGGAAATATACGTGTGCTTTGGCCGAGAAACGATTTAGTTTCCTCCTCTACCTCGATGTTTACTTGCGGTCTAAAAAATTTCCCATCTGATTAACGGGTTCTCCAAAGACAAATTAAACGTAAATCAAATTACTGTGCGCGTTCTACTAAGCAAAAAGAAAAACCAAAACAAAACAAATGTATGACAAAAACAGATGCTACAGATCCGGCAGTATATAAATCTGTGCAGTGGTCATTGACGCCTCAGATATCTGATATCAGTTAAGAATTGTTGAAAGAAAAGCGAGTTATTGATACGAATATTTAAACAAGCCATACAATATTCAAATGGCTGACGAGTCGAGTCTAAAGGTTACATGATGTTTCTAGTTTGAATGGTTTCAGATTTTATCATCCGGGATAACGTTACCTAACCATTCTTGACGCTGAAAAAAATTCGGATAATATTTCAC